>NC_138047.1:81354939-82067698 GCF_964194185.1 Rhinolophus hipposideros | reverse complement strand
CCTCGGCTTGTTCTACTGGCCCTCTGCAATCCTGTTCACAGGCATTACAGGCAAGAACGCAAGGAGTGGAAGACCCAAGAGCACACTGTCACACAGCTGCCACACCAGGAAATAGACTAGGTCTCCTGACTCCAAATCCAGTTTTATAAACACTTATTTGTTTAACAAACATTAAGCACAAAGTCTATATAACGCATGGTGTCATGCACTAGAGGGGAACAGTGAAAGGCAGGGAGATCTAGTTATTAAGGTGGGATCCCCGTGCTCAAAGCATTGGCCTCTAGAGGAAGAGAGACAGGTACATAATGTACGGAGCAGCCAAATAGGGAAGGCAACAAAGGAAGCATGGTGGTGAAAATCACCAGCCAAATTCCAAAACAGCACTGCTGTCTTGGGCCCACAGCAGCCCACTTCTCTCTAGGAGGGCAAACCTCTGTCCAGTAGGCTGCAATAGAAGCAGGGGCTGCTGTGAAAGCCCGGTCTCAGGAGGTGTGAATTCAATGTAATGGCTAATAGCAGGAAATGGTGTGGGTTATTATTATTTTTAGTGAAAGGTATCAAGGAAAAATTGAAGCAAGAGGCTAATATAATCAGTTCCAAAGTTGCAAAGTTACACTTTGTAACAGACTACTTCATCTTGATTTTCCAACTAGTGGGTCATTCCAAGAAATCTAGATTTATGAAGTAATAATATTACAATATCTTAACAATTATTTAATTCCACAAACAGTAATATTTTGAGAGATATACAAGACAAATAGTGTCAAACAATCTTGACAAAACAGGCAAGAGCTGATACAAAGGAAGGAATAAATGATTCTATCTCTTTAAAAAAAAGTCACTTCACATGCCTAACTTAAAAACTCAATGCTAGAGCTGTATATATTGGCATACTTTAGTGACATGGCAATATTTGGACTGGCAGTTTTAATTTTATCTTATCAGAATTGATACAGTTACAGTACAAATACAGTCAAAACTCACAGTTGAAAATTTGTGGTGGGGTAAGCAGCTCCACTGACCAGAACTGCTCAGTAAATAACCGTAGGTTTGTTCAGAAAGAACCTCACAACTCTGGTGCATTTCAGCAACAAGAAAAACAGGATTGTGATGAGTTTTCTTTTTGAAGAAGTAGTTCTTATCAATTTTGATTTTATGCATATGAGTGTCAGAGGCTAAAGACATACTTATTTGTGTATAAAATCTACAGTCATCTTTCAGCTGAGCTGGTCTTTGAATTCTAAGTCAAAAAGCCAGCAATTGGCTTTTGGCATTCAACCCAGAGTTCTGAAGAACATCAACAGAACATAAAACATACTTACTATTCCACAGTGCATAGAGTAAGAAAAAAATGCTTACTAATTATGGCACACATAAACTTAAGTTTCTTGTTCCATTTTTTTCTACACTATTTGCCAAGCATTTACTTTTCTTTTAGCATTCTGTCTAATGAGATGAAGCATTGATTATTCAACATTTTTTCTACAGACATCCAAGATATTGATTGAATATCAGGCTACAAAGTATTAATACAATGGTTATTGATGGACCTCTGAATTAAAATTTCAAGTTGTGCCTGAGAATCTTGTGTCTCCAGATGGAAAAGGGTTTGGAACAAGTGACTCTTTGGGGGAAGATTACAGTTCATGGAAAATCATAATAATAACAACAGATAGCGTCTATAAAGTGCTATATGCCAGACATACACTAAACTCTTTATTTAGATTAACTCTATTAATCTCCCAATAACTTTTTAGTACTACTCTTGTCTCTGTTTTATAGCAGAAGAAATTAATGAATATAATAGATGACATGCCTGATGTTATTTAAACATGAACTGGGATTTGAACCTATGCAGTACGATTATAGAGCCTGTGCTCTTAACCACTACACTAGGATATAGCAGGGTTTTAGATGCTGGATGATATATTGAGTCCTCCATAATACATAAAACCACTCAGTTGCCACCTGGGTGGTTGTGTAGAACTAGTAAGTGTGGTTGGATTTTTACCAGCAGATGGTGGTAGGTATTCCATATATTCCCAGAGAATTGAACCTATTAGTTAAGTGGGTCTTAGGTTCTTTGGCCGTAAAATGATGAGATCAAATTAGATAATTCAATAAAGTTCCTTTCTCCCAAAGAGTTATGACTCACTGATTTTGTACGGCACAAACTGTAGCAGTACATAAAATGTCTTTCAATATTAAGGAGGGTGGAGGATGCTGTCCTACTTTTTAAGAAAATGGAAAATGAGTAGTGTGATGCTTATACCTTCACCCTAACATAGTGTTAATTTTTTACAAAATTAAATGTATAAATATTGTTCCACGGTTTCTAACTTTTAACTTGAAATTACTGAAAACAACAAAATCCAAGGACCAGAAACTTCCTTCAAAGTTGGGGAAGAGACTGATTTTTCTTGATCAAACGTTAATACTTTGTGGGAAATCCACCCAATGGAGGGCAATCATGAAAAAAATGACCGTTATGCAGGCTATGGGGAAAGAGCAGGTGATGGTAAGTGGGTGAAGAAAAAAAGCGGAGTACAAAAATGCATTATTAAATAATCCCATCCACTACAGGGGTGTGTGCACAAAGACTGGAATGGAACAAGAAGAGGAAAACTATTGATGTTTTAGAACACAAGAATCCTGCCCCATTTGTTGTTTCCTTTAACTGCTACTCCGCTTCTTACATGTAGTAAGGGTGTAGAAGAAATTCCTCTGAAGGAGGCAGGGTTCTCCTGGGAGGGGCTAGAAAGAGGCTGAAAGCGCCACTGGGAAGAAAGCATCACCTGTAGTAGTGAGCGCCCCACAGCCCGAGGAGCAACAGCAGGACAAGCACCACCATGCAGACAGCCACCACGGTGATGTTCCACTGCCGGCCGTGGCCAGCATGGCGCAGTTCCCACCATTTCAAGTCTCGGTGCTGACATCGCTCTCCAACGTAGCCGAAGACACAGCTGTGACAACACACAAACAGAGGTCAGCTGTAAGCCCTGGCCCAAAACGCCTATATGTTTCAGACTCAATATCCAGCCGCTTCCTCAACCTCTGCATTTCCAGACTCAGCTTTTTGGAAGCACATGGAAAATCCATTAGGGGTCAGCTGAAAGCACTCTGCTTTACAAGTTAATGCTGCATGGACTTCCCCTTTTGTCTGTTTGCCCTGGGATTGATGGGGGATTATTTGCATGCTGCCTCTGTAAGGCATTGCAGAACATTGATTAAAGATCAATCACTCTTAGGCTAAAATCCTGAGGAGCTACTTTTAAGACCAACACAAAGCAACTCTGCCCTAAGAGCCAAGAGAGTTTTTGAACAAATGTTTGGTCAGATTGCAATGAAATCTAAATTCAAAGGAAGGAAGAATTTGAAAGCAGAGTCCTTCGCTTGAGACCAGGCTATAAAATAATGTGAAAAAGAAAGCCTAGTCTATGGAGGAAACATTTCTTCTTTTCTTTTCTTTTTTTTTTTTAATCATCACAGGCCCAAGAGAAAAGCTCTCAGCATCTGCCTACTTTCTTCAAGGGAGAAAAACTAAATGAAGGAAAAAAGAGGCATTCACCGCCAAACATCCTGCTGCTTCATTAGTGAAATTGTTACTAGAATTACTAGAGCCAACATTGTGAATCTTTAGATGAAAATAAATGAAACAATGCTGCCATCTACTGGGAAGCATGCTTCTAGAAACTATCGGGATCTTGGGTAGAAAAACTGTAGTTTATAATTCTTCACAAGAGCATAAATCTTTTTAAAAATCCTATTAAATATTTTGTAATGCCCACTTGTTAGGAATCTCTCCCATTTGGCCCTCGATCAACTATCCATTTATTCACGGCCCCACCTTATTCCAAAAGGACTTGAAGGAGTGAATACACAGAGACTGATACCAGTCCCTATGGTGGGAAGAGACAGCATGGGAAAAGCTTTAGATGAAACTCCAGAAGATGTAGATTCTGCCATAGTTCTACTTTGACTTGCTTATAGGAGCTCTGGAGAGTCAGAGATAGGTGGGGAAGGATCTAGCATTTGTTAAGCAATTTATTCATCCGATACTGTGTGGGGCACTTTTACTCATTTTATTTTCGATGACATATTCCCATTTTACAGAGGAGAAAAGTGAGGCTCAAAGGGGTTACACAATTTGTTCTAGGTCACATAGCTCATGAATGGCAGGTTCTGCTCAAATGGTTCCCTGATTTCAAAGCCTGTGTTCTTACTGCGACAATGGGCTGCTTCCAAAAAGGGTTTTAAGCAACATGCATCTCTGAAAAGTTATTCTTCTAGAACTGACCATGCAAGAGATGGAATATCTGGAGGTAGGCAGCATAAAGGACTATCAAGTGATTCCAGGATTTTCTGGATACGGTTCTAATGCTAGCTATCTTTGGTTATAGACATTTACTATCAATGCCTAGTGGGCATTTTTAAATTGTTGGATATTAATGAACCACACCTCTCAGAGATTTTAGGATCTTGAGGAATATAACGATCACATGGCAAGAGTCCCGGAGGCCAAGGCAGGTGGGCAAATCAGAGCCTATGTGAGTTCACAAATTCACAAGGGTGGGCCACATACTACTAGTTCTTTGGGTTATTAATGAGTTCTTCTGTTAAATCAAACAAAAGATTCCCTGGACAAATATGTTTCAGTTTCTATGGTCCAATAATTTCAAGAAATTCCGGACTGAATAAAGGTCAACAAGTCTTTATCACATAGTGTGGTGTACCATGAATCAAGAATTGAACACTAGAGTGTGCAGCCTTTTTCAAAATGATTTGACCACACGACCCTTTTTTCATGAAACATTTCACAGCACGAATGCTGGGGGATTGTGGTCTGGAGAAGACGTGCCCAGGAAGGTGTGGGTTGGTTCAAAGCTAAACCAGGGTGAGTGAGGGCCTCTTTTGAGCTCAGAAGGTTTGGAATCTTCTGAGAATTGCCAATCCAGGGATCCTGGAGGGAAGGTCCTCAGCATGGAGACTCCAGTCCTAACATCCCTGCATCCCTGGGCAGCAGCAGTCCCTGTTTCAGAGGGCAGCATCCACTGCCTCCAGGCAAGGAAGGAAGAGCACCCTTTATAAACCTGCTTGCAACATTGGGAGCACTCTGCGTGGAATGATGCCTATGAAGTGTTTCTAATTAAAGTTGGACTGGTAAGCTCCCTGGAGATGTGTTATTATGGAATTTAAAAAATGCAAGGTGAGGTCATCAGAGGAGGCAAGTGTTGAATGTTTGATTAAACCACATGTTTATTAAATTCAAAAATAAAGTTATGACCCAGACTAATGGGAACTCTGGAGATATTTTCAATTGCTTTTGATTAAAGGTCCTTAAATTTGAGTGTTACCTCCAGTTTGTCATTTTGTAGTATCCCACGTTTAAAACATTGTCAGAGGACTATGATATTTTCTTTTTTTTTTTTTTTTTTTTTTTTTTGACTATGATATTTTCATCAGGATTTAATTACAGAAAGAAAAGTAGTCTGCTAAAGAGTTCATAAATCATTTAATAAATTGACACTATCAGGTCCAAATAAAAATAAGGTATTAATTGTAGTACCATGTTTCCCCCAAAATAAGACCTAGCTGGACAATCAGCTCTAATGCGTCTTTTGGAGCAAAAATTAATATGAGACCCAGTCTTATATAATTATATAACTTATATAATTATATGACATATAATTATATTACAGAATAGAATAGAATAGAATAGAATAGAATAGAATAGAATAGAATAGAATAGAATAGAAGACTGGGTCTTATATCATAGTAAAATAAGACCGAGTCTTATATTAATTTTTGCTCCAAAAGACACATTAGTGCTGATTAGCCGGCTAGGTCTTATTTTCGGGGAAACCCCGTATGTAACCCTGCAGTACTCTTCATATTATCATAAAGTCTTTTATAATCCAAAGTTAAAGTATTAGAGAAAAACAAGCAGTGACCTAATAAACTAGGACATTTGTTTTCATAATTTCATTATTTGGGATAATAAGAACCCACGAACAGGTTAAACAATTTGATTCTTATTATCAAAATCAAGGATAACTAGTACTAGATTTATCTTAGGTTAGAAAATTATAGCATGCAAATATGAATATGAAAGTAGATGTCTATTAGAACTGAATCATTTTTGCTAATATTCATAAACATTTTCATTATTTTTGTCAGGCTGACATAATTTGTAATGCAAAGCCATACAGTTTGTCACAGATTATAACTTATTTTTTCTAATAATTTAGACTATGCTGATTACCATTGATAAAAATAATAAAAGCATTTAAGCTTATAGCGTCTATTCATGAGGATCAGAATATTTTATCACTCCTTCCTCAGGCACAGAGAAAACTGTCAGGTGAGTCAGAAGTCTAGCCATAGGCGGCCTATTAAATTCCCTCATATTGCCTTCAAAATATAAAAGTAAGAAAAAGTAAATTTGATGCAGAACTAGACATGGGAGTGTCGTTTTATGAAAGACTCCAAGGGGAAGGCGTTCTGAGTGAGGACAGCAGGAGGGCCTCATGGTTTCAGGGCTTCCTTGAACCTACTTTTCAAGTGGACACTGCCCACGTGAAATCATCATGGAAACAAACAATAACAACAAAAAAGAGCAAAAAGCAGCAGTGGCTGCATCCAGCAGTCACTAAACAACAAAATACAAATGTCAACTATCAGAAAATTAAGAAAAAAACATATGTATATTAGTTTTGAGAATTGAAGACAAGAAGTCCAGTGTGAATATACACAACACTTCATATATTCAGAAACATATCGTGGATGGTCTCCATCTGTTTGGCAGAAAATACACTAACGTTTCAAGGAATTCTTTCACAAACCTAAGCTTTTCAACCAGAGTGAGAAGTTTAATCCCCACACTGTACCAGTAGCAACATCAAGTTACTTAAATAAAAGAGAAAAATGACCAATTCCTTAAATTTCTATTTACCACTGGCAGCAGCTACAAGGGGTGGGGGTGGGAGACGATATGCAGACAGGATGCAATACACACACACAATTTATATATGTATAATTACATTTTTCCCTAAGGAGAAGCCTAATTATAGAAACATTTCCTTAATATAAATTTTGCCAATTTGTTGAAAGTAATGGGATGCCATGTCGCATCGCTATACTGTCAGGACAGCTAGACTTACTTGCATGCATAGTTGTCCACGGCTTCAATGTACATACACACTCCGTCATGGAGGCAGTACCCGGCATGGGACGGGGGACATTCTGGATAACTGTTTCTCACAGAATGGCGGCCATCCTCCCTGTGATGAGAGGGGGCAGTCGAGTCTAAAACAATCAAAGATGTTACTTTTACTTTCTGAAGCAATCAGGGTCTTTCGGGTATAGGTATTCCCTGCTTTTCAAAAGCTCACTTTACGAAAGACCTACATTAATGCTCATTTTCGCTAACTCAAACAAAACCAGAGGATTTTCGCTTTTACAAAAAAAAGGTGAAAAGTGGAAACAGTGTTCAGCATTTGCAGCAGCACTCCAGCAGTGAGAGTGGCCCCACCAAGCTCCTTCCCCAGGAACCACACTCAGCACCTCAGCGTCAAGCTGCCATAGCTTTGAACAGTCTGAGAGCACCTGTGCTTCATCTCCATTTATTTTGTGCTTCTGTTAGCAAGATGTGTGCTAAGGTATCAGAAAAGCCGAAGAGAGCTTGTGAGGGTGCTGCACTTAGTGTAAAACTGGACGTAATCAAGCATATTTGGTAGGTTATATTTTTAGGTCTGGGAACACTCAAAAAAATTTTCCATATAAATTAATAGCAGTAACTGCTCCTTCACTTTTACGCCATTTCAGCTTATGAAAGATTTCGTAGGAACGCTCTACTTTTGGATATCAGGGGAAACCTGTATCAATATCAGGAACTAGTTTCTGTGAACAATTTGTGATTTGGTATCTTTTAATGACAGTAGAACTGTCAAAGCAACAGTAGTTTCACTTTCCTAACCAGACTTCATGTTATTCACCATGAAGCAAGCCATTCTTTCTTTAGGTTCAGTATTATTTGACATAAAACATATTGGAGGCAAATAAGAGAATGGTCAATCCTAAGACACCGAATGAATGCCGAGTCACTGATCTCATTATAAAAGCACATCTGTCATCCACAAACACACACTAACTGTGAAATGACAGCTAGCTTTAAGAGGATCTCACTGAACCACAGTATATCTTTATGGCTTATAAACCACCCAGCAATACACAGTCTATTCCCCCCAGTGTCATGGAAGTCTCAAAAATTTCTCCTGCACAGTGATATCTTCTAAAAAACTATTTAACTTTCAAGGGAACCCTCAAAGACAAGACGAGTCACGTTGACAGAAAAGATATGTTACCATACACAGGAAATGCCATAGTGGTAAAATCCCTTTCATTAAACGGTTCACTACCCTTTAAAAGAGGAACATTAGGGTGTGTAGCTGACTATATAAATATTAGCAGGTTTTCAATATCTTTAAGAAGAGCAAATTATTTGAGAAAATAATGTGTTAAAAAAACAGAGACACAAGCAAGCACAGAATTTTCCTTTATTAGGATGTTTTCTGCTTTCAGAAGTAAATAGCCTGCAGTAGCAGAGAAAAGCCCCAGATTCTGGTGTCCCGAGTCAATGAAGCCAGTCCCCTACTGGGTTGCTGATGGTGAGAAGATACTGCATTATGGAGAGAGGGTTCAGGAAGCAGGAGTCAACCATTAGGAACATTTAAATAGAAAGAAAAAAGAGCTGGAGTTCTAAATCAGATCAAGAAATACCAACTTTTTAAAGTAATATTTTAAAGTGTTTCAAAATGCTAAAAGTCCAGACACCCTCCCCAACCTGTCTAGCTCTGCAGAGTTTTCCCAGCAGCCCAAGAAATCAACATTACAAATCAAGACATTACCTGCATAGTTAAGGAGAACCACCTGTGTTCCCACCTTTACTGAATTGTGAGTAATAAAACAGGATTTATAGCAGATATTATTAAATTTTTAAAAAATTGGACCGTTTCACATCTCAAACCCAGCATCAACTTAATCAGGAATGCAAACTCTCCATCCTGATTGAACCGAATGATTTCTAAACTCACTACTGCAAATACACTGGGGTACAGAATTTTCTGGAATCAAGCTTTTCCACATGGTTCTAGATTACCCAGCAACATACCAAGGCACATCCGTCCAGGTTCAGACAGGCTGCCAGCACACATGCAGGTGTAGTTTCCCTCTGTATTTGTACACGTGACATTTTCCCCACAGGTGTGCATGCCCAATTGGCACTCATCAATATCTGCCAGAAAGAAAGGGGGGTAAGGAAAAGAAAAATGGGGGTGTAGAGGAGAAAATAGGGTCATACAATTGGAAAACCCAACATCCTAGAAGGGGAGCCACTTCAACTTCTGTCATGCTGTATGTTCTCAGAGCTCCACAAATTTTTAGATCCAAAAGTTTTATCATGAGTGTTGGTGACATAGATGAACTGGGTTCGATGGCTGCATACCCAGTCAGGTAAACTCCTGACAGCTTGGGAGGAAAGAAAACTTCCCAACACAAGCAGCAAAGTGAGAAAATTGGAGATTGATGAACTATCTCTAGACAAACATTTAGAAGCTCAGATCATAACAAAGAAAACATTTTTGCCTTTTGAATATAAACATAAACTAGCTCATCACTTTTTTCCGAACTACCCCCTTTTTCTTCCTCAGTTAGCACCACCCTAAGAGTTAGCTCCCTCCTCTCTTCAATTTTACACTATAAGATTAGCCTTGTTACATCTCCTGCATCCCACTTGCCTCCACGCACTCCTAAACACCAGAGCCAGATTAATCTTCCTGAACCATGTCACCCATCATTGCCCCACCTCACTCCAACGCTGCCAGCGGCTCTCTGTTGCCTCCAGCTGTGCTGCCCAGTGTGACAGCCACTGCTCTATGAGCTAGTCCACACTGAGATGTGTTCTAAGTGTAAAATCCACACCAGATTTTAATATATTAAAATGTTAATATTTTGGATATATTGGAATAAATAAAATATTATGAAAATTAATCTCACCTGTTTCTTTTTACTTTTTCCAATGTGGCTACTAGAAAATTTGAAATTACATATGGGACTGACATATATTTCTATTTGACAGGGGTGTTTCTATATTTCTAGAGAAGGAAAACCCCAATGACTGACCCTCAGATTCCAGTCTTCCACAAATGTAATCCAACCCACCTGTTGTGGACTGAATTGTATCCCCCAAAATTCATATGTTGACTCTCTAACCCCCAATATAACTATATTTGGAGAAAGGGCCTATAAGAAAGTAATTACAGTTAAATGAAGTCAGAAGAGAGGGGCTCTGACCCAATAGGATTGGTGTCATTTTAAGAGGAAGAGACACCAGATATCTCTCTTGTTCTCTCTCTCTCTCTCTCTCTCTCTCTCTCTCTCTCCCCCCCATCCCCCAAGCCACAGAGGAAAGTCTATGTGTATATGTAGCAAGAAGGCAGCCGTCTGTAAGCCAGGAAGAGAGTCCTCACCAGGAACCAAATAAGCCAGTACCTTGATCTGGGACATATAGCCTCCAGAACTGTGAGAAAAATAATGTCTGTTGTTTAGGCTACCCAGTCTATACAACAGACTAAGATACCATCTTACCAGCCTCAGTTTCTGTTTTCCCTCACACACAACCTAACACTTACTCGTAATGCTCAATTAGACTATTCTCTATCCTTTCATAGTTCCACCATATAAAAACTTACTCATGCCCCAAGGTCCATCCAAAATGGTACTTCCTCCATGAAGTCTTCCCCACTACCTCAAACAGATATTTCTTCCAGTTCTGAACTTCCACTGTAGCTTTTACTTCTCTTATGATGCATATCTTTCTTCACCACTTACCATAGCTGTGTTTCTTTTAGATCATATTCTCCTTGCAAGCAAGGACTGCCTTCACCATCTTGCTATTCCTCATAATTCCTAGTACTGTGCCTTTGCACTAACAGAGACCAATTAAATATTTGTCACATTGAATTGCTATCCTGAATGGTTCAAACTGAGTTTTTGGTTTTTTGTTTGTTTTACTGACTTCCTATTTTAATCTCTATGAACTATCACCTTGAGGATGAGAGAGAGCTTTTGCAAGAAACAAAAACAAAGACATACTCTTGGCCAAGAAATACAACGGCTCTTAACAATAAAAATAACAGCAGCACTTTTATATATATGGAGAGGGAGGGAAGGAGAGAGAGGAAGAGGAAAATGGAGATGGAGGGGGAGGGGGTGAGGACAGGAACAAGTTCCCTGCTACCATGGGGCAGGCTGAGTCATGATACCCCATGGCATGTTTGCTACTGGGAGGAGGTAGTTTAGTAACAGAGTGAAAATCCAGGGTCTAATGAGTTTAAACATCCAAGAAAGTATGCCTTTCTTTCTCTTCAAAGTAAATTAAATATAGAGCCTGTTTGTCTAAATTATCTACGAGCCTGCTTAATTAGAGCAATGACATTTTCCTGACTGACAGCCAACTATGTGCTTAAAAAGAGCATTTACAGATGTCTGTGGACTCCACAAAACTAATCTGATAAAGGTCTGATTTAAACCGACCAGATCCAGAAAATTGGTAGTTATGACTGATATTTCATCTTTAACCTCAACATGTAGGAGAAAGCAGTACAATTTTAGTATCTTATCAGGGCATCTGCCTCTCACTGTGAAAAGAATTTTATGTTTTCAGAAGGAAAAGAAAATACTGACAGAGACATTTTAAAGCCCTGTAAAACTTCAGATAACCACTTCTCTGGGCTACAATAGCTTCAGGCAGGTCTTCACTTGTGAGGTGATACTATGTTACTGACACCTGGAATGGGACAAGACATCTACTAAGTGAACTCCCACCCAGCAAGCCACACCCAGGCCTTGGCAGAGGATGGTGATTATGAAACAGGTCTTAATCATTCTTTCTTTGTATCTAACTTGTCAGTGGCTTGAATCTTTCATCTATTGAACTTATCAAGAGCCACACGAGGAGACCTTTCACAGCACCACACCTCCTTTCCTTTCCACACACACACAGTAAAACCTACATCAGCTCTACAGAGCACCACAGCTCAAGTGCCAAATTCAGTGACAAAGAAAATGTTGTTCAATTCCCCCCATGATGGCTCAAGGTAGGGAATATTGATGAGGCATTGGTGTCATTCAGCCACAGAGAAAGAATTAGAAAGGCAGAGGGGTAAATAACTTCTGCAGGGTCTTAATGCTGACTAGTACAAGAATAGCACAAGGGCACAAACTTGACTATGCACCAAGAACTGAAATATATCAGTTTAAACAAGTCACACAACTCCTCTTTTAGTCGTAACATGTACATCACCCCATGTTAATGTACATGTCTTTTCTTGGCCCACCACACCCAGAGCATTTCGTGATTCTCCGAGGCCTGCCTCAACCCACCCACCTTGGCACACATCGTCTTACCAAGACAGTGAGTCCCATCTCCTTGGTAGCCTTCAGAGCACTGGCAGACATAGCTGCCTTCAGTATTGATGCACTTGGAGGAGGGGTGTGGGCAAACTGTGACACTCATCTCACATTCATCTATATCTGCGGGCAAATGATGAGCTAATGAAATATATAAGCAATCCTGGTATAAACGAGGAAAACATAAGTATAATCTTATATATGATCATTCAGCCACTTACAGAGACTGCAAATGCAATGCAAACCCTGTGTTGTGGACATAAAGTTCATATCTGAATCAGTGTTTACATATTTCTCACATGTCTGATTAGCTAAGTAGGTGTAAATAAATCACTTTTTGCCAGAGTTTCAGACCATAAGACCCCAAGTTTGTCAGACCATAAGAATTGAGATTTTTACAGTTATCACTACTTAAAAGTTTGAGGCTATCAATATAAAATAGAAAGCTATTCATCACAACCTATTTTATCAAACTAAAACTTATGACCTAAGCTTTTTTTTGTGGGGGGGGAGTTGTTTTTTTATTGGAATTGTTGAATTTATAAATTTGACTTAAACTCAAATTCACACTTCTGAAATTGATGATACATTCTTCTCCTTAATGGCAACTGCTTATATCACATAATTTTAATATAAATTCAAAGTAATGTAACGACACATTATATGTTTCATATTTACCATACATGTCATCCATAAGCTTTCTAACTAATACCAAATAATTTATTCAATCCTGCCGATTATATAAATCCTAGAGATTTTGAACCCATATGATCTGAGAGAATGTTTCTGGTTCACTGTTTTCCACAGTTATGTGTATTGGCCTTTGCTCTTACCAGAACATACTTTTCCATCCCCAGCAAATCCTCTCAAACACTGACACATAGCAACTTCTCCCTCTGACACACATTGAGAGTATATTCCACATCCCTCAGGACCACAGTCATCGTCATCTGCAAACAGTGAGAACCCCATCAGATTATTTCCAGACCTCAGAGGAGAAAATGGGTGTTAATGTTCTTGGTTCTACAGAGCATTCCAGCACTTCTCTTCCCAAGTTTTGGGACAGGTTAACCTCCAAATAGAAACACTATTGATCTGTAAGCTATGTCGATATTAAAGGATCCGCAAGCCATATGTTTTCATTTACACGTACTCAACAAATCTTTAGTTTTAAAGAACTGTTTGGAGTTTGAACAGCCCTGTGTGGCCTTATCTACAGTTGTTAAAAGCATTTAAAAATTGAATTTTAAAATCGCTAAGAGTAAATGGACTCAAATTTCAAAAGGTTTGTTGCTTATTTGAGAATTTCCAAGCATTATGACATATAAAAGGGGTCAATCTATTTTTATCACACAGACACACAGGATAATATATAGCAAGTAGCTCTATGTACCAACATAGCAAAGAGATTCAATCATAAAGATTTATTATCAATTAACTAAAATTATGTTTCATATAATAGAATATGTATGTCACAATGCATGTTTATTATCAAGATTTATGCAGTGACTTGCAAACCTCAAGGCACTTTTACAAAGTCATGAACCATACAAACTAAATGCTGTAAATGGATCATTTCATTTCATACTCCACTGAAATGCAAATGCCCCAGGGGACAGAATTGTATGCTGAATCATAAACATGAGCAAGTTTTTATTTTTTCCCCCCTTTAACTCCTTATGTATATAACCATTTTCCAAATGCCTCCTCTCTTTTAGAGTTGGGGAGATCTGACATACCACAGTAGGCTGTAAACTGTCATCTGTCTATTCAATAGTAAGATTGCTCATATGAGTAGAGAAGAGGTCAAGAAGCCCTTCAAACTTTCCCATAAATTAAAGGAAGTTAAATGATCTAATTCGGGTTCAGTGCCATGTGAATGCAGACATTGGGGAACTGTGTTTAATTTGCTTAGTACTTTGAGTGAGATTTCTCTTATGGGAAAACATGCCTTTCAGGTTTGCTTAGTCATCTGTCACTCAGGACTCTTGGCGATGGATAACTCCAGACTAATCGATGACCCATTTTTCCAGCATCTATATGGAGGGCAAGCTCCCAAATCACAATGCTGCTCAGAGTGTGTGGTGGATAATATCCAATCACTCAAGACATTTAAAATCACTTAAATCTTAAATTGGAATATGACTTAGGATTTATTTGGTAACTTGCAAAATCCAAGGCAGCTTTGCATAATGAAAAGCGTGCATATGCAGTTGTTGAAGGGATGGGTGATAGCCAAAGTTCTTTCTGCCACAAACTAGCTCTGGAAAGAAGGAATGCTGGGCTTCACACTCCTCTTCTCTAAAATACAGGTTGACAATTTTTGTCCACATGAATGTTGAAGAAGAAAGGGATTTTTAAAAAATCCTTTGAGAATTATAAAATATTATGCGTATCGAAATAAGGAGAAGAATGCTGTGACAGCTTGAATCATAATTAACCTTATCACACCAGAAAAAATTCTGGGGCCTGTTAGTAAAATTAATTATAATCAAAAGTACCTACTACATGCCATATCCTAATGAGGGCCAAAAATACAGTGGTAGAAAATATAGACAAGGGCTCTGCTTTCTTGCAAAATTAATTATTGAAATATAGGTGTGATAAGCACTATCACGAAACAATACCTAGTTCTAAGAGAACAGCTGAAGTAGTTTTCACCTCACCTAGTCAGGAGACTAAGAAAGGTTTTCTGAGCAAGAGCATATGAAGTTGAGATCTGAAGAATTTGCAGTATTTGAAGGGATTAGAAAGAGCATTAGGTCAAGAACATAATACCTGCTTGTTACAGGTAAGGCCAGGGTAACTGAACCAGGCCATAGAAAGGGAGGAAGGGCACAAAATTTGTGCCACAGAAGGGCACAAATTTAGGTTGGTGAGGTGTGTAAGGGCTAGTTCATCTAAGGCCCAATAGGCCACAGTAAGAATTTTTTATTTTATTAATGAATTTGACAATGAAACTTTTTATGATTGAATCTCTTTGCCATATTGTACACAGACTTACTTGCTATATGTCTGTGTACCTTTAGGGAATAAGAATATATTGACCTAAAATACAAAAGAGTTTTCAAACTCTTTTTAGTATAGATATTTTGTTGAAATGAAATCTTACTACAAAATAGAAGTAAGACCCTTTAGCCTAACACAGGTAGAACTGCTACTTTACAGGCAAAGACAAAATAGAACAAAATTCAGGTATAAAAACATGAGGTAATTTTCACCAAGGCAATCAATTCTGTCTATTCTGCACACAGCAGAGTATAGTCTCCAGGTATGAAGCCAAACACAGCCTATTATATATGTATTCCAAATTTTGGCCATTTCAACACTCCCCCATCTGACCCATGTGCCTAATTTACTATCTGTCATTCATGTTGGTCTTTGAGTCTCCCAAACATTAGTCTTTATGAATGTCTAGGGATCCCTAATGACTTTGAAAGTTTCTCTGTACTACTAATATTTATTTATATTGTTTTATTCCATAATACTGTTTGTCTCCACATCAAAGGGTGACCTTGGAGACTGGGGTTTTATTTAGCTCACCACTGTATCCCCAGCACTTAGCACGGTGTTTGGCAAATAAATAGTCATTAAATGAATAATATTCCTAATGTGACAATGTTTTCCAGTACTTCTTTTCTTCACAAAATTAATTATTTGGTCATAATTTTGAAAAATCTTTGGTCAAGTCACTAACAATATATCTTAGTTTCAGTTTTCAAATCTGTAAAATGATGTGTTATGATAGGATCAACACGATAAATACTAAAGCTCCATACAAATTATCATTACTCAAAATATCCACTTCTTTTATTTTATCAAAAATCACACTGATAAGTTTTTATAAGGAGGGGTAA
Organism: Rhinolophus hipposideros; assembly: GCF_964194185.1. NCBI lineage: Eukaryota > Metazoa > Chordata > Mammalia > Chiroptera > Rhinolophidae > Rhinolophus > Rhinolophus hipposideros. The sequence continues at coordinate 82,051,373 of NC_138047.1, read as the reverse complement.
GCGGTCCAAGGACGCATACATTGTCAAAGTAGTCTGTAGATCACAAAATTTGGACGAGCACTTTGTTAAGTGTATGTAATGTACTACTGTGGAGTTTTCAAACTTATTTTTAGTTACACTTTGGTGAAAATCTTACTCAGAAACATAAATAAATAAAATGTTTCAGAGTATAGTTGCACTAATTGAAGGGCAGAGACTTTGAGTGAAGAAGGGGTAGAGTTTGCAGAAGACCTAGGGCTGAACTAAACCCAGTTTGAAAACCACTGGCCTCATGAGTGAATATAAAACATAAAAGAATTAGGTTCCCTAAAGTTGTTACATACTGAACAAATAACAGCATTTTGGTGATACCGTGTTTCCCCCAAAATAAGACTTAGACAGACCATCAGCTCTAATGCGTCTTTTGGAGCAAAAATTAATATAAGACCCAATCTTATTTTACTATAATATAAGACCAGATAATATAAGACCAGATAATATAAGACCAGATAATATAATATAATATAATATAATATAATATAATATAATATAATATAATATAATATAATATAATATAACATAATATAATATAATACTGGGACTTATATTAATTTTGCTCCAGAAGATGCATTAGAGCTGATGGTCCGGCTAGGTCTGATTGTTGGGGAAACAGGGTTTTATGTGCCATAAAGAAAGGAAAAAAACCTAACATTTGCTGTTTTGGGGCTTCCTGGAACAGCTGAAGCAAACAACCTATATTTGCTTATCAATTACTGTCTACTTTTACACTACTGGAAGTATTATTAGATGGGTCAAATACCAAAAATAATAGGTGTGGAGGGAATACACTCCAATCTGTTCTGTCCTATCTTTCACCTTTGTTTCCAAGTTAGATTTCTTCCAGGAAGATTCAGTCCAAAGAGTCTCAGTGAGTAAAGTTCATGTCCAGTCTAATATGGAGCCATCTTCCTCGGCACGCAGTTCAGAAGAGAAGAAGAACCAAAGTTGGAGTCCAAAGTTTGGCTTCAATAGCTTTGTGTAGCTTTAGCCAACATTAAGTTAGAGAGATAATTCAGAATTTCTAATTGGTAGGATGGAAATTGTTGGACACAAAACTATACTGGAGAACTCATTATTCATACCTGATACCATGATTTCGGCCACTAGCATATGTTGAGATTCTGTAATGTTATCCTCAAACACTTGACTGCTGGATAAGATGTCCAATGGCGTTACTTGACTTAGATCTGTTTCACTACCTGTTGAAGGTCAACAGACATAGTTAATTTATCTTTTATGATTCAAGAAAAGTTTTATTTAATTTGTATTTGTGGCTCTTTGTTGGTTGTGAGTTCAGACTCATTCTTATAGTACGAAGATTCAGGGGAACTATTGGGGTGACTGAGAGTCACGCTGGTTCAGGGTAACCTCGCCTGCTCTACCACACCCTCCCAGCTTCACTCTGTGTAAGTTGATGGTTGAGAGTGGGGGGAGCCAGTGGGAAAGGAAGACAGGATTTTTTTAGGTACCTGCAAAAAACAGTAAGAGTAGAATACCAAAATCCTTATGAATATTATCAGCTCACAATCACAGCCTTCCATTACAAGGGAAAATTACTGAGATCTCCTGCCTTTCATACATACTTTTTTTCCTTTAGGATACTTTAAACACTTATTTTAGCCTGATTTTACTTGTATTTAGAAATGTGGAGGAGCATAAACAAGCCATAATTTAACATAGGCCTGAGACCTATGCAACTCCTCAGACGTGGGAGCAATGTGTGTTCTCTAAGTGTGGTCCATGGATCCCTGGGGTCCTATTGTATGGAGTCCATAAGATAACAACTGTTTTCATAAAAGGCAAATAACATCAAAGTTATTTGCCTTTTTCACTGTGTCTACATTGATACTGATGGGCAAAAGCAATGATGGGTGCAGTGCCTTAGCAGGAATCAAGGCCATGGCACCAAACTCTACTAGTGGTCATGCTCTTCACACACACACACACACACACACACACACACACACACACACACACACACACACACACAGACTCCATTTCACTTAATAAAATCCATAATGAAGAGTAAGAATTAATTTTTTTAAAATCACAACCATGGAATATTTGGCTCTTAATAGTATAATGAAATGGGAAGTACACATAAAATGCTGATATTAATTATGATGGTTGTCTGGAGGAAAAGCATTTCTACACTCTTTGCGTTGTGAACTGCAGTCTTTCTTTTCACATGATTTTTATTTGAAAGAATGACTAAGAAACTGTGTTATTAACACTTGAGGATTTGGCAAGCGTTTTTTGAAAAATGAATAAAGTGAGCCTGTCACTTCAAGGAAAACAACTCATAGTACTTGTTGCCAATGATAAAATTCGAGCTTTTGAGTGAAAACTAGAATTCTGGAAAATTTTTTCCACTACTATGAGGCTAACAAAATCCCAATACTCAAAGACTTTTCTGGTGAGTCTGATTATAATAATTAATTAATGTGATTTTTTTGTATATTAATGTGACATTTGAAAGACCTGTATGACTCAGTCAATCAATATTTTCAAATGAACAAAACATAATGCTACAAAATCGTGCAAGGTGAAAGATCCACTCAAAGTACAAAATAGACCCTTGGATTTTAATGCATCAGAAGACAAACAGTGCATTGATATGGCTTCAGATTCCACATTGCAACTAAGCTCTAAGAAACTACCAATTGTCTAATCCTGATATAGTACCTAAAGAAGAAATACAAAAACGGGAATCTGAAAAAGCTATTAAATATTCCTCCTTTTATCAACTGTATGTCTGTGAGGCCAGGTTTCCTTCATATGTTTCAACCAAAACAACACAGCAACAGATTTAACATACAAGCAGATATGAGAATCTAGCTACCCTCTATTAAATCAGACAGTCAAGATATAAAGGTAAACCAATGCAATTCTTCTTACTACATATTTTTTGTTTTGGAAAATATAATTATTTCATTTACTTCCATAAAAATATGTTATGTTTATATATAACAGAGTATTACTAATTTTAATAGACATAATTTTAGAAGTTTTTAGTTTTAATTTCTAGTATCATAAATATTGAAAGCTATAGCCTACATGAACAAAAACTCTTTGGGGTTCTCAATCATTCTTAAGAGTGTAAAGGGGACCTGAAACCAAGAAGATGGAGAGCTGTTGTCCTAAGGAAACAATTCATAGAAAGTTCTGAAAATCCAAAATACCCAGTTCCAATCCATGGATAGATTAATCCATTTATTTGCTGTCAATCTGTCATCTATCTTATACCACACTTATCAGATACATATGAATTTTTTAAAAACATTCTTAATAAAATTTAAATTGTCTTTGGTATAAAGATATCCAGAGATGAATCCAAATATACCATAATTGTTTAGATACACATTCAAGGGAAGCAAGTCAGGGCTACTGACTTTACATTAAACTTGATCCACTCATCCTCAAAGTCATAGTTAGTTTTTAAAAACATGATCAAGGTCTTCTCAGGCTGAATTCCCCACACTTGTTTGATATTTTAACGTTAGTTTTTAGAAAGGACCTTGCCTTCCACATTAAAACTAGTCATGTAGTAGGGGTTTGTATATGACTACCGCTAACAATAAGGCTACAAAACTTGTAAATAAAATGTCTCTGAACATTATCTGAGGAGGCAAAATCTGGCATTTATTTCTAAGGTTGGGCTACTCAACCATAAATAGGGGACTGGAAGACTAGACTTTGAAAATTATCTTTCATGCACTAATTTTACAACTAGGGGAGGTCAATTGAATTTAGTCTTTAATAAGGAAACTAAACTCACCAGAGGAATTTAAAAAAAACCAACACTTGGCATCCCTAAAATCAGGGGAGCTTTTATTTATACAAAATATTAAAAATCAGCAAAAGCACAGGGTTCAATGCAGGATAGAACTACATTCCTGAGCCAAGGTAAGATAATTTAGCCACATAATTTATTATATTACCTGCTGATATCTGATGGCCATTTAGAGCCAGACACATTTTCCCATCTGGGGCTTTCACAAAACCTTCACGACACAAACACTGAACAGTTCCAAACTTCTCTTTGCAAATATGTTCACAGCCTCCATTTTGATATAAGCAGGGATCTGCTCCTAGGAGGGAAAAGAGGTGCATTCACATATGGGCTTGGAGATCAAAAGGGGGCCACTGATGCAAATCAGTGTACAGCTTCGGGGGAGAGAAACGCAGTGTATCTAAATGGAGCCTACATCAAGAGCTATTTCAGATGGTCCCTATAAGGAGCCACTAAGGTAAGCTCAGAATGTTATTACTTCCTGCGTACCTATTGAGTATAACCAGCACTTTAGGCAGATGAGATTCCTACTTCCTAACTCATGATCCAGTCAAACTGACACAGGGCAATTCAGAAAAAAGAGTTACTGTAGGACACTCGATGCTTTTTCTCTTTGCTTACTCCCTGGCACTCTGAGGGAGTGGAGAAAGGCCCCAGTGTAGCTAGAAGCTTCCATTGCAGGTGTCTAAATAACCCTTCCCCCACCCACACCCTTAGTGCTTTTAACCAAAAAGTCTTTTAAACAGAGCAGATAGGTAAGTAGAAAGTGTTCAGGAGGGGGAGGGGAAATGAGATTGGAGGAATAAAGCCCAGATTCACTGCCAGATTTTCTTAGTTTAAATGAAATCCAAATCTCAGGAAATCTTAACATCTACCCAGATTAGTGAGAACTGCAATATCTCCCCCTTTTCCCTCCTCCTCTACCATCAAACAATTAAAAGAGTTGCAGATTCCAGCCAAAGAAAGACTGTGTAACATGTCCAGTGTACCTGGTTTTGCCAATGGATGAACTACAACCAGTGATGAGGGCTTCAGCATGCTGCCTCGGAGACGTACCCTATTTTTGCCAGTCCTCTTGTTCACCCTTATTACCGATGGCACAGTCCAGTCAGAGAACCACACGTTATCCCCAAACACAGCCACAGCAAACGGTCGACCTGGAAGCAGTTCCAATACATGACATACATCTTGTCTTTGCCATGAATATTTTTTAAAGGACAAGGCTTTAAACATATGCACAATCCCTGCACTAAAGCAATTCTTGACTATAACTGCTAAGCAAGGTACGAGCCACAACCTACAGATGCATCAAGGAGAAACCACATGGTGGGGTAACCTCTTCTTAGAAAGGGAGCCTGGTGATATGACACCCTAGGGAAGCTCAGGATTTGGAAAACGAGAATGCAAGTTGATGGACATAACGGCACCAAGGGGAAGGAGGCCTGGTGGGAAAGTTTCAGTGTTCAGTGATTCTGCCACTATTTATAGACTGAACTTGAGTAAGTTATCTTATCCCTCTCTGCCTTTGGTTCTTTATCTTTTGAATGGCAGTAATAAGTAGTACACTAAATTCACAGGTTGTTGTAAGGATCTTTAAAAATTTAAGGTAACCGAGTAACAGTCTCCTCAAATTCCCATGTCTATCCACACATTTCCCTGCATTGGACACCCATCTCCTTTCCTATCTCGCCTCTTATCTAATATTAATCCATTGGCCTGTGCTCCTGGTGTTGTCTTGCCTGCCTTCTCTAGGCCCTTGTTCAATCAACTACCCCTTTCGTTTACATCTTAACTTTCTTCATTTTACTAATTTCTTTCCCTTAACCAATGACTATCCTCAGGTCTCTCCCATCTTAATTTCCTCATCCCCTTGATGCTCTCTAGCTTCTTTTTGTCTCCCTTCCATTTTTAGCCAAATTTTTTGAAAGTCCTTTATTATCTGCTGCCTCCATTTTTATGGCTATCAACCCCTAGGTGGGCCCTTCAGACCCCACCTCAACTAAACCCACCTCTCCAGGCCACTGAAACTGCTCTGATAAGATATTCCAGCATTGAGTAAGTGGGGAAATGTTGTATCAGACCATCTCAAGTGATTAGAGGCGAAAGCTAAGGAGGCCCAAGTTTAAAAGCTTTAATGATGTCCAGTCACATTTCCCAGGCCGTCTTTTTGCGAATGAGCAATAGATTTGGTGTATTAGAATGAATACCTCCCTCTCCTGGAAGCAAACTCAAACGATTTATCCGGATGACTGAGTCTCCACCCGTAGTTACTGACCAAGGCCATTAAGACTTATTTTGACCTCTAGCCCTTTGTCCAAAATTAAAGCCATAAATGCAGCAAGGGAATTTTTAATAAAGCTATTGGTTTCTTTTTCATTTTGGTAAAAAACATGTAACATAATATTGACCATCTTAACCTGTGTACAGTTCAGTAGTGTTAAGTTCATTCACACTGTTGTGCAACCAAATTCCAGAACTTTTTATCTTGTAAACTAAAACTCGTTATCTATTAAACAACTTCTCATTTTCTCCTCCCCAAGTCCCTGACAAACCCCATTCTACCTAATGTTTCTGTGAATTTGACTATTCTAGATACCTCAAATAAGTGGAATCATACAATATTTATCTTTGGTGACTCTCTTATTTCACTTAGCATAATGTCCTCTGGATCTATCCATGTGGTAGTTAGCATATGTCCGAATTAGCTATAGTTTTTTAACAAATACTCCACACCAGACATAATCCTTCTTATTTTTTTGTCTTAGAAGAGTCACACTTGCATTTAAAATTAAGAATAAATTTCTTCAACTTTTAAATTAAAAATCCTGAACTGGCAATTGAGAAGCCACCACTTACATGCCTGTAGATGGCACTGTAGTGATGGGAATCGTTATTTAGACATTTTAATTTTCAATTATTTGATAATGGCCTTTAATGGGAAGTTCCATTAGTCACAGATTACAATAGCAGTACAAATTGTTTAAATATATATATATATATATATATATATATATATATATATATATATATATATATGCGCTATGATTTGGGGTTCAGAATATTGTCTGTCAATATTCTTCTTAGAAATTTTCAAATCCCTTTACACCCTCATATATCAAAGCTACAGTTTTACATTTATTTGGGAGACATATCTTTTACTAATGTATGTCTCCCCCACTAGACCCCATGACTTCACAGGTACCATATTTGTTGAACTCTCTACTATTTCTCTACTTCCTATAATGATTCAATAAATATCTGTTAAGTGCGTGGATGAATAAAGTTTATAATTGTACACAAGCTTATCATTTCTTATGAAACATCTCTTTAATTTTTAAAGAAACTAGGCAGTATGTAAATTATTCAGTTATAGCTATCTTGATCTAGTTAATGTATATTACAAATCTAGAAATTCATTACCTCTAAAACCAAAGAGAATGGGCAAAATAAATATTTTATACAGATTATCAGTTTGTTAGCTTCTTTTAAAAGAAAGAAACCATGCATGTTTCATCTTCCCAACCAATCAGTTTGTAAATCTCTGAAGCATCTTCAACATTTCCATTTCTATATCCAATCAGTTACCATATACTATCTTTTTTTTAATTCAGAATTATTATTTTTTTTTAATACTCTAATCCTCCATTGTACTGTTAAATGGCAATGTTCTAGCTCAGGCTTTCATTAGCTGGACAGTCTTTGTAGTTTCCTAACTGATTTCCTTCTCTCCAAATTCCAATCCACCCTTATACAGTTACCTAAAAGATTATTCTGAAATACCAACCTTAGATACATTTCCTGCTCAAGAACATGCAATGGCTCTCCAGCATGTTCAAAATCAAGTTCATCAACATATCTTTGCAATACTAACATACAAAGACCAATTTTTGCAGCCTTATTTTCAACAACAAAGTTTTATTACCATCTATTTACCACACGGCCCAGTTCAAATGCTGTCTTTGCAGATCCCCTGAATCAAAACAAATCTCCCCATGAATCTCATAGCTATTTGTACTTTTACTTTAACAGTTAGCCTAGACTACAGTGTTTTAAAGATATTTAAGAAAATACATGATATACCAATGTAAAATCTGAAAACATAATAGGGAGAAAAACTATATTAATCTTTGTACATGTTATCAATAGATATTCATTAATGCCTACAGGAGATAATATCACTGTTATGAAAATGACATTTTCTAAAATATAAGAAATGATAACAGCTGAACCAAGTTCTTGGTCTTAAAGAAGTTTTAAAATTTTTAATATTTTCATTCTAATCTTGGGAAATCTTGGCAAAGAGAAATGATTATGCATCATTAGTTTTTACCCAAAATTCCAATGTTAAGGTAATCCTCGTAGCTCATTAATCCTTGGAGAAGTCTGTAGTCTGTTTATGTCTATTTCTTTCTCATCACATGGTTAAATGTGTGTGTTTGTGTGTGTGTGTGTGTGTGTGTAAGTGTATGTGTGCGCTCACGTGCATGCATGCCTGCAAACACATTTTGTATTTAACACTCATCAATTCTCAGTCAAGATGAAAAACATCACCCATCCCAAAGCCTCACCTACATCGTTCTGGGCAAGTCTTTGGCGATTTGAACCATCCAGATTGGCCATTTCAATCACAGACTGCTTGGCATCGCACCAATACAACTTATCAGTTAAGAAATCAATCGTTATTCCACTGGGCCAGACCAGCTCAGAGCTAGCGATAACCAGTCGGCCAATGCCTTGAAGGGAAGAACTTTCAATTCGTGGATTAATCCCCATATCAGTCCAGAATAATCTCCTTTAATCAAGAAAGCATACAACAAATAAAATTTGCACAAAAAAATTCTTCTATTTTCTCATCATTGGAAACATCAATGTAAATCACTTCAGGATAAACTATAGTGATAAGCTAAGGAATATAGAAGGAGAAAGTATAGCACTGTATTGTTGCATGAATAATTTTTCAAAAAACAAAAACTTCTATGTAGAGCATCTTGGACAGGAAATACTAAAATAAGGCTCAGATCACTAGATAAAAAAGGAATTATTGTGGTGAGCATACAACGTGATATATAGATGATAACAAGTATAGTTGATATCTAGTATAGATAACTAGTATAGAATTGTATACTTGAAATCTATGTAATTTTACTAACCATTGCTACCCCAATACACTTAATATAAAAAAATAATTATTAATTAAAGAATTGCAGTATGTTACTAATTGAAAGTGTTTTCAAATACATATTCTGAATAAGGCAATGAAATCTTGCTAGTTTGTCCCTCTGCTGTGCATGTGTAAAACTCACTGTATATGTAAAAATGCAACATAAAGGGAAGAGCATATTTATTATCCAGTTTTATACAATGTACTTGGGTAACTTGGTTAATTTTAAGTTCTTTAAATCACATTTCATAAATGAGCTGAGTAACATTTTTTGAGGTCAATATGGCTCAATATCTTTTCTCTGGCCTGCTTAGAGACAGTTATATTCTCACTGTTTTAATCGTGTATTAAATCAATTATCAATTATTACCAATATATTATTTCCCATAGGCCATCATAAATAAAATAGGGTTGGTTTTTACCCTGTTTTTTTAAAACTAGGAAGGAATCTGTTATTCTCCTTAATTCTCTGAACGTAAACAAACATTTGTCACTAATTCATAATTAACAACATAGAATCTTCTAATCTTTCATGAATACTATTTCTTCTTGTTTAAATCTAGGAATGACCTATGATTTGAACTCATCTTGTGATTTTCCTAAATAGAATTCATAAGTCATACAATCCAAATATCATCCTCTGCTCGGGAAAGCAATAGTATAGATTTTTAAAGGAGGAAAGTAGTTTAATGAACTTATGTCTGATTAATGAATTACAGCCTGTTTATTTTCAGAAATTGAATTTGCTTAAAATGAAAGGGTATCTAAACAATAAATGTTTTATACAAGAATAGAAAATCAAAAGACATTTAAAAGTGGGGAAATCATGCCAGCTGCACCATTTCTGAAGATGTGAACAAATCTAGTGGATTTTCTTGGTTTCTGATTCTACTGACCACCTGAAGGCTTAAGGCAAATCTTGGACATTAGCATTTCAAACATGAATGGTCACATGGCCTCTGCAGAAAGGCACCTAAATTTCGCAAGTACCTACTTGGCCATTGGGTGAACAGCAATTCCTCGTGGCTGAGAGATGTCCTCCTTAATGATTATTTCACGATGTTTTCCACTTAAATCACTGCCTTCAATGAGAGATTTCCTAAAATGTATGTAATATAAAGGGGCTTGTTACATCAACTTCACTTTTTAAACAAAGATACTCCTTTTCCCTGTTTCTACCTGAATGCAAATATTGGCACTCTAGTTCCATTGTGTGTGCGTATGTGCGTGCACGTACACACAGACACACACACACACACACACACACACACACACACAAATCCAGACCAGATGGCCATGAATTCTATTTTTTCAAACATAGTCTTTTCATTAGCATTCCAATATTTATCCCAGGCAATTAAAATACACAATGAAAAGATACGGTAAGAGGGAATTGTGTCAGTGGCCTGGCAGGGACTAAGCCAGTATGGTAAATACTACCATCCCTTTCTCCTTACACCTCCTGTTTCCTGCTGGAAGCCAGTGGAGGTGTCAGCCTCATGGTCACAGATCCGGGAGGAGGGAGAGTAGACCCCAAAGGGCCACAGAGACAACAAGCACAAGGACAGTAGGGGAGATTAATGTTGACTTTAATTTTCTTCCACTTGATTGTAAGACAAGTGAGAGTACTGAACTATTATTTGCTAAACGTTACATTAAAGCAAAATAACCCTTTGGAATCCAGCAGAGGAGAAAATTCTTGTTTCCTAATGTGCCCATGTATTTGTCAAACAAATCTTTATTATCAAACAAATATTTCCTGAGCAAACACCTACGCCAGGGATTGGTCTAAGCATTGAAGACACAATAGGTTGTGTCTGTCCTTACAGAGCTTATAGTTCAGCAGGAAAGCCAGGAGAGGGGAGGAAGAGAGAGGGTAGATGGAGAGGAAAAGAACACCTTCAGCAGAGGAATCAGCAAATGCAAAGCCCAGGAGACCTAAAGAGCGCAGAACAATCATAATCTCAGTTTAGAAAGTTTGCTGTAGCTTTGGTGTGGAGAAGACAAGGTGGGCAAGAGATGATGGTGACTGAGTTAGGGCGGTGGCCGCAGGAAGGAGAAAAGCGGATGGAGTAAAACACTGAAATCGATTCTGTCACGCCCCCACCCCGTCGCTGGCCTGAGGTAACCCTGGCTTCTGAGCAGCTTCTGAAGCCAGCAGAACCACAGGCAGAAGCGGGAAGAGGAGAGCCCCTCTCCACCACGGGCTGTCTGTTCTTCCTGTTTTCCTGTACAAACTAGAGAGTGTAACTATCTTTAATGCATTCAACAAACATCTGGTGAGGGCTTACCACATTGTTCTCATGCTGCCTGCTGGCCCTGTTTCCCTATCTTTAATTCATTCAGCAAACATCCGGGAAAGATTTACCTCCTTATTCTTGGAGGCAGTGTCTGCATGAGACAAGCCTGCCCAGAAACAGGGGCAGGACCATTCTCTCCTCCCAGAAGGAAATCTTTTGCAGGTGGCTTTCTACAGTGCACTTTCCAGCCATTGGGTGGGTGAGATGGGAAGGCGCTTTACAAATCCCTCCTCACAGGCTAAATGCAGGAGGCAGGTAAAGGCGAAATGGGGTCCGGGCTTGTGCTGGGTCAAATATGCTTTACAAACTACCAGCTCAGGGCAGAGAATAATTGGAAACCATTTATACTCTTGTGCCACTTTCAAAAGGTAATTTTATTCCCAGATGAAGTGGTTGTCAGAAAGGTCCTCCTGGGTGGAAGGCATTTTTGAACTCAATGTGTCATATGCACTCAGAGACCACTGTCCCTATGCCTGCTCCCTTGGTGAGAGGGAAGGATGGCTGAGGCTTGTGGCAGTCGGTTCTGCTCTCATTGTTACAGCATCTCTACATTCTTACTGTTGTAAGCAGGAGTGAGGTGTTAAGAATTGAGACCAACATAAACTCCCAACTCTGGAGCTGTCTTAGGCAGGATTGCTGGAATTTACTTTCAAAGCTCCCCCAGGGGTTCACTCACTAATATACTTCTATTTGATTTAGCCAGAGAGCAAATCTCAAACTCCAGCGTTGGTAATGAGAAAGCAAAGGTGACATGAGTTCAAGCATAACCCTTAATCTGGTGGAACATCTTTCTCTTTATATCCACCACCTAATTGGTGCCACTGTCACTGGGGTCCTTTAAGAGCCAGCGCCCTTCCTTCCAGCATGAGAGTTATCCATCCAGAACCCCGGAAGAGTGATTTTTACCTCATTGTCATTTTTGTTACCTCAAAAGAATGAGCCAACAGATATTTTATATATTTTCCCCCTCTTGATTCTTTTTTACTGAACAATTGGCTTTAGGAATCAGGATTCCTCAGTACTAAATAATAGCATTGCCAGTCGAATTATCAATTAGCTTCTTTCCTACTGCTAGATGTTAATTTAAATCTGTCTTTTCCTCAGCCAATGTAAACTAAAAGCACCCACTCTGGTCCTTTCATTGGTTAAGAGTTACCATATAATCTAATATCACAAGCTTGGAATCTCAGTTATTTAAATCCAATTTCTAGCTAATATTAAGGTTTCTAAACCAGAAACCTTTCATTTCCAGACAAATTAAAGGTTTTCTTTTAGCAGCTGCCTGTAGAGGAAAGAGGACTTAAGAAGGGCTTATTATTACTGAAGACAGTGAACTAGGAAATCTGAGGTCTGCTTTTCCAGGATATGGTGCCTGGCTATCTCCTGAAGGCATTGCTTTGGCACTAGGTCCCATGGTGCTACTAATCAAACACTGTTACAATTAGAGGTGCCAGGCAAACGTGGGAAATTCGAGAAGACCCAGCATCTTTAAAGGGGTTGACAGCGGCTGACATCTGCTGTCCTGATCAAGGTTTACTCTTCTGAGAACAGCCACATATAAGCTCTGTTATTATGCACAGCTGACATTTGAAATGTCCTTTTAAGTAGGTTTAACACAGAGGAGGCCATTATTACGATTTTTGTCATTATTACAACTGAAGTTGATTTTCATTTGTTATGTGACTCTGGGTCGAGCACATTTTAACCAACTCTGCTTAGGGGAGACACTGTGTATCTGTGATTATTAAAAGCATTATCTTTGAAAATGGTTATTGTTGAGTTCAAATTCCAGGTCCACTACTTGCTGGCTGTTTGACTTTGGTAAAGTCATTTTACCTCTTTGAGTCTCAATTGTTTAATATTTAGGTTGGGGATAAGAAAACTTACTTTTTGTGGATTCAGTGGTATGGATATAAAGCTCTTAGTGCAGTATCTGGAGCATTTCAGTTATTCAATAAATAAATATCCAAAGAATAAAAGAATGAAGGTTTGCTTAAATGAACAAATGAATGAATGAAAATAAACTCACACTGGATATAAATGTGCCATATTTTTTATAACTGTACATCACATCATGCATATGACTGATTTTTAAAAATGCATTTGTTTCCCATGGGTTATCCAGACCAAATGAGATTTTCTGGGACATAGAAAGCCTACCCCCAAGCATACGAGTATAAGCCCACTCCCTGATGGGACTGCTAATTTCATGGAGGTGAAACCCTAATTAATTCTTCTTTCTTTTAATTTAACAGGGTTGCATAGGTACCAGATGTTCAAATTGGCGACCATTTCACTTTATGTCTTTAAGTGACTGGGAAAAGAGCCTTCTAGCACAGACCATCTCTGACGCTATCCTGTGAGGTGCGCTGTGGTTAGCTTCCTTTCTCTCAGAAGCAGGGAAGGAAGCTCTCACAGCATGCATAAGGGGTGCAGGCACTTCCTTCCTCCCCTCCTCCCATCCCACCATTCCTAGCGGTCACACAGGACGGACATACATACACACACACACACACACACACACACGCACACACCCACACCCCTAGTGCAGCAGCCCTTCCTGCAGCACTAAGAGCAGTGTGCCAGAGGACAGAAACACCACAGCTTCTCTCTGGCTCTGCTGTTTCTCACCAAAGGGAAAACAGTCCATTTCTCTATCTCACGAGGATTCTCTTCACAACTCCAGCATGAAGCTCTCTCTCCTTCCTTCATGTCACTTAACAGAGAGCCAGCGTACAGATTCTAGTCTAAGACTTGTCACTGTGTGTTGTGTAACTTTGAATAAATGACTTAGCCTTTCTTAGCCTTAGTTTCTCCATCTGTAAAATGAGGGGGATGGGCCCGTTGATTCCTAAAACTTCTTCCAGCACTCCTTCTGGGAGTGTACACTCTTCACTTGGCAATTATTTAAGACATTTCTTGTACCAACCATTTGTATTAGTTTTTCTTGTGTATATGCACCTATCTCATGGCTGAAGTGTGAACCACCTGAAAAGGTAGAACACTCCTCAGGCTCCTTTGTATCTCTCGTGTTCCCTGGGAGAGTGCCCTTTCCATAGCAGATGCTCAAAGAATGCTGTTTAACTGCACTCAGGCAGGTTTTGCATTTCTCTGATTACAACGGCCTGAAGTACAAAAACACATGCTACTCTTTGGTCCTCAAAATTCTCTTATGGATAAAGATCCAATCTTGACGAAAAGAGAAACATACTGCTTGGTGATGAGGAGGGCTGCTGGGGAGTGTGGACAGTGTTGGGGGCATCTTTCCTCCAATCCCAGCCAGTTCCCCAGTCGTATTTTTCTGTGTTCAAAGTGGAGGATAAAGCCAGCTGTGTTATTTATCCCATCACTCCCATCCCATGTGGCTAAAAACTGAAGGAGGAAACATACCCTCTGTCTGTCCAATAGAGTTTACGGTCAATCCAATCTACAGCAAGACCTTCTGGCATATCTACTTCTTCCTCGATAAGCCTTTCTCGCTGAGAACCATCCATATTGGCTCTCTCTATCCACTTTAGGGCTGTATGGGCAAAGTATACCTACAAAAGAGAACATCAACATTTCTGTCTGGTTTGTTTTAAAAAAATGAATATGGAATATATACAAATGGGTTGAGTATCATACAGTGGAATCATTAAGAGCTTGGCTTTAGACACAGACACACCTGCAACTGAACACCAACCATGCTGCTTCCCAGATATGTGTAAACTTAGGCAAGTTAGTCAATGTTTCAGTCTCAGTTTCCTCGTTGGTAAAATGGGTATAATAATACCAAGCACATTAGTTTTATATATAAAATTCCTTAGTCTTGTACCTGGCACATAGTTCTGTTGCTACTGGTAATTTATTAATCTTTGATTATTGGTTAATAACTAAGCCACCGTACATGAGCCCTAGCCTTCTACAGTCTAAAAGGGAGCAATGATTTGCAGTTTAATGGGAACTACATGCTGGGCTATACATTCTACCGTCCTGTCCACAGCACTCCCCTTCGCTGCAAGTCAAGAGACACAGGTTCCTTCCGGTCTTCCCACACATTTGTTTGATTGCCTTGGCCAAAGTCACTGAACATCAGTTTTCTCAACTGCAAAAATGATGAAGTGAATGAAACTAGATGTTTGCGAAAATTTTTTTTCCCATCTCTACCTTATGTAAATTCATTTTAATAATCCATATTTGGATATTGTCCAACAGAATATACCTTGCAAGTTCTTTTTCTGACTAGTATCCAGACTATCAAACAGCTACAAGGATTTCACGAGAGTGTTGAAAACTGCTATGGGTCAGTTGGTAATTTAATGACAGCATTTGTGGAATTTTAACTGTGAATACGTACATGTACATAAACTTATAATCAGTGATGAGAGTATTCACAAACTGGCCAGACAGATGCAAATCAGGAAGAAACAAAAGCACAAAGTTTAAAATTCTAGGAATTAATCTAGTAGTAACTAAATAATTATGGAAGGAGATTAATAACTATGTAAATTTATAAATATTGGGTGATTGATCTTCAGAAGATACTGTAAAATTATTTCAAGCACATTCTAACTTAGCACAAATACAACTAAGAAATTAAAGAGCAAATGGTGAGCTGATTAGGTTGATAGTATAGAAATTCTAAGTTATATACAAAAAGTTCATGTAAAAATTGATTATTATGTAAATAATGTCATGCATTAGATTGCCATTCCCACATGAGCCATAAACTTACGTTTCCTGATTTTCATGGTCAAGAGATCATTGGATCCCTCTCGGTGGTATACACGTATATTAAATGTAAATTACTCATCCATACTTCCTATGCCCCACCTCAACCTCCCAATTCTCCCACTACCAGCAAATAACCAAAAACCTATATATGGGTGTCTCCTATGGGTATAGCACTATGTGAGGCAACCATCCCCATCTCCAGAAAGGAAACTAAACTTAACATTTTGCTCAATCATCTCCAATAAAATGGCTGAATTATATCAAGGACCAGGGTTATTATAAGAGAAAATCCTTAAAATTTATAAAATGATGTTTCAAAGTCTATATTTAAATTTTTCTGTTGTGAATGGATCTAGAAGAGGATTTTCAAGCAGCCCAGTTCATCCGTTAAGATAAAATCCTCTACTCTCTCCTTAAAGCAAGCACAACCACATTTGTTTAAGTGACAAAACCATACCTTATTTTCCACAGGGTCATGATCTAGGGCAAAAACTGTTCCCATTTGCTGGCTGAGCAGGGTTTCATAATTTGTTCCATCAAAATGCATGTGTCGAATATCTTGAGAATTGGCAAACAGCAAAAACGGTTGTGGTCCTGATAATCAAATTCAAATATGGCTTCATTTAAAATATGCTTTGGAACCCAAGAAGTACTTCTGACTCTTCCCTTTCATTGCACCCTCTTCCTTAATTTCTGCAGTATTTGTTTTCTTAATTTCTCACCAGTATAGGTTAAGACAGACAAGAGTTCCTCTTCCAGGAGGTGCCATATTGCCACAATTTTATCACTGGATTCCTCTCTGTCTAGATGCCTGCTTTTAAAAAGCAAATTACTTATAAAAAGAGCCAGTATTGAATAACCAACACCATCACTAAATGAGGCAAGTTTTAGTGCTGTAACCTCCTTGATTCACACATATTGAAACATATTAATATCAACAGATTGTATTAATTCATGTTCAAATAAATACCTTTCTCTGGCCTGGGCACTTCTGAATGGGAAGCATGACTGTATGAGTTACTAACAAGACCCTTGTTAATTTTCAGAGCTCAGATTATGCTATATTAACTAAGGCCCTAAGAAGATAAGAGTACTGGGCGCTGACTAAGGCAAGCTCTGCAGGCTCATCTTTATGTCATCCAGATTACAAGCATGATGAACCTTAGGAAAGATGAAATCAATTTGGTATAAATCTTGGATTTCCAAGGCTGTTGAAGGACACAAGAGATATGATATCAGAAGATAAAAAATAGTTAAACCTTATATTAAATTTTGACATGAAAAGGACAGAATTTGTCAAAGTATTATTATTATCACATTCACTGGAGAGTTGAAAATCAAATCAATCAAGAGATATTTATTAAATTCCTCTTGTTTAAGTCTACCATGGTCTTCACATATACGAGAGTACCTACTTGATGTTATAGCAAATCTTTGCTGAATACTAATTAACTTCTAAATATACCTCAAAAACATGATTATTATTTATATTATTATTATTATCATTTATATTCATAATGTGATTTGTTGTCTACTTCCAGATATATAAAAAAATTAGACTTTCTACCCAGAAACCAAAAGCAATTTAATGCTCTCTCTTTTAAATGAAACTTTGTTTTCATATAACCTTTTTGCAGAGACACACTTTTAAACACCCATAGCACTAACCTGATGCTACACAGCTTTTTTTGTCCATTTGTAGGTCATACCCAGGAAGGCAACCACATTGCCAGGATACTGGGCTGAGAGGAAGGCAGAGCTGGCTACATCCACCATTATCAGGTGATGAACAGCCTACAAAAAAAAATTGCTTGGTAGTGATGCTATATCACTCATAAATATAACAATTTTTCATCAAAATATTGAGGTGAGCCAAATATATGTTGATTTTTAAAATCATTTCCACAGTCATTCACACTGCCACAATCAACTTAATTTTTCAGAGATTAGAAGCAAAATGTCACTCTATTGTACTTCCCTATAAGCTGTTATCCTGAACCCTTCACATCCCAATGACCCTTGTTCTCTTGTTCTACCACTGAGTCCAAGAACAAGTGCACTGGCAGCTGGCTGGAATCTGAAATACATTTTGATGATTTTGGCAGCTGGTCTAACACTTTCTAGTGGTAATACATATATTTTTTTTCCTCTCACACATTTTTGGTCTCAAAAAAAAAAGCCACATATAACTCTTCTGCTAATTTTGAATTACATCCAGCACTCTGTATGCTTAAGTCTATGAAGACATAAGTAGAGAGGTATTTACAGGTGCAAGCAACAGGCTAAGCTCTTTGCATCCACCACCTGCATAATCCAGGAGGCAGGTATTTTTAACCTCTACAGATGAGGAAACTGAGACCAAGACAGGGCAAGTAACTAGTCAAAATAACACTGCTGGTAAATGGTTGTCAGGCTGACTAATTTCAAAGCCCTTGCTCATAACCACTACACTTTGCTATCTAAAAATAAACAAACAAAGAAACAAAACCCCAGAATCTTATTTAAATTTATGTTAATCTACTGCACAAATATTTTTCATTGTGTAGTGTTGGAAAATCTATTCTTCTTTGTCAATAAGATGCAAGTTTTAGATGTCACTTAGAAAATGATTATTTTCAAACAAACAAAAAGAAAATAAACTTACCACTACACGTTTTTCCATCTGCCTCAAGCACTGAACCTTCAGGACAGAAACATATGGGACCATCTGAAGTCAGAACACAGTCATGGCTGCATTCAGATGCATTGCTTGGACAGGAAATTAATTCTAATTAATGAAGAATAAGGTTAAGATTAGTGTTAAATCAGATTTCTGGAAATTTAGTAAAATCAATTGCAAATAAAAACATGTTATTTTGAAAAGAGTAACTTAAATAAAGATCAAACATTTATGAATTGCTGTGGTAATGGAGATATTAACAGAAAGAAAAAATTCAAATCTAAAAAAATTAAAGCAAAACTCTGATTTTGGAAAATGACTCTAGTTTCCATTAAGTTTCTTTTATATCAACTAATATTTTTAAAGTCATTAGTCATCAAAATATTTTACATGGAACTTGGGCAAATGATTCTCAAATTCATCTACAAAATTGATGTTATGTGTAGGGAAAACTAAAAATACTGTATTACTGTTGTTAGGTATAAGAAGAGAATGAGAGACTCTTAACAAATACCAAAATGTATCATGAAGGTACAATAATTAAAACAGTGGGTAACGAGTGAGAGAAGAGAGGAGAATAGAACCATATGGAAAACTTATTTTAGAAAAGACTCAAGTACACATAAGAATGTAGTGTGTGATTAAAGTATTTTAATCATTGAGCATATGAAAGATGATATAACAAATGGTCAAGAAATAACTGAGTAAGGATTAGGGCAAAAGTTAAATTCCTAACCTACATCATATGCCAAAATAAATTCCAAGTAAATCAAAGATTAAAATACAAAATATATATCATAGAAGTTCTAGAAGTTTTGGCAATCAAGTGAGATTATGTGTGTTATGCTTGGCACATAGTGGACTCCATAGCACATTAACACTATGCACTTGAGTATATTTGCCAACAGGTACACCACATGGTTTTAGAAGAAGGTCAAGTTCTCATAGGCAGGCACAAAGGTAATAGGTAATTTCCAAGAACTTCATTACCATCCATCCATTTTTATGTGCTTGATTTCATAAACACATATGACATCCAGAGTGACTTATTCTCCATCATCTCTGACACAAGACTATACAATATAAATGTTTACTTAGCTTTTTCCTTTCTACTTAGCTATACTACTAGATTCAATAAGAATTCTACAAGAAGGTATCTGAATATGTAACCTAAATTTGAGTTGAGAATATCCATATAAACTCATAATGTACTTCTTTTTAAATAGTGTATTCCTAGACCTGATCCCCCAAAAGGCCTAGAAACAATTACTTAGACTCAGATTATGTTCTATGATACAGTTTCTCAGCAAAAGGAAGAAGCGCTCCTTGACAGATTGCTAATTCCAGTTCTAGGACACAGAATGTACAAGACAAGCCTGGCAAATATGTGCTACAGGTAACAAGGAAACTAACAAAGACGACTAGGGTCAGGAGCCCATTTGCAGAGGCTCCCACTGGCCAAAGAGGAGATAGTGTGCTCATTGATAAGGATAGCAACTGCAGTGGGTGGAAACATATTAAAAAATGTTAAAAATCCAATACTTATGCTGCCTTCACTATAAGAATTGTATCTTGAAGTAACCAAAGAGTTATGAGAGAAATTTTTCTTTATAAATGTATTCCAATTAATAATTGAAAGGAAATACTAGAACTAGATATCACCATTTGAAACTCTTGATGAAATAATAAATCTAGGAAATGATTGTTAATGACTGCTACAACCATTCCCTGAGAGATTACTGGGTTATTTCTTGCCCCCAGCCATTTTGGAAGCTTCAAGGTGTGTTTAGTTGGTGCTGTCTTGTACCTAAGGAAGGAAGATGGTAGCCAGAAAGAAGACAAAAAAGTTGTTGGAGTCAACTCTAGGCTCCAACTCATTACAAAAGGTGGAAAGTAGATCCTAAGGGTGCACGCAGACTCTGAAAATGATTGACATAGCAAAGGGAAGCTGGTCATCCTTGCTAACAACTGCCCAGCCTTATGGCAATCCAAAATAGAGTACTACACCATGTTGGCCCAAATTGGTGTCCAGCATGACAATGTTAATAATAGTGAATTGGGCACAGTGTTTGGAAAATACCAGAGAACATGCACACTGGCTATCATTGATCCAGGTGATTCTATACCGTTTCCCCGAAAATAAGACCTAGCCAGACAATAAACTCTAATATGTCTTTTGGATCAAAAATTAATATAAGACCCCGTATTATATTATATTACATTATATTATACTATATTATATAAGACTGGGCCTTATAGTAAAACAAAACCGGGTCTTATATTAATTTTTGCTCCAAAAGATGCAGTAGAGCTGATTGTTCAGCTAGGTCTTATTTTCGGGGGAAAACAGTATCATTAGAAGCATGACAGAACAGGCTGGTAAAAAGCCAATCACTCAATTTTTTTTCTTTCTTTCTTTTTTTTGGTTTAGTCATAAAATAGGCCAGAGCTTGTTTCTAAAAGAGAATGAAAAAAAAAGACTATTGGGGAAGTTTATGATGTGTCTCCAGGTGGAAATATAACCACACCTATGAAGTATTCTTGCCAAAAATGTCAAAGCCAAGTCTGATCAAGCCTTTAGATCTAACTACCAGTTTTTAGAAGAACAGGGGATGACATCATAAGAATGGAGGCATGAGGCAAGCCTCTTGAAATCTTCCCTGGAATTTACAACAAATTGAACAACTAGAACTCTATAAAGGACTCCCTGCACAGCAGACAGGCAAGACTAAGAGGCGCACTACAGAAATCATCTAAAAGTGGGCAAATTGCATGAGCATGGGAGGAGGGAAGGGAGAAGTGCAGAGACGGGGCCAAGCGGGTGCAGAATGAAGACCTAGATTGGTGCTCTGAGCTTACTGCATCCTGGAACTACCGCAGCTGCAGGACAGGGAAGAACTTGGACTGTTAGGGCTCTGCTTATGGCCCACAGGGCTGAGGGGACAACATATAACATCGCTGAACCCAACGCTCACGGCAGAGACCTCAGAGCAAAGACTGAGGGAAGAAGGCTGAAAATGGTGGTTTAAGCCCTCACTGCCGAGCAGAGAACGGAAGCCTTAGGCATTGAGGCTAGCCGCCCCCTCCCTACCCTCCCAGAGCTCACCCGCCCCCACCTGCCCAGTACTAGAAGTGGAATAGTAGCAGTGCCAGATCAAAAGAACAGAACCTTTGCAGTTCTGAAAACTGTGGCCCGGTCTAACAGCCCAACTAGTTCTGGCAAAGGGGAGAGAGACATGGAAGCAGTGCTGTGGCTGTGGTGGTGGTCGCCTCCATTGCTCTGGGCCACCTCTCACAACCCACCCCACCCCTGTCCCCACTTATCTGGGCGGATCCCTGCAGGAGTGAACAGAACTGCTGAAACACACAGGCTCTGAATCTGGTGCAGAAAGAGCTTTGGAACTTCAGAAGCTCTCCGCATCCCCACATAGACGCGGAGCCCTATGACTCAGGTGAACTGTTCACAGAGGAGAAGCCCAACTTCCAGGGAATCCCCCCATTGTGTGAGAAGCTGGAAGAGTACAGAGAAAACATAACACTACAGTGTGAGAGAGAAAAAAAGGCTGCAGTCGGAGAGAAAATAAAACACTGTACCAACACAAACTGGAAAACAAAAGAAAGACCTCTTCCTATCAACCTGTTGCAGAAGCCACTCCTGTAGATGTCTAAAAAGAGAAATAATAAATCATTAATTTTCAGGAATAACCAAAGCAACAAGACAGCTCAGAAAGAAAGTGAAAAGTCTCCAGAAAAGGAACTTAAAGATATGGAAATATGTGACTTAAATGACAGAGAATTCAAGATTGCAGTTCTGAAAAAACTCAATGAGATGCAAGAAAACATAGAAAGACAGTTTAATGAACTCAGAAACACAATCAAAGAAAAACATGAACATTTTACCAAAGAGATTGAAATTTTTAAAAAGAACCAAATAGAATTTCTGGAGATTAAGAATTCAATAGAAGAAATGAAGAATGAAATAGCCAGCTTAGGTAGTAGAGTTGACCAGATGGAGGAAAGAATCAGTGACATCAAAGATTAAAAGCTGGAAATGACACGAACGGAAGAAGAAAGAGACTTGAGACTTAAAAGAAATGAAAGAACTCTACAAGAACTTTTGGACTCCATCAGAAAGAGCAATATAAGAATAACGGCCATACCACAAGGAGAAGAAAGAGAGAAGGAACAGAGAGTATATTCAAACAAATAGTCAATGAGAACTTCCCAAACTTGTGGAAAGAACTGGATCCTCCAATTCAAGAAGCAAATAGAACACCTAATTACCTCAACACCAACAGGCCTTTTCCAAGACACATTGTATTGAAGCTGTCAAAAATCAACAACAAAGAATCCTCAAGGCAGCCAGGGAAAAGAACACGGTAACCTACAAAGGAAAACCTATTTGATTATCATCAGAGTTTTCAGCAGAAACTCTACAAGCCAGGAGGGAGTGGAACCAAATATTCAAATTATTGAAAGAGAGAAATCATGAGCCAAGAATAATATATCCAGCAAAGATATACTTTAGATATACTTCAGATATACAGAAGCTGAGGAAATTTTCTAACTCACGACCTGTACTACAAGAAATACTGAAGGAGGCTATTTGACCAGCAAAAATAGTGATAATTTGTGATAACCAAAACATAAAAGGGGGGAGAGTAAAGGCCTGAACCGGAATATGGGAATGGAGAAAGTAAGCATGCTGAAGAAAATGGAATACTCTAAATATCAAACTTTCTTTTACATAAACTTAATGGTAACCACTCAAAAAAAAATCCAGAACTGCAATATATAACATAGTAAAAGAAGAAACAAAGGTAAAAATCATAGAATACCACCACACAGAAATAATAGACAAAACAAAAAGGCAAATAAACAATGGAGACACAGCCTTACCAGAAAACCAAAGATAGAATGATAGAAAATCCTTAGTTATCAATAACCATCTTAAATGTAAATGGACTGAACTCACCAATAAAAAGGCACAGAGTAGCAGATTGGATCAAAAAAAAATAAACCCAACCATAGCTGCCTCCAAGAGACACATCTCAGCTACAAGGTCAAGCATAGACTCAAAGTGAAAGGGTAGAAATTGACAGTCCAAGCAAATGGTATCCAGAGAAAATCAGGTGTAGCCATACTGATATCAGATGAAACAGACTTCAGGATAAAAAAGGTAACAAGAGACAAAGATGGACATTTCATAATGATAAAGGGGACTATACGACAAGAAGACATAACAGTCATCAATATTTATGCCCCTAATCAGGGAGCACGGAAATATACCAAGCAACTAATAACAGACCTAAAGGGAGAAATTGACCAAAACACAATTTTACTAGGGGACTTAAATACATCATTGACAGCTATGGATAGATCACCCAAACAGAAAATAAATAATGAAATAGCAGCCCTAAATGACACATTAGATGAAATGGACATCATTGACATTTGTAGAGCACTTCATCCTAAAACATCAGACTATACATTTTTTTGTAGCATACATGGAACATTCTCAAGGATAGACCATATATTGGGACATAAAACTAGACTCAGCAAATTTAAGAAAATTGAAATCATACCAAGCATATTCTCTGATCACAAGGCTTTGAAATTGGATATCAACTGCAAAAAGAAAGCAAAAAACCCCACAAATATGTGGAGATTAAATAACATACTTTTAAATAATGACCAGGTCACAGAAGAAATAAGAGGCGAGATCCAAATATATATAGAAACGAATGAAAATGAAAATATATACTACCAAAATTTGGGGGATGCAGCGAAAGCAGTTTTCAGAGGGAAATTTATATCATTACAGGCCCATCTCAAGATACAAGAAACATCCCAGATAAATAACCTCACATTATACCTTAAAGAACTAGGAAAAGAAGAACAAATGAAATCCAAGGTCAGCAGAAGCAAGGAAATCAGGAAACAAAAATCAGAGCAGAACTAAATGAAATAGAGAACAAAAAGACAATAGAAAAAATTAATGCGACAAAGAGCTGGTTCTTTGAAAAGATTTACAAAATTGACAAACTCTTGGCTAGACTCACTAAGATAAAAAGGGAAAAGACACTAATTAACAAAATCAGAAATGAAAAAGGGGAAGTTATCACGGACACCACAGAAATACAAAGGATCATCCAAGAATACTATGAAGGACTATATGCCACCAAATTCAATAACCTAGAAGTAATGGACAAGTTCTTAGAAACATATAGCCTTCCGAGGCTGAACCATGAAGAACTGGAAAATCTAAATAGACTGATCACTAATAAGGAAATTGAATCAGTCATCAAAAACCTTCCCAAAAGCAAAAGTCCGGGACCAGATGGCTTCACTAGTGAATTCTACCAAACAGTCAAAGAGGACCTAACACCTGGCCTACTCAAACTCTTGCAAAAATTGAAGAAGAGATAATACTTTCTAACTCATTTTATGAGGCCAACATTACCCTGATATCAAAACCGGGTAAGGATAACACGAAAAAAGAAAATTACAGACCAATACCACTGGTGAATACAGATGCAAAAATCCTAAACAAAATTCTAACAAATTGAATGCAACAATGCATTAAAAAGATTATTCATCACGACCCAGTGAGGTTCATCCCCGGGGCATAAGAATGGTTCAACACCCACAAATCCATCAATGAGATACATCACATAAACAAAGGACAAAAATCACATGATTATATCAATTGATGCAGAAAAAGCGTTTGACAGGTACAACATCCATTTATGATTAAAACACTTAATAAACTAGGTATAGAAGGAAAATACCTCAACATAGTAAAGGCCATATATGACAAACCCTCAGCAAATATCATAATTAATGGTGAAAAACTGAAGCCCTTTGCTCTACGTTCAGAAACATGACAGGGCTGTCCCCTACCACCTCTGCTTTTCAATATAGTATTGGAAGTCCTGTCAGAGTAATCAGGCAAGAGAAAGAAATAAAAGTCATCCAAATTGGAAATGAAGAAGTTAAATTGTCACTCTTTGCAGATGACATGATACTATATATATAGAAAACCCTAAAAACTCCACCAAAAAGCTATTAGAAACAATAAATGAATACCGTAAAGTTGCCGGCTACAAAATCAACATACAAAAGTCCGCTGCATTCCTATATACTAACAATGAAATCTCAGGGGGAAAAAATTCCTTTGCAATTGCAACAAAAAGAATAAAATACCTAGGAATAAACCTAGGCAAGGGTGTGAGAGATCTATATGCTGAAAACTAACACACAATTTTAAAAGAAATTGAAGAAGACACAAAGAAATGGAAAGACGTTCCATGCTCATGGATTGGAAGAATCAACATAGTTAAAATGGCCATATTACCCAAAGCAATATACAGATTTAATGCAATCCCCATCAAAATCCCAATGGCATTTTTTAAAGAAATAGAACAAAAAGTTATCAGATTTGTTTGGAACCACAGAAGACCCCGAATAGCCAAAGCAATCTTAAGAAAAAAGAACAATACTGTAGGTATCACGCTCCCTGACTTTAGCTTTTACTACAGGTCAACAATAATGAAAACAGCATGGTATTGGCAGAGAAACAGACACATAGACCAATGGAATAGAATTGAGAACCCGGAAATAAACCCACATAAATATGCACAGACAATTTTTGACAAAGAAGCAAAAAACATACAATGGAGAAAAGATAGCCTCTTCAATAAATGGTGCTGGGAGAATTGGAAAGCCACATGCAAAAGAATGAAAATGGACTGCTATCTGTCACCTTGTACCAAAATTAATTCAAAATGGATCAAAGACCTAAGCATAAGACCCAAAACAACAAACTGCATAGAAGAAAACATAGGTACTAAACTTATGGACCTTGGGTTCAAAGACCATTTTATGAATTTGACTCCAAAGGCAAAGGAAGTAAAAACTAAAATAAGTGAATGGGACTATATCAAATTTAAAAGCTCTGCACAGCAAAAGAAACCATCAACAAAATAAAGCGGCAACCAACTGAAACGGAGAAGATTTTTGCAAGCAACGCCTCTGATAAGGGGCTAATATCCAAAATATACAAGGAACTCATACAATTCAACAACAAAAAACAAACAACCCAATTGAAAAATGGGCAGAGGACCTGAAGAGACATTTTTCCAAAGAGGACATACAAATGGCAAAAAGAAAAATGAAAAAATGCTCAACATCACTAATCATCAGAGAAATGCAAATAAAAACCACAATGAGATACCACCTCACCCCAGTCAGAATGGCTATCATCAACAAGACAAATAGTAACAAGTGTTAGAGAGGCTGTGGAGAAAAAGGAAGCCTCACGCTGTTGGTGGGAATGCAGATTGGTGCAGCTATTATGGAAGGCAGTGTGGAGGTTCCTCAAAAAATTAATAATAGAATCACCATATGACCCAGCAATCCCTCTCCTGGGTATCTACCCCAAAAAATCTGAAAACATTTATTCATAAAGACGTGTGTGCTCCAGTGTTCATTGCAGTTTTATTTACAGTGGCCAAGACATGGAAACAACCAAAATGTCCTTCGATAGATGAATGGATAAACAAGTCGTGGTATGTATTCACAATGCAATTCTATTTGTCAGTAAGAAAAGATAAAACAGTACCATTTGCGACAACATGGATGGATCTTGAGACTATAATGCTAAGCGAAATAATTCAGACAGAAAATATAGAGAACCATATGATTTCATTGATATGTGGTATATAAAACTGGAAACAACAAAAGAACAAGACAAACAAATGAAGGGAAAAGAAACTCATAGACACAGACAATAGTTTAGGGGTTACCAGAGGGTAAGGGGGGAGGGGAACTCTAGAAGAGGGATACAGTACATGGTGATGGGAAGAGAAGTGACTCTGGATGGTGAACACACAATGTAAGATATACATAATGTATTACAGAATTGTTCACCTGAAATCTATGTAACATTACTAACAATTGTCACCCCAATAAACTTTAATTTAAAAAGAAGAAGACAGGGACATCACAGAAGTACCATCAGTAAAATCTAAAATGTGAGAAACTACAGGAAAAAAATGGTTTCTTCAATAAATACTTGCAAGGGGAAAAAAAAGAGGATAGAGAATCTGAAGAACAAAAGACAGGTGTATCAACCTAACACAACACATAGAGCTTGTCTGGATACTTATTCAAACAAAGAAACTTTAAAAAAACTGTTAAAAATAATTTGAAAATTGACTAAATATTTGATGTTATTAAGGAATTGTTATTTTTAGATGTGATAATGGTATTGTGATTATACCTGAAAACTGACTAGATATTAGATGATATTAGGAAGCTACAGGTAGTTTTTTAGACATAATAATATATCATGATTATGTTTTTAACATGCTTATCTTTTAGTGACATATAATGAAATGTAAAATATGGATAAAGAAATACATGCATACATATATATACATATATGTTTCCCAACTTTAGAGGTTTTGATTTAACAGGTGTGGGGTAGAATCTAGTCATTCATGTTTTAAAAAGCAAAACAGAATAAAACTGCAAAGTAATCCTGATGCATACTGCTAATTGAGGACCACCAACGCAGACCATAGGCACCTTAGAAACATCAGTGAAAACGAAGGAAATAACACAGTAAATACTTGTTGTGACTTACGGTGACACCGTTTCCCATCAGGAAGCAGAACAAATCCTCTAGGGCATGTGCAATAATAGGATCCAGGGATGTTTTCACACCCCAGAGTACAGCCATGATTCCAAAAGGCACATTCATTGACATCTGCACAATCACAACAGCAAAACACAGCCAGGTGGTTATGTTTGAAAATAAATTGTAGTATCACTAATAAATCTGCCCAAAGTAGGGTATCTCACACTTGTATCTGCTGTACCTGACCATGAAAAGACTGTTTTTGCTACTCTAGTAAATGATGAAAGAAGTCAGTTCAATTATCATAAAAGCCATTTTTATTCTGTCATAGTGTAACACTTTCAAATATAGATTTTCATACTAGAATTACCCTTGGGAAAAAGTAGTGCTGTTTCCCCTGAAAAGATAGAGCCACTTAAGGCAGGCCTGTTGACAGTTCTTGACAAGGATGGTACATCTCTTCTCTGCTCTTCAGCCTCACCATGCTGACAGGAGCCCACTCGTGAATGTGGGCACACACCCCAGCAGCGTCTGACTGGCTGACACCCAGCCTTCCAGGTCAGTTCTACGAGATGGCTCCCTCCAACTAGTCCCAGGTAAGCAGGGGACTATACCTAACAGGTAGGTGTCAAGTTTACCTGAAGTCTCACCCCAATTACTTCCATTGAGTATGACTGTAGCCATTGGATTCTTTTCTTCAGTCGTTCACTGGGGCTCCCAGGAGAAAGGACCCGAATTTCTCCTGGGCTCATTAAATTTGGCCTGGAGTCTCAAATAAGAGGATCTGTAGATGACCAGCTTGCCACACATTTCCTACAGATCCCCACTAGACCTTGATGGCATGTGATGTGGAGTCACAAACTCTTTGAGAATCTTACAATAGTTATGGAACTATTTCCCTAAAGCATTTGCAGATACTGACATTTTACACACAGTCAAAACCACAGAGGTCCATGGAGCCCACTCAGCAAAGCTCTGCCTTATGTCAACCCTGAGTAGCCTCTGAAAGCATTTGATCTAGGAACACAAGATATAAAGAAGGCCTGAAAGTATTACAAAAGCTTTAAAAACAGGGAAAATAAAATTGTTTTTCTGGGGAAAGAAGTGGAGGGGAGTGGAATCGTTTCACATTGAGGCTCAGATGGCCCACTAAAGACCAACAGCTGGCTCGGGTGGCGATCTTTGCTTCAGGTAGCGACTGCACATTACCTTCACAGTACTTTCCATCTTGACTTAAAGCATATCCCTCCGTACACGTGCACAGGTGGGATTTAGGTTCTTGTCCACACACGCTGCCTCTGCAGTTGCCTTTCCTCAGTTTGCAGAGTTTCTGATCTAAAAGACAAGATGGTGTATTTGAAGTAGAGGTGTGTTTTGGCAGGGGACAATGTTTGATCCCTTCATGGTTCTTAAGAAGTCTAATCTCCCTGTGACATCAACAGGGGTGTTGTCTTTCACAGTGGTGGCACTGCTTTAGGGTCAGATAGCTTTAGCTGGATTCTGTCAGAAGCCCATTTATTTCTCTAATTGTATTACTCTTACGAAAGCTCTCAGGATAGGGCATCCTAATCAGCTGGAGATGTCATTTCAAACACTAAGCACAACTTAGTTTTTCATTCTGATTTACTTTTTTATATATAAAAATAAAGTACATAAACAAAAATTCTGAAAATGAAATATCTCTTTAAGAAACAAAAAGGTTTGAAACCTAAGACCATCTCTCTCTTTTTTTTTTAATTAATGTTTACTGGGGTGACAATGGTTAGTAAAGTTACATAGATTTCAGGTGTACAATTCTGTAACACATCATCTATATCTCACATTATGTGTTTACCACCCAGAGTCAGTTCTCCTTCTATCACCGTATATTTGACTCCATTTACCTTCTTCTAAACGCACCCTACCCCTTTACCTCTGGTAACCACTAAACTATTGTCTATGTCTCTGAGGTTTTTTTCTTCATTTGTTTGTCTTGTTCTTCTGCTGTTTTCAGTTTTAGATACCACACATCAGTGAAATCATATGGTTCTCTATATTTTCTGTCTGACTTATTTAGCTCAGCATTATAATCTCAAATTCATCCATGTTGTCGCAAATGGTACTATTTCTTGGTTTTTTTTATGGCCGAATAGTAGTCTATTGTGTATATCTATACCACAACTTCTTTAT
This sequence comes from Rhinolophus hipposideros, assembly GCF_964194185.1. Lineage (NCBI taxonomy): Eukaryota > Metazoa > Chordata > Mammalia > Chiroptera > Rhinolophidae > Rhinolophus > Rhinolophus hipposideros. Next base: position 82,020,896 of record NC_138047.1, on the reverse strand, counting down.
TCATTCATCTATCAAAGGACCCTTTGGTTGTTTCCATGTCTGGTCACCATAAATAAAGCTGCGATGAACATTGGAGCACATATATCTTGATGGATAAATGTTTTCAGATTTTTTTGGTATATACCCAGGAGAGGGATTGCTGGGTCATATGGCGATTCTATTATTAATTTTTTTAGGAACCTCCACACTGCCTTCCATAGCAGCTGCACCAGTCTGCATTCCCACCAACAGTGTATGAGGAAGAACATCTTTTCTTAAGTATAATATTTATAGGTCAGATCTATGTATTTAGCTGTTTTCAGGATCATTATTTAAAGAGCATCTTACAGACTTAATATATACCATTACCATATATTTTATCCCCAAATTCTGAGTTTATTGCTGCCAGTGTTCCATGTTTTACAAAATAGCCCAGGGTGTATAGCAAAATTTGTTCATTGAGGTAGGTGCTTGGGTTGAATTAGCCAAATGTATTGAATAACAAATGGCCAACGTGGTAACTTGGATTTCCATACAGAGCCAGAGTCAAGAGGTAAACTAGTAACACATATATTTCTGTTCAAATTTTTCTTTTTTTTTTCTTTTTTTTTTTGCCAGTTTTAACAATGATAAAACCTTTGTAAAATACTCTGGAAAATACAGAATTAAGCTTGAGTCTGAGGGCAGATTCTAGGATGCAGGTAGATATGGAGGCCAGAGCTCCAGCAAGAGGTGACCTCTAAGGGAAAAGATGGGGGTAATGGACTCTGAGTCACGACATGGCTGAGGTCAGCGAGAGCCTGTGAATAATGAGAGGAGCAGAGGAGCCAAGGATAGGACTACCAAAAACAGCCTTGCTATGAAGGGCACAAGAAACAAACCAGCGAGGGGCTGAGCATAGCAGTGTGAGGGGCTGAGACGCTCTCCAGGTAGGTCTCTGTTGATCTACTTATAAATTTTCCTCACTCTGACTCTACCTGTTCCCTACTATTTTAAGACACTGAACACTTTTCGTTACCAATAACAGCATAACGCATTAGAAACATATTCTTGCCTCTTTAAAATGTCCCTAATGTGCATCAAGACCACCTGGAGGGCATGTCACACTCTAGAGATTCTGATTTGGTAAATCAAGGGAATGGCTCAGGAATCTTCACTTCTCACAGGATCAGAGTGATTCTGAAGTTGGGAATCTTCACACCACACTCTGAGAAATAACAGCTTCATGTCCTAATGAGACATCCCTCCTTCATCTCAGTTATGGATACCTCCTTTAACCTAGTCTGTGTTATTTCTTTACTTATTTTAAATGTGATTATTCAGATCTCTTGACAGAATTAAATGCACAAGTAATCTTGCCAATTATTCAGTACTGTTGCAACATTACCTACTAAATCAGTTTAGATTTATACTGAAAATTTTTTTGGATACTGATTCCAAATATTTTGTTTCTTGTCCATGTTTTTTATGGCAATCACATATGTATAGTTACATTGTTTTTCATGTTCCTACATGCTTCACATATCAAAATTTTAATTAAGCACAATTAAAATAAAATGACTGAAAATTTTAAAGTAAATGACTAAAATTAGAAACTTGTAAATTTATTGGAGACAAAAATACATCCACTGCAAATTTATAAAAAAAGAGCATATAATTTTTTAACTTATTTTTTATAAAGTTTTTAAGTGAACAACAACAAAAATCCAGAAGTGTTTGACTCAGCCTTTTAATAGCATCAAAGTGCTTCCACTTTCCTGAGGTGACAAAAAATTGAATGGTAACACTTCCTGTAAATATCCTTTATAAAAACCTTTCCAAACCCAGTGTGATAGATGGCCACTGGATTAAGAATTAGGGAAACTGAGTTCTGTCCTGGTTCTGCCTTTTACATCCAATCACTTTTCGTTTTGATCTCAGTTTCCTAATCCATGAAATTAAAGGGTTGAAGTAGATATTCTCTGAGACCCCTCACTTGAAAAAAAAAATTATGGTTCTATACACAATCAGATGTTTGTGGTATATTACTCTAAGTTTATACTTCTAAAGATTCTCTAATCTTAATTACTGCTTATAATATGTTAATGGAGATTCAGACTGATTAATGAAGAAAATAATTTGTTCTAAGGTACAGTAAATATACTGTCCATCTATATCCAATATTATCTTTTTTTTTGGGGGGGGGGTTACTTTTCCACTACCTCTCACTTGGTTTTATGTGTGTTCTTATCATCATCATCACCATCATCACAATTATGTATACTAGTATGTGTCTTCTTTTCATTAAACTATAAGCTTCTGAAGATAAGGTATATATATACAGATAATATACATATATAATATATATACAGATTTTATGTATATGTGTGTGTATATATACATATACATGTATATATATATATGTGTGTGTATATATATATATATATATATATATATATATATATATATATATATATATATAAAATTCACATTTAAAGTCCCATTTAGCCTGGTGCCTTTTACAACCTAGGTGTACTACAGACATCTGGAACACATGCACAAAAAGTTGTGTCACCTGCAACTTAACTCCTTTATTTGGTTTCTCCTTCAATTTCCAGTCAACCTTAGAGTTAGAACTCAAACAGATGGTCAGACTAGCCGAGTACCCTTTCCATTGTACCATGCTGCTAATGGTTTTAATGACACTTATTAATAATATACATCACTTTTCAAAGATGAGCATAGGCAGGAAAGCAATCACTATTCTCCTCTGAATGGTCGTACTGATGATGTGACCTGAATTCAGACACTGAACACTTTAAAAGGTCATTTTAGGGCAGAGGACTTGGGGAGACATTTCTCTAAAAAGGACATACAGAAGGCAAAAAGACATATGAAGAAATGCTCAACCTCACTAACCATCAGAGAAATGCAAATAAAAACCACAATGAGATACCACCTCACTCCAGTCAAAATGGCTATTATCAATAAATCAACAAACAACAAATGCTGGCGCGGATGTGGAGAAAAGGGAACGCTAGTGCACTGTTGGTGGGATACCACCTCACTCCAGTCAAAATGGCTATTATCAATAAATCAACAAACAACAAATGCTGGCGCAGATGTGGAGAAAAGGGAACGCTAGTGCACTGTTGGTGGGACTGCAGATTAGTGCAGCCACTATGGAAAACAGTATGGAGGTATCTCAGGAATCTGAAAATGGAACTACCCTATGATCCAGTAATTCCACTCCTAGGCATCTATCCAGAGAAATCCAAAACTCCAATTCAAAAATCTGTATGCACTCCTATGTTTATTGCAGCACTTTACACAATAGCCAAGATATGGAAACAACCAAAATGCCCATCGGTAGATGACTGGATTAAGAAGCTGTGGTACATTTATACAATGGAGTATTACGCAGCCATAAAGAAGAAAGAAATCTTATCATTTGCAGCAACATGGATGGATCTAGAGAACATTATGTTAAGTGAAATAAGTCAGAAAGAGAAAGACAAGTACCATATGATCTCACTTATATATGGAATCTAAAGAAAAGACTATGTGAATGAACTAATTAGAGACAGTTTTGGGGACGCAGAGAAAAAATCGAGAGTGGTTAGATGGGTGTGTGGGAGGGGGTTGGGGATAAGGGGAAAGGTGAAGGGATTTGGAAGCAGCTGGTAACCACAAGATGGCCTCAGGGTTTTTTTGAAAATTAATTTGGGGAAGGTATTCTATAATGTTGTAAAGATTTTGTTGGGTATCCGATGGACATGCGTCCTATTTGGGAGACCACCTCAGGGATACTGTGGATACCTGATCATGGCATTGTACACCAGAAGCTAAACATTAATGAATGCCAACTATAATTTTATATATATAATGTGATGGTTCAGTGTGAGGTCGGAGGGATAGTGGATGGGGGGAGGGGGGTTCACAGTATGAGGGATATAAATGATGAACGTCTAAGTATTACCTTGTTTTGTACACCTGAAACTAATAAGTAAATAAATTAATTAAAAAAAACAAAACTCATAGACACAGACAATAGTTTAGTGGTTACCAGAGGGTAAGGAGAGTGGGGGGTGAGAGATGAGGGTAAGGGGGATCAAATATATGGTGATAGAAGGAAAACTGACTCTGGGTGGTGAACACACAATGGGATTTATACATGATGTAATACAGAATTGTTCACCTGAAATCTATGTAATTTCACTAACAATTGTCACCCCAATAAATTAAAAATAATAATAATAAAAATAAATAAATAAATAAATAAAATAAAAAAAAAAGGTCATTTTAGGAAGTGACAAAACATAGAGGAGTAAGGGCTATTTTTGTTTGTTTGTTTATTCTCCTTAATCTTCTGCTGTTCTTGAGCTTCAAATTAGGCCGAAGCTAGCATTCAGAATGCTGTTGCTGACCTCAGATAATACCCTCTCCCAGATCCCAGCAGTGGGGCTTAATTACCTTTGAGATCAGATTAAAGCTCCTAATCACAGAGTTTAATGTGCACCACCAACTGTGCCTTCAGTAACTGCCTGGCTAACACACAGGCTCTCAGGAGCTTTACTACAGCCAAATAAATCTATGGATTTTACCCTGGCCCAGTTCTGAAACAATGCACATGGGATTCCCTATCCTGCTTTCTTCCTGCTGATCACACCTTTTTTTTTCTACGTCAAATTTACTGTAAGACTTACTTCATCGAAAAAGCCTTACTATTCTCTTGCATTTGAACCCATTCATTTTAATCATTTTTGTAACTAAATATTTTGCACCCTCAATATTTAGCATATTCAATAAAAAATTTGAACATTTATAAAGCATTTACATGATCACATTTAATTTTCATGACAAGCCTTTGATCTATGCAGAGTGAGTATTAACTTCTATTCTACAGATTAGGAAATAGTGCCTTAAGGATCATGTATAGGTCATAAGAGGTAAGACTTGGACTCAAGCTCGTTTTACAATTGTAGAACCCATCTCCTTACTATATATATATATACATATATATATATACATATATATATGTATATATATAATCTGTGTATATGTATATATGTATTCTTATGTGTATATCTATATGTAAAATATGAGTTTTTATAGAAAAATGTATATTGCAGGCATTCCTCATTTTGTTGCACTTTATTGTGCTTCGGAAACATTACATTTTTTATGAATTGAAGGTTTGTGGCAACCCTGCATCAAGCAAGTCTATCAGTGCCATTTTTCCAACAGCATTTGCTCTCTTCATGTCTCTGTGTCACATTCTGATAATTCTCACAATTTTTTCAAACTTTTAAATTATTATTATATTTGTATGGTAATTTGTGATTAGGAATTTTTGATAATATCATTGTAATTATTTACAATAGTAAACAGTAGTAAACAATCCCTCTGCTTGGGCCTCCCTATTCTATGAGACACAACAATACTGAATTTAGGCAAATTAATAACCCTACAATAGCTTCTAAGTGTTCAAGTGAAAGGAGGAGTCCCAAGTCTCTCACTTTAAATCAAAAGTTACAAATGATTAAGTTTGTGAGAAAGGCATGTCAAAAGCCAAGATAGGTCAAAACTAGGCCTCTTGCACCAAACAGTTAACCAAATTGTGAATACAAAGGAAAAGTTCTTCTAGGAAACTAAAAGTGCTACTCCAGTGAACACATGAATGAGAAGAAGTTGAAACAGTCTTTGTTGTTGATATGGGGAAAGCTTTAGTGGTCTGGGTAGAATATCAAACCAGCCACAACATTTCCTTAAGCTTTAATTCAGAGCAAGGCCCCAACTCTCTTCAATTCTAGGAAGGTTGAGAGAGGTGAGAAAGTTGCAGAAGGAAAGTATGAAGCTAGCAGAAAGCTGGTTCATGAGGTTTATGGAAAGAAGCCATCTGGATAACATAAAAGTGCAAGATGAAACAGCAAGTACTGACATAGAAGCTGCAGCAAATTATCCATAAGACCTAGCTAAGATAACTGACAAACGTAGCTATACTACACAACAGATTTTCAATGTAGACCAAACAGACTTATATTGAAAGAAGATGCCATCTAGAACTTTCACAGCTAGAGAGAAGTCAATGCCTGGCTTTAGAGCTTCAAAGGACAGGCTAACTCTTTTATTAGGGGCTAATACAGCTGGTGATTTTAAGTTGAAACCAATTCTCAATTACTATTCCCTAAATCCTAGAGCCCAAGAATTATGTTAAATCTTCTCTGCCTGTGATCCATAAATGAAAATGCAAAGTGTGGAGGACAGCACATCTGTTACAACATGGTTTACTAAATATTTTAAGCCCATTATTGGACATACTATTTAGAAAAAAGAATTCTTTTCAAAAAGTAACTGCTCACCGACAACTCACCTGGTCACCCAAGATCTCTGATGAGATATACAATGAGCTTAATGTTATTTTCATGCCTACTAATACAACATCCATTCTGCAGGCCATGAGTCAAGGGGTAATTTTGACTTTCTAGTCTTATTATTTAAGAAATACATTTTGTGAGGTTATAGCTGCCATATAGTGATTCCTCTGATGGAGCTGGGAAAAATGAATTGAAAACCTTTTGGAAAGAGTTCACTAGTCAATATGTCATTAAGAACATTCATGATTCATGGGAAGAGACTAAAACATCAACCCCAACAGGAATTTGAAAGAAGTTGATTTGGACCCGCATGGATGACTTTGAGGGGTTCTAGCCTTCAGTGGAGTAAGTAACTGTAGATATGGTAGAAATAGCAAAAGAACCAGGATTAGATTGGAGCTTGAAAGTGTGACTGAATTGCTCCAATCTCATGATAAAATTTGAACAGAAGAGTTGCTTCTTATGGATGAGCAAAGAAAGTGGTTTCTTGACATGGAATCTACTCCTGGTGAAGATGCTGTGAAGATTGTTCAAATTACAACAAAAGATTTAGAATATTACATAAACTTAGTTAATGATGCAAAGGCAAGGTTTGAGAGGACTAACTTCAATTTTGAAAGAAGTTCTACTGTGGGTGAAACACCAAGAAACAGCACCACATGTTACAGAGAAATTGTTTGCAAAAGAGATAATCAATCGATGTGGCAAACTTCATTCTTATTTTAAGAAATTGCCACAGCCAACCTCATCCTGATCACTCAACAGCCATCATCATTGAGGCAAGACTCTCTACGGGAAAAGATTACAACTCTCTGAAGAATCAGATGACAGTTACCATTATTTAGCAATAAAGTGTTTTAATTAAAAATTAAAGGAATATACATTGTTTTTTCAGACTTAATGCTATTGCACACTTAATAGACTACAGTATAGTGCAAACACAACTTTTATATACACTGGGAAACTAAAAAATATGTGTGACTTCCTTTATCGTGATATTTGCTTTATTGTGGTGATCTGGAACTGAACCCGCAGGATCTCTGAAGTATGCCTATATTTCTATGATACATATAATGTACATATTATATGTAATATGTACACTATTATATATAATATATGTCTTATATTATATATAATATATGAATATAAAAAATATAAAGTTACATATAAACAATATATTTTTTCTATAATCCATAGTCATATTTTTGTTTATTTATTGTCTTTCTCATTAGAGTTCCCTAATAAATTATTCCCTCAACTTCCTCAAAACACTTCCCAAACTGTACAATATAGAAGTTTATTCTTCTTTGTTCATAGAAAATAACGAGGAAGAAAATACAAGAATGATCATTTTGTGCTACTAGACTTTGTAATCATAGGTTTAAAAAATTACTTAGCCAGAATTCATCTACTTGGTATTCTTAATCATCTAAACCCCTCTAAGAATAATAAAGTAAACAAATCAACAGTCTCCTAGCAGTTAAAAAATAAATGCTTTTTACTCTCAATAGAGCTGGTCGTGCCCACTCAGTCTTTCCTATTTTATACCCATTTCTGACAAGTTTGGCCAGCCCACTGCTTGAACATGAAAATGCAAGGTGTGTATTCTTCTCTCCCATTGTTCCCATCTCCACTCCTCACTGCATTCCCTGATGGCACAAATGGCTACATGATTCCAGTGGTCTTTCTTGTCGAACCCAGACATAGCCTCAGCCCAGCTTCCATACCTCCCAGGGCAGTTACTGGGAGACAGCAGGAGAGGTGACCCTATTGGTCATCTCTCCCATGAAGACTAAAAGCCTCAAATCAGGGCTCCTCCTAGAAAACAAATGGTATAATTTGAGTGTCAAAATGATAACTGCAATAAATAAAAACATGGCAAATACGTTTTAAATCCATGAGTTTATAAAGATGCTTAAAAAAAAAAAGATTACCTTTGGAGGCTGTACCAACCCTTATTCTGAAAACATAAATTGGGGAAAGAATCAAGCATTTAATTTACCTTTCCTATAAAAGATCTTTCTCAGGGAAATCATATAGCTGATGTGGTAAAGTTCTTTAGTTAATAAATGCATAAACAATGATAGACTTGGAATGTCATCACTTTGAACCTCTAACCAAAAAATGGTTCTAGGCAATGATAAACAATAACTTCTAAAGCCATTATGCGAAAGGCTGATGAGGAACTTCGTAATGGATGGACCAGGCTGGCAACACCATACTGCTGACAAATCTCGAACATCACGAAAAGAGCAAGAACCAGCCACTATATGCCCCCTGGTGTGGTCAGTGGGAAGCATACAATACTACCTGCAGTACCACCTACTAAATATTCTTGCCAAAAATTTGAATCTGATCAGGCTTCTAGGCCTAAACTACCTATTTAAGGAAATACAGAACCATCTTAAATGACACTGTGGGGATATAATCTGCAAAATCCAGAATGTGGGCAATTCTACAAGACAGGTGATCTGGTTTCCTCCATAAACAAATGTCAAGAAAAAGCCCCAGATTAGGAGGTAAACAGAGGTCACAGCCAGGCGTGCAGACACTAGCAGTGAGAGACAACAGTAAGAAAGATGACAGAAAAATGATAAAGAGCCATTCCAACCGTTGAAAGGGCATTTCAAGTGGGAGCCATTGGTGTCAGGACAAACCTGTATTAAAAATCCAGCTTTACCTCAAACCAGTCTGTCATGCGGGGACTCAGCTCCTGCTCCCCACACAAGAACGCAGGATATTTATTCTTTTCTTTAGATTCCTCATATAAGTGAGATCATATGGGATTTGTCTTTCTCTGTCTGACTTATTTCACTTAGAATAAATGAATGAACTAATCAGAAACAGTCTCAAAGACATAGAGGAAAAACTGAGGGTTGCTAGATGGGGGCGGGGGAGGGGATAAGGGGGAAGGTGAGGAGATTAGAAAGCACCTTTGGTGACAAGATTGCCACAGGGATACAAAAGTCAATTTGGGGAATGTAATCAATAATGTTGTAAAGATTTTGTAGAGTATCCGATGGACACTTGTCTCATTAGGGAGACCACCTCAGGGATGATATAGATGCCTGATCACTACACCTGAAGCTGAAGCTGAACAATAATGAATGTCAGCTACAATTTTATATGTATATAAATCCATATATACATATTTATATATTATATATATTTATCTATCTATCTATCTATATATATGGTTACAAGAAGTGAAGTACAGCATTAGGAATAGAGACAGTGGAAATGTAATGGCTGTGTGCGATGTCAGAGAGGCAGTAAATGGGGGGCAGGGGATTATCACTGAGTGAGGGATATAAATGATAAAGGTTTAACTATTACATTGTTTTGTACACCTTAAACTAATAAAAATAAAATAAAAATAGAAGAGAACACAGGCTATGGTGAGGCCAAAAAGCAACACCAAAGGAGCCATAGATAGGGGAGTCATACCACTATATTCTCGCTGGTGGCTGGGTTGAAGAAACAGGAAGCAGGAGCCACACGATGCGCAATCCGCTGTCCGCTTCTCTGCCAACTAACCAACCCCATAGCCACGGCAGTTATAGCAGTGGCTAATGGTTAATCGGTAACAGGGGATGGCCACCCAGCCACAGCGGATGGCCATCTAATTACAGCTGATGGCCATCTAATAACCAAGTCAGCACCTTTCCACGTGAGGCTGAGAGCCTGGAAACTGCTCCCTGGGACTCTGTCCCCACACAGTCCCATGCTTGCCCAAGTGGCATGTATCTTTGTAAATGTGACCCTAGTCATTAAGAAAATACCAATAACTATCTATAGATAAGTTAAGAAGATATAGTAATCCATGCTTTGCTAAGATTTCTATTAAAAATAACAGATTTTCATTGTTTGAATTGATAATTTTAAATTATATGAAACAGAAGAAACTGGAATTCTTGTGCACTGCTGGTGGGACTATAAACCGGCACAGACACTGTGGGAAACAGTATGGGGATTCCTCAAAAAATGACAAGCACAGTCACCATATGATCCAGCAATTCTCTTGAAGGCATATACTCAAAAGAATTGAAAGCAGGGTCGCAAATGGATGGACCAGGCCGGTAAAACCTGAACTGCCGATAAACCTTGAACATCACAAAAAAAACAAGAAACAGCCACAACGTGCCCTGTTCTGAACAACGTTATTCACAGTAGCTGAACATGGCAGCAACCCATGTATTCATTAACAGATAAATGAATTGGCCAAATGTGGTATATGCATAAAATGGGGGTATTATTTCAGCCTTGAAGAGGAAAGAAATTCTGACATATATAACAACATGGATGAACCTTGATGACATCAGGCTAAATGAAATAAGCTAGTTACAAAAGACAAATACTATATGATTGCATTATATGAGGTACTTAGAGTAGTCAAAATCATAGAGACAGAAAGTAGAATGGTGGTTGCCAGGGGCTGAGAGGAGTTACAGTTTAATGGGCATATCAGTTTTACAAGGTGAAGAGAGCTATGGAGATGGATGTTGGTGATGGTTGCATAACAATGTGAATGTACTTAATGCCATTGAACTGTGCCCTTAAAAAATGGCTAAGATGGTAAATTTTATGTTATGTGTATTTTACCTCAGTAAAAAAATTTAGAAAAGAAATCATGTGGAGAAGAAATGATCATATATCTAGGATAATTCTTTTCTAGAGGTTTCCAAATAACCAAAGGTTTACGGTAGACACTCCAGCAATAACATAATCAAAATGAATCAGTGTCCCACCTGGGCCGTTTTAGCTACACTAATCACTTCCATAAACATGTACATTTTCAGGTGAAGGCAATTCTCTTCTGTGGACTCTCAGAATTCAGCAATACTTTTGTGCATGAAATGAATGCAAAGTATTTTGCACTGTGTTGATGATGGATACCCTTCGTTTTCCAAAGGATATGCTTTTGAAATTCTTTTATGAGCTTAAAACTGAAATCCACCTTTAAAGGAATCCAGGGAAAACAAAAATGTTTGTGCCTTTAAAAAGATAATGTCTGTGAGCTATCAAATCCCCAGAAATTGAGGTTGAAATAATGTCATTCAGATTGTTACAGAAATGTTCCCACACTACTTTTGAGATTCAAATAATAATATGGTTGTCAAGGCAGGCAGCCAGGAGAGCACTATTGCCTCATCAACTTAATCATGCCAGCAAAAATGTGAGATCAATTCTATGTCTGTTTTAAGACAGCCAGGGGAGAAGTGTGTGTGTGTGTGTGTGTGTGTGTGTGTGTGTGTGTGTGTGTGTGTGCGCGCGCGCGCGAGAGAGAGAGAGAGAGAGAGAGAGAGAGAGAGAGAGAGAGAGAGAGAGAGAGAGAGAGAGAGAGGTTTTCTTAGTTCCTGAAATGGAAAACAAAACTTAGAGAGAAATGTTATTTAACCCCATGATCTGTGCAAACTGAAATATTTAACCACCAGAGGAAGGCCGTCGATAGACAATAATATGCCGAATTACAAGTCCCCCCCCACCAAAATAAGGCAAAATCTAAGATATGAAATGAGAAGTAATAGTGAGAGTGAGTTGGGGAGGCAGCATGCTGTCCCTCTGCCTGGGTTCAAATCCCAATCCCACCACAGTGTGACTCTGAACGTGCAACTGTGACATCTCTGAACCTCAGCTTTTTAACCTATAAAATGGTACTAATCATCACACCTAATTCATACAGTTTTGTGAAGATTAAATGAGATAATATAGGTAAAGACCAGAGTGGATAATTCTGTACACAATCTATAATAATGGCTCTTTCTATTACTTCTATGGACAATACAACCTGTGGCGCTTTTCTATTTTATTTTCTATGCAGCAGCCAATGTGACTAAAAAAGCACTCACACTATTACCTCCTTGAGGAAATAAGAAGTAATAATGTCAGTTCCCCTAGATTCTAGTCTTCCTTCAGAAATCTCATGCCTGTCTTCCTGTGCGGTTTTCACGGCTCTCTTCAGGAGCTGTGTCTGGGGCAGGTACGGACACATTTACACACTAATTGTGGCACAGACTCATAGTCCCTCTCATTTCCCACACTATTACCAAACTGCAGTGGCATCCAACAGAGAGGAAGAAGAGAAAAGAAACCATTTCGTCTTTGCTTCCAAACCTCAGGAGGCTACTTGGGGATAAAAATAAAGATATTGTAAAGCTTTCTTAAAATAAAGCCAATGTTAGTATAATATCATTTATGCGGTTTAAGCCGTATTGAGGAGCCTACATTTTTAAAAAAGAATATGCTAAAGAATTCAAACAGAGAAGTCCACATTTAAAGTTAGAAATTTTAGACTGTGATTAGATTCAGTCAATCCATCCATTGTACTAATAATATCTAAAAGTCTTTCTTTATAAATAAATAAATAATCACTGAACACACAGTGTTTAAGCAGATAAATAAATAAAAAACATGGTCCCTGCCCACATGGCATTTATCATCAAGTGGGAGGAAAATCAAAAAGAAAGCAAAGTAATATGTAGTGACACCCTTCGATGACTTCAATGAAGGGTGTACCGAGAGAAAAATAGAAGATGAGGTCTGCTTTGACTGGATGCCCAGAGAAGGCCTATCTGCGGACAAGACATTTAAGCTCAGAACTGAAGAGAAGTCTAGGCAGAGAGAAGAGTGACTGCAAAAGCCTGGGCATGCCTGAGGAACTATAGAAACCTGTGTTAGATTCCAGCTAGGAGGAGGAGAGAGCATTCTAGATCAGGGGGCTCAAATATTGATAGGCCTGGTAAAATGTTGCATTTCATCTGCATGCAAAGGGAAGCTTTTGAAGGATTTTAAGCAGGAGAGCTGATGGATCAGATTAACTATTTAAAGGCAGAAGGGGAAAATAGAAAGACTAGTTGAGTGGCTACTACAATAGGCCAGGCAAGAAATGCTGGTTGTCTGGACTATGGTGATGGCAGTAGAGAGAAGTGGACACTGGAGATGTATTTAGGAGGTTAAAATGGAAAAGACTTGGCAGTAGATGGGAAATTGGGGGTGAGGCAGTAGGAGAAATCAAGGATAAACGCCTACGTGGCTTCAGCTAGTGGATGGGTGGGGACTAATTACCAGACCCTGTTCAAGGTCAAAGATAACTCACCAGACGCCCCAGAATCTCCCTCTGCTTTGGGCTCTACAAGTGGGTGCACTACTTTAATTCCACCAGGTGGTACAATTGATGGGTTGAGGTTAATTTTAACCATGTCCTTCCCAGTATATTTGTTAGCTATCCAAATTGTCTTCTTTCTCCGCGTTGAATAGAAGATTCGGTCACCAAAAAGGGAAATTGCAAACAAATTGGGCCTAAAAAAAAAAAACAAACAAAAAACAGGAAAAAGACACAAAGAATGGTAGAACATTTCTTCCCGGGCTTATCAAAGTTTTGCTTCATTTCAATTTACTGTCTGAATTTTAATCACCTACCATTACATTCGTTTTTCATTTAGGTGTAGAAACAGGTATTAAGTTTAAAATTTTATTTATGTAGTAATAATCTGAATTAATAGGATGCAATTTCTAGTTTCAGATTCATTGTCTCATTCTTTTGCTGTTCGGTACATAAGTGTGATAAAAATAAAATAGGAAAGAAAATAGGAACAAGATAAGAGTGGACTTCTGGTTTTGTCTGTTTCATATTTGACTAATTTCCGCCTCTTGCCATATAAGCTGGAGAGTAGGTTACTGGCAAAATAGCATATCAAATGAAAGCTAGGTGTTTCAGAAGTATATGACATAATAATTCCAAAAAGAATAACTATAACCAACATGTGAAAATTTATTTATGCCAAATACTCTGTTAATTATTTTTATTTGTGTTTCTTTACTTAACTTTGACAATAACCCCAAGAAATATGTACTATTATCATTATCCCCATATTAAAGAAAAATGAAGAGAAGTAGTGTAACATGCCCAAAGACACTTGTCTAATAAATGGTAAATCTGGAAATTTGAACTCAAATCTTTTGGACTCCCGAATCTGTGCTAAACCATTTTATCGGTTTTACTGGCAAATGTGAAATTAATTTATCACACAAACTTCAAATGACAATTGTTTTATTTTACACCAAAAGCAAAACTTACTGTGTAAGATGTTTGCTGAAATGGACAGAACCTCCATCATAATCACAGGAACAAATACGAGAATTGCTTCTTTCTCTGCTGTACTGAACCCAAAAGAGCCGTTTATCAAGAACATCCAATGACACAGCTGTTATTTTCTCTGATGTCTCTAACAGAATCTTCTCTTCCATACCACTGAGATGTGCTCTGTGAAGGCTGCCAGTCACGTCTGAAGACCAAAATATAAACCTGAGAGCAAACATTACATAGACACGTAATGAATGTCAGGTCACTTAGATGGCCCACTCTCTCAGGGTTTCAGTAGTCCCCAAATGTCTGCACAGGGCAAGTTTGACTATTTTGAATGAAAATTTGATTCAACAAACGTTTATTGCCCTATTATAAAATTTTCCATATGATTTCAAGTTAGAGGAGAATTATGCTTCCATAGCAGGAAACCATGTAGTTAGGAGTGCTATTTGTGGAGGGAGACTGCCGTGGTTCAAATTCAGGCAAATGTCCTATTGGAAATGGTGTTTTTGTACAAGAGGGCCTGACTCTCAGTGAGAAGGTCGATTTGAATCAAAATGTTGTGAGTCTATGAATTTTCACCATATTTTGAAATACATCTCAGTGTCTGAAAACAGCAGAATTTACCTTTCTACTGGATCAACTGCTACATTTGCAGGATATTTTAAGGTGCTTAAGAGAACACGGGAATTGTTTCCTTTCATATCTGTTACTGTAATGATTCCTTCCTGTTGATTTGACCAAATAAGTTCTTCATTTATCCAATTTATTGCCATTCCTGAGACATTTTTCTCTATATTGCATACTCTCTGTAAAATCAAATTTCAAAATTGTTATTAATAGTTCCTCTTCACAATAAAATTGTTTTTATTTGTATGTATAAAAGTCTATTTTTTAAGTTCTTGCCATTTTTCTGCATTCCCAATATTATTTTAACGATAAAATAATCACAGCTACAGTGCTAGTGTTTTCATGCAATAATGTTAACCCTCCCATGTGAATATTTCTGGGCATAGTATTTATAACATAACTTCAAAATGGAAAGTTATCCTACATTTATTAGGCAATCAACCATAATGTATTAATAATTTCAACTATAGAAATAGTGCAATTTCGATGCTACCTTAAAGACAATTTATTCAATTCCACTTGGTAATGGAATTTTGCAGATTCTCATATGAACCCAATTCCAAGCTTTGCCAAATTCTGGCAAGATTCCCTTGGAGTCTATGCACAGAGTTCTGAAGCTGATGAATTTCTCCTGAGGGCCCCCACTTTTCTTCTGGCCCTTCCTCCATGAGGCCCTATCCTTTCTACAATTTTCAGTGCCCTGACACTATCACTCTATGACCTGAAGAGCAGGGCTTCTCTTTATGCCTC
The DNA here is from genome assembly GCF_964194185.1 of Rhinolophus hipposideros. Lineage (NCBI taxonomy): Eukaryota > Metazoa > Chordata > Mammalia > Chiroptera > Rhinolophidae > Rhinolophus > Rhinolophus hipposideros. The sequence continues at coordinate 82,005,095 of NC_138047.1, read as the reverse complement.
TCGGGTACTGTTTCCTGCCCTCTCTTTCAAAATAACCTGACAAAAACCTTGGTTATCTCCTAATTCCAGCATATGCAGGTTAACTGGTCCTCATGCGGGGTGAAGGGTGGGAGGTGGGGAGAAGCTTTGACTTATAAAGTTGCAGATTCCCATGGTGTAAATATTCCCACCATCACTGATTTCCAGCTACTAACCTGATGTCATTGAATGTGATTGGACAGAGATGGAATATTCTCATGAGCCTGTACTGTTCCTATATCTCAAACAGAGTATTCTTGCCAATCTAATTAACCAATTGCTAATATATTAGTATATAGCTCACTAGGTAAATTGTTCACATTTGAATGGTTGTCCTTTATAAACAATGTTTCAACCCAAAGAAAGGACTAAAATGGTGGATTTTAGGCATCAGGCCAATCCTTTCCTAATGACTTAACATATATTCACAACTGTTTAATTTTTTTCCTATTTTGTGACAGGAAACCCTCCAGATTCTCAGACTTAAGATTTTGAAACTATTCTACAGAAGGCTGGAGAATAACGAGTAGCCATCCTTGTTAAAAGTGAGATTAACAAGTATTAAAGATGTGATAAAAGAGATTAACACCTCTAAACTGAAGCTTTTAAGAATAATTGGAGGAGAAGGTTTGGTTAAACACACACACACACACACACACACACACACACAAAACAGCGGGTACTTTGTGCTGGGAGTAATGCTTAAGGTTTCTCTAGTTACGTGCTCTCTATAATCTGTCTCCTAGGAATAGAGAACATTCCTCCTGGGACTCGTTTAAGGGTTTCACCAGTTCAAAAGAAAGACTAAAGATCTTTTGTTTGTACTTGAAACAAAATGTTTTATATCTGTCATGTACTTATTTTTTTTTAGAGTGCAAACACCTTGAGAATAAAAAGAAAAATATTTGTCTTCCTAAAAACACCTATGACAGGGATTTTAGACAGATGAAACAGGGTTTCTCAACTTCAGCACCACTGACGTTTGGGGCTGGATAACTTTGTTGTGGGGAGTGTCCTGGGCTCCCTAGGAGTTTAGTAGCATTCTGGCCTCTACCACTAGGTGCCAGTAGCACGTTCTCCCTCCTCCCCAATGCAGTTGTGACATCCAGAAATGTTTCCAGACATAGCCAAAGGTCCCCCGAGGGGCAAAACTGTGCCCAGCTGAGAATCACTGGAGTATTTTGTTTTGACCATAAAATGGTGATCTGACTTAATAAACTTACATATTTTCAAAATTACATTGACATCTTCACTTCCTACTTTTGGAAACTTCTGAATATCAGTGCCACTTTCATGGGCTTGCTCAATAACATGCCAAAGATGCAGATTAAATAAATATCTACAAATGCCAGACACATGTTTGAATTGTAATGTAATTTTCATTTATCTATATGTTACAAATTAACTATGTCATGCTTGTCAGCCTATACAGCAGTCCCTCAAATACCTTGGAAAATGGTACTATACCTCTTGCCTTGTCCCATTCAGAAAAACGCTTTGCAAAAGTTGTCTTTCTAGATCTACCCAATAGATTCTTCCCTTATCGTAATGAAAATCCATGATCACTGATACGCCAGCATCTGTCACCAATTTCTCATGATTAGTTCCTTCCAGGTCAATCCTAAAGATGCTATTTCTGTGAGAGAAAATTAAGAAGGGTGCAGGACCTGAAAGGGAAGAAAAAAACCAAACTTGTGTATTTTCAATGATATTTAGCTGATTTAGACAAAATACAACCAATGCAAGTAGAATTCATTTTTTAATTCCTGGTTTTATATTTTAAATAAAGAATTTTATGTAGAGCATACAGAGTTCCTGCAGATGTTCACAATTAATTTTGTAAGTTATCTTCTGCACAAATTGATTGTAAGAAACGTACGTTGCCAAATTATTTAAAAAAAGAAATATTTGAAGAGAAAAGCACTTTCTTCTCTTTTCTATACAATGCCATTTTACATTCAAAGAAGAAAACAAAACACCTACTGTATTCTATTGTGGAAAGGGTCTGCATGAATGTAAATTTTAATTATATAAGTTGGAAATAATATTACAGATATTGTCATTTTCAAAATGGACCCCCTCTCCTCTAGTCTTACTTATTAACAGAGATATCAGGATAATGACATGGAAGAAGATGGTGAAAATTAGAGGTCTTAAGTGGAAGCAGGAAAAATTGAAATGTCATCATGTGAAAGCTCTGAAATATTTCATCCCTGTTAGCACTGCCACATAAAATACAGGATGCTCAGTTAAATTTTAATTGCATATATATTGTGTGGGACATATTTACCACGAAAAATGTATTGACTATTTACCTGAAATTCAAATTTACCTAGGTGCTCTATCTTTTACTTTGCTAAATCTGGGTGGTGCACCTCACCGGGTACCTTCATTCCTGCAGGCCTTGCCATGTACCCTAACCCTATACCTGGGGTTCCAGGTGATGGGCACCTACCCACTCTGACTCCCAAGCACTTAACACCTGTTTGAGAACCTGATACCTCTCTTTGGAAACCTCAGCATAAATTACTGGCTGAGTCCACACAGTGCTTGCCTTTGATGCTCCAAGATGCTGCCAAGGGATCGCTTCATCCCCTGCAGCCAGGTTAGTTTCCTTGCTCTTTTCTGTCTGAGGGTGAGGAGGCTCCGGCCACCCTGCCTTTTGATAACTGTGGAGCCGCTGGGATGAGGGGGGATTGGAGACAATTCTAACATATTCTCGCTTCCTTGCTGGGTTTACTCTGTTCTGTTTTCACATTAGACTTGCGTACCTTTTGTAATGTATGTGTTTATTGCTGTAAGGATTAAACAAGATGATAGATTAACAATTCTTTACTCAGGAATTATGTCCCACAATCAGAAAACATTAACTCCACTTCAGAGGCTACTTCAAAATAGAGACAGAAGAGGAAGGAAGAAGTGTAAGGTCACGATCATTTGAAATAGGTGCCAGCAAAAAATGTCTAAGAGAATTAGCTCAAATCACTCTTTCTGTATCTTTTCCACAACATAAGACCCCCTGCACAGATGTGTAGTAGAGCCCACTGTCACTCCACTTGTAGAATAGGAGGAATCATAGAAGAAATGAAAAGGGCGTTAGACTGAAAGCCAGCAGGCCTGGTTTCCAGTCCTGACTCCACCAGCTTCCCTGGACATCTTACACGACATCTGTGCCTGTGAGGATTATTGGGGAAATAAATGAAATAATATATGCCAAAGAATTTCATTATTGTAGAGCACTATACAAATGTAATTCATTGTTGCTTATTCCCACAGACAAGGTCTCACTACCGTAGGTTTGTGTCACGGTTCAGATTTGCACCCAGGGACTAGAATATTGGCATAGCTCTTCTCTCCTATAGCATTTTATCATGGAGGAAAGGGCACAGGAAAAGTCACCCTAAACCAATAGCTACTAATTTGTGGGACACAGATGGCTGTAGAGTCCTCTCTTTGAAATGTGAATTGTGCATTTTCTACAAATTAATGTTCCCAACACATATTATTAATTTCTTAATGCATTGATACATTGTTGAGATTAAAAAATCATTTTCTTCATTTAAAAGTATAGCTAAAATGGGAGGTTTCCAGATTTGAAAAGAGGAGGAAGGAAAGGTACTCTAAACATTTTAGACAGAACATAGCATAATGCTTTATAAACGATAGGCACTCAAATTTTTAAAATAAATTAATTAATCAATGAAGAATTAATTGTTTATTGCTTATTTGGACTTTTACCAAGAGGCAGAAAGTCAAATTCATAAAAGTAGAGTCTATCCTTTTGTCATTATTTTACTAACAGCAACAATAATAACAACAACAACAGATTTTCACATCCTGATCTCATTTATCTTTAATAAAACACTGTGAGCTTGATAGGCCAGATTTGACAGTCAACAAATCAAAGAGAAAAGAGAAATCTGAAGAATACTGAGATCTATAAAACAAAAACCACAGCACTAACTTTAGTAACTTTGCAAAAACAAATATAGACAATTTATAAACTACTAAGTATGAATCAACAAATTTTATCCTCAGATTTTTACTATTCACTGGTGAATCATAAAGCAGCCAGGCTTTATCATAACCACTTAGAACTGGAAGACACCAGACATGACCTAATCCAGTGTTTCCCAAAATTATTTGTTTGAAAGAGTCCCACCGGGTACTGTGTGTGTGTGTGCGCGCGTGCGTGTGTCTTTTGTAGATCCCTTCCTTTGAGATTCCGATTCAGTGTGGCTGAATAGAAACACTCCAGGTGATCCCTACATCTTGGTGAATTTGGAAATCATAGATCTAGCTCAGATGAAATTCAATGATGTTTCCCAAAGTCCCACCATTAGTTGGTGGTAGAGTTGGAATTAGAACCCAGATACCACCCTCCCAATCCAATACTCTTTCCTGCCTTGGTCTGGGTTGTCGTATGTCAAGATGTTACAATCTTCATTTTATTTATGTAACAGATTCTAATTCCCCTTCCCTCAAAAATACTGTTCGTTTTTCCTATACTGTATCATTTTCTGTAAACCAGGGCCTGAGCTGAGTATTTGTAGACATGAAATGTAATATGATCTAAAAGAAAATGAAAGACTGAGAATTAGGCATGGTGGAATAGTCAGTACCGTGTACGATTACTGGAAATGATAAATAAGTTAGTGTTTTTTCAGATCCGTCAAAGACTATAAACATTGGTGAATGGTGCAGTATGGGGATTTAAATGTCAGCAGGGTGTGCTTGTTTGAACAGCTAAACTCTCCCACGTCAAAACCTACAGCGTTTATTTTGGGTACAGTTCAGTAAGAGGTAAGTACATAGAAAATCAAACATTTCTAAGGAATACAACCCCAAAGACAGCAAATGGGTCACAAGATACAAAATGGAACCTCTGACATCTCAACCTGGGGATTAGGAAGGGATCTTCAGGAATTAGAAAGGAGTCCAGAATATTTGGAGCACAGTGAAGATTTTTATTAGTGACTACCAAGAACCAGGGCCTGCGTGGTTCAGAGTCAGTTACAAAAAGCAGGTTGCAATTGGAGTGAGTGGGACACAGAACATTTCATAACAGCCACCTCTTCATCTGCTCTGAGTCTATAGGAATGGCCCCACACAGGTAAGTGAGAAAAGAAATGGACTAGCTTCTGCGGGCCTTGAGGCAAAGGCTCATGGGACCTAGTTAATACATAAATGATACTAGCAACCCAATTAACAACAAATCCTAGTGTCTCTCAGGCCAACATTGCCACCTGCCCTCACCAGCACAAGATTTCTGCTCTAAATCTGGAGACATACTGAAGGCTCTCAGGTTCATCAGTTTAAATCTATATTCTTTTTTCATGGGGTCGTTGACATCTGAAGGTCCAGAGCTCACTTTTCACTGTCTTTGTCCTGAGGTCCTCAAGAGAGTAACTGAGATTAGCAGGTTCTGCACAATAGTTGTTTTTTAACAGGACTTCTCAGATGCTTTAATGTGCTGTTATACATTTTGATTTGCCAAGAAGGTGGGTGGTGAATATCATCAGAAGAGTAATAGCCAATATCTTTTGTGTTACTTACCTCTGAGTTCACACATTGAAGGTATTATTTCATTTAATTGGGAACCAGTATAGGAAGTAGGGACTCTCAGCACCTTCATGTTACAGAAAAAGAACTTGAAGTTTAGATCAGTTAACTTGCCACAGTCACAAGGCCAATGAATAACAAAGTGGGGATTGAAAGCCATGTCTCTCTGATCACAGGTTCTAACCTTTAAACACCATTCTGCTTGTCCCAAACTGAATTCACTAGGAGCTCTTACTGTTGAGTGTCTTGTATTTTAACTGTGACAAGGAACAGACTTCAAGAAGCCCTGTTCTAGGGAAGTTCACCATAAGGCCAGATTCTTTGCACCCATGTTCCAGAAACTGATTAGAAGTGGTTCCCTTTAAGTGGATTCCTATAATTACATCACCTGGATAATTTTATATTTAATTCTATGAGACATTGCATCCCATATATAATGTATTCCTTGCATTCCTTCACTTGTGGCCCCTTTATTTCCAAAGCCAGCAGTGGGTCATCTTCAGATCTCTGTCTGCCTCTATCACCTTCTTCCTCCTTTGATATTCTTGCCTCTCTCTTATAAGGACATTTAGGATCCATCTAGATAATCCAGGATAATCATCCCATCTCAGATCACATCTGAGAAGTCGCTTTTTGCCATATAAGGCAACATTGACAGGACCCAGAAATTAAGATGAAAGCATATTTAGGGGCCATATTCAGCTTACAGCAGTTAATGATGCTGAACATCTTTTCATGGATTTATGTACCATTCTTATATCCTCGTTGGTGAAGTATCTGTTTAAATCCTTTGCCCGTGTTTAACTGGGTTATTTGTTTTCTTATTGTTGCATTTGAAAGGATTTAAAATATATGAGTATTTTGGATACAAGTAGTTTGTCAGATATATAATTTGCAAATGTTTTCTTCCAGCATACAGTATATCTTTTCATCCTCTTGGCATTGCCTTTGGCAGAGCAGAAGTCTTAGTTTTGATGAAGCACAATTTATCCATTTTTTTTGTATATAATGCTTTTGGTGTCATTCCTAAGAACTCTTTACTAAACCCCAGGACACAAAGATTTCTCCTATGTTTTCTTCTAAAAGTTTTATAGTTTTATAGATTAAACTTGGATCTATGATTTTGAATTAATCATTGTATAAGGTGTGCGTTTTAGGTTAAGGTTCACTATTTTACTCATGGATATCTAATTGATCCTATATCATTTGGTTTGTTTGTTTGTTTGTTATTTTGTTGTTGTTGTTTTACCAACATCATTTGTTGAGAAGACTATCTTTTCTCCATTGAATTGCTTTTGCACCTTCGTCAAAGATCAAATGAATATATTTGTGTAAGTCCATTTCTGGACTTTTTAGTCTATTCCATTAATTTATGTTTCTATCTCTTGGCTAATACCACAGTTCAGTATAACTTTTAAAACAACTTATAATGATGCAGTTTTGCAGAACAGTGAACCATTTTTTAAGGTTCCTGTGCTGTAGGTAATTTTTCATTTTATGTAAACATGTTTAAATGTCCTTCAGCTTGTCAGCATAAATTATGCCCAAATTTATTTAAAGATTACTGCTACCAGTCTAAAATACATTTGCCAGCATTAAAGCATTAGAAAAGTTTTTCCAGATGTTACATACAAACACACACACACACACACACGACTCAGAAATCTGTCTTCTGAGTTTTGCCACTGTATTTTCTACTCTCTTCTGATTATGTCCAGCTGAGCATGTCCCATAACCCCCAAAGTCCCTCTGCATGTTAAAAATTGAGATTATGCAATAACTTCTGATGAGTTTGCATTTATTGAAAAGATTGCTTTTGACATAGGAATTGAAATATCTGGTTGAAAGTTTAATATGTTTTGATATTTAGTCTTTGATCGCTGTCATAGACAAAAAGATATTTCACAATTATATCTGCATCAAATGACAGAAAGCCCTCTAGATTTTAGTTAGTAAATGCAAACTAACCAGAAGGTGTTATATTTTCTATTTTTAACGAATAGATTAAAACTGACAAAAATCCTTTATTTAGAAGTTTTTAAAAAATAGTTTGGAAAATTTCATTTACTGGGTTGTTGCTTTTTAACTGTAGACATGAGAGTTTTTAATAGGCAACATATTGACATTGTTCAACAACCTAATCATCTAACAATTGCTAACATCTGTTTTCAAACTGCTCTCTTCACACCCAAGTTTCTTACAATCAGTGGTCACTTTCTCACTCATTGTTAAAATGTCATCTTTCACTTGGAGAAAGTTCTGTTGCTTTAATAATTATTTCAGTAGCATACTAGTGACACCTGTTTGTTATCACAGAAAAGGTAAAAAAACTTGAAACATTTCTCCTTTTTAAAAAAGAAAAAGATGTAACATTTGCCTGCTTTCTTAAGTGTTTTGATTCACAATACTCTATGGGAAGCAGGTGGGACACGTATTTCCATGGTTACTCCCCACCCAATATAAAGTGTTATAAAGAATCTAGTCTATTCTTGTTTTTATGAGTGATGACATCCATGACATCCCATTGCACTTTGTGCAATTCCAGTTTCAACTTCTTTGTTGCACTGCTTCCCTGTGAGACCAGTGAACTGCATGGAGGGCCCCCTGTAATCTCACTCAAGAACCCTTTTTGTTGATGTTCCAGTAAATGAAATGGCTCCATCAGCACTGCGTACCCTTATACTATTTTTTCTTCATAATACCTTTGTTAATGTGTATAAAAGTCATGGGCTGCCGAGAAAATTTCTTCTCTGATGCATTTTTCTTCTATTGGCTAATGAAGAAGTATCACAGTTCTTTGCCCATTTCATTGTTGAAATAGAGAGGCAAGTACAAGAGTAAAACAGATCTCTGGCCCTGGACACAGAACGCCCATGTTGACTCTTTACTGGTTTCACTACTTATTAGCTGTGTGACTAGAGAGGTTCAGAACAAGTCAACACAAGATGTGTGTCCGTGGCATGCAGATTATTTTTGAGCTAAAGGCAACTGAAACCCTGCAGGCTCAAGAGAAACTCTGCCTCCCCTTAACTACCTAGAAGAATTTGAATTAGGGGCCTTCCCCATAATAAGAGATTATCAGAGATAACCTTTTTGACCCATCTATATGGCAGGGAAAACTACTAATTACTGAGCATCTGCTCTTCTTATCATCCTGCAATGAATGACCCTCTGAAGCCCCAAGAAGCCTTACGTCACCCTTACGCAGAATGTCACATCCACCTCATTTTAACTTTCTGCGTCAGAATTGCTCATGTATGCAGGGTCTCTGACTCATGTAAGTAGGATTTCCGTGAGCACACAATTAAATTTGATTTTCTTTTATCTCATGTCAATTTAATTATTCAACCAGCCAAAAGAACCAGAGGATGGAAGGGGAATACTTCCTTTTTCTATGGAACTTCAGCTTATTACTGAACCTCTCTGTGTATCAATTTCTTCGTCTTTAAAATGGAAGTGGTAATAGTACTTGCTTAATAGGATTATTATGAAGAATAAATAAATTAATTCTGCCAAGTGCTTAGAATTTTTCCTCACATATACTGACCTCTCAGTAAATATTGACTATTAGTTTCTAGAAAATACCATAAGCTGAGATATATTGGAAACACCTTTACTTTCACTCAGCTGTGCAATTTTTCTAATACTTATTTCTTCAAAACTTCAACAATGCTTTCTATGACGTTTTCAACAGCCTTAGCTGACATAGACACACATTGTAATCTGTTATCACCTGGTTTTCCATGTATTCTTTTAGCTATGTTTTACCACAGCAGGAAGCAGGAGGAACACGTATTTTGTTAACAGTAAAAGGCTTTTCCATTTTGCTATAATGTCAGAAAACTCAAGGGAGTCTTCTAAATTTTCATCATTAAGCTTAGCAAACGTAGTCTTAAATATCATAACTTTGAACACAACTGTAAAAATCATAAAAATTGTTTTCACATTCTGGGTACTCATTTTTAAATAGCTTGCCTGTCCTGATGGCTTCATATTACCATTAGCTAACATTTTGAGGCAAATTTTACACTTGTTATAAGGTTCATTACTAATCATAATGAGCATAAATCCATTTTTCAGGCTGTCTTCCTGTTAATTTCTCTTTTTCCCCCCTATTTTCTGTCAAATCTAAAAAGATTTACATTGTTTTTACCTCTTACGCTGTAACAAAGTGCTTCTTATAGGATTAAGAGAATGGTCAGTGTTGTCTGTCCCCTGGAGCTTGCATTATTAGCATTGTCTGCAATCTTTAGTTCCTTTGAAGGAAGGTTTTCAAGCCACTTGTTGAATTTTTGAAGAGTTAGTTTTGATAAACCCAACTGATACAGTTCATAAGTCATCAGGTAAACTATAGCACAGACCACTCCTGGCCCTCTGAGCTGGCCATCTCCCCGTCCTCTCAGCCCCGTGGGTGTCTGGATCAGTGACGTCACCACTGACAAGCCAAACACATAATTGATGTTGCATAAATATTTGTTGAATTGATTTGAATTAATTTATTGGTATAATTTATATAAAAGGAAATCTCAGTCTTACTTTCAACATAAAGAAGTAGATATGTTAAGAGACTTTCCCTAAACCAACTTAACATTATGAATACTTTTTGGTAGGAAGGACTAGTCAGTACATTGGTGGGCTTTCAACAATCATTCATGGCAGGTGGCACGTGTGGATAGGAGCATGTTGACTTCTTCTAGGTTGGATAGGAGCGTGTTGACTTCTTCATCTCCCTGGAGATGGGTTAGATGATCTTGAAGGTCCTTTCTAATCTAACATTTAGCAGTTTAATTCCTATCCTGCCTGTCTTACAGAATTCAATAGTTTCCTTGTTTGTGGCATTTTCTAAAGAAGCCTAAGATTATGATAAATCCATAAATCGATGTTATTCATCCTAACTCCTATTTTCTGTGAAGTGTTTCCCTCCCCTCTCTCTGCTTCTCTAAATTTCAAATACCAAATAAATAATGTGTCATTCTGAGCTCTGCTAAAGGAAATAAAACAATAATCTAAACAATAACCTAAAACAACTTCCCCAAGTGACACTAAAAGCTCAACTCTCTGAAGGAAGTCTAAAAAATTAGTCAAGTGATTAAATCTGCAAAAAATATATTAGAGGTACAAAATTTGATACAGGTCTTATTTGTTACTAACACAATTACTTTCTCCTTTTCCTACCTTTACAATAATGTTCCTCAAATAGAAAGGCTAAACAAATAAATATTTGCCTGTAGATACTACAGTCTAAGTGTTCCTAGACAAATAGACAAAAACAAAAGAAATTATTAGGTTGGTGCAAAAGTAATTGCGGTTTTTGCAATTAACCTTTAAAACCGCAGTTACTTTGGCACCAACCTAATAAGAATTGTTGAAGTCTAGATATTTCCTGAGTCCAATTCCATTGTTTTCATTAATTTCACCCTGATCAGCACAAAATTCAGCACCCCAGCTGTAAGTAGAACTATATAAATATAGAGAAAAAATACTTTGTATAATTTGCTTGGGATGTTGAGGGCAAATGCGACAAATAAGAATAATTACTTAGAAAAAATAATTAGTTGGAGATTCTGTGCCATAGTTTATTGTCACGGATAACAAATCACGGAGAACCCCCTACATAAGATGACTGTTAGGACTTGGCTCATCCCAAGAAACCAACTTTAGATTTCTCTAAGCATCACTGAAAATTTGAAAAACAGGGTTAGAAAAATTACTCAAAGCAAAGGTATGGTTTATGTCATACTAATGTCTAGGCTTATAGTATTTGGTAGAGAGTCATAGCTAATATTTACTAGGAACTCACTATGTCAGGCAAGACTCTAAGCACCTTATGTGAATTAATTCATTTAGTCTTCATAACGATCCTATGAGGTAAATGCGAACAGCTCATATCAGCTATCTAGGACCTTATTAATTTCCAAAGCTGAGGCCTAACACAACCTGTATGCAATAGTGCATCAACTAAGGGTAAGAGAACTCTTTCCTGCAAAGGTAAGGCAACAAGCAAGTGTGTCACCAGAATCATTTGTCCAAAACCACTCCTCTTTTTCCTGTGACAAGATCAATCCCTTTATATCAAGCACCAGCCACAATTCACACTGTTTAAAATGTATCCTTTGTTTCAAAAATGGCATTTCATCCTGTCTGCTGGAAGTAATAAAACCAGGTCATTTCACATGCATCAACATAGCTTATGTTAAGGCGGGATATCCAGATACAGAGTGCTTCTGTTTAGCTTTCTGTTCCAGAATATCTCCATATTGAAAAACAGTCACCCATCATCCTCTCTTGAACATTGTTAGTTGCTTTTTAAATGCATTGAGATTCTAGATGGACATTTTTCCCATATACCTGTCCCCGCCTTACATGAAATCTTTTTCCATTATTCATTAGAATAACCAATAAATATAAAAGTTGCAGTCGATTTCTCAGATTTGTTTTCAAAACATAAGCCTTTTGATCCTGAACATAAGGATCCTTTGAACATAAGCCTTGAGTTTTAAATATTCTCAACAAGGTTGCTTGAACTCTAAAAGATATACATTTCCACATACTAGGTAAATTAAGACTAATGACAGTAACTGTTCCAATTTCCCTGCACACCAAGGAGAGATTAAAAATTCCTTTGTAGAATATGTGAATGAACCAATCAGAGACAGTTTTGAGGACACAAAGAAAAAACCGAGAGTTGTTAGATGGGCGGGGGAGGGGGGGCAGGAGGGGTTGGGAATAAGGGGAAAGGTGAAGGGATTAGGAAGCAGCTGGTAACCACAAGATGGCCTCAGGGTTTTTTGAAAATTAATTTGGGGAACTTATTCAATAATGTTGTAAAGATTTTGTTGGGTATCTGATGGACATGCGTCCTATTTGGGAGACCACCTCAGAGATACTGTGGATGCCTGATCATGGCATTGTACACCAGAAGCTAAAGATTAATGAATGCCAACTATAATTTTATATATATAATGTGATGGCTCGGTGTGAGGTCAGAGGGATAATGGATGGGGGGAGGGGGATTCACAGTGTGAGGGATATAAATGATGAATGTCTAAGTATTACCTTATCTTGTACACCTGAAACTAATAAATTAAAAAAATTAAAAAATTAAAAAATTAAAAAAAATGTATAGTTTGGCTATGCCCAAAGATATACAAAAAAAAAAAAAATTCCTTTGTATTGAAAATTCTATAGTTAACAATAATTGTATACTTCAGAGAAAGGCAGAAAAACACCAGAAGATCCCTGATAACTTCTCCTTCTGGGCATGTTTTTAAACCTTATAAGGGAAGGGCCCAGAACATATGGGATTGGTATCAACAGCCATATATTATGATAGTGTTGAGTTGGATTGATCTTCCATCTTTGATCTGTTTATACAAGGATAGAGTCTATGGAAGAAGAAAGATCCTTCTTCAAGCTTTTGAAATTTTAACCAGAAGAGTTGACAGGAATGAAATAAAACCCAGTTTCTTAACTGACACGCCATGTGCTGAAGAACAAGGTAGCTGCCATGATGTTAGGACTATCTGTATCCTAGCAACCATTTACCCACAAAAGAACCACCTCATGATGAAATCTACTTACTACACCCTGACAGGCTGTTCTGAATGAAAGAAGAAGGTAGTGCTTTTCTCTGAAAGGCCTTTTCTATCCTGTCTCTGAGAGGGAGCTTTGCAAATGAATCAGTATATACCATGAATCACTGTCACCGAAGTCTGCTGGCTCAAACTCCTTCACACTCACACAAATTCCAGTGTACTAAATATCCTGGGAAATTCTTGGGAAACCCAGACCCTGGGAGACATTAGCATGGTTGGCCAAGCTTGGGAGAATCAGAAAATCAAGGTCATAAATGAAAACAGACACACACACCAATTCAAACTCCAGGCTTAGAAAGAAGGTCAAGAGGTGATGAGAGCAGAAGTTCCTGCCTTGTATTTGGCCAAAATGACTGAAGTTTCTATACATCAACTAATTTCCAGCATCAAAAGCAAGCTTTGAATGATGATGTTAAGGAAAAGAACTGCTAAAGAAAGACATTTTTTACATGCATTATTCCACAATTGCCCTTAAAGGTTAGTAACATTGGCCACATAAAATAAAATAAAAATGTTTTCAGCTATACTGAGATCTTTCAAGAAGTATAAAGGTCCCTTCTGTTTAATTTTATTCTTCTTCTATTCCTGACAAAAACAATACTTACCCTCCGAGGCCTGGATCTCAGGCATCTTTTTGTTCTGGGCCCCAGCAAATGGGACAGCTGGAAATGGGATTGGAAAAGTTGTATGCAAAGCCATTATTTATTAGCATTATTGTTCATAAAGAATCTCTACAAAATGAATCTATATTCTTAGTTCACCTAATATCCAGGTAATACTTCCTTCATGGTGAGTAGTATTATCATTCTGGATGAAATTATTGACCTGAGGGCAAGAAGAAAATAGACACTGGGGACAATTATGTTCCAATGATCAAGGTTTTTGTTGCTCTTGTCCCTGGATTCTTCTGAAAGTTAATTCTAATTATAACATTAGAAACTATTAAATAATAAAACTAACTGTAGGATTGTCCCCTAGCTATAGGATTGCTCAAATGTGGAGTAATAACTAAAGCTAAACTAAACATTAAACCACTTCACAGAATTTGAAAATTTCTTGAAAAATATTTAAATATTTAGGAATTCTTCGAAAGAAAGTACATTCTTTAAAACTGACCTGGACATTCTACAAAAAAGCTCTCCAATGCAGTAGCTTGCAGCTGTTAAGGTTAGTAACTGAGTCTTTAATTTTTATGTTCATAACAAGTTTACAAAACCTACCTTATTAAAGTAGTTGCTGAAATATTTTAGATCAGGCAATTTACACATATTAGAAAATTGCTGGTTTCTTCTATCTTTCTCCACTATAACCAAAGTGACTAAAGGTTTAAGAATATTGAACAGATTTTAGAAGGCTTATTTTCCAGGTAAGGAATTTTTACCTTTCATCTGAGGTCTAATGTTTGATTTTTTTAACTATCTGGATTAAGAGAATATGTAAATTAATCTAAATAAATTACTACAATGAAATCTATAAGTCAATGACAAAAATAAGAGAGGAGATGCAGTAATTGATTCATAATCCAAACTATTTGATATTCCTAATAGCTGACCACTGACTGGGGAATATCCTGCCTCCCTCATGCTCATCCGTTGGTGCCCCTCATCTGACCTCCTCCACCTCTGGCCACACCACTGTGAGACCATGGTTCTTCTAGAAGATGGTCCCTCCTACCTGCCACTGATTGTACCATTTCACCTGAAACATGGGATTGGCCTTCTTCTCATTTTCCTCAGCACAAGTAAGATCAAACTCTAATTTTTTAAAGACCCTCTTTAAGGATGAGGGATAACAAGAAAGAATAACCCACAGAATACCTTTTAATCGCTGACCAAGGCCAGACCTATGACAGTCTCTTTTGCTGCCCGTGGCCTGCCTCATTTCTGACTTGTGTCCATGAGGCCAATGAAAGCCCTTTCCCAACCTTGGAATTCCTTCCTAGCCTGACAGCGCAGAAAAATGTCTTCTCTCCAGGTAGTATTCCCACCACCTGGGACCTGCCTCCAAGAAGCTTAACTTCTGTCTCAAAATTAAATATCTCCTGTTTTGGAGAGAAAAGAGAAAAAAATTGTTTAAAACCAGAATTTCTCTTCTGAGAAACAACTGTTTTGTTTATTAACACATTTCAGTATGCTACTTGGTAGTTTTTTTTAGGTTGTTTTTTTTTTAATTTGAAAAAGGGAAAATAAATAAATAAATAAGACCCAGGATATGATCAGGAAAGCAGAATTGGAGGAGGAGGAAACCTAAAACGTTCTGCACGAGGATGTAAGTTGTCTGAAACAGATCAAGGAGGTCTAGAAAAGTGGGCTAGGTGTAGGTCAACCTAACCAAGGCCAGCCAAGGTGGCAGAAGGCTAGCACCTGAAAGAGAGATGGCTGATAAGTGATTATTCTCTGTGGGAAGGCTTAACTTTTAAGAACAAGAATGAAAAATATTTTTAGTTGTTTGATGTGCTGGATGAGGATGTGGCCAGGACTTTTTTTTCCCCCAGGCTTTCAGTTAGTCTGTCCCCTCATGGTTCATAGCACTGGCTCTTTGGAGAAGAGGGTGGTTTCTGGCATGAGGTGATGGAGTGTGGGAAATGGATA
The DNA here is from genome assembly GCF_964194185.1 of Rhinolophus hipposideros. Lineage (NCBI taxonomy): Eukaryota > Metazoa > Chordata > Mammalia > Chiroptera > Rhinolophidae > Rhinolophus > Rhinolophus hipposideros. The sequence goes on along the minus strand of NC_138047.1, from coordinate 81,989,329 downwards.
GCACATGAGGAAAGTGAAGTGCACAGCAAATCACTAATTCGGTGGAAGGACAATCAGAGACACAGAACCTTCCCTTCCACATCACCGTTCTCAAGCCCAGGAATCCTCTATCTTACGAGAGACATACTAGGTTTCCTCAGAACATAGAATGGAAGTACAGGCCATTTTTATTTGAAATCCTAAGATATAGTGATCCAGCAGACCATAAAGCTTTGGAATTTCTGAAACTCCAGCCCATCCTTAGGGATGTGGTCTGGATTTCTGGTCCTTATGGATGAATCTCAGCACAGTCCTACTGCATTTTTATTTCTTCCATTATACACTCTGAGAAAAGTCATTCATTATGAGTAACCTCCCTTTACTTGAAAAGAAAAACACAATCCTTTTGGTTATCTTTTCATGCCTAAGTGAAAGGAGCTAAGCGAATAGCCAAAAAAGATAAAGAATTTATTCCCTCATTACATTATTTCTCTAGAACAGTCTCTCCCAAGTACAATGTGTACCACTTATAGACCGTAAGAAGGTTCAGTATTGTGTGGAAAGAAATATTATGTGTTGTATAATGTTCATAATAGTATATGTAACATGTAAGTAACTGATAAATAAACACACATATTGAGAGCATATGGCCTCATTTTAATTTTGTTTTATACATGGAATGGAGTTTGGCAAGTATTGATGTCAAAAAGAAAAAAAAAACATTCATGCTAAACGAGAAATTCTTTCAAATGGGTTTTCATGAAAGCAAAGTTTGAGCCAAATTACTGGTTCATTTACTTTTGCTAGTAAACAATCAATTATTTGCTGTACTCGGAACACAAGCAAAGAATTCTCACCTTCCAACTTCTAAATTGAATGTCATATATTTGAACAACAACCAACTAACCCAAAAATGTAAATTTATTTAAAGAATTATTTTATAATTCCTTTATATGTCATCCATGGTTTTAAAAATCTTAGAGAAATTGGTTCCAAACATAAGGAAAACTACACACAAAATTTAAATAATCACTATCACTTTCAAGTGCCTTGTATTTTGCTGTTGTTAGAATAAAATTATCTCTGGTAAGGAATCTAACGAGCAGATTTAATTTGTAGTCAGTGGAATTTTTTATCAGTTGATGTCACAGAAAGACAAACACTGAACTGCAGTTTCACAAGGGCACTCAAATCAGTTTGATATCTTTTTGTATTTTTAACAAACATTTCTTCTGATTACAAAAATACAAACTATGAATGTTGAAATTATCTCGACTAGTTTTTAATGTTGTAAAACTCATCAGGTTTTTCAATGTGAAAAAAAAATTAATTATTGTAGAAGAAACCAAGTCTCATTTAGAAAATACTCATACTATTACCATCAATAAAATTAATTTTAACAATGATAAAAATACTAATAGCAGCTAAGACTTACTGAGTGCTTATTACATGCCAGGCTCTATTTTATGCACTTGACATGCATTAATTTAGTGATCTTAAACCCAGACTTCCCACTATGCCCATTACAATCACCAAGGGAAAGTCACAAAGAAAGTGCTGCCTGAATTCCACCCCTAGAAGAGACTCTAACTCAAATGGACTGGGTGGTAACCTGGATATTGGTGAATCTAATGTGCAGCCAACATTGAAAACACACATTAACACAGTCCTGACAACAATCCTAGGAGAGGAGGGTAATTATTTGTATTACAGTGAGGAAAATGAGACACACATTCACAAGCTGCAAAACTGGGATTTGAACCCAGGTCTGTCTCCAAAATTTAAGCTCTTTACCACTCAACACTACTACCCCTCAAAGACCACAAACTTCTGGGTACTTGGGGGATGGTTTTATTTACATGGTATGCATAAAAGATTTTCTGTAATTTCTTTGAAATTAGATTTTAAAAAAAAACTTTTGCATAACCCTGGCTGAAAAAACAAACAAGATTTTGATCATGAAATTACTCTGGGAAGCTGACCAAGCCTTAGCCAGTGCTGAAATCAGTAATTTCACTGTTTACTGCTAAAAGTGATCTCTCCATTGGTTAACTTAGTACCCCAAGATCCCTCCTGCAGCCAGCTCTCTAAGATTGGGCCTGTACTTCTTCCTCACCCTTTACTTACCAAGAAAGTTCGTATAAATAATGCAGGTATAGACAGCAAACAGGAACTGCTTCTTTTTTCAACTGATATTTCTCCTCCAGGGCAAACAGGCTTGAAAGTTCAGAAGCCACTTACCAGCAGTTTTCTTTATTACTCCCCTCATTTACTATAGCTCAAATAGAAGCTAATAGAATACTCAGTTGATTTAAAAAAAAAAAAAAAAAAGCATAAGTGGTGGAGGAGGGGGAAATAAAAAGAAACCCCAGTTCTGTGTTGTTATCACTTGGTTTATCTGGGTAGCAGTCACATGAGTGACAACCGTGCATAAAGTTACCTGAAATCTTGTCAGACCACAAAGCATTCTTTCTGCTGGGTCAGGTTTGCCAGAGGTGGTCTGTCTCGATGCCAAGGGGAAGAAATAAGGCAAGTAGAATTTAATTCGGGGGGAGGGGTAATAGATGATGGCACCATAGCTATTTACAGAGGAGAAATACTATCCTCTGAAATGCAGAGGGCACAGGGTGTGACCCAGGCAATTATCAGCTAATGTGAGACAGAGGAGTGTGAAGTAGAGGATTAAAACCAGTGACTTGCAAGGATCGAGGGAGCAAAGAGGCAGAGTCACAAAGTGGCATCCAGACACATTCCACACCACGTGGGGTCTATGCCATGACACTGCACTGTTCAAATAAGGAATCTCAGGTGTGATGTGATCAAAGAGACGTGACCAAAGCATGGAGCCAAGAGGACATTCATTGTACACAGTCTGCTAGCCTCTGTGCTAGGTACGTTTCACGTGCTGTCTCATGTGATCCCAACAATCCTGAAAGGGGGGTATTATTTTCCTGCAATATTCCAATATAACTCAAGTATTAAGTTAGCCTGGATTTGAAATGAGGTGGCTTTGCTTCTAAAACCTGTGTTCCTTCCACTCTGTTCCTTAACTCATTGTCTCTGTCCTGGGCTTCAAGTTTATTTGGTGCAGTCAGTTTCGTGCAGGCACTTCTGAGCCACTGGCAGGGCAGTAGGGAGCAGGAGTCACAGGTTTGCTGCCAGCAGAAATCTGGTTGTTCTCTGAGACTCTAAAGCTATTTAAAAGTTCGTTTCTGCAGGGTCTCTTTTCCCTCTCTTGGGTCCTGCTTCTGGACTGGCTCCCACAATCTCCACCTCATGTCCCATGTAAATGTCAGTGCCTGACTCTTGTCCCTTGCCAATTCCCCCGGGACAATTCTCCCACCCCAGAGAGGCTCCAGTCCACTAGATATAACTCTATCCAAAGGCTTTTACTTCTGCCTTCAACAGTTGAGCAACAGGTTCATGAGATTGTTTTATAGACTTTCTGTCACCCTTTTTTTTTTAATTAAATTTATTGGGGTGACAATTGTTAGTAAATTTACATAGATTTCAGGTGTACAATTCTGTATTACATCGTCTATAAATCCCATTGTGTGTTCACCACCCAGAGTCAGTTCTCCTTCTATCACCATATATTTGATCCCCTTTACCCTCATCACCCACCCCCCACCCCCTTACCCTCTGGTAACCACTAAATTATTGTCTGTCTGTCACCCTTTTTTGTTGCTATTCTCTAGGACTATGGAATCAGCAAGTCAAGGAAAGACTCCTCATTCATTCAGCAAGACTTGACTGAGTGCATAATACGAAAGCGGAAATGTTCCGGGTGCTGGCGTCATAGAGATCATTAGAATTTAGTCCTTTCTTCCAACACCCGAGGGTTCTGCTCACCTGTTACAAGGAGTACAGCCTGGAGACAGCCCTGAGATTCTGAACAAGAGCACCTGATTTCCTCACTCAATACTTCCTTCATGAGAGAGCCAGGGCGGGAGCCCAACTCAGCAGTTTGGCTCAGAACAGTTCTCTTTACTTACACTACTTTGTGTTGTCTTCCAGAGGTTTCTCTTCTGGAAACTTAATGGTGTTTCCCTCAGTTTACCTCTTTGGGGAGCCAGATCTCTTCTCAAAAGGCCAAAAATGACAAGAACAGAATGTCAGGGCAGTTCATGCTCTGTAACGATGTGAAATGGCCTTGTTTGAGCTGCAGATTGGTGACCCACCCAGGGACTAAATAAACTGAATAGAGAGAGAGAGAGAGAAGAGAGAGTGAGAGGGGGAGGTGTTTTTCAGGCAAAATCCTTAAGCAGGATTGTTATTTTGCATTGGGTAAAATTCTCACTTCTTGATTAAAAACCATTTAATGTGGGAGGGGCGTGTGACACACTGTCCTCTCTTAGCAGTTCTCAAAGTTACAATGCACCTGTTATTAAAAAACTGGAGCTGTGTTAGAGCTTCAGAAATGGCAGGAGTGGGGAGGAAGGGGAAGAGGTTTAACATGAAATTTTGCTTGGCTTTCACTATAAAGTTTCATTTGTTCCCAATTCCTGTCCCATTTTTCACTGATTTTGTAGCAACTTCTGAGTTCTTTCACAAAGTTATCAGAGGAAGGATTTTTTTCTTTATGTCCTAAATAGAGACAGTTCCAAAATAAAAAAGCACCATCTGTTTCCCCAGTTTCCAATAAAAGGCTGGTCAACTAGGTGTTTACTTACTCCTCATGTCAGAAGAAAGACAGAGATTTACATGAAATTTTCGGCTAGTTTAAAATGAAACACATTCACTCACAAATGGAAGAAGTCTGAAAACTGAAAATTTTTATAGTCGGTAGCAGATTAGCTCTAAGAGCCAGTAAGGAACTATATAAAGATTAGAAAGCAAACATTAAGCAAATATACACACCCAAAGACAAATCGGAAAAAAATGCCCAGCTTTACAAGACGAACTGAACAGGTATCTGAGGGTAGTTTCCTGAAAGATGTGAATTCCTTTTAACGGGATTACTTACCCACACAAGTGGAATTCCCATTTCCAGAAGGAGAACCTGCAGGACAGTTCCAGCGAGGCAGTGCTGACAGACTACTAACAAAACCAAATTTAAAGACTCCTGGCAACAGGATAACAAGGAAGAGCCGCATGATCTTGATGGGCTTGAACTTTCAATAGAAAATAAGCTGGCTTTGCTTGAGCATAGCCTGGGCAAGGTGGGTACTGCTGACCCTTGGCGTGCTCACCCGGCTTGGCCTGCAGCCTTGGGGCATCTTTTCCTCTGCTCTTTTGCTGTTGCCCTCCAACTCCTGCTTCAATTCCAGACGGTGTCCAAATGCAGCCTTTCTGAAAGGGACACACTGGGAAAGATTTCTTTATCTCAGTTTTTGGAAGCCAGTAAGAAATACCTGACACCCTTCTGACAAATTTCGCCACTGTTTAACAGCCACTCTGGAGGCTTGCAGCTGACTTCACTGTGACAGGCAGAGCAACGGGCAAAGGGTAGGGAGAGAGAGGGAGGGGGGAAGGGAGAGATAAAGAGAGAGAGAGAAAGAGAGAGGAAAATTGATGGAAAGTTCCAATCACGAGCGTTGATGACGCTGAAAGCAGAAATACAGAGATACAATTCCTCCCCAAAAACAGTTTCTCTTTTTGAAAAGTAGAATGACTCCCCTTTTTAAAGCCCTTTAGGCTCCACCTCCTCTTCCTTTAGTGACACTTGAGTGAGCCTCTACAAATGCGAATGAAGACAATTCCACACTACAGGAAAACGGGGCTGTCTGCCAAAGAGGAGATAACTGGCCACTCGCCATAAATATTCCAGGCAGAACCACGGAGAGAGCGATTAGGGGGTCTGTGGAGTTGCTCCTGGTATCCTGGAAGTACCTGCTGAATATTAGCTATGTTTTAATATCTGGAAGGATGGGGACAAAAGTTGAACCATGCTGTATAAATCAGTGGTGAACCACCCTGCTGATAATTCACACTTTTAGTAATTGACCATTCACTTGAGCAATACTAAAGAAAATTTACCTTCAGATCATTATTAGAGTGAAATGCCAACACCAGTGCACATTCCTGGAACTTAATCTATTTTTTTCTCTCTCCTGTATATTTTATAGCGGAATTTGAAAGATTATTCTTTCCAAATCAAAGGGAAATCCCCAGAGCCAAATGAGGAGATACAGTATGCACAGACACCTTTTCTTTCAGCATGAGCATAATAAAACATTGTGAGGGGCCAGGAGTGCAGGGGAAGGAGTGGATTGTTATCATAGAGCCGTGTTGGAAAAAATACGGTAATAGTGCAAAATCTGGGAAGTATTAAAAATCCAGCAGAGCTGACTTCTGTTCCTTCCCAAACAATTTAGGCCATCTTTTCACACAGTGATAGAAAAATAAAAACTTGAAGTATCAGTTAGCCCTTTCCTTGACCACTTTCTACCTGGAGAAGCAGCAGTTATTTCTCCAGGGGCCAAAAATATCTATCTAGCTCAGGCAAATTATTTACACCAGATTTGATGAACAATGGAAATTTCTGCCAGTTTACTTCATCCTGGAAAACAAGCTTTCATTTAAGTTGCCCAGAGGTAGTGTTCCAAGTGCTAGTCAAAATGTAGATAAAGCGATAGTCACAAAAATAAGTCACACCAGTGAACACCCATTATGGAGGAGAATGGGAACAACTCCAAGCCTTTTACTCATATTTAATTCTGTCCTCATCATTCCTCAAATACTGGGTCACTTTTCTGAAACAGCTAAAGTCAGGATTTCTCTGATTTCAGCCGGCCTCTGCCAGGCAGATTCCAACCCCTTATGGGAGAAACAGACCCTGGGGGCAGCAGAAATCGTGTGGGGGGACACGTGGAATATTCCATTGCATTCTGGACTCACTCAGACTCAAGGCTCAGAATGAGTGTCCTACAAATAACCTATACTACGTTACTAACCTTGTTAGTAAGCTTCCCCTTCAGCAAAACGCACTGCCAGTGTCACAGGTGACAGCAATAGAAGGGGCTTAGAAGACAGGCAAGCATGAAGCTGTATTAGTGGAGAGGAGTGAGGAGGCTATATTAGTGGAGAGGAATGCAAATATGAAATAGTCCACCACTATATTCTATTTGGGTTTGGAATCTCTCAGACTATTTTTCAGTTGTAAGAAGGCACACTTTCCTAATAACATGTCACCTGGGCTAATGTCATTAATGTTGAGCATTAGGGATGATGGACTCAACACGGCTGTGGTTGATGCCAAGACTGGTGACTGATATAAAAGATCAGTCCCAGCTAATCCACAAACAATCCAGATTGCGTGGATAGCAAACTCATAGGTCAGAGCCACCCACCTAGAAAGGACTTCCAGAGATACCTAGTAAGCCAATAGTCTTACTTCCAGATAAAAATGAACCTGTCCTGGGTAAATGAGCATCCTCCTTATTTTAAAGTTGCTCAGAAATCTATTATAGCTTTATGGGTTTGAGCTGCCAGATATATTTCAGTTTCTGGGATTGATTCAAATGAACAAATTCAATGATTTATTAAACATCTATATGTGGTAGGACACTGTATGTAGTACAACAAACAGAAGTCATGGTCCCCTAAGTTCAAGAGCTTGCTTAAGTTGACTAACAAGCTTTATGACCTAATGAATGGCCATTCACTACGTATTCTGGGGCGGGGTGGGTGTCAGAAAAGAAAGAATTGCAACAAACTCTGTGGACTGGAGCATGCAGCAAAACTTCCTGTAATAATTAGGAGGCCTCACATAGGCATGGAGAAGGAGGAAGGCCATGCTCACAATAGGATGTGGAACAGAAACGAACAAAGGACAGAAATGCTTATTTATTAGATCCTTAGATCCTGAGAGGACACAGCTGGATGAGAGGAAACCCTGCTGGCAGGTCAATAAGAGAGCTAGACATTAATGGCAAGGAGACAGCTGTGAATGCTTTAAAGTATGAGTGGACATCAATAGAAGGGAGGCTATTGGGAGACATGTCTATGGGTGCTGCTCATCATTCTTACTTTTCAGATAAAATTTCCCTATTGAAATACACAACACCTAATTCTCCTGGGTTATAGGTCTGCTGTCCACACAGCTGTTATTAATCATCACCACCACCGTACCATTAACAGATTGCCCCCAATGTGTTAGGCTTTATTCACATCACCTCCCATCCTCAACGCCCACCTTGCAAGGTGGGTGTTATTGTCCATCGCACAGGACACTGAGGAGCAGAAAGGCTGAGAAATTTTCCCACTATCTCACACCGTTATGGAGAATATAAAGTCTGAAATCATTACTCTCTCCTCATTGAATAGTGTTTTTGATCAGAATAAACAGGTTGGGCATCATCAAAAAATAAAACAAAACAAAACTTATCCTGCACATATGATAAGACTGCAGGAACCAGAAGTAACAAGACAGTGCATTTTTGTAGGAATAACTAGTAGCACTTAACATCCACCTGCAGAAACAGTACACAGGCTATTACATAGGCCACTTCGATCAATGAATATCAAGTGTGTCATGGCAGTTCCTACAAGATTTTAAAACATTTTTTTGTTTTTTTAGAGAGAAAGTTGTTGACATGTGTCTGGCATCCCTATGATTCACATGGGGAAGAAACTGCAATGGTGCAAAGGGGTAGAAATGGTGCAAAGGCGGTGCCCTGACACGGGAGTTAGCCACAAAGGGCAAATCATAATTTCGCAAGATATCAATACCAGATGTAAACGTTTTATTGGAAAAGGACAGTTGTTCCCCTTGGTATTTACCCACTTAAATAATTCACAGATTAAGTAATGCCATGCTTCTACCAAATGAAATCAGATTTTTAAAAGTACTTGCTAAATAAGTCATAAAAGAGGGATCTTGCCATTGCTCCAGTTTTCAGCTAAGTCTACCCCAGTAAATAGAAAGTTTTCTCTGACCACAAGGAAGAAACAAGCCTTCAGAAACTGGATATACAAAAAAAGAATACATAATTTATAATATATAATTTATAATTCTGTGAGGCAGCAACAAAAGTTACATTTTTAGAAGAAAAAAAGCTCATTTTAGACTACCGTTGCATTTATTTACATAATCTCAGCAGGTCTGTTGGTTTGCAACCTTGGGAGTTCCCCAGGTGAAACCTGAAACTTTCCGTCACCCCCTACCCTTGTCTTTCCCCCCAATACCAATGGCCAGGGAGAGACAAAAGAGGCAGACCGGCCCAGATTGGTAGGCGGCAGTTTTTGTTATTTTTCACTCTTGAAATACAGAATTTTATTTAGAAACTGTTTCAAGTAGAAAGGAAGGAAGGGAGGAAGGAAGGAAGGAAGGAAGGAAGGAAGGAAGGAAGGAAGGAAGGAAGGAAGGAAAGAAGGAAGAAAAGCCTGCCAAAAAAGACCAGGTAAAAAATGGATTCCCAATAAAATGGAATTTTAGGGCAACAGAAGTCTAAGAAGCCATAAAAGAGAAATAGCACCACTCTTATTTGAACAATGGCAAGTTATTTGCATTTTTTGTCATTGTTAATCACTAAATCTGAGTTTTCCTCTGAATTCCACACAAAGCATTTGCTACACAACAATTTTATCATAAAATACCTGCTTTATAACACATTTTAAGACAAACTAAGTAGGTGGCAGGTTTAATAAGCAAGGGAAGTTACATACAAGGCTTGTCTTGGGCGGCTGTGAAAGAGTTGATCTCTGCGTTCCATTCACCCACCAGAATCTTAAAAGTTTACTTAGAGGCCTTGACAGCTTTCCAGTCAAGATGGCAGAGTAGGTAAATGCTGTGCTCACCTCCTCTCAGGAGCACATCAATTACAACTAAACCACAGAACAACTATTATTGAGAATCACCTAAATTCCAGTTGAACTGAACTGCAACAATTACATACAGAAGAAACCACCTTGAGGCTGATAAGAGGGGCAGAGATATGGAATGGGCTAATCCCACACCCATGCATGACCATTAAAAATTGGGAGGGATATCCCAGCTGCAGCTGTGCAGTTCCCTTCCTGAGGAGCAAGAGGTCCCAGCACCTCCCCTGCCCAGGGTTTCAGTGCTGGGGAGAGAAATCCCCATAACCTCTGGTTGTGAAAAACATCAGAGATTGTGGCTGAGTGAGTCGGAGGGCACCTGGAGTCCAGGCACTCCTCATAAAGGGACCACACAGGGACCTACTTACTGATGGACTCAGTCACTGTGAACTCCAGGGCTGGGGCATCAGCTTGAAAGGCGACAAGGACTTACGGTGAGAAACTGAGTTATCTGGCATCAGGATGAGGACTGGAGGGGCACCTTTCTCCCGGTCGGAGGAGCTGGTGGAAGCCATTGTTTCTTTGTTGAGCCCTTTCCCCTCCCTGCGGGCAGATAGAGGCAGCCACCATATCTGAGTCTTCATCAAACTGGCTATCACCTTTTGTCTGTCTGCCTTGCCCTAGTGATTCCCTGACCCTCCCCCACCCAACTTTCGGGCACACCCAAGCTGCATCCAGTGGCTTCTCCATCTAAATGGCCTACCTTGGCTCATGCTGCAGACTTTCCTAAAACCTCTCAAAGGTTCACAAAACCCAAACAAGCAGTATCTGGCTTCAGCATGTCCTGTACCTCTGGTTGAGTAGCCCTAAGCCCAGCATTAGCAATAACTGGCCTTGGTTTGCAGCTTGGCCTCCCAAGGCACCTCCAAGCACAATGCAGGTGGCAGCCATCTCTGGATTACTTTGTAGGTTATGCCAGGTGGCTCCAGCCAGAGCACAGATTGCAGCTGAACTTGGCTTGCAGTGGGTCCCCTCCCAGGAGGCCCCGGCTGGCAGGCCCAGTAGCCAGCCTCAGACTGGGCCAGAGCATCACAAGGATGACACACCCAAAGGGCAGACTGGGCAAGCACCAGACCCCTGCTAAAGTGAACCCTACTCTGTAGGGTCAGCCCTGCACAACAGCTCGTCCACTTGTAATCACAGCCAGTCCTCACAACCAATCAGCCTGAGGGTCAATACCTCCTATTGACATGCAAACAGCAATCAAGTCTTAACTACAACAGAAGGGCACACACAACCCATGCAAGGCACATACCTGGAGCACTTGGATCTGGTGACCAGGGATATTATACCGCTGGATCCCACAGGACACCTATTACATAAGGCCACTCTACTAAGATCGGGAAGCATACAGCCCTACGTAGAAACAAACACAGGGAGGCAGCCAAAATGGGGAGACAAAGAAATATTTCCCAAATAAAAGAACAAAGCTCTATAAAAAGAACTAAACAAAATGGTGACAAGCAATCTACCAGAAGCAGAGTTCCAAACACTGGTTATAAGGATGCTTAATGATCTCAGGGGTAACTTTAACAAAGAGATAGAAAACACAAAAATGGAGATAGAAAATATAAAAGAGAACCAATCAGAAATAAAGAATACAATAACGGAAATTAGGAATACATTACAGGAATCAATAATAGATTGGATGAAGCAGAAGATCAAATCAGTGATTCAGAAGATAAGGTAGCAGAAAACACCCAATCAGAACAGCAAAAAGAAAAAAGAATAAAAAAAAAATGAGGAAAGTTTAAGGGATCTCTGGGACAATATCAAGCATCCCAACATTCATATCATAGGGGTATCAAAAGGAGAAGAGAGAGAGCAAGGAATCGAAAACCCATTTGAAGAAATAATGAAGGAAAACTTCCCTAACCTGGTGAAGGAAATAGATATACAAGCCCAAGGAGCATAGAGAGTCCCAAACATGATGAACTCAAAGAGGCCCACACCAAGACACATCATAATTAAAATGCCAAAGGTTAAAGACAAACAGAGAATCTTAAAAGGGGCAAGAGAAAAGCAGTTAGATACCTGTAAGGATACTCCCATAAGACTATAAGCTGATTTGTCAGAAACTGTGCAGGCCAGAAGGGATTGACAAGAAAGATTCAAAGTGATGAAAACTAGGAACTAAAATCAAGACTACTCTATCCCGCAAGGCTGTCATTTAGAATTGAAGGACAGATAAAGAGATTCCCAGATAAGAAAAAGCTAAAGGAGTTCATCGCCACCAAACCAGTAGTATAAGAAATGTTAAAGGAATTTCTTTAAGACAAATAATAAATAAACAAACAAAATGGTAATCACTAGATATCTATCAATAATTAATTTAAATGTAAATGGATTAAATGTTCCACTGAATATCTATTTGCTAGGTGGCTGAATAGATAAGAAAACAAGACGCTTGCATATGTTGCCTACAAGAGACTCACTTCAGAATAAAAGACACACACACACTGAAAGTAAAGGTATTTCATGAAAATGAAAACTGACAAACAAAAAGGCTGTGGTAGCAATACTTACACCAGACAAAATAGACTTTAAAACAAAGGCTATAACAAGTGGCAAAGAAGGACCCAATAATCCAACTTCTGGGTAATAAGCTGAAGAAACCCAAATCGCTACTTCGAGGGGACATGTGTATGCATATGTTCATTGGAGCATTGTTTACAATAGTCAAGATGTGGAGGCAGCCTAGGAGTCTGTCAATGGATGGATAAAGAGTAGGTGGTACATGGAATATTGCTTTGCCAGAGAAGGGAATGTGTTCTCGCCATCTATGGCAGCATGGATGGACCTGAAGGGTATTGAGCTGAGTGGAGTATGCCAGACAGCAAAACACAGATGAAATGTGATTTTGTTTATATGTGGAATCTAAAGAATGAAACAAACAAACAAACAAAACAGAAACAAACTCATAGATACAGAGAACATACTGATGGTCGGTAGATGGAGGGGGTTAGGAATGGGTGCAAAGGGGGAAGGAATTAAGAAGTACAGATTGCTTATTATAAATTGCTCAACGGGACATAGGGTACAGCATAAGACATATAGTCAATAATATTGTAATAACTATGTATGGTGCCATGTGGGTACTAGATTTATTGGGGTGATAGATGGGAGGGGGTTTGGGGGACAAGGTGAAAAAGGTGAAGGAATTAGAAGTACAAATTGGTAGTTAAAAAATAGTCACAGGGATTTAAAATATAGGGAATAGAGTCGATGATGTGGTAATAACTATGTATAGTGCCAGATGGGTGCTAGACTAATCAGGGGATTGCTTCCTAAATTATATAAATGTCTAACCACTGTGCTCTACACCTGAAATTAATATAAAATAATATTGAATGTCAACCATAATTGAATAATTTTAAAAGGAAGGGGAAGGTTAAAAAGAATAAGAGGTTCAAATGTCCAGGTACAAGACAAATAAGTCATGAGGATGTAGTGCACAACATGGGGAATATAGTCAATCATATTGTGATAACATGGTACAGTGTCATATGGTTGCTGGACTTATGGTAATCACTTCTTTAGGTATATAAATATTGAATACTACTGTGTACACCTAAAACTAATATAATATGTATGTTAACTATATTTTAATAAAAATCTTTTTTTTTAAGTTTGTATAGAGGCCTTGATGGGATGTAGTCAACTTTGACTGTCAGATGGGCTCAGTGACACATTATTTTCACAAGGCTGTGTCCTCGCGACAGCTCTTAGTGTGGAAGTGATGGGGGAATGTACATTTCAAGGACAAAAGAGGGGGTGAAGAGCCTCTAATTGCAGGGGGCCAGCTCACAGTTCAACTGGTGATCCTCCAACAATGCCTCCTTCCTTGTCCTTTCAGGTATTTTAACTTGAAAAATGTCGAGGTTTAGGGAAAGAACTGGCTTTTCTATCATCCACAATACAATCTCTCCCCTGACCTTCGATTCTGCTGAGTCTATAGGAAGCGTAGTACCATTAAGTATCTAGCATTTGAAGGCATGACAAGAGTACCAGAGATGTTGTAAACATCATGTGATTAAAACTACTTCCTGGAAATTAATGAAAATGAGATTCATATGGTTGAAACTATTCAACCATAATTTGCTGCTCTTCCATTGCTCTTAATATCTTCTTTCCCTTTTCTACCTTCAAGGACAGAAAATATTTGGGTAAAAATAATCACGGTTTACCACATAAAATTGCAAAGATGTGCAACATAGATGGTGGAGAGACAATATTTCAGTCAATGATACAGTTTTTTAAATTTCAAATACCAGAGAAACAAATTAAGTTGCTTTCATTTGGTTTCCCAGCCTGACCTCAAACTGAGATGCATTCATTTATTTTTATTAAAGTAAAATTTATATAAAATAAACAAGTCTTACATGTAAAATCTGATGAGTTTTGGTAAATGTTACACATTAAACCAATACTTTAACCAAGATATAAAATGTTTCCATTACCACCAAAATTTCCATTGTGCTCCCACCAGTCAAACCCTACCCACATCCACAGAAAACCATTGTTGTGATTTGTATCATCATAGGTGAGTTTTGTCTACGATCATACTGTAGGTTCACATTTGTGTCTGACTTTTGTTCGACATGATGTTTTTGATAGTCATTCATATTGTTGTCTATATCATACTACTTTTTTATTGTTGGGAATATGCTTTTATATGAATGTATCACAATTTGTTTATCCATTCTCCTGTTGATGCACATTTGGATTGTTTCCAGATTTGGTTCAATGTTTTCATTTCTCTTCAATTTAGGCTTAATTGCTGGTTCATAGTGTAGGTATATGTTTTACTTCATAAAAAGCTGCAAAATATTTTATCCAAAGTAGCTGCTTCATTTTATACTCACAAGCAATATATATGAGTTCTAATTGTTCCACATCCTCACCCACATTTGGTATTGTCAATCTTTTTCATTTTAACCATTTTACTACATAGGTGTGACTTAATACCACATTGCAATTTTAATTTGCTTTTCCCTGATAAATAAAGGCATTTGACCATCATTTCATGTGTTAATTAATAAGATCATTTATGTATCTTCTTTTGTGAGATGTCTATTCAAATCTTTTGCCCATTTCTTTATTGGGTCTTTTAATATTTTGTTGATGTAATTAATTAATGTAGAAGTTCTTTATATACATTCTGAATACAAATCTAGATCTATGTATTAGAAAATACCCTGTTTCCCCGAAAATAAGATCTAGCTGGACCATCAGCTCTAATGCATCTTTTGGAGCAAAAATTAGTATAAAACCCGGTCTTATATAAGACCTAGTCTTATATTAAAATAAGACCGGGTCTCATATTTATTTTTGCTCCAAAAGACGCATTAGAGCTGATGGTCAGGCTAGATCTTATTTTCGGGGAAACCTGGTATGTAAATATGTATGTCAGATCTAAAATATTTACTCCCAGTCCATGGCTTTTCTATTTTCTTAAGAGTGTCTTTTGATGAACAGATTTTAATTCTGATGAAGTCCAACTTATCAATTTTTTTCTTATGGTTACACTGTGTGTGTGTATTCTAATAAATTGTTGCCTACTGGAAGTTCTCAATATATTTTCCTATTTTTTCCCTGGGTACTTTTAGAGTTTTAGCTTTTATGTTGGGTTTGTGATTCATCTTTATTAATGTTTGTATATTATGTGAGATTGGAGTGGAAGTTTATTTTTCTCCACATATATATTCACTGAATGTATAATTCAATTTGGGAAGAACTGACATCTTAACAATAATAAGTCTCCCAATCTATGAATATTATATATTTGTCCATTTATTTAGGCTTTCTTTAATTTCTCTCATCAATGTTTTTAACTTTTCAGTGTACAGCTTTACACATCTTTTGTTAAATTTATTTGTATTTTATGTTTTTGAATGCTCTTATAAATGAATAGTTCAATTTTACTTTCTAATTGTCTGTTGCTCCTTTGTAGAAATAAAATTGAGTTTTATATGCTCGTATGCTACAAACTTACTAAACATTTCATTATAGAAGGAGTTTTTTCACAAAGTCCACAATACCAAAGGTAAAATTAAAAGATGATACAAAGTCATGTTTTTTTCTCAAACATCAGCTACCATTGCTTGCCATCCGTCAGGAGCCACCATCAAGAGGAAGACTGGAAAGGAAAGATTTCATCTAATCCTTACAAAACGCAGACATTAATTCCATTGTATTGGAGGTAAATCTGAGGTTAGAGAAGTTAAAGATCTCGTCCAAAGTCTCAGAGCTATTAAGTGATGAAAATGGACACAAACTCCAGCAGGTCTTTCTGACTCTAGAGGATGTGCCTAACCCACTGCTCTTAGGGCTTCTTTTGTTTCAAGAATAATGCTGAGATGAGTGCCCATCCCCCATGCCGGATCCTGAGACCAGGATACCGAGAAGAAAATATGGGTTGTCACATCCATTCTCCTGTTTTCTTTTGCCAATTTCTTTGGTGTCACCCCAACATTAAAATTCCACCTGATAAGATCTGTCTGGCTGCCATAATGTGTGTCATTTGAGAACTGATATTATCTTTTACAGTAATCCATAAAGATGTGCTTGGAGATATTAAGAAAAAGAGGCAGCCAATACATTAGATAAGTAGACGTCCTGACCTTCACGGAAGTTTACATCAGTACTCGAGACAGGGAAGTCAAATGTGAATGTAAGAAAACAAATCCAAGAATACATGCAAGTGAGTGTTTTATTTGTGCAATAACTAATGAATGGTCTTATTCCAAATTCTACACAAAGACTTTAAGTATATTGGAGAAAGATGAGAGCCAGGGATTTAGTCACTTTTGCTAAGACCAAGACATCTTAGCAATTTTTAAAACACTGAATCTCAGATCCTGTGATCGCTTAGCTAAACTAAATCTATGTCAAGGAAAGGATCCATTCTCTCATAGGTCACCTGTGGCTCCAATTTCCTTGGGTGCATTCATGTATTCATTTTTAGCCCTTTCATGAAATGTATCTGCTAAACCAAGAAAACAAAATCACGCAACTGGCATTTTGGAAAAGAAATTGCTTGTGTGCTGTATTTTTAAACTATACATCAGAATCTGACTGCTTTATTTATTAAAAGGAAAACTACATTGTTTCCAGGGAATTTGGGAACTGCTGTAATCTTCATTCTTAATCCTGTCAAAAGAGATTACAAAATAAAATCCAGCTCATCATGTGCATGTACAAAAAATTATGGCCTCAGTCCTACCATGAGTGCTGGGAGAAAAAGAATTGAGATTTTCACACCTGGGTGTTAGGCACAGCTTGTCCAAAATGTAACTTCCAGAAAAAGGGATCTACTTTATAATTCTGACCAAAATGAACAGAAGTGAAGTGTGTGATGGCCTGGCCCATTCACAGCATGGCAGACTTGGGCATGATTCCTGCATTATATTCATATTTTATATGTTAAGAAATGATAGGTTTTGTTTCTCGCCAGTTGATAGTGGTTAGTTTAATGTAACACATATGTTGATCTTGTATCAAAATAAATCTGACCTTTAATTAAGAGCCAACTTGCATGTGGCACAACCTTTTTAGCAAGCAATTTGGCAACACATTTCAGAGCCATAAAAATATTCATAGGCTGTCATGTAACCTCACTCCTGGCAATTTCTCTCTAAAGCAATAATCTCTCCACTAAAAAAAGAAGTTGTAGTCATAGAAATAGGCATTGTAATGTTACTCATGGTAGCAGAAATTAGAAACAGTGTTTATTTACAATAACAGAAATAGTTAAGAAATTATGAGAATACGATGTAATTGTTAAAAGGGAAATATTTATCACAATATTAATAGAAAAAAATTACAAACTCTTATCTGTTCTACGATTATATTTATTATTTTGTATAACAGATAAATTCAAAATTGAAAGTAGTTTATTTGAATTTATTGAATAGATTGAGTTTTTCTTCCTTTTTAAGATTTTGTCGTTCAAAATTGTAATTGTAAAGACTTACTAAGGTATCCACTGACCTTCAGATGGAGAGCATTATGTTCAATTCTCTAATAACCTACAAACCCTGCCCTCTGGTCTGCTGCCGCTGATAGCACTCCCCTTCTGATTGCCGCATTTATTAAAAGGAAAATTCCTTTTAGGATGTAAGTCCTTTACAATGTTTCCCTACCTCCAGCAGAGCCACACTTCAACTACTCAAAACTCCATCTGGAATTCAAGACCTCATGGGTAAGGCTTTATATCTAGTCTCAGTAGTTCATGTCAAGAACACTGGGAAGTCCAAAACATATACTCTGTTTAAAAATTGAGATAAAATGATTCTCCAAAGGATACTTGGTTTAAAATTTCAAATCTCTATCTTGTCCTTTGTTAGCAATTTAAATGCCAGACAACATAGTACATATTTCCAGCATAGGAAGAGATACACAAAGCCTCAACAGGACAGCTTTTTCCTGACAATTACTAAGAAAGTAGATATTTACTTGACGTAATGGTTGAAACGAGGCATGTGTGGGTAGAAGCGTGTGTTTAATCAGTCCCGTTTTATATGATAATTTTATATTTATACCTTACTTAACTAGTTTCCCTTCTGTTATTTTTTGATGTATATGTACAGATTTACTGAAGCATTTCCTTCAAAATTCCTTTTGAGAATATTTGGAGTTGGCCCACCACTGTGTCTCTTCAAGATGAGACTTTCCATCACTTCCTACCAAGCTCATCTGTTTTAATAGTGTTAAATGTTTCTCCCTGTCTTCAAATAAGCATTAAAGCAATAATGTAATGTGATTATGAATTTCCACGTGGAATGTTTCATGTGTAGCAAGTATTAAATATGTAATAATCTTTATCCACATCTGAGTCTTGGGCCTGTCTCATGATTCACCATTCTTCAAGAAAAAAGTAAATACCTAGAACAGAAAACATAGCCCCCAAGAGGGTAGTCACATCTGGATTGTATTGCCTAGGGATTAAAAGACAAAGGTAGGGCTTTGGGCTGTAAATGGAAAATGTTTGCATTTATAGGGAAAAACATAAGTTTTCATCTCCCACATGTACTGAGGGGGGTACCAAAAGCATAAAAGCGAATTATTATTTTTTATTTATCAATGATAATTCATGTATAAAAGTTATAGGAACTCCTGGATTTGAAAAATGCTTATATCAGGCTTGGTATTTATCTGAAGGGATTGGTGCAGTTTGACTCGTTCTTGCAGCACCACGGTAATCAGTTTCTACTTCCTAAGTGGACGAATGCCTGTCCTCTGTGGAAACAGTCAACTTAGTTAATTAAGTCATGATCGCATAGCTAAGAAAGCTCGTGCTGGGACTCGTACCTGGATATTATAAATTTCTCATTTCCTTTTATGACTCTAAAATTATTCCTGTTTGATGACTGGCTTATTTTTATTTAAAGTTAATTGTCTTAGAGGGAGCTACTCCAAAATGCTACCAGATTCCTAAGTCACATCACCAACCACACATCTTCTTGGTACAAAGATAGTGCCTGGCACAGAGCAGACACTCAGTATATATTTGTCGAGTGAAGAAACGTGTGACTAGCAGGTTAAGAGTAAAAAGAAGCAGAGAAAAACATCTTGCGGTGTGTGTGTGTGTGTGTGTGTGTGGGTGTGTGTTTAGACACATACACACAAATATAGACACTCAAAAATCTACCCACAGCAAATACTTTCTAATACCCAATAAGAGAAAAACCCTCCATGAAGCTGATGGGGGACTTTCCTCCATAGAAGTCATCCCCAAAATACAGCATCAATCTAAGGAAAAACCCCACCTGGTCATTTGGAAAATTCTGAGGAATTCCCAGGGGAAAAGGAGATGCATCATTTTCTACCCTAGAAGGAAATGAGGCCACCGGGAAGAGCACCCGTGCGAGAAGCCCTGTGACCCTACACAACCTCCCAGCTGCCCAGGAGCACAGCCAACGTGTGCATCTCAACTTCAAATGCCACAATGAGAGAGAGAATCTAGTGTGTGGCATCTGCGCCCTACAGCCAGAGTCACACCCTGTTTGCTACAGTAGCACAGCTGTCCATGCTGTTCTCAGATGGGGATGAGGAGGGGGCCCACTGAGAGCAAAGTCAGAGGCACAGAAGTGAATTTGGTGGCTGGACTCACTTAATATTGAACAAATCGGTCTTTGCTAGAATTAATCCATTTTAAACAAGCACTTTATTTGATGTCTCTGTTCCTTTCTTTCTTTCTTTTTTTCCAGCATGCCACGTTGCTTGGAGCATTCACACTAATTGACCCTATGCTTAACTTTCACCTAGAAGTGACTGATAAAAATCAAGAAACAAGTGTTAGAGAACACCAAGTTCAAATAATAATTATACCATGCTGTAAACATGCTACTTATTCTGAAATAAATAAGGGAAAATTTTCAGCACCTAGCAGTCTGTTTCACATGCTTTTTTATGTTTCTCAACACCCAGTTAATCACATTCCTGAGAAAGGTGACATCTTGGGGCACAGAAAGACTGGTATTCACAGCTATTTTCCCAATCACATTTATGACCTGGTGCCAAGAATGTCCAGTTGATTGCTCGCGGGAATGTATCTCACCTGAAATCCCCTTGGACTGCTGGCATTTATTTGTTTTATGCTGATTATGTGGAGTCAAATTCTATTGGACGTTTAATCCAGGAACTCAACCAAATTCTGTCTTCCTAGTCTAACACCTGGCTTAAGTAATTCACCTGCACAGAAATGAGAAAGCCTGGGTGCCAATAATGGCTCTGCCCTTGGATAAAACATTTATCCTTTTGGGTGCTGGTTTCCTTCTCTGTAAGTCAAGAGAATTGTTTGTAGCAGATGACTTCTAAGGTGTCCTTTGGCTCAAAACTAGTATGTGCTGTGATTGGTAACGCAAGACACTGCCAGTTACTGTTCATTGTCCATCTACTGAAGGGAAGAAATCACAGCATTTTATATGGAACTGTGGAGAGCCAATGCCACCATCCTGTTACCAAAAAAGGAAAATGAGAGCCATAGAGAAAAGGTGTCCCAGTGCCATGCAGGGTGTCATGCGGGGTCTCAGCTCCTGCTCGCCACATAAGAACGCAGGGTATGGTGAGGCCAAAAAGGTACACCCACGGAGCCATAGATAGGGGAGTCATACCACTATATTCTCGCTGGCGGCTGGGTTGGAGACACAGGAAGCAGGAACCACACGATCCACAACCTGCCATCAGCTTCTCTGCCAACCAACCCCACTTGCTAGCTGCAATCTGCCGTGCTAACTGCAATCCACGCTTGCTAACTCAGCCACCATCTTCTTGCTAGCTCCCATTTTCTGCTAGCGTAGCCATGGCAGTTATATTAGTGGCCAATGGCTCACTGGTTACAGCTGAGGGCCAAGTAGCCACAGCTGATGGCCATCCAATCACAGTTGATGGCCATTTACTACCTGAGCCAGCACCTTTCCACGTGAGGCCGAGAGCCTGGAAACTGCACTCCTGCCTCTGTCCCCACACCCAGCTACGTAGTTAGTGGCAGAAGAGGCTGAGACCCAAATCTCTTGATGTGTTGTCAGGCTTCTTCAACAACGTGCTGCCAACACAGCTGTCAATCTACTGAAAACGGAAGTCTGACATCAGCCAAGGAGGAGAGGCCTCAAGTGTTCCCTTCTCTCTGCTCTCCTTGCTCTTTGCTGATATATGCTGTAGCACCTACCACATTGCATTATGATTAGTTGGGTGCAGCTTTAAGCAACACAAATGCGCAGACACACACACACATGCTCACCCCCACAGGCACTTATGCACACTTTAGATTGTGAACTCTGTGGGTACTTTGCCTACTCCAAAGTGTTTGACACGTGGTAGATGCCTCATAATTGTTTGCAGAAGTTTTACAGCTTTTGCTTAGTCTCTTTTCATGACACCACCGCATGCAGGGCTTCTAGGAGAATGTATGAGAGGTGGGAATAAACCAACAATTGACTCTTCCTCTGCTCCATGTTCTATTCCCCTTCCAGATTTTGCTCCAATAGCCCATAAACACAAACCACTGATACCTACACAGATATCACTGGGACAGCCTTATTCCTGGAGGTGAAGTAAATATCACAGGACAACCTGGTGAAGGTGGATTAGCAAAGATGCTTTGGAATAAGGCTAAAACGAGGCTTCAGCCTTGGGAGCCACTGGACAAAGAAGGGGTCAACAAAGAGACTAAGCACAAGCTGTAAAACTTCTCTATGCAGCATAAATAAAGCTAACAGACATATGAAAAGCAAGGAAAGAATATTGCGATACATATAGCAGATGTACAGTTAATATACTTAATATTTAAATATTCTTAAATACTCTTATACATTAAAATGGCAAAGACTACCAATAGAATAGAAAAATATGGAAAGTCCAAAAATAAACTCTTCACAAAAGAAGCATAAACCACCAAAATATATAGGCAAATGTTCAATCTCAGCAAGAAAAAAATTCCAACTGAAATAGTAAAGAAATCATAAGAAGGCCTTGATTCTCTTGGTGGGGAAATAACACCAAAATATCCTTTGTCCAAATTTACCAGTTGCTAATATTTTGCCACATTTGTATCATCAATCTCTTGCTCTCTCCAAAGATATATTGACTAGGTTGCATACATAATACGTGGTGTCAATATTATATTCTATCTCTAAATTTTAGTTCTAAAGCCCTCAGATCTCTGGGCTATAATCAGTGAAGATTATAATCCAGACAAACCACTAGGACTTTGGCATTGGGTTGGATATAATCTTCACCTCCTTCCTTCTAGGGGCATTGTCTCCATGATAACACTTATTCAGTAACCGTATATGACACCTGGCAAATTAGCAGACATAATCCCTTCCTTCTGAGAGTTGGCCTCTAACATGACCACAGCCAATAAAATTGTAGCCATATATCAAGAATTACATTTGCGTTCTAAGAGAGGACTAGATGGCCAGTTTGCCGAGGAGCCAACTGCTGTGCATGCCCATAAGCACGCACACACAGATGACACGCTTATTTATTTGAAGAAGCCAAGAAGCTGGGACACACCCCTAAAGCAATGCTTTGAAAATTAAAACCCTAGGTGTCCAATTTTACAAATGTGCAAATTGCTAAAGTGAAATAAGACTCTGCTAAGGATAAAATATTTCAGGATTAGCAAGGGTGGGGTGAGGGGTAGGGAGGGAGTCTTAAGGAAAGAGAATTCAATGAATTTTGAGTTTGTAAGTATTTCCCTGGGCTAAGGAAACTACTCCATTTGTCCAGAAGAAAGAATCTGCTGCTGTGTTTGGGCATTGGCTATAGATATGGTGTTGTATGGTGTGTTTGGACATATGGCATAGATCATGTTTAAACAAATACCAAAAATACCTGCTTACAACAGTCATATTCTAATAATGCATATGTATCATTGAATTTTATCTGAAGACTCACCTTAGTTGCATTAATATCAAAGTCAATTTTCAGTTTTTTATCACTACTTCTCCTTAAATGTTAGTCTTTCCCTAACAAGCCAAGGAACTTGATCTAATTGCATACATTCATTGAAGTTCTGGTGTTTCCTCCAATGCACATTGAAAAATGATTGTAATCATAAACTCTGTGAACTCCAAAATATCCTTTATCCATATTTACCAGTTGTTAATATTTTGCCATATTTGCATTATCAGTTTCTTGCTCTTTCCAAATATATATTGAAGTACAGGTTTCATACGTCACAATACATCACGTCCCTTTACTCCTCCTCAGCATTTACACGTGCTCCTACGAACATGAATAGTGACTGTATTCTCTTACATATAGTCTCAGTACAGTTATAAAATTCAAGGAATGTAACAATGCATAGAATACTTTTACCTAATCAATCATCCTTATCCTAATTGTATCAATTATCTCAATAATGTCCTTTATGTTTTTTTCCTCTCTTCAAAGAGTCCAGGATCTAGTCATGGATAACAGTGCATTTAATTATTATTTAGTTTTCAGTCTCCTTTAATCTGGAACAATTCCTCAGTCTTTCTTTATCTTTAATGACATAAATACTTTTTAAAAATACAGGTCAGTTACTTTCTTTTCTTTTTTCTTTTCTTTTTTTTTAATTTATGGGGGTGACAATTCTTAGATTTCAGGTGTACGATTCTGTAATACATCGTCTATAAATCCCATTGTGTGTTCACCACCCAGAGTCAGTTCTCCTTCCATCACCATATATTTGAAGGTCAGTTACTTTCAAGAGTGTACCTCAATTTGAGTTTGTTTGTTGTTTTCTCATGACTAGATCCAGTTTCATGCACCACCAGCCAGAATATGACATAAGTGATATTGTGCCCTTCTCAGGAAATAACATGTAGAGGCAGGTTATGTCTGTTGTCCTCTAATGTGAATTTTGTGATGTTAATTTTGTTTTCCCAGTCAAAGGGTTGTTCTGCTTATCCATTACACATTTACTAATTTTTTCCTATTGCAATACTGAGCAGTCTGTGGGGAGACATTTGGAGAACCACGCACCCTACTCAAACTCTCCCCCTAGATTTGTCATCCATTGGTGAAAGTTGTCCAAACCAATCTTTATTATGATGATTACAAAATGGTGAATTCCCACCTTTCTTCTCCCTCCTGATTTATCATCAGCTTTTTTGTTATAAGGAAGAGCTCTCACTTCTCTCTCTCTCTCTCTCTCTCTCTCTCTCTCTCTCTCTCTCTCTCTCTCTCTCTTCTCTCTCTCTCTCTCTCTCTCTCTCTCTCTCTCATCTATCTATCATGTTTATCTATATATTTATCTATCTATTTATCTATCTATCTATACCTACCTACCTACCTAACCTATCTTTCTACTATATATTATCAGCTATGACTCATGGATTTCTATTTTATTCAGTGGGTTATAATTCATTACTGTCTTTACTTGTTTGTATGCTCAAATTGTCCGAGATATAGCCAGAAGAAGAACCTCCAAACTGATTTCAAGGGGGCTTTTGACATTACCCCATCACTTTTTTGAGCTCCTATTCTGTCACAACAAGATGTTTCAGGTTCAACTCTTACCATCCCTACCACAGTCTTAAAATCAGCTATTTCTCCAAGGAATCCTAAGTTCCTTCTAATGGGGAATGGTACTTAGAAAGCAAGATTTGGGTGCTAGGTGTGTGCAGTACTATTGCAGTGTAATTTCTTATAGCTTGTTCAAAAGGTAGACCTAAGGGAGGAAAACATATTGAAATAGATGATAGATGATAGATAGATAGATAGATGGATGGATAGATAGATAGATAGATAGATATGGATATGGATATGAAATAACCAGTTAATACCTTCAGTTCCACATTCCAATTGACCTCATGGTGTTTTTCCTTGACTTGTCCTATCTCATATTTGTATCTTTCTGCAAAGTAAAAATCCTGGTTTCCAAGATTATCAATCCATTCGTTCATTTACTTATTCCTACAATGCACCGGAAATAGTTTTAGAATTGTTACATCTATCATACTCCAAAACACATATCTACAAAAAAAAAAAGTTCAAGATTTGTTTGTGGGTCCTTTCTCTCCCTAGACTGAGATATATAGTAAAAGGACTATATTTAAGTTATTTGTGAGAAACTTCCATTTCTAGTAAGATGGAATAGACATACTTTTGTTCATTCCTTCTGTTCAATACAATTAAAAACCCTAGACTTTAAATAAAGAACAAAACTAAGAAGACATTGAACTGTGGAGAGAAGACAGACCAGTCAGAGAGCTCGAGATCCAATGGATGACCTAATGGTGAGCTCCCTGGCTTTTCTTTTTCTCTCCTGCATCTCATACTTGGAGCTGAAGAAGCTGGCAATCCAACAGACATAGATAGAACAACACTAAATTCTGCTCTCTCTAGCCACAGGACTAGGAAAGGGCAGCTGGGCAAGACAGAAAACTTTTGGACAATAACCACTGGACAATAACCACAATAACCAATCCAGTCGGCTATCACAGAGAACACTGGGGTCGCACCCCATGCCATGTCAGCAAAGGCCAGTGCGGAGCCTGGACTTTCACTCCTGCCAGGCTGTCATGAGGCATCCTGCCCCTCCCCAGCTACAACTGCATGAAGGTCTACAGTGATCTCGAAATAAAAATTGTAATGAACAAAAACAAAATCATTTGGATTCTTTCTTCCTTCTTCCTTTCAATATGGAAAGATTATGAATTGGAAATACAATTGGAATTCATTTGTTTTTGTTTGCGTTTAGTTTATGTATTTTTTCTCCAAACTTGAAGTTTCAATTTTAATCTTTGAGTATGTAGAATAATATGCTTCCAAAAGGAAAAAAAAAAAAACTATACCAAAAGGTATACTCAAGAAGTGTGCATCCTCCCCATTCCTTCTGCCCAAATCACCTCTGCCCCTCCCATCTCCTACCTCACCCCTTCACACACACACACACACACACACACACACACACACACACACACACCCCTTAGATTTCATTACTTTCTGGTTTAACCTTCCTGTGTTTCCTTTGCAAGAATAAGAGGATATATGTGTTTAAGTTTTATTATGTCCCTTTCTTTCTAAATAGGTGTCTAGCTCCAGAAAAAGAAAAAAAGAGTATGTTGGTATTTTTATGGGGATAATGTTAAATTTATAAATTAACTGGGAGAGAACTTACATCTTGATGATGCTTCAACATCCTTCTCATGAGAAAGGAAGGTATTTCTCTTTGTTCAAAATTAGTTTTATATCTTTTAGGAGTGATTTTTCCTCAGATTTTAAATATTTCACATTTCATTTATTCCTAACTAGTTTAGATCTTTTGCTATTGTAAACAGGGCTTTCTTTTTCATAATATCTTCGACTGGTTATTTGTGTATATGAAAGTTATTAATTTTGGTGTGTTGATTTTATATACTGCCACCTTGCTGATTTCTTTTATTGTTTGAGTTGTTTTTAATCAAAAATTCTTTAGGTTTTCTGGCATTACTATCATGTCATCTGCAAATAGAGGTAGTGTTACTTTTTTCTCCCTTATTTTTATACCTTTGTTTTCTCTTGTCTAGTTGAGTTGGTTAATTAGAATTGGTTAGTGATATCTCCAGTACTATGTTAAATAATAGTGGAGATAGTAGGCATTCTTGCTTTGTTTTTGACTTTGATGGGGACGTCTGTGTTTTCACATTAGGTAAAATGTTGGTTTTATATATGCATGTGTGTGCGTATATATACATATGTATACTGGGGGTGCCAAAAAATGTATATACATGACTTGTATTCCTCTTTTGTTATTGGTATATATTATTACAATTTTAATACAGTTTTTTCCTTTCTTAAAATGTGTATATATTTTTTGGCACACATCAATATATGTGTATATATGTCAACCATAATCATAAATGATATGTGACATTTCCTAATCAATGATTTATGATATATGAATATCCTACATAAAGGAAGTATTCACCCATTTTTATTTTTTGAGAGTTTTTATTAGGAATGAGTGTTGAATTTTTTCAAAGGCTTTTTTAGAACTATTAATGTATTAATATAGAATTGACCCTTGAACAACATGGATTTGAAGTATGTAGGTTCACTTATATGTGGACTTTTTTCAATTGAGAATTTGAAAAACTCACAGATTACAATGTAGCCTAATACAGATGACTTATGGTATCGATAAATACAGTACAGTATGTATTTTCTCTTTCTTATGTTATTTTTTAAATAAATTTTATTGGGGAATAGTGTGTTTCTCCGGGGCCCATCAGCTCCAAATAATTGTCCTTCAATCTATTTGTGGAGGGCGGAGTTCACTGGCCCCTGTGGGAAACGAGCAAGCAATCCTGTTGTTCAGAGCTCGCATTCTAACCAACTGAGCCATCCGGCCACCCCCTTTCTTATGATTTTTTAAATAACACTTTCTTTTCTCTAGCTTGCTTTATGTACGAGTACAGTATATAATACATGTAACATATAAAATATGTGTTAATCAACTGTTGAGGTTATCAGTAAGGCTTCTAGTCAACAGTAGGATTGTCATGCAGGGTCTCAGCTCCCACTCCCCGCCCAAGAACGCAGGACACGATAAGGCCAAAAAGGAACACCCACGGAGCCATAGATAGGGAGTCAAACCAATATATTCTCGCTGGCGGCTAGGCTGGAGACACAGGAAGCAGGATCTACATAATCTGCCTAACAGCAGTCCGCGCTTGCCAGCCACCATCTTCTTGCTAGCCCCCATTCCTTTTTGCTAGCATAGCCACAGCCGTTATATTAGTGGCCAATGGCCTACGGGTTACAGCTGACAGCCAACTAGCCACAGCTGCTGGCCATCTGATCACAGCTGATGGCCATTTACTACCCGAGCCAGCACCTTTCTATGTGAGGCCGAGAGCCTGGAAACTGTTTTTTGGGCCTTTGTCCCCACAAGGATATTAGTCAAGTTTTTGCAAAGTCAAGTTATATATAGATTTTTGACTGCTTGGGGGCTCAGCACCCTTAACCCCCATGTGGTTCAAGGGTCAACTGTAGCAGTTTATATTAATAGATTTCTTAATATTGAACTATCCTGAATTTCTTGGGCATGATGTTTTCTTAATGTAGTGTTAAAGTCTGTTCCTTTAAATTTTATTTTGAATATATTCATAAATGATATTGATCTGAAATATTCTCCTTTTTAATTGTCTTTAGCATATTTAGATATTAGTGTTATACTTGCTTGGTAAGAATAATTTGGAAATTGTCCTTCATTTTCTCAGAAGGGATTTAAGTAGCTCTAAGACTATCTGGTCTCTTTTGTAGAATTCGCCTATGACATCATATGGGTCTAGTGCCTTTTGTTGGCTAGTTCCTTGATACCTTCCTTTAATTCTGTTATAACTGCTCTGCTTATGCTTTCTAGCAACACTTGGGTTCATTTTGGTAAGTTGTAGTTTCCTATAAAATTATGCATTTTATCTAGGATTTTTAATTTATTTCCATTAAGGTATGAAAAGTAGTCTTTTATGATTTTAAAAAGTTTTCTGTGTATCAATAGTTATTTCTCTTGTCATTTTACATTGTATATTTGTGTTTTTTTTCCATTTTTTAAATTAAATTTGTTAGTGGTCCATTTCTCTTGTTGATTTTAATAAAAACAGGATTTTTATTTATTTGATCTGTTTTTATATTTTCTGCCTCATTAATGTCTAAGTTCATTATTTATTTCTTTGGGCTTTCTTTTTGTTTACTTTTGTTTTTTCTTTCTCTAGATTTTGTTGGGGTTTTTTTGAAATTTAATTCACTAATTTTTATTCACTTTTATTTTTATTGGCATGTATTTGCCACAATGAACTTCTCATGATCACTTTCAAAGTATCTCATTAATTTTTACATATAGAATTTTAAATTATCACAAGTTTTCAAAAATTCTGAGATTTCTGCTTATATTTCAGCTTTCATTCAAGAATTATATAATAGATTTTCTTTTTTTAGGAAAGAAAGGTGGAGGTTCTACTTAGTGGATAGAAAGTGGCCATACAGTTTTCACACACCTCCATTGACAGGTGTGGTCTAATTACCTTCACCCTTGATTTTGGACTGGCCTGTAACTACTTAGATCAGTAGAATATGTTGTTCTGGGTGTATCTTTTAAGAGGACTGTTAGTTTCTGCTTCAGATTCTTGAATCTGTGAACCACCACTCAGGAGTCTGACAATTCAGCTACAGACCATGAGCAGAGGCCCTGAATTGACACAGAGAGGGGGAGGGACCCAACTATACCCAGACTTCCACTGTCCCCACCAGGGTACCAGATACATAAGCAGAGAAGCCATCTTGAAAGTGTATCCTCCAGCTCAAGCCATCCCAGCTGACACCATAGGATCAGAATTGAACAAACCCACTTGAGCTCTTCCCAAATTCGTCCTGCACAACATCAAGCACAAAACATAATGTTTTAAAACACTAAGTTTCAAACCACTAAGTTTAAACCTCTTAGGGAAAATAGTGTTTTATCTTCTATAGCCTTAAAGAGCAGCATAACTGTACAGAAAATTATTGGCTTGTATTTTCTTTCCCTGAGTTTCCTGAAAATGCAACTCTGCTGTATTTTGTTTTATGTGATGTTTTTAAGAAGCCTGACGGCAGCCTAATTTTTTTAACCTTTGAATTAATTTTATCTTTTTGCCTGGAGCCCTGAAGATAGTTTTCTTTGTCTTTAAAGACCAATAGTTTTAATCTTTCTCTATTTGGTGTCTTGCTTGGTTTTTGTTTGTTTTTTGTTTTGTTAAATTTCACTTGATTTTTAGAAATGTATGGATTTTGTTTTTGTTGTTTTAAAGGGTCTTTTATAATGCCTTTAATTCTTTTTTCCTACTTTACCTTTTACTGTCTGGTTTATAGTTTTTAAATAGTACCCTTTGACTCCCACATATTACTTACATAGCAGGCAATTTTCTTTTCTCCTCTCCTAATTCTCTTTTCTCCTCTCCTAATTCTCTTTTCCTACTCCTCCCATTTTTTAAATTGCATTCTTTGTACTCTGTATGTATTATGTTCACATTCTATTATTTTACTCATACCCACTTTTGTTTTAGTCTTTGTTCTAAAATTAAACGTATTAAAAGATCAATGTCAGTGCATGGCATTAATTTCCCTGCTTCTTGGTTCTTTCTTTTCTCTTATGGCCATGTCTTTGAAGGGTACCACCTTTCTCTAGCTCTTTGCCCCCTAGAAGCAACGCTTTTCCAAGGTTTGCAACTCTTGTTCTACTCACTTTTACTCCCCTTCCTTGAAGGGAAACACATGCTACTGTGTTTCCCCCAAAATAAGACCTAACCAGAAAACAAGCTCTAGCATGATTTTTCAGGATGACAGTCACTGAACATAAGCCCTAATGCATCTTTTGGAGGAGCAAAAATTAATATAAGACCCAATCTTATTTTCAGAGAAACTCGGTATGAACTAGCAAGTTTCAGGCATGAGGTCAGTATATTTGTACTTGTTTGCCTTTCCTTTTTCTGGGTGTGATTTTATCTTTCCTTCACATACTCATATGCTCTCAGCTCCCCTCTTTCTTGCAGTCTCTTAAGCCTTTCTCTCTTGATTTCTATACTCATAGGCTTGCAACAGTGGCAGGACATTTGTTGAAACTTGATGTTTATTTTTCTTACAAGCAATTTGTAATTCATGATATTCTCTATTTCCTACTAATGTTAAAACTATGGGTCATGTGTGGTTTTATCTGCACTTTTTGTTAAACTAATAGTTTTTTTGCTGGGGGGCGGGGAAGAATGCATGGAGATATTCAGATTCAGGTGGCCGCCCTTATCCTTCAGACCTGCTATCTTGCTTTTTGAGATGTTTTCTCTGTAAGTACTTCTGTACTCCTATTCTTCTTTCTTTTCTCTGGATTTTTATCATAGAAAGTATGATAATGAACTAAGCATCAATGGAGATCCATGCAATTACTTCAACTCCAAGAATTTAACTCCTTACTACTGTCATAATATTAAACACTCGGGAAATTCCATAAAACAAAAACAACTAGCACTCTTAATAAATTCTGTATTCAAACAATGCAATGATAGGAAAATTGCTCTTTTTCTGTAAGGACTTAACTGTGCTTACAAATGTACCAAAATAATATGAGGTCTGACAACTAAGTTCACAAACTCATCCTAGAAAAAATGCTGCATACCTCATTGTTGAATATCACTACAGTCACCTTTGAAGTACTCCCCTTGGCAAGCTATGCACCAATGCCAGTGCCTAGTCTACCCTTCAAAGCAACTTTGGAACTCTTTTTTGGAATGGTCATCAGAGCTGTTGTTGTATTACCCTTGCTGTCATGAATGTCATCAAAATGTCTTCCTTTCAATATTTCCTTTATCTGCAGGTAAAGAAAGAAGTCTCTGGGGGCCAGATGAGGTGAGTAGGGAGCGTGTTCCAATACAGTTATTTGTTTACTGGCTAAAAACTCCCTCTCAGACAGTGCCGTGTGAGCTGCTGCATTGTCATGATGCAAGAGCCACGAATTGTTGGCAAAAAGTTCAGGTCGTCTTTTTCACGTAGCCTTTTCAGCACTTCCACCTACTAAACATGGTTAACTATTTGTCTAGTTGGTACAATTCATAATGAATAATCTCTCTGATATCAAAAAAGTTTAGCAACATCATTGCAACAAGTTCACGAACTTAACTGTCAGAACTCGTATGTACCCAGATAGTCAAAGACACAGAAATGCCAATTTTACTTCATGAGATTAATTAGAGGGAGAATTATTTATTTTTTTTAAATTATGGCATAAAATAGAAATTCGCATGGTTTTTAATTAAGTCAAAATAATTCAGAGAAATGTCTCTCTTCTGGGAGCAACTTAGGACAGTTGCCCTATTTTCTCCAGATGTACATGTTTACTTTTTCCTTCCATTAGGAATATTCCAGGGAAAATCTTGACAAGCACTTACATTAAGACACCCTGTCTGTTTTCATGTTATCTGCTGAGTTGGGACATCTGTGTTCATCCAGTAATTTATAAAACTGCAAAATAGAATAGGGTAAAGGCACCTACTAGACACTTTCTCATGTTATTTAAAACCCTTACAAGACATTCTTAACAGGAGGCACCTGATACTACTCCATCTAATCAAGCAAATAACAATAGCTAGCTGCTATTTGACTTTCAAGCAGTCCTTGAATCTGCCTAGTAACGCATAAAAAAATAAACCGTATTAGTTTACCCGTATTAGTTTATTAATTAAACGTATTAGTTTATTAAGCTTCTCCTTAGTTGACATTTGTTGGCTTGCTAACGACCATAACACTCATTTCTTCATGCTCATAAATAAGCCTTTTAACAATCTGTTGTCAAATCTGCAAACATAAATCAACTTGTCTACCATTTCCAGAATCTATCTTATTCCTCTCTTCAAAGATAAAGCTAACCAGAGGGTAAGGGGGCAGGGGGTGGTAGATGAGGGTCAAGGGGCTCAAGTATGTGGTGATGGAAGGAGAACTGACTCTGAGTGCTGAACACACAATGGGATTTATAGATGATGTAATACAGAGTTGTACACCTGAAATTATATAATTTCATTAACAATTGTCACCCCAATAAACTTTAATTTAAAAAAATAATAAAAATAAAGCTAAAAGTTACCTATCTATGGTCTTGTGGTATCTCCCCATGACTTTTCAAAGACAACTAAATAGCAGCTCTGAGATCATGGCTGAAAATTCTGTCACCACCCTGGTACCTATTCATCTGGCCTCACTTTAAACATCTTGATGTTAGTTTACTAATCCCTCATCTACTTGGGGCTGAAAATACCTACTTTTCATAGTTTCTTCTCTATATTCAGTTTAAAAACCCATCTAGAAAAAACAGGAGTTGAATGATTCTGCTACTTCTCCAATATGCTTTCTGTTATCTCTAAGCAGCAGACTATTTCCTTGTTCTTTTTGACTGAAAAAAACAAACAAAAAAAAACAAACAAAAAAAGACTTACAGTTCCTTTTAGTCTTTACCATTTATTTTTATCCTCAGTTTATGGGGAGTCTTAATTCATGACACTTTTAAAACAGAGTTGCTACATTTCTACATTCACCCTTGCTTACTCCCTTCTTTATATATTTTATACATACATTTGAAATTTCAGATTGCTAGACAACCATTCAACTTTCCTGAGCTGAATTATTTCACAATTATTCAACTAGAAGTTTGTTTGTTTGTTTTTTAATCTCCCTTTATAAACCATAATCCCTTTTGAGACTCAAGTCAATGAGTCAAAAACTTATCTTTGAACTCTTTGTAAAAATTTTCTCCAAAGTCCAGGGTACTTGTCTGATTCTCAACCCCAAGGTTTGCTTTTCTGGGCATCCTTAACTATTAGCTTGGAGTTGTCAACATTATTTGTGTCAAAGCACATGACTGATGATAGTCTCCCATGTGACACAACTTCACGTGTACCCCAAGTTTTACAAACCTCAAGTATATTTTGTCTGGAAGTGAAACAGTAATCATATTAATTGCCACCTAGATTGGCTATATATCAGTTATGATTGCTCTCCCAGTGCTATGGTAACATTGATAAACAGGCTGCTGATTGTGTAGAATTCCATGTTATCTTTTTTTTCTTTTTTTTTAGGAGGGCGCAGCTCATAATGGCCCATATGGGGATTGAACCAGCAACCTTGGTGTGATAGCACCACGTTCTAACTAACTGAGCTAACCAGCCACCCCTCCATGCCACTTCTTGTAAGAACATAAGAGCAATAATATCATCAGGATAGCCTTGACCACACTCAACTGTATGTATTTTTAAGAGAGTAGATGATTTACAATTTTTTTCTTTCACTATTTGTAACAAATTATTTGCAATTTACATCGTGTGCCATGACCAAGTTGAAGATGACAAAGGTGCTTTCTCCCCTCCATACTACCAACTAGCTTTTCCTTGTTTGTCAAAACTAAGTCCAGGCCTTGATTTTAATTATGAGGATATTCGGTAATTATCTCATCAGGATGGAGCAAGTCTCCTTTTGTAACAACCTGTCTTTGTACAATCTAGGTACCATTTGGCTCAGTAGTCTGTAACATTTTCCCACAGTCCTATATATTATTTCTAATGTGGTAGTATTTTGGCAATCTCTTTATATGAACCTTTTAAATGTGGCAATGAAATTGCATGATGCCTTGAGAGTAAAGAAATGTTAAGTTTTGCAATCTTTAATTTAAAATAAGTTGATCAAATATAACTTGAAGCTAAACATAAAATTGTCTACAAAAGATATTTTTCTAACAAACACCAACAATGAATACTAAATTTAAAATTGTTAGATCATTAGACAATGCACTCAGGGATGAAAGCTCCAAAGACAAACAGGCGAAGGGAAAAGGGAAGGGAAGGGAAGGGAAAAGGGAAGGGAGGGGAGGGGAGGGGAGGGGAGGGGAGGGGAGGGGAGGGGAGGGGAGGGGAAGGGAAGGGAAGGGAAGGGAAGGGAAGGGAAGGGAAGGGAAGGGAAGGGAAGGGAAGGGAAGGGAAGGGACTTATACAAAAAAGGGGAAATTTGGGAGTTCCAAACAGGCCATCCATCCATGCTGGTCTTCTTCTAATATACAAATTATGGCTAAACTAGAATTCTTTTTTTTCTTTATTAAGAGCAATTTGTAATGAACAATTTTTTTCATTCTCCAGTTGCTTGTATTATAATTTCCACGATGTTACATTAAAGCCAATCTATTTCTTACATATAATAAAATACAGTATTTGCTTAGAACTTGCTTCTCAG
Organism: Rhinolophus hipposideros; assembly: GCF_964194185.1. NCBI lineage: Eukaryota > Metazoa > Chordata > Mammalia > Chiroptera > Rhinolophidae > Rhinolophus > Rhinolophus hipposideros. Next base: position 81,954,373 of record NC_138047.1, on the reverse strand, counting down.
AATATTTATTAAGGATTCCTGACACACCCTTAAAAATCTGTTCTATACTCCAAAATCTTCAATATAATCTTTAGTAAAGGTGGTGAAAACTTCTTTAAAAAAAGCTTTTTATAATGTATGAAGCCTCTTTCCTATCTATTCATGTGACCCACTCCAATGCAATTTCCCTGATGTTTTTAACCTAGAAAGTTTTGATCAAATGAATCCACTGAAGCTGCACTTTCAAAAGGCTAATACATTCTTTATCAGATCTTAAAAAGACTTTCAAAGTTCTTCACTTTATCTAGGAAGTCAAAATATAACACAGCAAAAGACAAACAGCTTAGATGTGGTCTTTTGACCACCTGAATATCTTCTGACAAAGGAGAAAGGGGATAAAGGAGAAGGAGTAGGGAGAGAAAAAGAGAGGGAGGGAAGAGGAAGAGTAAATATCAAAATATTAAAGAAATTGCCTTAAAATTAACACTTAAAAAAAGACCCATACAGTATGCTAACAAATGTGTTAGAATGCAAGTTATTATTTTTCAAAATGGCCCTACTATTTGTCATGATCCTCTTTTTAAACTAATTTTTGCTATATTTCTAAGGATAGGGGAAATTTTTTTACTTCTAATATGAATACAACTGTACAGTACTGTAATGCATAAAAGTACCCAGAGCTGGACCCCTTCTTCTCCATTGGGTTGGATTTAACCTGAGTGAACACAACTCTCTGTACTATTCCATTCTCACCCACAAGGCAATGGCAGCAAATGTCCACAGTAAATGCCGTAAAGCACTTCAAACATGAATGAACATCAAGGCAATTGGTTATACTAATCTTTTCTCACTGCTCAAAATCCTACCTTTTAAAAATTTAGACTTTGCTTGTTTTATGACCATTTTCACATGAACTTATTTTTATGAACTGAAACATTTTCCAAAAACATATTTCTAACTTATCAAGCACTACTTTAAAAATTATTTCTATGTACATCTTCCACACAACAAAAATCAAGGTTATTTGTTTTTTCAGTTCAGAAGTCTGACGGTAGTTTTTAAAACCCAGTTAAAAGGACTCCATTTGTGATTTTCGTGGAGGATGTGAAAGTCTGTCTCAAAGTCATCCAAACAGAGAGTCAACTATACCCTCAGAATCTTAATTTTGTGGAAGAAATTTTGTGGGTTCATGTGTGTGCCTGAGCTATAAAACCTTACTTAACAATAATACTCTGGTCTAGAACCCTCACTTTTAAAAGTCATCGTTCATCTATTTCTGGCTTCTTATCACAGGAACATTAAAAGATAAATTAAGATCTATTAATAAATGTCATACTTTATTTAAAAAAAAAGTCATCTAAGATTCCACATTCAACCTAGAACAAAGCAACAATTTTTCTGAATCATCTCTGTGCCTTTGTGCCCAAAGTTCCCCTACACTTTGCGATCTGGGAGACAGGGTCTCAAATTGGATATAAGTCTCTTTTGCCAAATCATCTTCCCAGAAGGATTGTGACTTACACTGAAGTTTGCAAACTTTGTACAACAGAAACAAAATCAATGGCAAGACAACAATGCAGGCAGTACCGCTCACCACAATAAGGAATGACGCTTGAGAATCACTTTCTTCTTCAACAATGTCAGTAGAAAAGATGATACAATCGTCTTTCTGGGGAGGTGCTCCTTTGGGACAGACACATGCTATGTATTGCCTACCAGGCTCCAAGCCACTTATGCTTACTTGGCTCTTGCTGGAGTCTGCATTCAGCAGCAGCAGGTTCTTCTCACCATACTTGGAATATAACACGGTCACCTCAGAGCTATGCGTGGTGTTGACAATGTTCCACATCAAAGTTACACGCTCTTTGGTCTCACTGACTGCTCTGAGATTTTCTATCGTGGCATTTGTCTCCATGGGCAGTGCTCGATCCAATAATGCCAGCTCTTCTTTTTTACTTGCACTAGCTGAGGGAAGCTTACTTCCACCCATCTCCATCTTTAAATTTCTTTTCCCATCTGGGTGGAACTGGAATGACTCCTGGCTGGCCATAGTGGTGCTTGTTGAAATTCTAGTGCTTAGTGTTGTAGTTGAAGAAACTATGGAGGAGAAGAAAGGAGATGAGGACAAGGAAGCAGCGGAGGGAGGAGACCAAGTAGGAGTGGAAAGAAAAGTGGAAGAAGTGGGGGAGGTAGAAAAGGAGGAAGAAAGCCAGGGAAATGGCGATGAACCAGCTACGGATGTAGATCTAGGTGCTGGTGGGACCTTGTGTTCAGGGTGATCGCGAGCGCTTCTTCCAGAAGTGTCTGATGATGTGGTGGTTGTGACAACACCAACCACTGTCACAGTAACCACAGCTTCTGACTTCCCAGCCAAATTTTTGGCCTTACATTTGTAATCCCCAGCATCCTTGTAAGAAATGCCTGTCAAGCTTATTACGGACCATCTGACTCCTTCTCCTGGAGATTCCTGAATTACTGGAAGGAAAAAAATATATACATATATACATACATATACATATAGACATATACATACATATATATACACATACATATATATACACATACATATATATATATATATATATATATATATATATATGGAAAAAAGAAAGGAAAAAAGGAAAATGTAGTCACACAGCAACCTAGCAGTCTGTCCCCTCCAATCTTTCCTTAGGGAAAGGTGACCCTGCGGGATTGTCCCTCATTGGGGTTGAGTTTATGCTACTCTAAGTCTCCATGTTTGGTCCTTGTAAGCAGGGTCTGCAGTCAAAGACGGGTAAGAGATCTCACGGGATAAACAACCTAAGCCAGACGGGACCCCCCTAGGACCCCCATGAGCTAATGTAAAGTTAGGAGGTAGCTGTGCCCCTCCTTCTGAGAAGCTGCTGACACATGCCTCAACTGTAGTCTTTTACCCTCAGGTGTAATGGACCCATTAGAACAATAGCATCTGGCCCCTCCTGTTTGGCTCATGGAATAATCTTATCTTGTGAGACTTGTTCCCCCAGGGATTGTATGCACCACACCTTGGTCATTTGGGGGATGGTATGCATCGGTTGCTTTGGGACGATTATGGGATTTGGAATGAAGGATTATTGTATGGTGTAAGAGTTTCACAGACCCTGCCCCTAATCATGTGATCTCTATTGTGAAAAATCAATAAATACCCATGAAGACCAATTTGGGGCTCCAGTCCCTTGAGGTTGTGAGTCCCTTGGTCCTCTGTGATTTAACTATATTTGAGTCTCTGTCTCTTTATGAGAGTTTAACCCTCGCCTTCCCACGGCTTGTGTTGTGCAGGACGCAACTGAAAAAATGTAAGGAAAAAAGCAATATGCCAAGAATTTGGTTTTACATGCATCCTTTTCCCATAAGCCAATAGGAAAATGGTGCAATGCATGCAAATCCCTGATAATGGGTGATGGTTCTATAAATTACCTATATGAAGGTCTAGGATATGGCAGGTGGGGAACGTTATTTTTAAAAGACATGGGCCTGAGAATTAGGAGACTTTGTTTTATTACACTTTTGTTCACTGAGTAGTATGTGATTTCAGATAAGTCAATTAATATTTTTAGGCCTCTGTTTCTGTACTTTTCAAATAAGGGAATAAGACAAAGTGATCTCAAAGATCCCTTCCAGTAATTTACAGTAAGTTAAATTAACTTACTGTAGTTCTATAAACCATTTATCACAATATCTTACTTAAATATTTCCCCAAATATTTTTTCATTGTAATAAAATGCCATCTATCTGCAGAGGGCACAGCAGGTCATTTTCTGGCATGAAGGTGTCATAATTTGTATTCTCAATCTTTCATTTTATATTTAATTTAGATAAACTGTTAAGCCATGGATTCTTTTATTTGCAGAATAATATATAGTTTTTGCAGAATTGGAATTTTATTTTCCTAAACATTAAAATCCAAAATATTTACATTCTATCTTGATTTCTGAATCTTTTTAAAGAATAATAATGCACAGAGAAGTATTCCCAATAGCCCCCAATTTAACTCACTGCCTCACGGTACGAACCATGTATGATCACTTTGTAGGAATATTAGGTCTTGACGTTTTTCTTTTATTCTAGCAGGTTTCATTATTTCAATCTAGATTTAATTTAATTTATAAAAGTTTTTAAAATATGTTGCTTTAATCATCAGAATATCACTATTGAAACTAAGGCCAAATCATTGACTTGGTATGAGTAGAATTTGAAAAGTCTATGTAACCAATATTTTTCTGCTTCATAATAAAGTTTGCATGTAATTTGTTATTTAAATAATCATTCAAAAAACAGAATCTTGTATGAAAATCCTTTTTGAGAATATTGTGATGGTTATACATTTTAGAGTGAGACGTATCCAAGATAATACAGCAAGACAAAGGCCTTACGTGCAACAACCCATGCACTGGAGCATGTTTTTGTCTAAGGAAAAACACATATTCTCTATTTTCATCTATGTAGTCAAATAAAATGAGGAAAATATTAACCAATAAAATGAACCTTTCAAATTCCTTTCACCCAACAATCCTGGAATAATTTCTTAGAATTAACCAACAAACTACAAATTTCCCAAAAAACATGAGATTGAATTCAGACCTCTGAAAACTCCTTGTTTCAATACAGGCCTGAATTAAGAAAATACCTGTGTAATTAACTGGCAAGCTGCCGGGTCTGGTCCACGTGAGCTGTGGGGTGGGGTAGCCAGTGGCATCGCACCGCAGCAGGACATTACTGCCCAGAGTAGACGTGATCTGTGTGGCCGAGGTCATCACCGATGGTTTCAGACACTGATCCAACTCAGCGCGCTGAAACAAAATCCCTGTCAGGCGCTCGGGCCCACTACACACCATCAGCGGATCCAGAAGAACTAGGGCAGGGTCACCAACTTTTGACATCTCGATCACTTTGGAAATGTGACAGTCACAGAACCAAGGGTTGTCCTGCAGACCTAAACCAGAGGGAGGAAGAGGCTGATAAAGGTTATGCTGATGGCTTCAGTTCACATCACAGCCTCTTGGGGAAGCAGGTGTCTGCACTGTCTCCCTAAAACAGAAGTGCTCTGAGGGATGAAATGGAGTCGGCTCTCTGTCAGTTTTGCCCTCTATTTCTGCTACTGGAGTGAGCATATCCTGTCAGGTCAGCTCATTAATGATCACAGCTAAGTCACTGAGCATTTGCTCTGCCCTAGGCCTTGTTCTAAGCACTTGTCTGTATATGATCTCATTTAATCCCAACAATCCTATAAGGAGGAGAGTATTATTATCCCCATTTTAAAAATGAAACAGCTGAGATACAGAGAACCCAAATGATCTGAACACATAGATAGTGTCAGAGCCAAGATTTGAAACCAAGTGCCACAGAATGCCATAAATACAGTGCTAGAGACATTTCTAGGGTGCTTTGAAAGTACTTATATTATTATAAATATATATGTATATATCCTATATATATATTACTATATACTATACTATATACTATAGTATAGTATATAGTATATATAGTATATATATATATACTATATACTATATAGTATATAGTAATAGTATATACTATACTATAGTATATATCCTATACTATATATATATAGTATTGGATACTGAGAGACACCTAACTCAGCCTGCATTATGGTTTGTGATCTGAAGACTCTGGAGGTAGTACACATTCTGTGTCGCAAAGCACAGAAGGAGATGCAAGCAACGTCAGGAGATAAGATTGGAAAGATTGGTAGCGGTTAGGACATGGCTTGGTGGGCATGTCATAAGTGCTAGCCGTGCAGGTGCACTGTCTAAATCTCCCTTCAACAGCGAATCGACAGCCAGGAGTACCATTGGCTGACAGCCTCCAGTTCCAAGTGCCTTCAGGATCTGCCCCAGCTTTCAGAGTTGCAAGCCGCAGTGTTAGTCCTTCAAGGAGGCTGTCAGGCAGCCCTTAAAGGACGGTGAGGAAAACGTACTGGAAACTAGAGGAAAGGGGACCCTTGTGATGGAGTGGCAGGAAGTTTAGCAACACTGTCACCTGCGCTTAACGTGGAAAGTAGAAAACATACTCAATGCAATAAATAGTCTAGCGAAGGATATTTCCACACAAGAGTGTTGAGCTGCTGCCTGGTGTCTTCTTGCTGCTCATAGTAAAATGGAAAGGAGAGACAACAGCTAAAGGAAGAACTGTTAAATATAAAAGAGCCCAAACTTGCTAGGGTCAATAATAAAAGTGTTTCTTCCTCCCAGTCTCTCCAAAATTCTCAAATTAAGAAAGGGCTTCAGAGTGAAAATCAAATCCAGGGTGCACAGGACTATAACAGCATTTGCTGAGATCTCTGGAGGCACTGAGATGGGGCTTCAGAGCTTTCAGGCAGACAGAAGTCTCACTAAGGATCTTAAGGGTGAGGTCCCATAGAAGCCTCCCATAAAGCCCAAGGTTGAAAGGATTTATCTCAGAAAGATTTGTGGTTGTGGCTCTTTACTGATGGAGTGGATTATACAGTGATTTCTAAGGAGAAAAGACAGAACCGTAATTTTAAAAAATTCTAAACGTGGTGGAAGATTTAACTGTTCATCATAAATTCTAGATTTCTAGTTATGTCTATTTTCATTCTAACAGCAGTTCACCACTGGTTCACATTTTTCTGCCAGTATTGGTAAAAGTTTACTGGGTTTTTTAAAATCTTCTATTTTAAAATTTTCTTTTATTTTATGGATGAATTACTTTGAACTTCTTCCTCTTACATGTACTCCTGTGAATCTATGACCAGTTCTCTAATATTGATTTGAATTCTACTCAACCTACCAACGAATATCAAATTCATTCTATCATATAATAATTAATATTTGTAGAATACTTTATACTTTCAAAATACTTGCTATGCCAGGTTTTTTCTTTATAAAATAACACAGTTGATGGTTACTGATTGCTTCCTATGTTGTAAATACTGCACTTGTCAAGACTCGTAAAGGGTCTGAGTTTTACCTTACTTCAGGGTGAGCTACTCATTCCAGTTTGCCAGTTTTACAGATGGTGACAGAAGACACAGGTTTCTGGCCAGAGATGAAAGATAGCTTATTACTCACAGCTCTGAGGGGGAGTTATCTTTATTATACAGGGCAGTAAGCATGCCTACCCTTGGCTCTGGAGGGAGACATACCTCTACCTTCCAAAGCAGCTCTCTACACAAACATCCTTGAAAAGATAGTTCAGAACAAAAGGGAGTCAGTGCCTGCCTCTGTTCACAAGACATGCATGGATGTGAGAAACCGTGGAAAATTGTCCTCAACCGTGCTAAACATCTTAAAGGATTTGTCTACCTCAAGCCTATCATAGCACAAGGAGGGTAATATTAGTATCATCCTCACTCTAAAGAGGAGAATAACCAAGGCTCAGAGAGGTTAAGGGATCTACCCAAGATCACACAACTGATGTATTCAGGCGTTGAATCTCAGTACGCTGATCTTAAAGCTCTCATTCTCCACCACCTGTGTATGTCTTATACTCACCTCAGGAAGCTAGTATGATTCTTCCAATTTCACGCCAGAGGACACTAAAGCACCAAGCGATTACTGTCTTGACTTTGTAAGGAGACCTGACAAAGTCCCAGATGTTTTAGCCTCCTCATCTAATACTCCTTCCACCGTGCCTCATTTTTGCATCACCTAACAACATTAGAGCTCTGGCTGACAGTTATAAGTGCTGTCATCTACAAATAACAAATGTCAAAGCAGCGATGTCTGGACCACAAGTGTCTATGTAGGGAAAGATCCAAGTACTAGAACGTTAATAATTTCATACATTGAAACTCTTATAAAAATGTGTTAACAATGAAACTAAATTCTTTTTAAAATCAATCCAACTGGTTATATCTAAAAGTTATGTAAAAGTTATGTAAAAATATTTTTAAATCCCTCAAAAATAAAATGATGTATTTATTCCAGCTTTAAAACATCTAAGGTGAAAGGCACAACTTTTAAAACCCGAATAACAGTGATCTAAGTGCTGAACACATTTATCAAGTGTTTTTTCTTCTGGGGACAAAGGTACAAGAACTATCTGAAGTTAAAGTGTTACTTGTACTGCATTCCTTCAAGGCAATATACCAATCACAATCACGGTAGTTTGCATTAGTTAATTTTATATGACATTTTTGGTGAGGGGCAGGTGAACTTTGCCTTATCTCTTTTCTAAAAGGGTCATGTTTTCCAGGCATCACAGTAGTTGGATTAAACGGGCTAATTTTTGTGTGAAAAGTCAGCAATAAATTCCTGTGCAAAATTTATTCTGCAAACTATAAGATATTGAAAGCAAAGACCATGCACTAACCAGCTTTGTGGAGGCAGTGGTGTTCAACAATTCAACGGGCAAAGGAAAGTCTTTCAACAAATGGTGCTGGAACACCAGACATCTACTTTAGACTATACTAAAAACTATTTTGAGATGGATCACAGTCATAAGCATAAAAGCTTTGAATGTAAAGCTTAAAAGTTAAAATGATAAAGAAAATAGAATATCTCTGTGATCTGTAGGTAGGCAAATATTTCTTAGATGGGACACCGAGGCACTAAGAAAAAAAACAGATGATAAATCTGTCATCTGTTTTTTTTTGATGTCATCAAAATTTAAAACTTTCTTACCAAAGACACCATAAAGAAAATGAATAGACAAGCCACAGATTCAGAGAAAATATTCATAGCGCTGACAAAAGAACAGTATTCAATAAGAAAAAAGAAAACCAACCTTAGAAAGTTATAAAGAAATATACCAGTGGCTAATAGCACTGAAAACTTGGTCAACACCATTACAGATATTCACCAACTTACAATGGGGTTACATCCCTATAAACCCATAGTCACTGAAAATACTGTAAGTCAAAAATGCATGTACTACACCTAACTTACCAAACATCAAAGCGTAGCCTAGCCTACAATAAACATGTCCAGAACACTTACATTAACCTATAGTTGGGCAATTATCTTGAGTTTCATCTCAAGATTAATTGCCTTCCTCTTCTTCCCACCAGAAGCAGGAGACACAGATGGACATTTTGTAGACATGATGGGATGAGAAAACACAAAGCACAATAGTACCTAAAAACGCTAACAACACAGTACACTGTAGCATATCGGTTGTTTACCCTCGTGATTGCACGGCTGACAGCTGTGGCTCGCTGCCATTGCCCAGAATCATGAGAGAGCATCTTTCTACCACATATTGCTAGCCCAGGAAAAGATCAAAATTTGAAGTATCTAACTGAATTTGTATTGCTTTTGCACCATGGTAAAGCAAAAAAATCGTAAGTTGAACCATCATAAGTTGGACCACCATAAATTGGGACAATCTGTAGTCATCAGGGAAACACAAATTAAAATCACAATGAATTACTGCTTCACAAACCACCTCCTCCACCCCCGCCAAGAATGGTTGAAACCAAAAAGACACTTGTATTGGTGAGGATATGGAGCAAGTAGACTGTTAGTCAGTGCCAGTGGGTGTGTAAAATGGTATAACCTCTCCAAAAACTAGCAGTTTCTTAAAAAGTACCATGTTTCCCCGAAAATAAGACCTAGCCAGACAATCAGCTCTAATGCGTCTTTTGGAGCAAAAATTAATATAAGACCTGGTCTTATTTTACTATAAGACTGGGTCTATAATATAATACATATAATATTATATTAATTTTTGCTCCAAAAGACGCATTAGAGCTGATTGTCTGGCTAGGTCTTATTTTCGGGGAAACATGGTATATATGTAGTTTTCCGTTCCCTAGCACTTTCAATACTAACAATTTATCCAAGACAAATGAAAATATATGTTACAAAAAGCTTTGCGCAAGAATGTGAATAGCAGCTTAATTCATAAGAGCTAAACACTGGAAACAGCTTACGAGTCCAACAACAGGAGAAAGGACGAACAATTGGTACATTCCTAAAATTGAATACGATGCCTCAGCAATGAGGACCCACCAATACATGCAACAACATGGATGAATCTCAAAAATACAACGCTGACTAAAAGAACCCAGGCACAAAAGTGCCTCTTATACGATTCCATCAATATGAAATTCTAGGACAGACAAAATTAACCTATGGGGATAGAAATAAAAGTAATGGTTGCCTGGGATGGGAGGAGATTGACTGAGAAGGGTCACAGGGGATCTTTCCTGTGGGTGGTGAAATTATTCTGTATCTTGATGAGGGTGTGAGTTTTGTGGGGGGACACATTTATCATCATTTACCAAGTTATACACTTAAGATCCACTCTATGCAAATTACACCTCAACTCCTCAATTAAAAAAAAAGTTTAAAGAATAAAAGAATGATATCTCTGGAGATAGAGTATATCTGAAGCTTGACTCTGCCTCTTTACCAGCTGCAAAAAGAGGGTCGTGATGATTGGAGACCCACCTCATGGGGTTTTCCAGAAGGCAGAGATACCACCGGGAGACTTCAGAAGGGCCTCTGGCCAGGAGTAAGCCTTAGCTATGTGCAACTTGTCTCCTCCGTGGCCTAGCAAAGGACAAGCACACTCACCAGGACTGAGAAGTGTTTGTTGAATTAAATTAAGGCCATTTGTGAAAATTCAGGGAGTACTCGGGCAGCCACAGCCCTTCAGGCGAACTCCAGTCTGAATAGGCGAAAAGCCCATGTTTATAACTGAATAATTTGGGTAACAGGAAAAAGCACCCACAAAAGCATCTTATGACCTCTCCTACTGCAGACGTTTTCCTCCAAGATAAACAGTGTCAGGCCTTATGGAGTCTGCCTGTGTAAATATTTGCTTTTTCCAGCGAAAGAAGCCATGGAAATTTACCTGTATTGCAAATCAGAAGTCTAATCTAGTTTCATAGTTAATTTAAATGTTTACTTGCAGGACACCGGATTATGTTTTTATGGATATGTTAAAGGACAATTTTGTGAAGTTCAAATTTTCACTCATGTAGAAGAGAGAGTAATGGAAAAGCCTGTCCCTAGATTTTTATTAAATAAATACAGGATTTAGAGAGCTAGGTAAAGTAATGCACATGTGAGGAAAATAAGTCTGGTATTATTATTTTTTTATATGTATTTATTCATTTTTCAAAAAGCAAGTTGCAGAAAGCAAGTTTTATTTGTAAGAAAGCGCACTCCAAGCGTGGAGCGGGCTGACCTGAGGGTGGGTTGCAGCCCAAGTTGGGTATTATTACATACCAAACCTGGAATTACAAAGGAGTAAGGAAGAACATGGGTTCTGGGGTTGAAGAGTCTGTAATCATACCCCAGCTCCATCACTATATGGTGAGTGAAAATGGGCAAGCGGCTTAACTTGTGCCTCGTTTTCTCACCTATAAAAGGGGGATGAAATGGTATTTACCACAGGGTGAATGTGAGACAGGAAGAAGATATATCTGTAAAGTATCAGAGCTGGGCTTTGCCATGAGTAAGCCCTCCATCAATATTACCATTATTATTATTATAAACAGAAACTCCACCTTTTAACAATCATAAACACAAGACAGTAAAAATTAAATAAAAGCAAAATGTGTCCCACTTATTATAGTACAAGAGTAAATTTCACAGAGCACCTAGAAAGATAATTACTACAGTTAAACATGGAGTTCTAGAAAATCTAGAACTGGTCCTCATCACTATATTTTAATGATGAAATCTGAAGACTCAAATATAATTAAAATAACAAAAACACCAAAGTAGAGAAATCTTCCTTCATAAGACACTCCCATCTCGGTCACAGCAGCTGTGGGTTATGGTTGATCTAGAATCATAATCTCAGAGGCTTTCCACCTCATCTTTTAAAGACTGTCCCATAAAATGTCTCATTATATGTATTCTCATTACAGTCCTACCAGCAAGACGGAGTCAGTCCTCACATCTCCATTTTCTGGATGAAGAAACTGAGTTTTCTGTGTGTAACTAACTCACACAAAGAAGAGTTAGCCCTTCTTCCTCCTGTTGTTACATAGCAGGCATGGTTTTGTTAAGGCCAGAGCCACCCCCGCTGGGCATGTTTCAAAATATCTTTTTGTTACTCGTTATGATGACATTATCATTACTTTAAAAGTAATGCATGATCATTGCAAAACATTTTAAAAGTATAAAAAAGTGAAAAGATGTCCCACCGCTCAAAGAGAACAACAGTTAATCTACTAATGTATTTTTTATCTTTTTCTTTACACATTCTAAGATAGTTACAATTGTGCTTTATGTACAATTAAATCCTGCTGTTTTAATTTAATGTTAAACCAAAAGTATTTTCATGTTACTGCCTTTAAATAGTCTGTTTTTAAAGAATCTAAACCCCAAAATATAGATAAAGCTGTTTACCTCCATGGACAATAAAATTTCATAACCCTTTCCCATTTGATCCCTAAGTTCTCATTTAGATTTAACTCACACAAGTGAAAAATATTGATATCCTGGGCACCCGGATGGCTCAGTTGCTTAGGGCGCAAGCTCTGAACAACAGGGCTGCTGGATTGATTCCCACGTGGGCCAGTGAGCTGCACCCTCCACAACTAGATTGAAGACAACAAGCTGCTGCTGAGCTCCTGGAGGGGAGGCCAGATGGTTCAACTGGTTAGAGCCTGAGCTCTCAGCAACAGGGTTGCCAGTTCAATTCCCACATGGGATGGTGGGCTGCGCCCCCTGCAACTAAGATTGAAAATGGCGACTGGACTTGGAGCTGAGCTGCGCCCTCCACAAACAACTATATTGAAGGACAACGACTTGGAGCTGACAGGCCCTGGAGAAACACTTGTCCCTGACATTCCCCAATTAAAAACAAAAAAACAAAAACACAAACAAACAATATATATATATGTATATATATATCTCTTATGTATTACTCCTTCATAGTAATATCAGTGACTAATTATTAGAGACCTATTAATAGCAATTTATTAGTTTGATTTTATTTCACTGGTAAAGGTATTAGAAACAAAAATTGCTTCCAAAGAAACTTGGAAAAATATGTAGAGAAATAGAATCTCAACGTTTAAATTAAGACAATTTTTAGCTATTAGAATTACTCATAAGGAGTAAAAATTAGTGGCTAAAATAAATAGGGGGTCTAATATATGGTGATGGAAAGAGAACTGACTCTGGATGGTGAACACACAATGTGAGACATAGATAATATAATACAGAATTGTACACCTGAAATCTATGTAACTTTACTAACAACTGTCACCCTAATAAACTTTAATTTAAAATAAATAAATAAATAGTACATATAGGTTTACATGGTGCCTATTACAATGTACAATAACATGGATTTCACAAATATTGTTAAACTAATGTCTTTTTCTCTAACCCATCATATAACACTTCTTTTGTTCGCTAATAAAAATGTTTGAAGGACTAGATAAACAGTGGGTAAAACGTGAAATACCTTGTTTCCTCAAAAACAAGACTGGGTTTTATACTAATTTTTGCTCCAAAAGACACATTAGGGCTTATGTTCTGGGGATGTCATTCTAAAAAATCATGCTAGGACTCATTTTCCAGTTAGGTCTTTAGTTTTGGGGAAACACAGTAGCGATATAAGAAAAGCTTACGTGATTTTTCCTCTTTCTATCTTATTCTTATTACTCATAGTTTTAGTCTCATAGGCACTAAAATGCATTTAGAGTTAAACAAAAGCAATGCTAAACCAGGTAAGTGCTGTCACAGCATTTCCTTTTTGATCAAAAAATCTCAAATTTATCTTTTCTTTATACTTTACATCAGCATATAGTTGAGCGTGTGATAATGGTCAGTAGGGAGTCCTGGCACAAATTTAGCATCTAGTTGCTTCTCACTCCAAAAGACTTAGAAGTCATCTCACCGGCCAAACACTCCTCCGTTCTTTCATCCTTCTTAGAAGGACAACCTCTTCTGCAGCCCTGATGGACATAACTTATGAATTGGCAACAGGGCCTTACTGGGTCAACAAAACTTTAGGAAATCAAGTTGATTGACTAAAGGCCCAGGCTTGTGTCTCATACATAAGTATGAAGTGCTTCCCTGCCTCCAGATGCCCCCTGAGAAAGTTCTCAGCTCACTGATTTCAATCAGGCCAACGCATTTCCTGGGTATTCACCATGTGCAGAGCGTCGTGCAAAGCACTGTGGGAAGATACGAAAAAAGAATAGAGAGACTTACTGGAAGGAGTTTACATTTTAAGAACCCAAAACAAATATCCATAAAATGCAAACAAAGTCAAGATCAAAATATATACAAGTAATCACAGCTAAGAGACCAAATCCATAGGAGACCTATCTGGGGCCAGTAAAATAAAATGTCTTCATCATTTCTTTTTAGTTTAAGAAAATTTGGCGGCTACTCTCCTGAACTAATTAAACCACTGCCACCTCATAAAGACGGCGATGTCCCTGTCCCACTCCTGAAGAGACTGATGAGGACTGAAAAGAAACCAGAGCAGAAGGTTAACGGTGGCAGAGTATGGAGCATTGGTGTGCTCAGAAGAATCAGGGCAGGTTGGTAGATTTTGTCACCTAGCTCCAGCCTCACTGGTAGCAACATTCATCTCTCAGTTTACGAGGCCAACTCTCCTCCCTCCTAACACACACACACACACACACACAGCTATTACACCTTACACAGGGTAAACTGACCTAGGTCAACTGATAAAGTACTATTCTATTAATTGTGTGAGTAGAGTGCAAGAAACCAAATTCAATAAATACGAAAAGACTTCACAGTTGAAGATGCACTGAACAAATCACTTGGACCACAGAGAGAAGCGCAGAGGTTTATAAGTTTACCAAGAATGATTCTTCGTGGTGAAAGGTCCAGTCTTCTGGATGATGTAAGCTCATGGGACCAGCTCTCCAGGAATTCTGGAGGCAGTGTGGTCAGTTTGTTGCTTGATAAATCCAAGTAGGTGAGGTTCTTCAAGTATCTGACTGCTGCATTTGGCACACTGGTTATTCTGTTATTGTGCAAATCCAGGGTCCTTAGATGGGGCATGTCCAGCAGAGATGCCCAAGGGAAAGCAGCCAGAGAATTCCCATCCAAGCGTAACTCATGCAGTTGCCGTAGGTTGTAAAAGCTTCTGGCCTCAAGGCTGGCCACGGAATTGTAAGTCACCCAGAGGTACTGGAGTTGCACCAGGTAATAGAAGGCCTCAGCGGGGATTCTGCGGATGACAGTCTTCTCTATGCGCAGCTTCACAGTGTCCACGGGCAAGTTCACAGGGACCTCATTCATATCCAGGTCATTACATAGCACAGACCTAGTGTCACAATAAGAGCAGTGGAAGGAAACCTGCTTTCAGAGACCCATTTGAAAAAACAATACTTAAATGAATCACGCATCAATTTTTCAATCCTTACTGGTTTTCACAAAGTATGTCTTCAGACTGTCTGACCTATTCATTAATAATTCATCATCACTTTCCAGGTTGAACCATATGAAATGGCCATTCTTGTGGGTTAAAAATGATCAAACAGAAGCAGGTTCATGTGGTTCAACCTACTGTTAATGGAGCTCTTTGGGTCAGGCCTGTGCAACACATCACATCCATTATCTTATTTATTGTCACAACTGCCTAATGAGATAGATATTGGGTAACAGGTAAAGACACCAGCTCTGGAGTCAGGCTGACCTTGGCTCAAATCTAAGCTCTGCCACCTCCTCTGTGACCATGGAAAGCAACTTCACTAAGCCTTTGACTTCATTTTCCCATGGTGGCACTGTTAGGATGGTTAATTAAAATGGATGTGAAGTTTTATACTTTCCTGAGACATAACAGGCACTCAGTGGGTGCTTGCTATTTCTATCATCAATTTCATTTTTACAGATAAAATAACTGAGGCCAACCAACAGTAGGTAACTTCCCAAGGTCACATAGCTTGTGGGTTACACAGCCATCTTTCAAACCCACATTTGTCCAACTCCAAAGTATACACTTAACCTCTTTAGGAAGTGACCCATTTTAAAAGAATCCCGTTGAAGTTATAAATTGATATTTTTAAGGGGTTAACAATTTAAAAAGGAACGGAAGGAAAGAAGGAAGAAAGAAGGAAATATATAAGGGAGGAAGGGAAGAAGGAAAGAGCAAATCTTCACACTAGATGCTTAAAGTTGAGCTGTTTTAACAATGTGACTCGTGTATTGCTTCTACCCCAAGGAATAAGCCAGAAATTGCAAGTTTATTCCTTTTACCACTCACGAGCTTAAGTGACCTTGAGTCAGGCACGTTGTGAACTTGCTTAGGGGCACGTGTAAAATAGGCATAGAAAAACAAGCCTGTTCAATGTGAGTATAAAGTATGAAGAATCAGACAATTTAGATTCATTTTAACCTGAAAAAAGATCTATTTGTTGCCCATTATATACTCATTCCCATTGGATTGCTGAAAATGAACAATGAACTGTTTTGCAAAGCATGACTAAATTATAATACATTATACATGTGGTAAATAATAAGAATAAAATGGCCATTCAGTAAAACAGATCACATTAAATCAGTGAACTTTAAAAGCCAGCCTATAATGTAAAGAGAGGTAAGAAGCATAAAGACGCAATGTACAGCTAGCGTCATTGTCATCTCCTGTCTGTAACTTTAGGATAAAACCATACGGAAGCATCAGAATGCTCTACGGACACTTACTCCTAATCTCTATTCTCTACCACAAATTTCAGTGCTACTTTAGACCAGAATGATCCAGTTTCTACTTATTAAGTCAGCATTCCAGTGTGCTGTAATGGAAAAAAGCCTGGATTGGAAGCTGAAAGACCCAGTGTCTTTATCAACCAGTGACTGCATCAGCTCAGGGCTGTGACCTTGGACAAGTCAGTTAGTCTCTGTATGGTTTAGTTTCTTCATTTATAAAATGACAGCAGTCAAACTAGATAATTTCTAGCGTTCTTGCCAAGAATAATACACTGTGATTTTTCTAAAATCCATCAATAATTAGGCGACCACAGAGAAGGAAACATTTCTGTGATTGTTTCTCAAAAGCACCTTGGCCTGAGTCATTAACTACTATGCATCTTTTGCCAAGGAGGTCTTTAATTTGTTACACTCTTCTCATTGTCTTAAACCACCTAGTGAATCTCTCAAAATGATACCAAGAGTTGGTTAAGGAAATGTTATATAATAACAAGACAAACTACTCAGTTATATGCTTTAATTATTATGTTTTAAATCGTAAGACATAAATTGGATGATTCTGTCAAAAAACAACTTTAAGAAGCTCACTGTTCACGTCAACCAAGTCACAAAAAAATCTGATTTTGTTACTAAATCTCCTCTCCAAAAAAATTAGGGTCTACCATGTTTAGCTAACAAGAGTTCCTTTTTTGCATTTAACTTCTATCTCAAAGGACTCATGCATGTTAATAGTATGTAATTATTCTCACTTCTCAAGTAGATGTTAAAGCAACCTAGAGGTTAAATAACTTTTGTAAGGCCCTACAGTGTTTGCAACAAACAGGGTTGATTTGTATCTTTCAAACCCCTTTTCTCGTAAATTCCACTATCTTAAAATAAAAAATTCTAATTATGAACCTTTCTAACTTCACTCATGTGATCTTCCTTCCTACTTTCTAAGGTCAAACCAGTTGGCATGAATAACATTCAAAATGAAACGGAACACCTAAGAAGCAAATAAATACCTGGGCTTGTCTCCCATTGCCTGATAGGCCCTAACTTCTTGTGTTTTCTATAATCAGACTGAACCGGCCACACTCGTCAGCTTGACCTCCTGAAACGGACATTTTATGAATATGAGTGCAAAGAATCTTTTTGTAACACAGAATGTGTTTGAGTCTCCAATAATTTGAGGAGCTTTTAAGAGCTAAACTGCTCAAAATGAAAACAACAAAGTGGGCAACCAGTACTAACACAATTAAGTTAAAGCTTATGGAAGTTAAACCTTCTTCCCCCTGATTTCTCATCAACGATTTGCTTCAAAAGAAGGCTGTCTGGTTGGAGTTCTTTTTCTCAGAATCATGGGAAACTTAGTAGCAAGGAGAGGAGCATACCTTGATCCCGTGCCATCGTTTGTGCTGTGATAATCGCAGGTGCACTGTGAAGGACACGAAGAGCTCACTCCTTCCAAGAAACTAAGCACAATGCCCAGACATGTTAAGAGATGCATTGTTCCTTTTAGAGGTTATTTAACAAAAGGTAAAAACCAAACCCTAGCATTCAGAAACTGGTGAGCTTGGAATGCAAACAGCCATTTAGTAAGAGCGGATTACACGGGATTAGCTGAGATCTGTAGTTACTTAACCTTCAAGTCTATCTCGCAAGGGGATCAATCTTCCTAGCCTTTGAATATGCTTTCAGCAAAGTAACACATTGTAAGGAAAATGGAAATCAAACACATGTCAAGAAAATTTCAATAGTTGCCCATAGCTAAATTTGCAAGGAAATGCCTATTAAATTCTTTTCCTATGGATGTAATTGCTACTACACCTTGAAGATACACTTAATGTTAAAAATAATTCAATGCCTTAGCAGATACTAGAAAATGCTACAAATTGTTTACATTATACATTTTATTTTGTGCATTTGCTTTTTACCAGCATGTGTATCAGTGTTTTATAAAATTTCGCTTTAAAGATACAAGCATATGACATAAAATTGATTTAGAATAGAATTATCAATGTTGTCACACATTGGCGAGTTCCAAAAACAAAGCAGACAAAGTCCAGTGCCTAGATTTTCTAGGTCAAATGTTTCAATCCACCCGTGAAGTGCAGGACTAAGGATCTGGTGAGTGTGTCTGTGGCTCTCCCAGGTCATCTCAGCACAGCTTAAGCTCCTCCCTGCATGCTTATTTCTAACAAAGGCTATTATCTCTGTTCAAGAATATATTTTATTCCAACCTAGTTTCCCAAGATATGGGCAGTAAACCGTAGCTAAAGATCAACTGTCAAGTCTTTTAGCAAAGCTAGGCTGTACCAGAAAATAAAAATTAAATTAAATGGTTAAAAAACTACCTCCACAAATATAAAATGGAGAATCCATAGGCACAATCAAGGGTGTAGGTAATATATATATATATATATATACATATATATATATATATATATATATATATATATATATATATGACATTTAATTTTCTTATTGGGTGCTTCTACCATCAGCTTTAAACCAAAAACTTTCTTAAAAGAATCAATTTTATAAAAATAAGACTATTATGGAACACTATTTAAAACTAATAGGATGCATATAGAAACAATAGAATCAGAAGAATTGGCTTCATTAAAATAAAATACTAGATTTTAAATGTTCACTATTTAAACAATAGTGTATTATCATGCTAGACTTAATGGTTATTTAAAACGACAAATATACGAGTTTACAAATTTATTCAACATTCAACAAATATTTATTGCATCCCTACTATGTGCCAGGCAAAATGGCTTTATGTGCTAAGGCTACATCAAAGAACAAATATACTGCTAATCAATGGGCATAAAGTTTCAGTTAAGCAAACTGAGTAAGTTCTAGATATCTGCTCTACAATTTTGTACTTATAGTTACCAATACTGTATTGTACACTTAAAAATTTGTTAAGCGGGATCTTATGTCTTATCACAGTAAAATAAATTTCAAACAAACAAAAAAGATAGGAAAAAAAGAACAAACGTACAAAACCCCCCACTCTGATTAAACTTAATTCTAGTGGCAAATAATGGAAACACATATACGGAACAATGGTAATTAAAAATGAAATTTTAATATTATAATTATTTATTAAAGACTATTAGCTGTTATTATTATAGATTTATTCTAACATTAATATAGCAGCTACTTCTGGTCTAATGGAGGACCCAGGCAAGATTCCATTGACCCCGTGTAATGCCTGCCATGACAGGGAGAAAGAGAAGAGGCCTTAATCTCAGGTGCCTGGATTCATCAAAGGACATGAGCAATAAGTTTACACATAATGAAATAAAGAAATGTTCTCTACAGTCGTCAACGCAGAAACAGAAGAACTATTGGGTTGGTGCAAAAGTAATTGCGGTTTTTGCAATTATCTTTAACCTTTTAAACTGCAATTACTTTTGCACCATCCTAATATAAACTACACTTGAGGAATTAAGCCTAATAGGACAATAATCTATGTCTGCATTTGATCTAAATGGGCTCATATTTTAAATAAAATTAAAACATTGCCAAAAAAAAAAAAAGTAAGTGAAATGTTTTGATAGCTCCTGCTTTCCTCTTATTTCAGATTGTCCCAGAAGTCAGTGGGTTTTGAGGTACATCCATTGGTAAAATACTCATCACGGGCATTGCTTGGTGAGTCTGACATTTGAACATGGCAAACATCGCCTTTCGAAACCTACAATGAAAATGGGAAAATCTGGCATTATCCTATAATGACTTGGAACTTTAAAGCACTTTCAAATATGGCTAAGAGGCCACTGCTGCTAATTGACATCTTTAGATAAATCCTTGCCTCCGACTTTAACATCTATTGAGAATCTTTACAAATGTACAAAGGATAAAGACCAATTTTATGCCATTGATTATAAACATTGAAGACATTTAATAAAAATCAAAAATTATACGTATTTAAAATGACACGTCTTATGTCAATTGCAAAGATTTATTTATTTGAACTAAGGATGTGTATTTCATGCATGTGTTCTTCAGAGCAAAGGCCAGTTGAAATTAAGGCGAGTCTGAGAATGACTGACCTTTCCAAAAGAACAACCAATAGGTTCTGAATTTGAAATCTGTTCTTTGTTCCTCTTATGTGGTCTCTTTGGTCTTTTTTATGTCTCAAACTTCACATACCTGTAACTAAAGCTGCTCTCCCAAATGTGCACATAAATACATAAGTTTAATGGAGGCATCATTAGCATTCAAGGATCCAATGACTTGCCCTCTACTGAGATATTTTTGGCAAATATTTAAGCACAGTAGATGGGTTCATTACATCTTGCAGCCGCAACAGGAAATAATCTAAGCTCCACTGAGGAGGCAAAAGAGAAATCCTTACCGAGAGTCCCAATAAAGGGGGGAAAGGGCTCTTTATGATCCTGAAAGACTAGCCACTCCTGAAGCCCTCCATGCTAGCACTGGATTTTCCTCTTGCATTTGGATGACATGTCTTCTTTCTAGTAAATATACAACTATGCTACCCACTTAGGGAACCCCACATTGCCTTGCCTTGTCCATTTTACAGTAATAGAACCACTCTTTTCTTTGAAACACTGATTCCATGTATTTTGGGGGCGGTCACCATGAGAACCGAGCTGAGCCCACCGACGACCTTCCAGCAGCTTTTGTCCCAAAGAGCCAACTGAGATGACATTCAAAAGGAGGGATGCTTAGCTGGTAGGACTTGGCTCTTGGGTGGCCTGTGAGCATCTTGCCTCCATGTGAGAAGAACCTGTCACAGAACTGGAGCTCTGGGCTCCAGTTCTCTAGGCTTTTAAGGTTCTCTAGCGGCATGAGTCAAATAACTTTTATACCAGTTCAAAGTGAGTTTCTGTCCCCAAATGTCTTAGAACATCATCTGTTGCCTCTTAACATTCTTTCTGTATCTGTTATTTTATTCAGAAACATTTTAGACGTTACTTACTTTTTATTAGCAACCACAAAAATACAGGGATTGTAGAAGGTAGAAGATTTGGCAAACAGTGGAGCGATGATGGCCATTGAGGGAGGAACCTTCTTTGGGTCGCCAAAGGAAGCCCATAAGCACACGATGGAATAAGGAGACCACGCCACCAGAAACATGAGTATCATTATCACAGACATCTGTAAAAGAAATCAGTACTTGCCAAACCCCAAATCTAAAATACCTGAATAGCTAATATATCTAAAATAGCACAAAAAATTATCCACACTGTAATTTAAATAACTCTATGTTGGTTATGACATAAAGGAAAAATTGATCTTTCACCCTCCTTGTACTTTGCTCATGTGCAAAAACAGAAGTTATCTATAATAGCAAGAGCTTGTGAAATGGATAGAATGTGACACATTTGTAGACAATCCCTGCTTTCTTTTGGTGTGCTAGTGAAGAATACGAAAGCTGATGAGAGGGACATATAAACCCTTCCTAACCCATTTCTAGTAATCATGCTATGGACTGCAGGCATTGTGCTTTTTTTCTTCACTGTCATTATCTGCTAATCTAAGAATAACTTTCTAACTTACTAAACTCAATCTGAAAATAAAAGTCCTGTACTGAACTCACTGAATTCAAATACTGATGATTTGAGCTCAACATATAATATGTCCAGTGCAGACAGTTTTGTAAAGGAGCTCCCCTGGCATCTCATTTAAATGAAAATTTATAATTTTACATTGTTCCTTCCTGTCCACTTGTTTGTCCACTAAAATGATGGAAAAGAGGTGTAAAAAGATATCAAATCATAAAGACTAAGAATCACAGATAGACAATAACTCTGTAAAAATTAAAACTGAATAACTCTTGGACAAGTGGCAAATTACTTATCAGACACAAGAATGATTAAAAAGAAAATTTAAAAATTTTTAAAAAGCTAGCAGTGAGAGAAAAACCAAATACAGACTAATCATTGCATGGAACTACAGAAAGTTTCAAGAATTCGAGGTGACAGCTAGCTCTGAATGTGGGGCTGCCCATGGAACTTAAAACAGTAGAACTCATTGAAATCTGCAAAAAGGAGCAGACTTCTGAATCCCATCTGTACTCTGTTAGGCAGTGGCCCCTTCCTCTCCCAGAAGCATCCCAGAAGGTCAGTGTAAGAGAGAGGAAAGCAGGGAAACTCAGACTGGGGGACACTGGGCTCAGCTGAGAGCTGGAGTGCTGTACTGAAGAGGGGTGCTGCATGCTGTCCCCAACCACCCACTCTGACCCCTAAACACACAGGTAGACAGACTTATACCTCCTACCCAGGAACATGAAAGAAATCTTTTTGGAAACTGACCAGCCCAGAAGAGAATACCTAGAGATACGGATTGTCAGAAACCCCTCCAAAGACACATCCCAGCAAAAGAGCCCATCAGGAGCGTACAATCAGTTTTTTAGTGCATCAGTCTTCAGTATGCAGGTACAGTCACTGACCACCAGACATCGAGGAAACACGCAAACTGACAGGCAGAGACCAAAATGGTGCAGAAACTCAGGGGAAACAAAAAATACGTGACGAACAGAAAGAAAATTTAAATATATACATAATAACATCACAGAACTGAGAGAAGATGTAAAACAAGGAGAGGAGGCTATTAAAAAGTAGTATATAATATAATATGATTCTTCTATCTATAATAATTATTTTTATCCTATATATAAAAAAGAGAGCAAAATTTTAAAAATGTAACAGAAAGTCTGAACAAGATGATAAGCTGGATCATGATTAGTAAGGTAAATGAGATAGATGAGCTGTGCAGGTGCAGGGTCAGATCCTATTTTTATTTACAATTTTATATTGTGTTCAGTATGGGTTTTGGCATTAATTTGGATTTTCTAAAATACTTCATTAACTACTACTTTTTTTTTTAATTACTGAGTGTTTTGGTGCCTGCTTAAATTTTGCACCCAAGGCTTGAGCCTCACTCTCCTCAGCCAATCCAAGACCTGGACAAGGTTGTGAAAATCTTTCAGAAAATAGAAACAAAGACAAACAAACAAACAAACAAAAAATACCCAAACAGGAACAACATAGGAAAGATTCTTCTTTTTAATTAGAAGATAAATCCAGGAAATGAAATAAAATAAAAGGATTTCCAGGAAAAGAGAACAGAGAGAACAAAACAGAGAGGGGGATCACCAGAGAAATAATACCAGAACTCTGGCAAAGGGGATGACCTGGATATTCGCACTGCAAGCGCTTTCCAAGTACCGGCACATGGGTGAATAGAAAGCCATATCAAGGCACATCACTATGAAATTCCAGAAAACTGGAGACACAGAGATGATCCTACCATCTTGCAGAGAGAACACACAGATTGCTACAAAGGGTCAGTCACCAGAAGGCAGTCAGCCTTCTCACTCACAACACCAGAAGCCAGGAGACGACAGACCACACCTTCAAAATTCTCTGAAAATCATTTTTCTACTTAGAATTCTATACCAGACAAACAATCCGTCAAATATGATAGTAGAATTTTAAGACATTTTCAGGCATGCAAAAATCTTTAAACATTTACCTCCCTGTAACCTTCTCAGGAATCTTCTTGAGAAAGTACTCGACCACATGGAGAGGGAGTAACCAAAAATAAAGGAAGACATGCAACCCAGAAAAAAGGCGATCCAGACCAGGTCAGGCCAAAGGCACTCCCAGATCGTGACGAAGGCGATCCAAGGATGCCAGCCTTCGGGGCAGTGATTTTAGGGAATGGCCAGTGTAGAGCAGAGCAAGGCGCCAGGGAATGCAAGGAAGAAAAGTTCCAAGAAAAGGAGAAAGTCGATCCAGTCTCTGATGCATTTGAAAATACTGAGAGGAAATTGACACTGGTGGAGAGATTAGAGATGAATTAGTGACAGGTACACAGAACAGTAAGCAAACAAAACTACAAAGGGAAAGGGAAGAAGAGGTGGCAGAGAGAAGAAAGGAGGCATAGAAAGAAAAAAAAAATTATTAACTCCATGGGGGGAAAAAGTTTTATTAAAAAAAAATCAATAACAAATCACAGACCCCTACAGAGATCAGAGATCTGGAATAAACAGTATTTAGACAATCACAATAATGTAAAATTGACTCCAACTAACCAAATAGTAACATTATACTGACAAGATGAGGAGAGAGAAATATTGATGGGGGAGAAATGGGAAAGGTTGGTGGTATAAGAGAAATAAATGCTCATTGTCCATAGTAGGAAATCAAGAAGTAATAGCAAACAAAAATATCCAAAACAGCAGATAAGCACCCCAGAAAAAAGAGCCAGAGTAAGAGTTGGGGGGGCGGGGAGAGGTGATTGCTGAGGCCAGGGGACGATGTATGCATGAGTTTGATTACAAAAATATTTTAAGGATTTTAATGTCTTACCTTTGTTACATCTACCTGATCTGACCAATCTCTGTTGAGGTACTCAGTGCAGTTACTAGTAGTATGAAATTTAATGGATCGAGCGACATGGTAATAGCAGTAAAACATCACTGTCAAGGGCACAATAAAATTTATCGCAACAGCTGTCATCGTGAAAGAAACAAAAGATCTGAAAATAAGAAAACGGAATCATTAAATTACTACTTGTTTAATGTATTAAAAAGGAAACAGAAACAGAATAATTATTAGAAATAATACTGGTACTATCCAGCAGTCATTACATTATTAAATAGCTTAGGAAGTAAATTTGATATTTAGACTAGGGGTTGGCAAACTATGGCCTATGGGCCAAATCTAGCCTGTCATCTATTTGTGTAAATAAAGTTTTATTGGAACCACATTCTCTTACATACTGTCTGGCTGCTTTCACAGGCAGAATTGAATAATTGCAGCAGTCTTGCCTGTAAAGCCTTAAAATATTTACTTGTCAGCCCTTTACAGAAAATGCTTTAGATTTAGATTTAATTTGAGAGTTAGAAATTTTCTATTTGTTTTTCTGAGTAATCTTTCATTTTCTTTAACAAACTAAATTATCCTCTTTCCCCTAGTAAATATAGAGGAGCATTACTAACCAGCAAGCAAATCTTTGCAGTGATGGTGCTTTTGCTACCTAATTCTCAGAAGATGCTTTATCACCAGATCGTCTTGAAAAGATAGAGAAAGGAGTCTGCCTAGGCTTTCACAGAAGCTGCACACTTTCTAACAATACTAACACTCCTTTATCCCTCTCACATTCTTCCTCTGAGGTGCAAATATCAGAAGGGTACTCTGTACCCCCGTTGCTGCCAGAGGAGAGAAAAGAAGCAACAGGGTAAATGGGACAAGGGGAGCTGGATGGCCTTTACTTGCAAACAAGCATAATTCAATGCTGGAGTCACATTATCATCACCAAGGAAGCCCTTTGCCATGCAATGTATGGAAAACATTTGATCTGAGTTTAAATTTGAAATGGTGAGAAGACGTCTACATTAGAAGCATTTGATTATAAAGTGTAACAGTGTGTCTTACGCATCATTTTTCCGCCAGTTTATGGTACAGGTGGCCCCAGTAGGATCTGGGGCATAACTAGCCCACCCTATGATAGGCATCACAGCCCAAAAGAGGCCATTGACCCAGGCCCCCGCAACCATGCTGACGTAAGTGCTGGTTGTCATGCTTCTTCCTGTGAACAGACATTTGAAGTATGAGCATCATTTGCCAATAATGGAATTCACATCTTTACTTTGTTTTCACTGATGATTCAAAGTTGTTATCAAGTAGATTCTTTACAGAGCACGTTAGCTCATTCAAAGCCTATCTACATGGATTCACATTCTGAAAAAAAATGACATTTAACCTGAAACCTAAATGATACAAAGGCTCGGCCACAGGTTAAGCAGAGAAAAGCACTTTCCAGATCTAAGGAAGAAGCATCTACAAAGACCCCAAAGTGGGAAAGGGCGTGGCCAGGACACCAAAGCGAGAGGGCCCTAGCCAAGGCTAGAAAGGTATCAGGGCTTTGGAGCCTGTTATGAAATTTGGGTTTTATTCTAAGTATAATAGCAAATCATTGAAAGTTTTGAGCAAGGATTGCCAGAGAAATAAGGCTGATCATGATTGTAATCCATTACATTTTAAAGTGAATTAAAGTGAATTACAGTTATATTTTAAAGTGAATGTGTGTCAAGTGATACTTACAAGAAATGGATTCATTGAGAAAGCAGAAAAAAGTGCTGTACCTGCATGAGGACGGCAGAAGGTCAGGTATCTATCCAAGGCCACGACTGTGAGTAATCCGATACTTGCCATTCCAAAAAAGATATTCAATCCCGCATAAATCTAAAAATCAAAATTGGAAAGAATCCACCATTCTACCAACTCTCCAAGAGACATTTACATTTTTTTCCCTTCTTCCACCACCCCCCACCACTCCGGTTCAAGCCATTGTTTCTCAGTTTAGTTGTGTAGCTCAGAGCAGCTCTCGCTGGCTGCTGGTCATTCATGCTGGCTGCCGGCCACTCATGACAGCCCACAGCAGCCCACGGCAGCACACACCAACCTCTCCACAGCAGCCAACACCAACCTCCAGCTGTTCACAGCAGCCCAGCCCCAGGGAGAGCTGTTGTTCACAATCTTAGCTGTAGAGGGTGCAGCTCAATGGCCCATGTGGGAATCGAAACCGCGACCTCGTCGTCGTTAGGAGCACAGCGCTCCAACCACCTGAGCCACTGGGCCGGCCTGACATTTACATTTTTATACCATTGCTAGAATATATTTTAAATACATTAAATGTTTTTATTTTTTATTTTACTGATTTTAAAATACATCTTCCAATGTCAAGCTGTAATGGGTTTAATAAAGGCATTTATAGAAAGTGTTTTGGGACTTCATTAAGTAAAATAAAGTTTTTAAAAATTTTAAGACATAAAATAAAACTTCTACACAACATACTCTACAAACAGAGTGCAAAAACAGACCATGTTAGGTATAACACACATAACCAACAAAAGAGTAATATTCAGAAGGTAGGGTGGCTGGTTAGCTCAATTAGTTAGAGCACGGTGCTCTTAACAACAAGGTTGCTGGTTCGATCCCCACATGGGCCACTGGGAGCTGCGCCCTCCACAACTAGATTGAAACAACTACTCGACTTGGAGCTGATGGGTCCTGGAAAAACACACTTAAATAAATAAAAGTTAAAAAAAAAGAATTAAAAAATGTATTCAAAAGGTAGAAAATTCAATAAGAGGAAAAGACAAACAGAAAAAATAAGAAAAGATGTAAACATATTATGTATTCAAAGAAATGTAAATTATAAGACACCATTTTACACCCATCAAAATGATAAAAATGTAAAAGTCTGACAGTCCCAAGCATTCGGGAGAATGTGGAGGAAGTGGCATAACTATTTTGGAGAGCAATTTGGCCACATCTGATAAAGTTGAAGATGAACGTTTTCTACAATCCAGCTACCCTCTCCTAAACAATGTGTCTAGAGAAACTCTCACATATTGTAGGAGACAGGTATAAGAACATTCATTGAAGCCTTCTTTAAAACAGAAAACTATTGGGAACAAATGCTCCATACCAGAAAAATGAATAAGTATGTTGAGATATGTTCATAAAATGAGTGACTCACAGCGACATCCATCAATATGGTGAAACCTCAAAAATCTATCATAATAGCAAATAATGAAAGGAAATTGCATAATGCAATGTATTATACAAAATTTAAAACATGCAGACAGTATCTAGTTTATGTATATTCCTACAATAATATGTAGTAAGATAGAAAAACATTCATGGGAAATAAGGGAATAAAATTGGGGATGGTATGCAATGAACTTCAACAGTATCTGTCAAGTTTTCTATTTTTAAAAAGAAAAACAATCTGAAGCACATATTGAAAAACATTAAGATTTGACAAAATTGGTTGGTGAATACGTGGGTATTCATTATTTTCTATTACGTACTCTCATTTTACTGTCTACATAGTTTAAAATAAACTATTAAAAACATCAAGCCAAAAAATCTTACTTCTCTACTACCTAATGCAAATTAATCTAGTTCCTTGTCAGTAAAAATAATAGCAACTATTATGATATGTCATTGTTCATTGTTTCAAATGAAAGCAGCATATTTCTCTTTAAATTTGCAATATGCAAGTTTTCATTTGAATATGCACGTTTTCACTTTTCTTCTCAAATGCTAATTTGTTTTTGTTTCTTTGGGTTGGGGAAATTTTGAAAACTTAATAATGGCTAGCAATTTCATTTCTCTTATTAAAGAATACATTTCCTAATCACTCCTGAAGCTGCTTTCAGTAAGAGCACTATATCTATCACCTTACATGATCTTATTTGATTGAAACCCTTGGGATTTTTTTTAGACATTTAAATTTACATCTCTTTAATCTACTTTATTTAGCTTTCATTGCAAAGATCTCCAATACCTGACATCCTGCATATCCAAATTTCCAACTTCCATACAGATCTGAGGCAGCAGACATGGGATAACCGACACTACTGACTCCGACGTCAGTAACAGCCAGGTTAATGAAAACTGCATTTGTGGGTGTCCGAAGTTCCTTGTACTTAATGAAGATACCCAGAACTGTTAGGTTGCTGAGAATACTTATCATACCTGAGAACATACACAAAATGTCATACACTTTTAATTTAAATGTTTAAAAGTAGTATCAAATTTAAATAGTTAAGCCCCTTCAAAAACATAGCCAATCTATTTCAGTTCATTTGAAGAGTTCCAGCTATTCTCAAAACTAGTTTAATATCTTTACAGCCCTCCTGTGAAATAGAAATAAGAAAATTAAAACAATCTGCCAATTGCATAAACCAGCACTGAAGGCTGGTTTTAATGTCATGACTATTAATTACTTTGTCTTTGAAATTCCTCCCCTGCCTTTCATACCAGTCCTGCGTATTTGGGGGATCTGTGTAGGACCCTACCATCTGTTTTGGCAATTGAACTTCCTCCTCCTCCTTCCTGAAACCAAAGACTCTTCTTTCTTTATAGTTTCCTTTCTGGAGCTTCAACTATCATACTATACTACAAGCTCTTCTATCACTTTCCAGCCCTGACCCATGCTCCAGTTCCATATCCCTTTTCATTCAACTAATTGCCATTAAACATTTAAGAATCTATGTGTATAAGATCAAATGACTGTTCCAATATTACTTGAAGCTTAACATGACCAAATCTGAGTTCTTCATCCAACACATACACACACACACACACTGCAAGGTTTGGCTATCCAGAGGGGAAGTCAGGCTGGCTTTCAGATACATTGAGATGCCTCTCAGGTGATCACCCTCAAATTCCCAGTCTGGGATCTGACTCTTACCCTTGTGTGCGCAGAAACTCAATGTTGGTGTCCGAGAATTGGCTGAACTTGGGTAGACAGATGACTAAACTTCTTAATCAGAATGCCAATGTATTAATTTACAATGAGAAATATTGTTGAATGGACCAGATGTGCGTGTTACATAACTCCCCCTACATGCTGCAAAGTATGCGTTGTTTCCCATAGCCTCATGTGAGCCATACTAGGTCCTAACAATGGGGGAGGGGGATGAATAGACAAATGCTAGAGCCATCATTGGATCCCTAGGGCTAAAGGAGGGTGAACAGCAAAAGAAATAGAGTTGTGTTCACCATGGTGAAGAGAAACTAGTGAGCGGCCACCACCACCCCCACCACCCCCACCACCACCTCCCCACCCCACAGCTATTGTCTGAGAAAGGGAAGGTTTCCAAGCATCAGCACACAAAAGTAACAGCTAAGGAAAAATTTCTGAGATTGGCACCTCAGTTAAAACTTCCATTTATTTTCCTGTTACCCGAATCTTCCAGATTCCTGTTCTTTCCCCCTCCACGATGCTGGCAGAATGAACTTGCTACAACATAGAATTAACCACAGTTCTTCTCTTCCCCAAACTTCAGTACTCTCCACTCTGTGAAATAAGAGTCCACATGTCCCAACCTGACATTCCAGGCTCTTTGCCTCAGTCTGCTTTCACCCTTTCCAAGCAAATTTCCACACTTGTCAAATAAGCCCTCCATTCCAGTTACCAAATACACCGGGCTTGTTGTAAATTTTGACTCATATTTCTCCCACTTGAAACATCCTACTTCTTTCCTCTATCTATCCAAATGCTACCCGTCCTTCAAAATTCTGTTCAAGCCCAGTTCTGCCCCAAAGCTTTCTCTTACCCACAAAATACTCTCTCTAAATTTCCAAAGAACTTGTTTATATTATACTTAATCTTTCGTGATGATATATTATTTAACTTTTATGTATTTCTAGTTTCACCGTGTGTACAGAGGGTGCCAAAAAAATGTATACACATTTTAATACCAACAACAGATGAATACAAGTCATGTGTATACATTTTTTTGGCACCCCCAGCATTTCAGATGCCTAATAGATATATTTAATAAACAGACCCCAACTAAAACTCATATTGCTTAATTTCTATTATTCCTGCAAAGCATAATTAAGACACAATGACAACAAATTTGATGGTTCTTTGGCTCTATTTTTAGCATCTAGTATTGTAGCATGTATACAGCACATATTCTAAAAAGCTTAATGAAGAATCTTTTGGGCTACCTACAAATTTGATGATTTTAAAAAAATCAGATAAAACAGTGCAGTAAGTTGCTGCCTACCAAGTGTGTAACCAGAAGAAAGTAACCATATACTGTGGTATGAGGTAAAAAATGTAGCCCTTTTCTGTTTTCTCTGCTGCTGTCTCAAACACACTGCTTCATTTCCCTTACTGTAGATGTTTTCTAACAGACAATGATCATTTAATAGGTAGGTCTAAGTTAATTTAATTTCCCCTTGGCTTCTGTGGCTTTTCTCCAATCTTTGGCAGATCCTTCTTCCTGGCCTTTCTCTCATCCCTACTTTGTTAAATATGTGCATTGGGTGTAGCATTGTCCTACACCCCCTTTCTTTTCATATTTAACACATACTCTGAGTGCTTTCCTACTTATCCAAGGCTTTATGCTGATACTTTGCAGGTCGACCTCATAAAACTCAAACCCATGTGTCCAGCTTTTTACTGGACATTGCTCAAACTGAACCCAGAAACTTCTCCTGCTCCCAAACTGTTCTTGCCCAGGTATGCTCCTATCTTGGATAATAGCTTTGTCATCTATCCAGTACCCCAAAAAGGAAACCTAGTTGTCATCTTTGATGCTCCCTCTCCTTCTCCCCCAATCTCCACATCCAACCGATGAGTCGAACTTATAGCTCTTGAATGTGTCTACTACTTCCTGTTCCCATTGCTGCTACTCCCTCCTTAGGCTTTCCTAACCTTCATCACAGGGACTCCACATGGTCTCTTAGCTACCACTGTACACAGCACATTGCCTGAGTGCAAAACGTGTCATGTCATTCAGTGACTCCTACTGTCTTTACAACTTAGGTGGTTCTTCATTACGTGGTAGACAGAATAGCTCTCACCCTTCGTTTTACAATTAATTCATAATGAGTTTATTTCAGGTCCTTAATCCACAATGCCCTCTTACCTCCCAGCTTTAATTATAGAAAAGGAGGCTGCTCAAGTTAGTAAAAGTTCCTAAGAGCTAAAATCTAAGAGAAATAGTAAATTAAAAATGAAATTAAAAATGAAAACTCTAGGCTTTTGATAAAATAAATGCTTTGACTGAATTCTTTTCCTCATAGCTTTGGGTTTGATTTGGAAGTTTAAGTAGGTTTTATCAAAGGGAAAAAATTAGGGGAACTAAAGAATAAACATTTGAACAAAAGCATAAAGAGGTTAGATATGCTCCCTTCAGTTCGACTACCAAAAACACAAACACATACTCACAGTATTCCTTGGTAAAACAGACCCTTGTGGTTATGTGAGGGCTCTAGAAGCAAAATGCCCAAGTTCAAATTCTGGTATAAATACTTAGTAGATATGTGTATTGGGCAAGTTACCTAAACTCTTCATATGTATAAATGGGGAAAATAACATGAATTTGCTTACTGAATTAGTATAAGATTTATTCTGTACATGTAAGTACTTAGAACAATGGTTGGTATATACCAACTATTCAAATGACATTAGCAGTCACAGCAGTAGTAGTGTGTGGAGGTGGTGGTAGCAGTATTCTGAGTAATAAGATCATCATTATTAATGCTACAAAGGTAAGAACCAGAGAGAACATTTTCTTAACAGAAAAGTTTCTTTGCAGGCTATGTTTATAACCAGATCAAAAATGATAGCTTTTCTTGGTCATCCACAAAAAAACTAAATCAAAAGTTTGTATACAATATATTTTGTATACAAAATATGTAATTGTAGTAAGGAGATTTTCTCTTTTAAGCAGGATAGAGTTGCAACAACAACAAAAAGTTAAAAATAGAACTTGTCAAGTACTTATCATAGTACTTATTCAAATGAATGAGTTAGCATATCACTAAAATTTACAAAAATTAACTGAGGAACCACAGTTTCTGGCACACAAGTAATAATCTTAATTGTGAATTACAGGGAAACTAATAAATTATAAATAAACTGGGTACAGTAAAATCTGCAATGCTTTTCACTCTGCTTGTGAATATATTTGAAAATTTTCCTACATCAATCAAAAAAATAAAATAACCCAATATAACAGTTACTCCTCTTAGGTTGGTGCAAAAGTAATTGCTGTTTAAAAGATTAAAAATTGCAGAAACTGCAATTACTTTTGCACCAACCTGATAAAATGCGTTTTTGAGCACAGTTGAAAAGTGACTGCTCAGTATAAAATTTATACAATTAAACCTATACATAAAGAAGATAATCAGAGAACTTCTATTGTCTTTTTCCCTTTTTTTTCTCAGCGAACAAGTCTTTACCTTAATCCAATATATGCATCAATGAGTGTGTATGTGTGGGGAGGAAGATACAAATATTAGTCCAACACCTACTGTTATTTACATGCATTTATGTGTCATTTAATTTTACTCTTCACAACAATTGCGACAAGTAGCTTATTCTTATCCCTGTTTTACAGATAACAGAACAAAAAGATAAAGGAACTTGTTCACTGTTGCAAAGATACTAAATGATGAAATCCGAAGCTCAAGGGTTTTTCAATACAGCACTCTGGAACAGCTGAATTTTCACCCTCTGTCCTCAATGACAATACGCTCTGCTCTCTTTTTATGATTTTTTCTTTCCAGGACATTTCAATCTTAACTCAATTCCACCACCAAGGAGAAAACTACAAAAAAAGATCTACAAGAATAGTAAATGACATAAAATTACACTTTTGCCATGGTGCAGTCTTCCTCAGTTAAAACTTAACAATGCAATAACCAAATATATGATCATAAAAGAATTACTCATTTTATAGAAAACTTTTCTCAGCCCCACTTAATTGCTCTCACATTCAAAGTAATTGGTGACGTTAACCACCATTACCAATACTTTCATTTATCCTCTCACCTACATTCTTTCTTGATCTTTACAGCCAGGAAATAGAGCAAGTATAGTATCATCACCCTTATTTACAGGAGCACTCCAACTCAAAAAGGATAAGTGACTTCTTGAGGCTGGCCAACAATATGGAACTTGAAGCACTATCTCTAAACCCATACTCTCCCTACTACCTCGTGCTGAAAACCTGTTTTTCTTCACCCATTCCAAAGCAAAATTACTGTTTAATGGAGTAAAAATAATCGTACATACCTGCCATAATTAAGTAAGCTGCAACAATATTGTGTTCAGTCTGTGACAAGACGGAGACACCTTCACTTTTAAAGTCTGAACGGTTGCCTAAATTATTCCTTTGCATTTTGGAGGGAAGATATTGAGATAGCCTTCATTAGAAAAGCCTTCAATAATTATGAAATGTTATTAGTGCCACTGAGGGAATAATTTTCAGAACCAATCATTTCCACTTAGAGACCTCAAAGAATGGCCTTTTCATAGGGGCCCTTCTATAACAATTGTGACTGGGCTAAAGAGGAAAGGATTTTAATTCCCAAAACAAGGGGAAAGCTTATTAGCAAAATAAATACCAAGCCACACATTTTAACCAATTTGGGCATCAGCCTTATATCTAAGGAGATTATCAAGTGCAAACATTCCATTTAAACAATAAACCAACTCAGAAAATCAAATGCAGGAGCTGAGTTAACTGTTCTCTGCTAGAAATCAGTTTTGAAATTAAGAGCCAGACTTGGTCCTCTAAAACTATTCTGATTCGAGTCCATATTCAGTTGACCCTTTCAAGTTTTTCCATTTTGGTTCCTTCTGTTTTTTCCATAACAATATATCTATTGATAATAAAAAAGTAATCTCCCCCCATCCTTCCAAATCTCACACCCCTAAAGGTAATATTGTTTGGTATACATCCTTTGTTTTTCTTTGTTTATACAAACATATATATTCATATGTGTTTGAGATTTCTCTTACTTTAAATAAAAGTGAGGAGATATGCATATATAAAATCATTCTGTAACTTGTTTCCCCCTAAAGCCTTATCATAGAATTCCAGGTCTATAAACATAAGTCTAATTTATCCATAGCTACACATTTCATAGCATGGATATAGCATGATCTACTTCACAATCCACCTCAGTTAATTTACCCTACACTGATATGCGCAAGTAATTATCTGATAATAATCATAGCATGTATCAGTCAAGTACCTGGACTCAATCATTCATTTGTAAAGTAGAGGGCAATTCTAATACTCTGGATCACCTTGTTATAACTCAAGAAATGGGTTACATAAGTGAGTTGCAATCTAACAAGAACATTTATTGTTAAAATAAGATAACCCCAGCACCTTTTTCTACCCATATTTTTAATGCCATGTAATATTAGGTTCTTCTCAATAGTGAATTTCTTAAAATCAGTAATGTTAGAGAAAGGTTAGATGCACCAAAGTTAACAGTGTAAGCATGTAACAGAACCACTAGAGGGCTATATTTGCCCATTAAAGTTAATTTTATAAATCTTAGGATGGCATAGCAGGAAGGGACTCAAGAGAATCCTTTTGCCTCAATTCTCTGCTATTATATAAACTGACAAAGTTGAACCAAGTTGGTTACCCTGTCCCAGATCTTACAGCTCCCAGAATTCAAATTTTTAATAAAGTAATACTCCAGAGTAGCTATACTAGTAAAGTGAATCTCATTAGTATTCCAATACCAAAATATTTTCAAATAACCCCAAAGCAATGAACATAGAACCTAAGTAGAACTCTCCCTTTTAAAAATATATGGGTTGTTGGTTTTTAAATCTTTTTTCTTTTTTTTGCATTCAGTATTCACAATAAAACAAAAAATTTTTGACTATGCTTTGGATCATAGTCTCTTCTGCTTCTATAATGAATTATACCTAGCTGTAGCATTCATTTAAACTTTACAGAAATAACTATT
The DNA here is from genome assembly GCF_964194185.1 of Rhinolophus hipposideros. Classification (NCBI taxonomy): domain Eukaryota; kingdom Metazoa; phylum Chordata; class Mammalia; order Chiroptera; family Rhinolophidae; genus Rhinolophus; species Rhinolophus hipposideros. The sequence goes on along the minus strand of NC_138047.1, from coordinate 81,918,507 downwards.
TTTATTTATAAAAAAATGAAGAATAATTCCAAAGATGGCCAACTATCTGCTGTAGATAAGTTTTACAGAGATGAGGGTGGTAGGTACATTCAAAGTACTTATTCGTGCTTCCTTCATGAATGATACAGAAGAGCTATGTTGGGATGAGGCTTAGAATACTAATATAAGTTACAAAACAAACTGTTTACACAGCTCACAATTCTTTAATTTCATAAACTTCAATTGCCTCAAGTCAATCCTTTCATAACTCTTCCCAAATTTTCAGGAATACCAGGCAACATTGCTTATATTCCAATAAACTGTTTAACTGCTATGGCAGTAAGTGCATTTTAACACGATGCAATCAGAACGTTATTCAGTTAAAACTCAAAAGATTTAATATGTGAATAATCATCCAAATATCTTTTACAATGGAACCCAGTGATACCACAGTACCAAACTTATTAATATGAGGCTCCCTAAACATGTGAACTTGATTCAAAACTGAATGTACCAAAGGAAACCCAGAAAGAACTATTATACTATAGGAAGAAAAGGGAAAAATAAGATGTGGAAATAAAAGTTAAAGATGGCCAATGACCAAAAAAATATACCTAAATAAAAGGTGAAATATCCAAGTGGTTTGTCTACCAACCTATACACTATTTCCATCATAGCTATTTTAGAGTTTTGTTAATAATAAAAAATGTAGGAATGTTACACTATCATCTGTCCTTGGGACAACGCCATGGCTTTCCTAGTGCTTGCCATGTATTTTACAAACCAAGAGTAGAAAACCCTGGCCCTAACTTGCACTGAAAATTTCAACACAAGGATTCTAAATCAAATAGCCTCCTTTCCCATGTTGTAAAAAGCAATCCCTTCTTCCTGTAAAACAGTAATTAAACATATTTGTTCATCATATATATTTACGGCCCACATATTTACTAATCCTGCTGCAATTCCATTAATCAAAAACGGTAGCAAACACCCACAATATTGACATAGGCAGTATTATATGCTACTCAAACGAGCATTCAAGATTTAACTAAGTATTAGGTTAGAAAATTTAGTAAAAAATATGGCAATATCATTCCTTCTGAGAAAACACATTTTGGTCTCTATTGCTAGCGTAGTATCAAGAAGTAACCATGATAGCAAGTTAGAATACTATGAGACCATTTCCCATGCCATTGAAAAAGTCAATGACATGGGAAATGGTCTCATTTTATCAATGGCATGGGATGGTCTCATTTCATAGTATTCTAACTTGCTATCATGGCTACTTCTTGATACTACACTAGCAATAGAGACCAAAACCAATTTCATTTCTGATGTCTCTTCCCAGGAACCTGAATGCGAGCAGGCAATCAAATATTTACTTACAGTGAATAACATCTTAAACATTTAGAGTCCCTTTAAAAAGTAAAATAACATTCAGTAAAACTTTCAAAATTCAATCTACATTGAATAAGAAAAATTAAACATTTCTTCAGAAATTTCTTGACTTCAGTTCTCACTTTGAACAGTTGTCCCAACTTTAATAGATTCATAATCATACTGAAGTTTTCTAATCAATTATTAATTGCAATTAGAGAAACTGCTTTGCTAACACACAGAAGGAAAACACAATAAAGAATGCTGATGTTCTTGTATACAAAAGGCAAACATTTTGAAAGGGGTGTTATAAATACGTAATGTAAAACACTGCTCCACTAGCCAATTTTTTAAAAGTTATACATGGAAACAAATCATTTTTTTCAATGTGAAAGCCACTGGGTTTAAACTGTAGTTGTTCGTTTTAACTTAAAAAATACCGTGTTTCCCCCAAAATAAGACCTAACCGGAAAATAAGCCCTGGCATGATTTTTCAGGATGACATCCCCTGAACATAAGCCCTAACGTATCTTTTGGAGCAAAAATTAATGTAAGACTCAGTCTTATTTTCGGGGAAACACAGTAGCTCTGGTTTAATAAACACAGCTCCAAATAACTTAAAGGAATAAAACACTTTATTTTAAAAATTCATATATGCTGCAAATGAAAACTGTCCATTTATTAAGCAATCACAGTTTCAAGAATTATAGAAAACATGAGAACACCTGTTCATACACTTTTAGAGCAAAACCGCCTATTGTGTTGCACGGTCTGTACAATGTTGACATGTAAGTGCCACTGCCATAGTTCTTCAAGACTTGCTCAGGAAACAAGTTTCTGATCCATAGAAGCAGATCACGCAGGTTAACGCAGAAATCAGCTGGAGAAGTTTCTGTCAACTTTACACTTAATGTCCTCTCCCTGATTAAGAGAAAATGAAAGTATTAAGGGTATAGAAAAATGAATCTTAAATAGTACCATCACCCAAATCTCAAGTTTAATATCAGCATTAGTTCTTGTAATGTTTAGCAAACCTACTTTACCAAATTTAACTGTCATTCATATTACAACATTTTATTTTTCAAATTAAAAACACAGCAAAATAAATTAGAAGTAGGTGAAAAAATTCAAAGGGAAAAGCAAGGAAGAGTGACATAAAACGAAGCTATAGAGTAGGCTAGAACAAACACCACCATGGTGTTCTACATACTTGCAGGCAAACAGAAATAAACTTTTAAATGATAAGACAATACCAGGTCTGGAAATTCAGTATTTAAAGATCTTTTCCACACTCACCTCTGAAACCACCGCCGCCTCCTCTCCCTCCTCTGAAGCCCCCACCTCTACCTCCTCCTCCTCTTGCACCTCTAAAACCACCTGAAGATCAAGGAGACATTGATTAAATAAGGGCAGTCTATCAGATTCGGATAAGCCTACAAATATCAACACTATTCTTGTAATTATAAAGCATAATAAATACACACATTATTTCATCTTGCAGAATTATTTAAAAGATGAAAATGGAGAAACTGTAGTCGTTTCCCAATTGAGCAGCAGGCTAAAACCCTATTTAGCCCTACTGTTAATATATGAGTGCCTTGGCTTTTGGTTATGTATGGTCAATTCTCTTTTGGCTGAACAAAAGCTTTTATCCTAAGAACAAGGGTAGCTGATATGGTGGTTTCGTCTGGGGACTGCTACAATAAACACAACGTTCGGGGTGAATGGAGCTGTATATGGACCGTGACTGACACACATTGACAAGCCCTGAAATTTTAAACTTTTAAAGTGTTTTTCTATTATCCAATACATATCGGCTTCCTATTTCAGTCTTCACTTTTACGTATTTTGGGGGCTAACTTTGTCAGGAAAGATGAATTATAAAAGGAGAAATTGTAAAAGGAAACAAACATACATTTCCAAAACACTGGTATAAAAATATAAAGGTCTAAAAAAAATAGAGCTGTGAATTTTTTAATGTTATGTATGAGACTAAATATACCATAGGAAAGACGGGATTCTCCTTAAATATTTTCCCAAAAATATTTAAGAAAGAAATATGTTCAAATCTGTTACGAGAGTATCTCCTAGCTATCTAGACCCAAAAAAAGTACATTTGTGGAATGAAATAATTGAGAGAGGCAAAGGTGAAAACAGAGTTCTCCCTTTTCTGACCCAGTAACAGAAGCTTTCCAACCCCAATTTTCAACTCCTCTTCCTTACCACTTTGGCTCTGCCCGTCATCTGGTCACCCACCCACCACACCATTCACAGATGTAAGCACGCCCAGCCCTGCTCATCACCTACTGCCCACATGAGGAATGCACCAAAGCTCTGGGGAAATATGTCAAAATACTGAGCTCAAAGCAATAATGTATTGGTAATGATCTTTGACATGACATTAGAAGATGTAGATTTTATTTCTGGGCTGCCAATTGTTTTATTAGGGCAAATTAACTTTTGTAAGCCTCCATTTCCTCATCCATAAAATAAGGATAGCACCTGCCCTGAAAGGTTTTGCTGACTATTAAGAGTATACTTGGATATTAAGAGAACACAAGACCAGCTCTCAGTACATAATCAACACTCAATGATACTAAATTCAGTTACAATCTTATACTTAATAAAAATGCCCAACAAAATATGAATAACACAGAGATGAAATCCCTCAATTTTATACTTTATTAGATTTTTCTTTTTAAATAAGTTATGAAACTAAGTATTACTATGGCAATCTGCCAAGATTTGAAAATAGCTTTACAAAATAAACAAACATAAGGGAGGTTTGCCTTTACACAGTTTAATTGCACTACAGAATGAGCTGCAACTTTAAAATCTCACTAGAAAATTTTCCCCACAAGTAACTTACCGCCTCTACCACCTCTGCCAACTCCTCCTCTGCCTCCTCCTCGACCGCCCCTGCCACCGCCTCTTGTAGGTCCCTTCTCACCTGGAGGTCGAGGTAAAAACCTCTGCAGTGGCAGCAGCTTGTATGGGTCTATATAAAACTGGAAGTATAACAGAAACAATTAGTGTAATGACTTGGGGTAGTATAGTGTAATCATGAGAACCTACACACTAATCTCAACACTGCCTGGGTTCAAATCCCAACCCTACGACATACTACTGTATAGCCCTGGGCAAGGACTTAGCTTCTTTATGCCTTAGTTTCTGATCTGTAAAATCAAGGTTATAAAGTACCTACCTCACATAGTCCTTGTGAGGCTCAAAAAAGTAATGCATATAAAGCACTTAAACTTGGGCACAAGTAAGCATTATATGCAAATAAATAAAAACCAACACCAATTCAATCTCATTTCTCCTTAGAAATAGATAATGCCTTCCAAAAATTAACCACATTTTCACTCAACAGAACTACCAAAAGAAAAAAGAAACTATTAAAATTTAGCATTAAAATCCAAAATAAAGCATTAACTCACTATTCCAAGACTTTAATAAAGAATCAAATCAGGAACTTCTTACTCAACATACAAAGTAATGAAGGATTTGTAGAAACTAAACCCACTCGATATTTAGGGTTAAAGATTACATTTTTCACAATAGTGATATATAATGGGGTATATTTCATAATTTTACACAAAACACACGAAGGGGGGTTTCAAACCTATAATGTATTACTTATAACAAGATGTCTGAATGTCTCTTTTGCTATCACCTTATCACTCTTGTGCCCTTCAGAGCACATTATCTCAAAAACATTGTCTAGCTCTTCACTGTCCAATATGGCAACCACTAGCAACATGTGGCTAGATTTAAATTAACAATTAAAATTCAGTTCCTAAGTCACACAAGCCACATTTCAGGTACACAAAAGCTACAAATGGCTAGTGACTACTGTATTCAGCAGAAATTTCCATCACCACAGAAAATTCAATTGGGGCTGGCCCGGTGGCTCAGAAGGTTGGAGCGCTGTGCTCCTAACGCCGAGATCGCCGGTTTAAATCCCACATGGGCCAATGAGCTGCACTCCCTACAGCTAAGATTGTGAACAACAGCTCTCCCTGGAACTGGGCTGCCGTGAGCAGCCAGAGGTTGGTGTGAGCTGCCATGGGCTACCGTGTGCCAGCATGAGTGTGGCCGGCAGCCATCGTGAGGTGGTGTGGGCTGCTGTGTGCTGCCATGAGTGGGCAGCAGCAGGCGTGAGCAGCGGGCAGCCGGGGAGAGCTGCTGTGAGCAGCCCCGACCAACAACTGGCGACCAACTGCCTCAGCTGGGGCGAGCACAAGGCTCATAACACCAGCATGGGCCAGGGAGCTGTAGCCTACACAACTAGACTGAGAAACAATGGCTTGAACCGGAGTGGGGTGGCGGGGGAAAGAAAATTCGACTAGACAGCATTGGTCTAGAAACCATTATAATAATCTAATCTGCACAGAGACGGTCAGAACTTGAACAGTGGATCTAGAAACGAGGAGAGGTACAATGTACCAATTTAGCATCTGTGATTTAAACACACACACACACAAAATAAATCCTCAAATAAATAATGCTGTGAGCAAAGGCAGGCATCCAGATCAAATGTAAGTGGCTATTACAGGCAAATCCTTTTTTTCAGGTCACCAAATGAGAAGCCTGGCTCTTCGGCCCACCGGAAGCAGTGCAAGCTCCCACTGGGTACTTGTCAGGGTTTTTATAGCCAGGCACCATCTGCTAGCAACAAGGCAGTGTTCCCATCTCATCTCCTATTCCAGCTGGCTTCTGGGCCCATCAGTCCATTGGCTCCAGGACCTGATGACCTCCATGTTGCTAAATCCAATGAACAGCTTGCAACAGCATTTTGCCAAAGTTGAGCACTTGTGATAACCATTTTTATGACTCTCCTGGATGCCTTATCCTTTACTGGCAGTTACTTCTGTCTCCACCAACAGATGTATAAATTTAGGAGTTGCCCCAAAGCTCTTTTCCTCTCATTCTTTCTTCCTAGACTGTATCATAAACTGTCTGTACAATGACAACTTCCCAATTCTATCTCTAGTCCACTTTTCCTTTGAGCTCTTTGTATCTCACAAATTCTTCAAACTCATTATGTCCAAAACTGAACTCATTCTCTTCCCCTAATTCCCTTCTTCTCCAGTGTTGCTACCCACAAAGACGCCGAAATCACCGAAAGACGGTGGTATTACTTCAACTGCAACAGCTCATCAATTACTATACTACTTTACTACTTTCTCTCTGTCATGTATCATCCATTTTTATCCATTTCCACCATCACAGTCCTAGTCCAAAATATCTAATACAGCAGCCTCCAACCTGGCCCCTTCACATACAGTACTGACTCTTTCCCAAGGTGCTCTTATATTTTTCCAATGATCTTTTTAAGTATAAATTTAATCATATGTATTCTAATATTTAAAAACAAAACTAAAATTAAAATCTAAAATCTTTCCCATGACCTTAAGTAATCTAGCCCCTGCCTGCCTCTCTAGTCTTAATTCACAACTTTCCCACTCCTCCGAAATGTTCAATGTCCAAACTATACCTCCACCTTTTTCAGATCCTTCACGTGGCTACTGTCTCAGAGACTTGCACACACTGTTTTCTCCACTTGTAATGCACTTCCTGCTCCTCCCTGACTATTGCAGGGGTCCCAAGTGCTAGCCTAATTGTATCAAGGTTATCCAGCTTTCCTTTTCAAAACTGAATCCTGGTCCCTACCTAAGACCTACTGAGTCAAATTTCTAGGTGTGGGACCCAGAAATACATCTTAAAACCTCCCCCAGATAATTCTGATGGGCAGCCAGGTTTGGGAATAACTACTAGGCAACTTTCAGGTCTGAGCTCCAAGCTCACTTCCTCAGAAAGCCAATACACTAAATTTGGTCCCAATACTAGCATTCTCATAGGAACCTGTATTTCTTCCATAGCATGTATTACATTACTCAAATATTTATGAAATCATTTAATATCTGACTTCTCCCAAATAATGTAAGTTCTATAATGTTTTACTTAGAATGTTTGATCATGCAAGGCTTTTCAATATAAGACTTTTACATAAACTATAAAACATACTCTAGCAGTTACAGAATTTGCTAATATGACAAAGAGCACTTTCTGAAAGCCTATATTAAATAAATACTCCAGAAGACAAGTTCAGTGGCTGAAGTATAGAATATCTCAATTTAAGAGGGTCACTGGTGATATACTGGGGGAGTTTCAAGTGCCCCAACCAGGACTGCCCTGAGGTAGGTCGTTCACTTATACAACCAAGGATCCTAGGTATCATAAGCTTGACTCACCTTCTGCAGTTTTTTAAAGGAAGATGCCTTCATGTTTTCTGACAATTTAACTGAAAAATACTATTCATTTTATTAAGGAAAAAGCAGTTAAGATCAAAGAAAGTAAACTTCTGAATTCATGTGTAATTTTAAAAATAACAAGGATAGAATAAATGGAAATGTTTAGGAAAAGTAAGAAATGAGTTTCTAAGAGGAAGTTAAGATTGTTTTAAAACTTCCAATTCCTGGGCCTCAGGTGGTTGGAGCACCGTGCCCCTATGGCGAGGTCGCCGGCTCGATTCCCACATGAGCCAGTGAGCTGTGCCCTCTAACAGCTAAGATTGTGAACAACAGCTCTCCCTGGAGCTGGGCTGCCGTGAACAGCCAGAAGTTGGCATGAGCTGTCGTGGGCTGCTGAGTGCTGCCGCAGTCTACCATGTACTGCCATGAGCACCGGCAGCCAGCGTGAGTGGCTGGCAGCCATTGTGACAGCCGCTAGTGAGAACTTCAATGAACTGCTATGAGTGGCCGACCAGCGACAGATTGCCTCAGCCAGGGGGGGAGAGCAAGGTTCATAATACCAGCACCGGGAAATGATGGCTTGAACAGGAGCGGGAAGGTGGGGGAGAAAGGGAGGGGGAAAGAAATAAATAGTATTTAGACAACTAGGTAGCAATGTGGGGGGGGGGGGAGTTATATCCATTTAAAAAAAAAACAAAAAAAAACCTTCCAATTCCACCAGTGGCACCACCATATCCAAAAAGCAAAGTACCTCAATCCTGCAACATTTATCCAAATGGCAATCATTTCTAAAACTTTCCCAAAAGGGCCTATCCTTTCAATATATTATATATGGAAATACATTCTCCCTTATGGTCCAATCTTAGCAATACTCTGTCCAAGTTAATGAAACAAGTTAATTTAATCAATACTTAGCTCCAGAAAAAGCAAATAGTAACTTTTCAATGAGATCACTAAGCCTTCCAATTATAAAGGATACAAAATCTCTAAGTTGTCCAAATATTTCATCCACTTTTCCAATTTGTTCTTTGTTTTCTAAATAAACTGGAGCATTGAAATAAGGCACCTTATTTTCATCTGTGGTACATTTACAAACTATGTCATCTTCACAGGGATGCAGGAACTCTCCTAATACTGAAATAGGACAAGAAAACATTAAAATATAAAACAATTTCAAATGATATTGACCAATCTTTTCTGGAAGCTTCCTTCTTGGTTACCTGGGATTTCACCTATTCTGTTCTTAGAGGCAGAAAAGCCTTCCTACACCAACTCCACAACATACTGGCTATGTGACCTGGGGTTAAGGGTCTCACCTTCTCTCAGCTTCACTGTCCTCATCCTTAACATAGGGCTAACAACTGTTCCAACACCTACTATATAGTACGGGGAGGATAAGTGCAATAATAAATGCCAAGTGCTTAGAAAAGTGCCTGGCACATTGAGACCACTAAACCTATAACAGTTATTTTATTATAATAACATTATTTGATTAAACACTACGTTGCATTTTACTATTCCTCCTTCTCCCCAATCCCTAACTATAAAATGAGTCTTTGTTGTTTTCCTGTCTTTTTTCTCCCCTTTTATACCTTCCCATTACCACCTCTTCACCAATGACTCTCAGAATTTTTCAGGGAAGTCTGGAATCTCAAAATAAGTACCTTTATTTCTGATTGACTGTCACCCCAAACTAAAATACTCATCACATTCCTGCAAAACCACTTTCCATCCCTATCACCCAGGATCAAAACCTGGAACCTTTTAATAATTTCTACTATTAGCTAAATTCTTCTGAGTTTGTTTCCATTGAAATCTCTCTCTCATCTAACCCTTCCTTTTTCTTCTCACTTTCACCATGCTCTCAATTCTTCCCCCATGTATGGACTGTTGCAACCGCTTGGGGGTTAGGACCTTTGACTGCAGTCATTACCCTCTTCAAACCTTGCTGTATACTGATCCAATCTATTCTTCATATTATTCGACTGCGTTAATCCTTTCTCCTTTTGATAATAGGCTTCTACTGTCAAATCTGTCTCACTTTCCGTGGATTCCATCTCACTCATTGATAATTACTGCAAAACTACTCAAATGAGGTCTTTTTCTTGACTTCCCTTCCATAGTTTCCCTTCCAAGCAAAATTTTTTCTCACTTCTCTTACTAGTAATTGAAAACCTAGGCTTTGGACTCAGAAAACTTGCTTTGTATCGCAAATATATCATTCACGGATTGAACACTTATTCCTAATTATGACCATACCAACGACACTTAGCCCTGAATCAGTTTTCTTACCTGTGAAATGGGGGCAGTAAGGGTAAGCATACAATATTACCTATTTAATATCTTCCTTTCAGCCCAAACTCAAGTTCCACCCCCAGGATGCACTCTACGTGTCCTTCAGCTTCCTTATTGTCTCCCTGACTTGCCACAGCAGGATTGTAAGTCAGTTTACAGCATCTCCACAGATTGGACTCCCAACCAAGCAGCAACCGCCTACGTGAGTTGCTGGATCTCACAGCACCTGACTCCCGGTCAAACTAACTGGTAACACAAACCCACCAGCTCCGCACCCCACCCGGACCCCCATTCTACTCCCCGGCCCCAGGCAGGCCGAGCTCTGAAGCCGACATACAAACTACATGTTCTGGAGGCCCTAGGTCTTGGCCTTTGTTAAAGCCTCCGCGGCCACCCCCTCGTCCAAATCCTCCTCGGCCGCCGCCGCCCCTGAAATTGCCGCCGCCGCCTCTGAAACTGCCGCCGCCTCCACCTCGGAAGTGATTGTTGTTGCTGCTGCCGCCGCGATTGAAGCCGCCGCCTCCACCACCTCTATGAAAGCCTCCGCGACCTCCGCCTCGAAAAGACATGCTCGCTGCTCCCTGGAGAGAAAAGCAGTGTGTGCCTTTGGGTCACTGTGGCTACACCACCTGCCCCTCTGGGCCTCGGGCAGCACCCCCCCTAACAAGGAACAGTAACACTAAAAGCCACCCTGACACCTAACCCACGGCCAAGCCGCCAGCGACGGACCCCAAGGGCGAGCGTCCCCGCCCGCCCCACAGTCCTCTGAGCGCCCACCGACCCTCACCCGCCTCGGCTCCACCGGTTAGGACCTCCTCCCCCGGCGGGCAGCAAGGTCTTCACGGCGCTGCCCCTTCCTGCCCTCCTCTGTCCCCCGCGCTGCCGGGCTCCGCGTCCAGCATGCCCGGGTCCGCGTTCCCCCTCCTGCCACTTACCGGCGCCACGTGCACCTCCGGCCCGGGAGCGCACACCCACCCGCCCGCACTTCCGCCGCGCACGCTACTCCTCGGCCACCGTACCGGCACAAAGCGGGGGCGGGGGAAACACCAAAACCTCGAAGAACTTTTTTACAACAACAAAACAAAAACGGTTACCGGCGGAACCAACGACCTGTAACCTTTCCAAAACAGCCTTCACCGCTGGAAGAGTTGCAAGAACACCTAACGTCAACCACTGCTTTAGGACAGTTAAGGCGCTTTGCCTACCGGCGAGCCCAGGAAGTGACGTATAATTGCGGCGTCCGTTGCGTCCCGGTGTTGCAGGAAGTGCCGCCGCGGGGTTGCCCTGGGAGACCTCCGGCGGGAGAGAGCCGGCCCCTCGGGCAGCGGCCCCGCGGGCGCCGAGGGCGTGCCGAGTGGCCTGCGTCCTTGCTTTTCAGGCTGCGAGATGAGCCTGCCCGCTCGTCAGTCCGTTGCCAGCTCCAGCCCACGTCTAAGGAGCTTTGAGCCGTGCTCTGCACGTGGTCGCGGCGAAACTCAGCGGGAGGGCTCGTCTGCATCCTCGCCGGTCGCTTTTTCCGCGCCTTTTGAACTACGCGTGATGATGGGCTGAACGTCCTGTGGTTCCACTAGTTCGAGGAAGGAATGAGTGCGCGCGCGCGCGTACTTTTAAAGAAACTGTGTCATCCGATAGAAAGCCAAACCGTACTTTTATCTTTTGTGCCGGGATAGTTGATTCATTTGTCACGTAGGTTTTACGCACCGCCAGGCTGTACGCGGTCTGTACTACAAGCCTCTCACCCCTCGATACCTGACCTCAGCTTCTGCTGAAACTTCCGAAGAACGGTAGTGCCCTCCTGTTTATTAAATTTGGGTGGTCTGTTTTACACCCGAATTTTCTGAGACCTTACCTTTGTATTGGACACGGTCGACCTCCTCTGAAAGTGGGAGGGTTGGTGTTTCAGAGGGTTATTTTGATGTTGAAAGAACTTTTCAAATTTAATTATGGGAATGGTAGGAATCACAGTGTGCCTTCCACACTTAAGTATAAGCTGCTCGAGAAAGGACCTAACAGTCCTCCATAGAAAAGGAATTTGATATGTGTGTTTTCACTCAGACTTGATCAATTTACTTTAAATTCCATACATCGCACGGGTAGAATTATTCGTAGCTGTCCCGCTGTATTCTGCCTGTGTCATTTAACATCAACATTTACATTCAGTGTTTTTCTCCATTTAGCGTTCCACTATTCTCTTCAACTCACTGATGAAACCATTGGACTTTTATGGGACTTTCAAGATGACCTGGTGCCCCTTTATTTTACACGAAAGGAACTGACATTCAAAGAAATGAAGTAACTTCCCCAGCTAATCAGAGGGACAACCTAGAACTTTGTATTGTCACCGTCTTTAGTCCCTTTCTGCCCCCCCCCCTTCCTTCCTCTTCCCAAATTGTTCATCATTCCAGTCCTGTTTGTCCTCATGGTGGCATAACACTTTTGGTTTCTTTATCTTTGGACTCAGACTTTTGATCACTCTCCTTCTCTATCATTATCGCCATCCCCACCTCAGCCTTGGTTGCAGTCTCTTATCCAGCGCTGTCAATGCCTATGAATTTCTTCTAAGGTAGCTTTCTACTGTCACTACAGGCCTCCTGTTGTCACTACTATACTTTCTTCTGTTATTCCTACCCTAAGTCACCCAACATATAATCTACAAGAATTAAAAGTAGAAAAATAATAGCAGTGAACTACGACTTCTCACATTCTGAGCATCCTTGTTGCCTCAAAATAAATAATTCCAGGCTTAACTTTTCTTCCTCCCATCTGTACTGCCTGTGATGACATACCTTACTAAACCCATTTTCTTGTACCATAGCCATCACAGGACCCCAAATAACTCCCCATTTCCTTTAAAAAACAAATCTAAAGCAAACTCTCTGCACTGAGTGGGTCTTCTGTATAATTAATTGTCTTTCCTTCCTGTGTTGTATGCCTTCCCTCTGCCCCATCAGGCCAGCACCATTGCCTTGTTTCTCTTTCTCTTCTGTAGCTGAACACTTCCAACTTGGAAAAGCTCCATTTCCCATCAACTAGACCAGCCTTTTTCTATCTTTTTACACTGGAGGAGCCCTTAAAACAATGTTCATGTCTCAGAAACCCCTGCATAAAAATTTATATATTATATATATAAACAAATTAATTTATATATAAACATATAAAATTATATTTTATATACAAATGCTATATATTATACATAACGCACATATATTAACATGTATGAAAATTAACACATATGTTAACATGATCAGCAAGTTGTAGACATAATGACCCAATAATTGTCAATGCTCTCTTTTAACTGGTAAAATACATGTAACATAAACATTACCATATTAATCATTTTTAAGTGTATAGTTTATTGGTTCACATTGTGCATCTCAGTGCTCTTTTGAGTAGAGAATGATGTTTCTCTGTGAATATGTTTAGTTTTGTTCAACTTATTAGCTTAATTCTGTAGTTTTCTCCTCCTCACAAAGGATGTCAGTTCTGATGCAAATTGAGACAGAGAACTTCAGTTTTTCCTTTAATTTAGTAAAGGTTACAAATTGATTTTAGTGAGTGTTAATCGATTTATAGGCCTACATATAAATAAAAGTGTTATTTTTAAAAATTAAAATAATAAAATTTACCTATTTAGTATGAAATCTGCTTATTTTTTGCTGTGTATATTCTCAATTCTGTGTTGATCTTGAAACTGGCATACACAGATTTCATTTTATACCAAAATGCAATGATTTCTGTCTTTGTTCTTCTTAGTGCCCATTAGACAAGAAAAGTCTTACTGACACAAGAAGTTGAAAAGTACAGTAAAATGTGTATTACTTTCCTATGAGTGGCAGAATGCTCTGTCTTAGAAATGCAGAACTTGTACAAAGACAATCAGTAAATTTCATCTTACGTGTATAACCAATTAACAAAGATCTTCCTCTTCTCTCAAAAGTCAGGTGCTCAGGCTGAAAAGAAGATTCAGGAAAAAGGAGCCCTCATTCAGTCACACACTTGTGCTGAAAGAGGGGAAAAACTGTTCTGTGTTGTTCTGCAATTTCCCCAGGTGGTTTGGTTCAAACTTGACACTTGAGACTTCCTCACTTTGAAATGTAAGCAGCAGGGGAAATATTTCAAAGTTTCTTTCTGCCATATGATTTTTCCAAAGACTCAATTTCTATTTAAAACCAAGAATCTTGCCATTTGAAATTAAAATATTTTCTCCAACCCCTTCAAGATACTTATTCAACTAGTTCATGTGATGAAAAATGTCTACTAAGTAGGCAAGTCTGTAACCATTCTTGATCTTCAAAGCATTTGGCAAAATATAGCCTACTATTTTCTTGAAAGTACTCCCACAGTTCACTTTTTAGCGCAAACATCCTGTTAAGATCGAAAATCTGTACTAGTTTATCTTATTGTGTAACAAATTACCCCAACACTTAGTGGTATAAAACAATAAACATTACCTTGCATAATCTCTGTAGGTCAGAATCTCAGGAGCAGCTTAGCTTGGTGGTTCTGATTTAGGGTCGCCTGTGATTGCAGTCAACTGAATGCCCAACTGCAGATGAGGTGGCTCACTCATGTACCTAGCAAGCTATTGCTGTCTCTTTCTACGAGGACCCAGTTCTTTGCCAAATGGGCCTATTCATTCACAGAGCGCTTAAGCATTTTCATGACATGGCATCTGGCTTGCCTTAGAACAAATGATCTAAGCCATAAGATTTTCTGCATTTACATGGTCTTTGTCCAGATTTCCACATAGTTTTTAAAATATTCTTGAGTGAACTGGCCTTTGATAAGTTTAGCCATTTTTGTAGCATCATTCAGAATTTTTTTCATTTCAGCTCCCAAAATTTCTGATGCCAGCACTTTTTCTGGGAGGAGAGCAGTATGTTGTGAATACATCAAGATTTTCTTTTTTGTGAGAGTGAACCTTTTCAGGGAGCAATGCTCAAATCATGGATGGGGTATCATCAGCACAGATACCAACACACTTCCTCCAAGACATACTTTTTGTTTCTAATATGAAAACAAAACAGTAGATGTATCTTGGCCTTTATTTGGGGCAGCATTTTATTATCACAGAAAATGTTCTTGAATTTCATTAGAATTTACATATCTCACAAATGCTACCATATGACATTTATTATCGAAATATGTTGATCCATTAGTGTGGATGAAAAGTTTTTTGGTTTATTATACAAATCTTCAGCATCATGTGACATGTTATCAATTACATCAATTTATCAAGCTTTGAGAGTGAAACCTTTTTAGTTTCTTACATTATACAGTATGCTAGCATTTTACTCTCTATAAATTTACATACTAGAATTGTGAGGTTCTTATCAACTGTAGAGCGTTTTCCTTTTTAGTCAAAAAGTTCTGCTACTTAATAACTTGCTTTTTGAACCTTTTTACAGAACTGACCTTTTTTAAACAATTTTTTTTAATCTGGGATTTCAAAGACCATTTAAAATTATGTGCTCTTTCAATCTGATTTGTAGTTAAGTTTCTTCAATTTTGCTGGAGCTATTAAGTTTTGATTCTTCATTACTAACTTGATCAGAATTACTTAGGCCTAGAATTCTCTTCCATCACCCACTTTGTCTGCAAAAATTACGTTGGACTCTAAGTCATGTTTGTAAAACAGGTGCTAAAAGTAAAACAAGCAAGCTAAACAAGGAAATCACAAAAGAAAAATGAAATCTTTAAAAATACAATTCACTTTTAATCTACAAATTCCAGGTTTTGCAATATTTACATGACAAAATGACAGGGAGGCATCTGAGCATAGTGCTTACAAAGTCTTTCCTTAGAATTAAAATTTACCCCGTGATTTGGTATCGTATCAGGAAAGCGTGTTTGCTCTCAGTTGGCTGAGGGAGGCGGGGAAGGACAGATAAGAGATAGAGTTCAACAGGGAGAGGCTGATGCCCTCAATCTATCCTCCGTCCCTTGGTACAATTCAGCACGCACCGATTATCAACAGCCTCTCCTGTCTCACATCAAAAACTGAGAACAGACTCAAACAAATAAGCATATTCATGTGGAAGAATACTGCATGTAGCTGAATGACCTCTAGCAAAACTGACAGGGCTGCTTGGTCACTATTGGTCACTCCAAGTACTGACATTGCATGGAGAAGGAAACTCAAGAAAAATGTTTTCCAATCCCTTCTGGAACCCCTATTAAAATCCCTAATGACATCTGCAGACCCCAACTGAGAAATGTGCACTGCGCTACAAGCTCCTGAAGAGTGGAAACTACATCTTAACTTGTTTTGGTATCCTAAGTACTTAACACAGTGCCTGTAAAAAAACAAACAAAACTGATGCCCAGTAAGTAGTCATTGCATTTAACTCTTCTCTGTATTTTGAATTTCTACCCATCCATTAAGGTTTTGCTTGCCAACAAATAATCAACGAAGAGATTATAAAAGAGATGGGGCAAGGGTGGAGAAAGGGTGTAAATGTTTCAAATGAGGGGATCCAAGAGCTCTGAAAGTATACATCCAATTGTGTTACTGAGAAGCTAGGAACTCCAATACTTGGTAAGGAGATACTGTAAATGACGAGAAAAGGATAAAAGCCTTTACATTGAAACAAAATTTTAAAAGGATGTAGCCAAGTTGCCATTAGATTGGAAACATTAAGATGAATTCATGACTTTCTTTTTAAAAATTTTTTTATTAAAATTTCAAACCAAAAGTTGAGAGAGCAGTAAAATGAACCTCTATATACCTCTATATAATCCAGCTTCAATTACCAGCTGTTCGCAGATCTTGCCTCATTTATTCTATTATTATTATTATTATTTTATATATTTTTTTGCTAGAGTATTTTTGAAGTAAGCTCCAGATAGCATTTCTTCCGTAAATACCAGCAGAGGACTTTTTAAACATAAGCACAATACCATTATCACACCTAACAAGTGAAATAATTCCTTAGTATCAGCTTATAACAATCCATGTAGAATTTTCCCAACTTATTTCAAAATGTCTTAATAATTGGTTTTATCAAGTGAAGATCCAAACTAAGCCCATGTATTACATTTGCTTGATATGTCTCTTAACTTTTATTCTTTATCAGTTTCCCTATTTTGTGTGTCTGTGTGTGTGTGTGTGTGTGTGTGTGTTTCACAGCATTAACTTGTTAAAGAAACTGAATCTTTTGTCTTGTAGAATTTTCCATCCTCTTGCCTCTTGGTGGCATGAACCATGTTTCTCTATCCTCTGTATTTCCTGTACACTGGTAGCTAACTGGTAGTGATATCTAGAAAACTGATTATGCTCAAGTTCAATTTTTGGGTTTTTTGCAAAAATGCTTCCTATAACATCACAGCATGTCTGGTTGTTTCTCTTTTGTCAACCTTAAGATTGATCAGTGAGATCAGTGTATCACCTGCTGCATCTATTAGGGAGTTCCCTGCCAACTTTTCACCTGATGGTTTTAGCAGCTATTGATCATCAGTAGGATCCATTGGTCCACAGGGGGCTGCAAACTGGTGACATGCTAATTTCATCATGTATTCAGCAATTATTAGCTGAAATAGCCTTCCATCATTTAAAAAATATTTATTGTTATTTCAATCCCTTATTTTTATTGTTCTTTTTAATGCATAATTGTTTCATCTCTGGTTTGTGAGAATCCCTTCAAGTTGGGTCCTGTGTCTTTTAGTACCACTCACTGGCCTCTGATAGCTTTCTTGCTGTCTTACACAAGATGTCTCTATTTGACTTATACATTTGCTGCCCCCAGCCGTTTCTCCAATGCCTAGCACCCTGAATGCTTTAAGACATACGCTCCAGAGGGCAGGAGATAAGGCCTAGCACATCTTTAAAATTTTTAGGAAACCAGTGCTCAGGAACCTGACAGGACATACTTTCTAAAGTAAAAGATGAATTATTTCCTCTTGCACTTCCTTACGTAAAGAAGGAAGCACAAAACCTAGTGAGCCTTTTTGAGAATATTTCCTCTGGGGAATATTTGCTTTTGAGTGAAATATTTCACACTGAAGAACACTGCTCTGGCTGCGAGAGCAGGAAGGGGTTCTGCAGTGATCCCGCAGACCCAGGGGTGTTGGAGGTGTCAGTGGTAGACAAAACATTGCATAGTGTTCGAGGAAACTCCAATGGGAAAATTACAGTACAGATCCTAGGGTTCTGGAGCAAGGCCATGCCATCCACAGCAGAGAAACAATTGTTCACCTCTGGACCCTGGTAAATGTGGAATAACGGAACATGGACATTATGTCACCATGTGGCCAGAAATACCCATCATAAGCTGGGTCCTATCAAACCCATGAAGCATAAGGTTGAGCACACCCAGTAAAGATGTATTGTAAGATGGAAGTGTTATATCCAGAAACAAACACAAGAAGGACAAAGGGCACAAGCAAAGTGCATGAGCAAGGAGCCCAGATTTTCCCCTCCTTGCCCTGAATCCAAACTGCTGCACCCGTGCCCCTCTCTCAGCTCACACTTACGACTCCATGGGGAATCTGGTACGACCAGCTGAAAGAGGAGAGAAAAGCCTGTGTTTGGTTTACCAATGGGTTGGCTCAGTATGTTGACACAAGCTGAAAACAGACAGCAGCTCATTGCAACCACACTTAGGAATGGTTTTGAAAGACGTGGTGAAGGAAAGTTCTCCCAATGGGAAGAGCTTCAGTAGTACACCTGGCCATCCATTTGTGTGCAAAAATGAATGGTGCAACGTTAGACTATACATGAAATCACAGGCAATAGTGATTGCCTGACCATCTTTTGTCCTAGAATAAAAAATATTCAAAGATTAAGATCAAGAAGGTCTGGGGTAGAAACATGTGGATGTACATATAGGAGTGGGAATGAAGTATAAAAATCTTTGTTTCACATGTTCACACCTACCAGAGACTATCCGCCAAAGAAAAGGCACTAAATAACCAACAAAATGACTCAGCCAGGTGATATCAGCCAGTCTCAGTCACCAACCACCCCGGTGCTAGCCCACTGGGCACAAGAACAAAGTGGCCATGGAAAAGAGATGGAGGCTACCCATGAGGCCAGCATGGACCCCTAAGGTTTATTTAGCTACTGTCATCAATAAATGTTCAATCTGCCAGCAACAGAAACCCGTGCAGAGCCCCCAAGATGGCATAATTCACCAAAGATACCAACTAGCCATTTGGTGATAAATTGACACAGTCTGTCCTTTCAATCTTAAAAGAGCCAGTGGTATGTTCTTACAGGAATAGACTTATACCCTAGGTTCTGGCTGCAAGGCCTCAGCTAAGATCATGATCCAAAGGATCACAGAGTATTTCATCTTCCAACAAGGGATTGCATATAACACCCTGTCAGACAAAGGGAGCCACTTTACAGCAAAGGAGATGTGAGAGTGTGCCTATGACCCTGCAATTCACTGGTCATCACATATTGTACCACACAGAACCTGCAGCTTTGTGGAGCACTGGAGCGCCCGCTGAAGGCAGAGCTGAGGTGCACTTAAAGGCAATACTCTGTGAAGACTGGGTGCTACACTCTAGGAAGTAGTATATGCCTCAAATCAAAGACTTTCATGTAGCATTGTATCCCCAAGAGAGGAGAGACACAGGTCTGGGAGTCAAGGAATAGAATCAGGAACGACCACATTTACCATCACTCCCAATGACTAATTGGGGGCTTTTTGCTTTCTGTCCCCACAACTGTGGATTCTGCACGGTTAGAGGTCTTATTTCCCACAGGAAGCATACTTTTGCCCAGGGGCACAGCAAGACTCACACTGAATTATAAGCTAAGCCTTCTACCTATTGCACTTTGGGCTCCTGGTGTCTAGAGACGAGCAGAAAACATGAGGAGTCGCCATCTTGACAGGGTTAACTGACCCTGATCATTCAGAAGAGGTAGGGCTGCTCTTATACACTATGTATGGAACCATATGAGCTGGTTGGGTTCCTCTTGTGACAGCAACTAGAAAAAAATGGTAACCAGGGGCTCAGACCACTCCTGGAAGAGGTTATAGGTCATGCTATCAGGTAAACCCCTGAGGCTGGCAGAGGTGGAAGTTCAGGGTAAAAGCAATCTAGTATGGATAGGAAGAAGGCAGAGGATGAGTATCAACTGCAGCCCCAAGATCAATGACGAGGGCAGAGGCTGTAGTTTTCCCATCACCTCCTTCGTCTAAATATTCCCTCAGGAAAAACCCCCACTACAATTTTGCGTTAGCCACTCTTGCACCATCCATAGATCTAAAAGGTACAGATGGTGGGCTCTGGAAAACAGGGAGGTGAATTTCCCAGATTCATCCCTTCAAGGGAGGTTTTGTTGCCCAGCTGTGAAGAGTGGGTTCAGCAGACACTTCCTTCTGACAGAAAGGAATCATCCGTTCCTTCCTGGTCTGCGTTAGCTACAGAAAACTGCCTGACCGAAGGATGTGTCATTCCTGGGCAACCCCCACCAGGTGACTGAGCAAGGCAGGGTTTAGTGGTCCACTCATTTCTGCCTGACCCAGTGGTACTGTGACAGGGCACACTCACTCCAGCGCTCCCCATGAGCTGGCCAGCGCTTTGGCCAACTGCACTGCAGTCCAGCTTCTCCCTTCCTTTCACAGGACTTGACTCCTAATTAGTATCTTGCACCAAAACTGTGTCACGTCTGCTTCAGAAGAACCCAAACTGTGACAGCATTTTTGCTGTCACAAATTTATTTTATAAATAAAAATGAATCCTGCACTATGGTTGGTGCTAGAGCAAGAATATTTTATTTTGGGAAGTTTTCTTGCACTCAGAGAATATAATTTGATCCCAGCACAGACAATGCTTGGCAAAGGAACTGTTTTCTTGAGGATCGTTAATGTATTCAGCATAGCCTTCAATCTGATGTACCTCTTGCCACTGTCTAGTCTTCGACCATAAGGGAAAATGTTATCATTTTATTTGACCAAAAACATAAAAAATTTTCTTCCAGTGTAGTTTCTGTCTTCCCTGGAAAACAGAATGGAGACATTTTCAGTACTAAGGTGGGGAAAATCAGTTTCCGCTGGTGGAAGCACAGTCCCTATTGGTTGCCTCCCTCAGCCATTTACTGGGAAGGCTTTCTTTGGTTTCAGTTACGGTAAACTCTTTGGATTGAACCCAAATTCTCCACAAGTGCAAAAGTACAAAGCTCCTTTGTACTTAGGTTCGCTCTTTTTAAATATTTTTTCAGAGGTTAAACATTAAATTTCAAAAGAAAATCTTGGCTGAAGAGTCCACAGTAGAGACTGCAGACCCTGAATGTCTCCAACATGAAGCTCTTTCATGTTATTCTGTTCCTTTTGTGCTTCTACTTAAGTTTTTGCAAGGTAAGTAATTCAATATTTATGCAAACTATTTTAAGTAAACATTTTAAATATTATAAAAATATACTTTAAATCTTGAGATACTATTTTGATTTAAAGATTACAAAGTTCAATTACCAACAGTGGGAGTATATAGTCAGTACCAAAGTGTTTGTTACTATCTTGATAAAAGAGCTTTAAGAGGTTGCTTTTTTGTATGCTCTTATCTATGCATAGAAATTAAACTGAAGGAGGATTTCAGTAATATAGATCTGTAATTTGCAGTAATCATATTAAATCTATAAACATTTACCAAGCTCCTTCTGTGTGCAAAGTATAGTGCTGAGCAAATGGCAAGACTGATCTCTTCCTTCAGTAATCTTTTCATACAGTTGTAGCAAGATGATATAAATATGCCAATGAGGAAACAATAAGCAAGATTTAAATAACAGTTGATAACACAAGAGAAGGAACTGTTAAAAGACAGAAGACAGTATATATTTAATTGCCAAAAAGTGGTGCAAATATCATGTGCACGGGACTTTAATGAGAGGAAAAAAATCCCTTCCTGCTAGGTAGTCATGAAGAGTTTACGGACCAAATGGGATTTGAGCTAGATCCATAATTCTGGATTAGATTTGGTCAGTGGAGAAAAAGAGGATGTGAGGACCAGCCTTTCCAGCCTGGAGAAGCAGCAAGTGCTATGGCAGCAAGATAGCAAATTAGGCTTCTCCAGATGAATAAATCCATTTACTCAGAATGGAGACTTGTGGGCAACTCGGGGAGTTAAATCTGAAATGACAGATTGTAGCCAGGTTGGAATGTCATCTATTAAGGTTACAAATGTTTAAGACATTTCAGGTATTTATTGACGATTGCCTACTTTTGTGATCAAAGCATTTTTAAACAGGATTCCAAAAACTATTTTGTCTTAATGCCAGTTTGTAGAAGCAAATGTTTAAAGAAAACTACTTAAGAATTCAGAATTATGTACTTTAAGTTTCTTGTAACTTCTAAAATATATGCAATGTTTATAATAGAGAACAAATGGAAATAAACTAAATTCTCATTAATAAGAAATTGATTAAATTATTGAGCATCCATGAATGAACTATCATGCACCCATTAAAATGATGCATTCTACAGTTAGTGAAAAAAGACCTTACTAAAATCTTATTTTTGTTAAAGAAAAAATACATACACACATGTATGTGTTTGTGTGTATGTATGTACACACACACACAAATACACACATAAAACTGCTTATATAAATGACAATTTAAAAGTTCTTGGAGGGTATATATCAATAGTTAACAGTTGGTATCTCTAGGTGATGGGATTACTGATGATTTCTGTTTTCTGTTTTATAGATTTATGAATTTTCAGAATTCAGGAAATGTTTTATTCATTCTTCATTTTTCTTTTTTAAATACCAAATAAATGTGTGTTACTTTATAAAAAGAAGAAACTGTTTTTTGGGGGGAAAAAGACATTTCAGCCACATTTTCAATTGCTGGAACAAAAACAGAATGAAAAACAAAATTGGAAATAGTAGTTTTCACTTATGGAAAGAAAAAGAGCCTCTTTCTTTTACTGAACAATCATCCAACAATACAGTTATCTTCATTCCTTTAACAAACAGCATTTTGAGAGGAGTTAATATCACATTTGTGAAAATTTCTTAAAATATTAGTTTATAAAAGAAAATGGAATCTGACAAATAACCATTTTTAAATGGAGGTTACCATAGAAACAACATAAATGTGTTCAGAGAAATTTAAAATGTATCTACATTTTCAAAATGAAATAAAATATATATAGCTGAGAGAAATTTTTGTTAATTTGAAAGTTGGGAGCAGATTTCTTTCTAAGGAATAAAAAGCCCCACTCATTTTTTACATAAAAATATTTTAATGCGCTGATTTGGACATGGATTATGTTAATGACAGGGGTGGCTGGCAGTGGGACAGATTTAAGTTGTTCTGAATGATGAAATGAGAATTCCGGTTTTGCTGAACCTGCCCAGGAAAAATAGGTAAGGGGACTCAGGAAAGAAAACTCCAGAGCACTGAGGGAGTGGCTGCTGTGTTAATAACCAAGGGATGTTAAAGGAGAGGGAAGCCAAATGTTTCAGTCTGTATAGTTGTCTACTATGATGGTATGGTGCTGTGACATAATCCCTCACCGAAAGTTAAATTTTTATTTTACCCTGGAAGTTTATTACAAACTTAAGTTCAGGTGCATAGTATTTTGGAGAGAAAGAACTAGGGAGAAGTTCAGTAGAGTGACAAGATGCTGGGAAGAGGATATGCTCAGGAGGCAACCTGCAATGCAGAATGAGGTCAGGAAAAATGGCACAGAGGGCAAATGCAAACCATTTGTACCTCCACAAAGAGACAGAAATATCAAGCAGACTGTCAGAACTAACTTAGTCTGAACTCCGATTATCACTCAAAGGCCTACAGTACCCAAGTGAACTCTGAATGAAAGAAAAGGCAACTTTAAAATGGTAGGAAAGCTTTGTGGCATTTCTACTTGTCCTCACTCCACCTTGTCCTCAGCTCCGGGGCAGTCTTGAAGCTGGAGGTCCGTATCGCAGTGTGGAACTCTAGTCTCTAGCTCTAGAAAGAGCAGAGCAGACTTTAAAAATAATTCTCTATTCTAACCTGCCTGGGGGCTGCTTGAAAGCCTGACACAATGTACTTGTCTTTGTTTTACCAAACTCAGAGTGGAAACGCACCAGGCGTTCCTCAAAAGCATTGTAAAGCAAACAACGACAGCGCCTGAGACAAAAGATTATAGTTGAGGCACACAATAGAGTGCCAAAGTTTGAGAGGAAACGCTAGGGAGAGAGTATCTATGGGAAATTGGGGCATTCCAAAGCCCTTGTGTATACTCAGGAATTTAGAAAGCAACTACAATAGTATTTGGAGACTTTAATCCCCCACTCTCCATAATAGAAAATCTAGACAGAAGATCAGTAAGAAAATAGAAGACTATGCCTTCTGGTAACCACTAAATTATTGTCTGTGTCTATGAGTTTTTCTTTCTCATTTGTTTGTCTTGTTCCTTTGTTGTTTTTGGTTTATATGCCACATATCAGTGAAATCATAGGGTTCTCTGCTTTTTCTGTCTGACTTATTTCACTTAGCATTATACTCTCAAGATCCATCCATGTTGTCACAAATGCTCCTATATCATCTTTCCTTAATGCCGAATAGTATTCCATTGTGTATATATACCACAACTTCTTTATCCATTCACGTATCGAAGGACATTTTGGTTGTTTCCATGTCTTGGCCACCGTAAACAAAGCTGCAATGAACATTGGAGTACACGTGTCTTTATAAAGAAATGTTTTCAGATTTTTTGGGTAAGGGGATGGGGGGTGGGTGATGAGGGTAAAGGGGATCAAATATATGGTGATGGAAGGAGAATTGACTCTGGGTGGTGAACACACAATGGGATTTATAGATGATGTAATACAGAATTGTACACCTGAAATCTATGTAAATTTACTAACAATTGTCACCCCAATAAATTTAATAAAATTAAAAAAAAGAAAAAAGGGAAAAAAAAGAAAATATAAGACTGTGGCAGCACTATCAGCCAACCTGATCTAACAACTAGACATATACAGAGCACTCCACCCAACAACACCAGAATGCATACTTTTCACAAGTTCACATGGAACATTCTCCAGGATATACCATAAGTTAGGTCGCAAAACATGTCTCAATAAATTTTTTAAATATTGAAATCATATGAAGTAGTTTTTCTAAAGACAATGGAATAAAGCTAGAAATTAGTAACGGAAAGAAAACTGGAAAGTTCACAAATATGTGGAAATTAAACAACATACTCTGAAGCAACCAATAGTCATAAAAATCACAAAGGAAATTAGAAAATACTTAGAAATGAATGAAAACAAAAATACAACATACCAAAGCATATGGGATTTGGCAAAATCAGTGATTAGAGGGAAATCCGTAAATCCAGTAAATGCTTACAATTAAAAAAATAAAGATCTCAAATCAATAACCTACCTTTATACTTCAAAGAACTAGAAAAAGAAGAAAGATCAAACTACATCCGAAACTAGGAGAAGGAAAAAAATAATAAAGATTAGATTGGAAATCGGAAAAATAAAGAATGGCAAGATAATAGAATCAGTTAACCCAAAAATTGGTTCTTTGATAACATCAGCAAAATTGGCAAATTTAACTAGACAAAGAAAAAAAAGAGAAGTTGCAAATAAATAAAAATCAGAAAGTGAAGACATTACTACTGACCTTACAGAAATCAAAAGAATGATAAGAGAATGATATGAACAATTAGATGCCAACAAATTACATAACCTAGATGAATGGACAAATTCCTAGAAATATACAAATTACCAAAACTAACTCAAGAAGAAACAGGAAATCTGAACAGATATATAAGAAGAGATTAAATCAGTAATAAAAAATACATCATCAAAGAAATGTACAGAACCAGTTGTCTTCACTGGTGAATTCCACCAAACATTTAAAGAATTAACACCAACCCTTCTCAAACTCTTCCAAAAAACAAAAAGGAGGAATATTTTCTAACTCATTATATGAAGCCAATGACATTACTCTGGCATCAAAGTCAGAGAGAGGTACCACAAGAAAGGGTACAAAGCAGAGATAAAGGCTACCTCCCACCCCCATCAAAAATGCCTAGAGATCTACAGTATTCTTCATTCTTTTGTGTACATCCAGATTTCCATCTAGGATAATTTTTCTTTTGTTTTATAACTTTTTTGTAACATTAATTTTAGTGCAAATATGATGGCAATTAATTCTCTCAGCTTATGTATGTCTAAAAAAATTATTTTGCCTCAATTTTTTTGAAAATTTTTCTGGGTATAGAACTATAAGTTGGCAGGGAACCCCCCACTGCCAGTATTTTTAACATTTTTAAAATGTTGTTCCACTGTCATCTCACTTGCATTATTGATGAGATCTCTGCTGTCACCTTTACCTTTGTTCCTTTGCACATAATGTCTTTTTTCTTTGACTGTTTTAAAGATTTTCTCTTTATCACTGGTATTTGAGTAATTTGAATATGACACGCCTTGGTGGAATTTCCTTCATGTTTCTTCTGCTTGGGATTCATTCATTTTCTTAGATCTGTGGATTTATAGCTTTCATCAAATTTGGAAATTTTTCACCCATTATTTCTTCAAATATGATTTTTGTTTCCATCTCACTCTCCTTTCCTTTGGGACTTCATTACACACGTACTATTCCACTTGAACTTGACCCACAGTTCACTCATACTCTTTGTTTTGTTTTTATTCTGTTACTTCCATACTTCATTCTGGATAGTTTCTATTGACAAATCTTTAGGTTTGCTCATTTTTCTTCTGCACTGTCCTATTAGCTCCATCCAGTATATTTTTTATTTATTTACTTCCAGATACCGTACTTTTTATCCCTAAAAGTTCAAGTGGCTCTTATATATTTTATATCGCTCTACTTAATCTTTTGAATGTATGGAATGCAGTTATAATAAATACTTTAATATCCTCACCTATTAATTCTAACATCTGTATTAGAATTCTCAGTAAATTTCAATTGATCTTTCTTCTCATTATGGGTCATATTTTCCTGTACCTTTGCATGCCTAGTACTTTTTATTAGATGACAGATATTTTGAATTTAACCTGTTAGATGCTGGGTATTTTTGTATTCCTATAAATATCCTTGAGCTTTATTTTGAGATGCAATTAAGTTACTTCAAAACAGTTTGATCCTTTCAGGTCTTGCATTTAAGGATTCTTAGGTAAGACCAGAGTGCTCAGTCTAGGGCTAATTAATTATTCCACACTACTGAGGCAAGATCCTTCTGTGTACTCCAGCCTATGCCCCATGAATCATGAAATTCCAGTCTGAGTAGGAACAAGCACTATTCATGGCCCTGTTTGAGCATGGGCCCTATTTGGTAGACTTCTTTTGGGTGGTTCTTTCCCAGTCCCTGGTAGTTTCTTCATACGCAGGTGCTGGTAAATACCCAGCTGAATGCTCAAAGGGGATCTTTTGCAGAGCTCTAAAGTTCTCTCTCTATGCCACTCACTTTTTCCCAGTACTTTAGTCTGTGAACTATAGTTGCTTTGGTCAACCCAGACTCTCAGTCCTGTTTCCTTAACTCTAGAATGCCAAGTTCTCCCTCTTTGCTTGGAAACTCCCCCAAGGCAATCAAATGGAACAATTGTAGGGCTCACTTCATTTGTTCCTCATTCCCAGGGATCACTATCCTTTGTCACCTAACATCCAGTGTCTTGATAATCATTGTTTTCTATATTTCACCCATTCTTGATTACATTAGGCTGAAGGATAAATCTGGTCCCTCTTACTCTATCTGGACTGAAAACGGAATTCCCATTTAATTTGATTTTAATTTAAATACACACATTTGATTAGTGGCCATCCCCTGAGATATACAGTTAACAATTGCTGGGGTAGCTGTAGTTGATTTTTAAAAATACAAATGTAAACTTGCAATGGGCACTTTAAAAAAATGTATTCTTTAATAGACATTGTATTATAAACGTAAGTTAATTTAGTGAACTTCCAGGTCGGCCCTGATATAGGCAGCCTCATGTACATTATGTGTTGGAATTATTTAAACTCACATGAGGTACAGTTCCTGTCTTCAAACTCTGTGTTATTACATTTTCCTGAATTTAAATAGACTCAAAATAAACAATGTTGTCACAGTGAATTGTAAGGATGAAAAAACAAAAATCAAGTTTTTCAGTTCTGTCATTTGGAATTTTTGTTTTCAAAATATAAAATAGTAAATGGCAGACTGAAAGGTGTAATATTTTTGTTTGTTAAATGCAAACAGTAGTTCACACAGGCAGTATTTTACCAAATTTGAATAATATCTTTAAAATAAAGTTTCTTCCTTTTTATTAATGTATTTGATTGTTGTTAAACTATAATATTATTATTCATTACTGCACAGAGCTACACATGGGTATAATTTTTTTCCTTTTTCATTAAGTACATTAATGTAATTTTAAAATATTTATTTATTTATTTTATCCTTATTTGCACTGCACTATGTATTTTACTTTTTACAGTTTTATTTGTTAGAGGGCATGATTATATATATATATATATATATATATATATATATATATATATATATATATATATATATATACATAGTAGTCTCCCCTTATCTGTGGAAGATATGCTCCAAGAACCCCAGTGGATGTATGAAATGACAGATTGTACTGAACCCTATATATACTATGTTTTTTTTCCTATGCATACATACTTATGATAGAGTTTAATTTATAAATTAGGCACAGTAAGTATTGATTACCAACAATAGTAAATAATAAAATAGAACAATTATAACATTATACTATAATAAAAATTATGTGAATGGCTTTGGTCCATTATTTGGTCCATTATTAAGTAAAAAAGCATTACTTGAAGCCCAATACCATGGACAGTTGAGTGACTAATGGGCAGGTAGCATATACAGTGTGGATATGCTGGACAAAGGTTGATCCACATCTTAAGCAAGACTGAGTGGGACAGCACAAGATTTTATCGCACTACTCAGAACAGCATGCAATTTAAAACTTATGAATTGTTCATTTCTGGAATTTTCCATTTAATATTTTGGGACCTCAGTTGACCGTGGGTAACTGAAACCATGGAAGGCGAAACTGTAGATAAGGGGGGAGTGCTGTATATGAGTTCCAATAAAAGAAAATGTTTACTGTGTACATTTTTTTCTGCATAACTTATTATTCATTTCTTTCTAGATTTTTACTGAAAATAATTTTGTTGTATAAGGGAGTGTTTAAAAAGTATCTGCTCTATGTGACAAATATAGTAGGCTTGCCATTAGTCAATAGACAGCATTTTTGCAACTCATATTCCATGCAAAGTGCTTTTTTTAACATAGAGTTTCTATTTAAAAAAAAAAAGAAAAATATCCAGTATACATCAGCAAAAAATAAGGTTATTATGAATAGAAATAAATAAAAATCTCTCTTAAGTTTAAGCATATTGAAAAATGTTCAACCTCACTCACTGGGGAAAAAATGCAAATAAAACTATACTCTTATAACACTTTTATATATCGAATTTGCAAAGATAAAAAAATTTAATAAGGTATATGTTCTATGGTCAAGAGTATGGAAAACAGGCACTGTCATACATTGATGATCAGAATGCAAATTAAAACAACCTTGATAGAGAGAAATTAGGCAATGTCTTTCAAAAATTAAAACTATTCATTCCTTTAATTCAGCAGTTTCACTCCTACGTAAGTACTGACAGATATATTTAGCATATGTGGGAAATGATTCGTGTTATATAAAGAGGTTAATTTGAATGTTGTTCATAATAACAAAACATTGGAAACAATACAAATGCCCTTACAGGGGCTAGTTACAGGGCTACTGGCTGCAAATTGCACTAGTGTTGGGGGGCAGAGGGTAAAATAAGGGTTCACATATACAATGATGGAAAGACTTTCAAAGAACTATTGACTAGTTGGCTCTGAGGTAGAGCCTGGGTGGGTTGAATGGATAAAGGGATGAGGATACGTAATTTTTACAGGCATCCTTTTGAACCTGTTTATAACAGTTCTGGTTTTTATTTTTTTTTTAATCAGTAAAAACTGAGAACAACAACAAAATTTCGGCCGTCTTACATTCATTATAACAAAACAAGACCAAGAAACTGGGCCAATGATTTTTTTTTTTCATCTCTGAGGCAAAAATAATGGAATAGACCCGAAAACAATATTTCCGATTTTTAAAAGAGAATAGGGTACAAGAGCCCATCCTACCTGCACACACCATACAACCATTTCTCCACCATTTCCAACAATAAAACAGTGTCCTAGGAAAAATGAGATACTTATTTTTAAAATAAACAACAACAAAAATAACAATAAGCTTTATCAGTTTTTATGTGAATTGGTACAATTCATTACTAGGTATTAGTAGAGAAAGATTCTCTATTATTTTTATCTGAATAGAATGGCTGCTGGTTAAGGAGCTGGTTTTCGCAGTGTTGGGGGCATGCCCGTATATCAGAAGCAGATATGATACAAGATGGGCAGATCAAAGGAGAGGGGAAAATTGGACCAAAAAAGATTGCTAGGAAAGACCATGATGAGAAAGAACTAAGGACATAGAGGGTCTAAAACTCTTTCAGTGGAAAGGCTTTTGATGTGGTTGTAACTTTCAGGATATGAGTTTTTATTAACTTCTGAAAGAAAGACAGAATTTTATATTGTTTATTATTTTTGAAACTTTTCCATTTTTTCCTCAAAGTTTTCCAGGGAAATCATGATTATACTAGTTGGTTAATGCTATAATAATATAATCACCACAAAATCTCAATGACATAGAACTTAATTAGTACTATAGTAGTCTTCAGGTTGGCTAGGGATCACCAGATCAAAGCTGGGCTCAGCTGGAATGGTTCTTTGCTAGACAGGCCATGCTCTTCTCAGAGGTATGGCAGAGAGGCACAAGGACACACCCAGTTGCACAAGTACTTTCCAAGTATCTCTTGTGTCTCATCTGCTGACTTCCTATTGACCAAAGCAAGTCACATGGCCAGGCCTGGACTCTAGAGGTAGAAAAATACACCCTACCCTGAGGCACCGTTTAGGACTGGGGTGAAGGGAGGATAGAAAAATGGTGGCCATATGCAATCTACTACAATCATCATCATATTGACATTTGTATAGAGCCTTAAATGTTTATTTGTGGTTTCCAGTGTATTTTTCATTTCATTTGATCCTCACAACAGCTCTGTGAGGATATTATTTTTGTTTTCCACATTTTATAGAAGAGGAAACAGAATCAGAAAGGTAAAGTCACTTACCTAAGATCACACAGTTAGTTTGCTTTTTACAAAAAGCAGTAGAAGGGGAAAGTGGTAGACTTTTCCTAGCTTTGGTCACAGTCGATCATTCTTTTTTCTTTGTTTACAGGTGAACAAAGATGAAAGACAAGAAAAACACGAGCAGTTGAAGAAACCAGAGGTAAAGCATACTGGGTTGAATAGGAGATTGTTTCTTTTTTGTTTACTAATGACCAACTCTCTGTTTAAAATGGTTTCATTGTAGTCTTGCCTAGAATAGAAAGATAAAGTTCACCTCAAAATAATTGCTATATCATTACAAATACCGAGGAAGGGGGAAGAAAAGCCATATACACAAAAAAGCAGCCTTAGCTAAAGAAGTTAAATCATGTTTTATAGATGAATAGGCCATAGTAGTAATTACAAAAAATTTTTGAACATGTACTCTGAGTATACGTGAATATATTCATTTAAAAATAAATAAATAATTTTAAACACAAATACTATTTTAATAATTTTCACCATTAATCTTTAATGGAATAATGTCACTAAACATACTTCATTATTTTCGACAATTTTCATTTGGTTTTAATGGCATATTAGCTAGAAGATACCTCACAAAGTGCAACATACACAGTTAAACACATATGGAGAGGTTCATCATTAATGATATTAGGTGTAAATCTGTATTTCAAAATCTTTTTTTTAAATTAAAGTTTATTGGGGTGACAATGGTTAGTAAAGTCACATAGGTTTCAAATGTGCAGTTCTGTAACACATCATTTATGTATCACATTGTGTGTTCACCACCCAGAGGTCAGTTGTCCTTCCATCACCATATATTTGATCCCGTTTACCCTCATCGACCTCTTCCCTCTCCCTTACCTTCTGGTAACCACTAAACTATTGTCTATGATAGATGAATGGATAAAGAAGATGTAGGATATACATACAATGGAACACTATTCTGCCATAAGAAAAGATGAAATGGGACCATTTGCGACAACATGGATGGATCTTGAGATTATTATGCTAAGTGAAATAAGTCAGACAGAAAAAGTCGAGAACCACATGAACTCACTGATATGCGGGATATAAAACTGAAAGCAACAAAGGAAGAAGACAAAAATAGATAGTCGATTTTTTTGTGAAGAGACGAAGGTTGAGTGGTTGTGACTGCGTTGCTGACGTCGTGGAGCAGTCGGCTTCTTCACGTACAACCCTGGAGGAGGAGATTCAGAATCGAATCGCTTCTCCCTTGCCCCTTGGGGTTACAAATCACTTGAAATATGTAAGTTAGTGGAACTTTGCTTGAGTGAGATTTTTTTGATCTTCAGCTACATTTTTTTGGCTTTGTGAGGAACCTTATCATCAAAGACAATGGCCAGCAATGTTACCTGACAAGACAGATCCTCGCTCCATGAACTCCTGTGTATTCACTGGAAATCTCAATACTCTTGTGGTCAAGAAACCTGATGTGGAGGCAATCTTCTCAAAATTCGGCAAAATTGTGGGTTCTTCTGTTCATGAGGGCTTTGCCTTTGTTCAGTATGTTAATGAGAGAAATGCCCGGGCTGCTGTGGCAGGAGAGGATGGCAGAATGATTGCTGGCCAGGTTTTAGATATTAATCTGGCTGCAGAGCCAAAAGTGAACAGAGGAAAAGCAGGGGTGAAACGATCTGCAGCGGGCTCCTCTTTTGACTTGGACTATGACTTTCAACGGGATTAGTATGGCAGGACGTACAGTTACCCAGTACCTGTTCCTCCTCCTCCTCCGATTGCTCGGGCTGTAGTGCCCTCCAAACGCCAGTGGGTCTCAGGAAACACCTCATGCAGGGGCAAAAGTGGCTTCAATTCTAAGAGTAGACAGAGAGGATCTTCTTCCAAGCCTGGAAAGTTGAAAGGAGATGACCTTCAGACCATGAAGAAGGAATTGACCCACGTACGATAAAAAGTGGATTCTCTACTGGAAAGCCTGGAAAAAATTGAAAAGGAACAGAGCAAACAAGGAGTAGAGATGAAGAATGATAAGTCAGAAGAGGAGCAGAGCAGCAGCTCCCTGAAGAAAGATAAGACTAATGTGAAGATGGAGTCTGAGGGGGGTGCAGATGACTCTGCTGAGGAGGGGGGCCCACTGGATGACGATGATAATGAAGATCGGGGGATGGCCAGGTGGAGTTGATCAAGGATGATGAAAAAGACCCTGAGGAAGGAGAGGATGACAGAGGCAGTGCCAATGGCGAGGATGACTCTTAAGCACATAGTGGGGTTTAGAAATCTTGTCCCATTATTTCTTTACCTAGGCGCTTGTCTAAGATCAAAATGTTCACCAGATCCTCTCCCCTAGTATCTTCAGCACATGCTCACTGTTACCCCATCCTTGCCCTTTCTATGTTCATTCATTCATACTGCCCTGCGCCTAGTCCCATTCTCACTTCCTTTGATGCTCCCAATAGTTACATTGTCTTACCCTGTAATGTTTTGCTTTTAATTTTGATACCTCTTTATGACTTCACAATAAAAAGGATGTATGGTTTTTATCAACTGTCTCTCAAATAATCTGTTGTTATGCAGGGAGTACAGTTCTTTCCATTCATACATGAGTTCAGTAGTTAGTTGCTTCCCTACCTGCAAAGGCAGTCTCATTACTTGAGTAGGACCTGAGAGCAGCTTTGAGTTAGAGGTATGTGTGTTATACCCCACAGGAGCGTGCTGTGTGGGGCTGTTCAACACAAATGTAACAATGTATTTTTGTAAATGAGAGTTGGCATGTCAAATGCATCCTCTAGGAAAAGAATTAGTGTAATAGTCTTAAGATTTGTTTTCTAAAGTTGATAGATACTGTGGGTTATTTTTGTGAACAGCCTGATGTTTGGGACCTTTTTTCTCAAAATAAACACGTCCTTATTAAACCAGGGGGGAAAAATGGACAGTCAAATAGTCTTTTTAATACTACTGATTGGGGCACAGGGCTGGCTTCCTCTCATATCTGATCAGTGTTTCATTGTTTCTAAGCCCATGATGTGGCTGATGAATAGCTTCTACTGGGGTTAGAAGTGTAGACTGCCATTTTCTTATTCATTGGCATTGAGTTTTGGCATTATTTCCCATCCAGCATTCATTTCACTATACAAATCCCTAAACCACTTGTCCACTTGTGAAGATTACATTAGCTAAAACTAGATCATATAATCCATAATGTTCCTTTATGAGGCACATGCATATGACCCTTTATCTTAAAACAAAACCCTCTCTTGACCCCATAACCCCCTCTAATTATCACCCCATTTCTCTGTGCCCCTTTATATCTAAACTCTCAAAAATTTCCTATGCTCAATTTCTCTTTTTCCATTCTCTCTTGAACCCAACCAGGCTTGAGTTCCCACAATTCCATCAAAATTATGTTTGTCAAGGTCATCATCTTACTGGAAAAGCATTAGACACAGCTGCTGATCGCTCCTTCCTTTTCTTTGCCCATGCCACCATTTTCTGTTTTTTTGTCTTTTACTTCACTGGCCACATCTTCTTATCTCCTTTACTAATTCTTCAACATCTGCCCAAACTCTAAATGTTGGAGGGTGTGAATATAAAGCGCTTTATGTCTCATTCAGAGAATAAGCCAAAGGTTTTACAATAGTCTAGGAAGTCCTCCATGATCCATCGCCTGCCCCTCCAAAACTCAAACCTCATCTCCTCCTATTCTCTCCAGCCACTCACTCCCCTCCAGCCACACCAGTCCCTCAGACTAAAAGCACACCATGCATAAGCTTCTGCCCCCAGCTTTTTCCCTGACTTTTTCCTCTGACCATGACACTTCACCTCTAGATATCTAGATATCTGCATGGCTTGCTCACTCACCTTCAGGTTACTGCTCCAAAGTAAACTTCTTCCCAAAGTCTTGCTTCCCTGACAACCCTATACAAAATAGCAATCCTCCCCCTTCTCTCCACATTCTCTGTCTCTCTCACCCTGCATAGTGTTTGTTACCTTATGTCTTAGTATGTTTTTATTTTGTTATTCTTTTTTTCTTATCTTCTCCTATTGGAAATGTAAGCTCTATGACTTTCTGCTATTCACAGTTGTATCCCCAGGAGATAGAACAGTGCCTTACATATCGTAGGCTGTCAATAAATATTGAATGAATATGCTGTGAGTGCAGGCACAAGCGCCAACCCATTTTTAAATATTAGTAAAGATTATTTTCTTTTTACATTTTCAATAAAACATATAAATTAATATAATTTATATTATTTTACCCACTGAGTTACCTTTACACTCCCAGAGTATATGTAACCCACTTTGAAAATCATTGGCCAACAAGAATGGTTTTCAGTCTATGAGGAGAATAAGAATCCTTATGGAGCTTGTTTAAAGTAGAGTCCAAGGTCTTCTCTCAGAGATTCCAATGCAGAGGTTTGTTATTTGGGTCCAAGAATCTGCATTTATAAGATGAAGCACCTCAGGTGATTTTGATGCAGATGGTCTAGAGCCATCATTGGGACTATCCGATTCACGTATTGGTAGTCTCCTTTTTCAGCGTCTAACTCCAGACTCAAGAAGAATGAAAAAAAAAATGTCTATAGTACGCCTCAATCAGCTCACACATAGAATGATTTTGGTCTCATGCTCCCTAGCCAAGTGGTTCTCAAGGCTTTGGATTACGGAAACTACATCTAGATATCTAGTCTATGTCAGTCAGCATTGGCTAGGTGATGCAGCAATAAAAACCAATCCCAAACTCTCAAAACTACAACAAAAGTTAATTTTTGCTCATGCAAAGTCCACTATGGGTCTGGGCAACTCTTGAGGGAAACTGTCCTCCATGTGTTGGCCCAGCATCCTAGGCTGCTTTGATTCTGTGGTATCTCTGCAACATATATTTTAGTGGATGCCAGAAGCTCACCAAACCGGGGTGGGGAACAGCATTGGAAAAGTCATAAATCAAAACCTTGCCAGGTCAGTAACTGAGAGAACCTCAGGCGTCTCCCACACCACTGTTTGCTAGTTCCCAAGAATGCTGCTGCTGCTGTTGTTGTTGTTGTTGTTGTTGGAAGTTAGGAAGTCTCCTGATACTGCAAGCTGCAAATTGCATACAAGTTCCCAAAGATGCTAGAATGATGACAATTCACCAACAAAAGAAGTCTCTACTGTCCATTGAGGCAAGTTCCGATCTCTTACTCTGAAACAATCCATCCTGAAAAACAGTCCTGAAACAGCAAATCTTCTGAATAGCAATCTCTTGATACAGCAATCAATCAATCAATCAATCCACCTGAGGTCTGTGGTGCATCATCTCTTTTGATGCACCCCAGAGCCAAGTTTTTGTGTTCCTGCCTCCCGCTCTGGGAATGGCCAGTTCCGGGAGGGTCCGGCAGTTACTGATATGAATGCTGCCCATCTGGCTGAAGGGCCAATTCATCCAGACAAGCAATATCTACTGTTCTTGCTTGGGACCATCAGCCCAAGGTCTTCCAAAGCCTGGCAATGTGCCTGTCACGTCGTCCTGATATAACTTAGCTACTTCTTCACTTCGTCTGCTGATGTGGGTGAAACAGAACAAAGAGGGAATTCTCCTAATCCCTGATCAACAATTTCTTTAACCCTAAGCTCACCATCACCTCACAGCACAGACAGGACAGCAAACATCATCTCATATCTCCCTTGCTTGGGAGAATGAGACCAAAGGGGGAATTTACTCAACCCCTGATCACAGCACAGAAATCACCTCACCTGCAGGAACAGACAAAAGCTAATAGACAAATGCTCACATCAACCAATGAAGGCAAATTTTCCTCAACATCTACCCTACACCATGGCAAGTTATTACTACGTCCAACCTGAAGAAATAAATGTTCTCATTTGCTTGGAAGCAGAGTAAAATAAGATTTTCATAAATAGTACTCATATTTACAGCAAAGATAAGCATTAAGAAATACTTAGATCTACCACCTCATCTCATACCATCAACTACACACATAATAGTAGTTATTATTTTAGTTTACGTTATTGTGGAAGGGCAGGAATTGACAAAGTTAAATCAGTGACGACTTAAATAATTTTGCTTCTGTTTAATCTTAAGAGCATCTCCAAACATTGGAAAGATGTGTGTACATAAGTGCATGAGGCATAGTTTATTTCTGTCTTCAGGCAAAGACTGGTATACAAACGCATTTGCAAACCCTTTTAATATCAGCCTCAAAGCTCATCAGCTCACTGACCTAGACACTGAGAACCCATACACACGTGTGACGTGCCCAGTCCCTCTCACGTTAAAGCCTATTGTCATCATGTTTCACACAGTGTAGAAACAAACCTTCCACTTACTGGCCCCAGCAAGCGCCCCCCAATAATTTCTATCTCTCTTTTGATTATTATCAACAGCCACCGTGTTGGTGTTAGTTATTACTATCGACTTGAAGTTTAAAATGATACTATTATCATAAAATTATTCCAATGTACAATAAGAAATTGTAGGAACAGGAAACTGATTAATTTCTAAAGCAATCTTCTCCACAATGCTTTGATTACATCTTTTCCTATCACCTCCTCAGCCTTGTTTCAACAATTTTGCTCCCTCTCTCTTAAAGTTTCAATCTTTCCCATTCTTCTAGATTCCTGACTTTTGCCTATAATCATGATGACATCTCTTCTATCCTAACAACAAAAATTTCTCTTTACTCTGTGTTCCTTTATGCCACTATCCCATCCCTTTTTTTCTCCTTCAAAGCCTAACACTTAATTCTTTCTCTTTCATTTTCTTAATGAATACATAACATTGTTTTTCATTTAATTATTTTTTATCAAATTAAGTCATGTATATAGTTTACAAAGGCAAATAATACCATAAGGCTTAAAACCATAATGATATTGAAAATGATTAACAATTGGTTGGGCATGAATACTGATCAGTCAGATAAGATCATCAACCAATTGTCCTTGCTTATAACATAAAACACCCCGATCACATCTCTCCTCACCCCTGGTTCTCTCTGTCCAGTGACAACCATTTTCAAATCTTTGCTGTTTCTTTTACTATTTACATCAGATTCCTTAATGACATGTTCATACAACCATTTCTTTTAACCAATCCCCTCGTTGCTTAGCCACTCTATCTTCTTCAGAGGTGATAGGTGTCCCGATTCCTAAGCTTTTCTGGGAGTTCTGTGGAGTGAATTTGCCTTACTCTTATGGCCTTCCTGTATTATGCTTGGGTTTCAGTTCCTTCTGGTTTGATAAATTCCCACCACCAGCCATTCTGCTTTCCAGCTTCCAACATTTTGATAACATCTGGCTTCTCGAGTCCTCTCCCCACTATCTTTGGCCTCATGGATTATGTCTTTTGTTAAAAATTCTTTTACTCTCATTTTATGGGTGCTTGCAGAGAAAGCAGAGATTGTTTTTTTTTTAAAGCCTGTGTTTAGTCTTCCATGTCTAAGCGCAAGACCAATGAAAAGGGTTAACCTATACTCTGCTTGAATTTCTTCACTTCCATTCTGGCCTCAACTCACCAATGTCTGCTTTCTGCCTCTAACACTCAGCTAAAACTACTTCTTCAAAGGATCCTGATGAACTTTGCTTGTTAAATTCAGTGGCCTTTTTTTAGTCTTCATCCTCTGAAGCTTTCTGCAGCATTATACACACTAAGCAAGGGAAGCAAAGTCTCTTTTGCTTGCTCTGTATCTTCAGCTCCTTAAATGTAAATTTTCCTATATGTCTGTCTTTGTTGGGGTTTTTTGCTTTTTGTTTATTGTTTTTTTCACCATTCATTCATGAATACCAGGGCCACCATGTCCCTGAAGCAAGTCTGAGCTGGGAGGGAAGGAGAAGCTTTCAACTAAAATGAAGATTAGAGTTTCAATGATTATACAGGGCAGGACATTGTAATTGTTATGTGACTGTTTCTGGGACTAAAAGTCCTTTAACTTTTTTTTGTTTTTGCCCCAATCTAAGAGGGACTGAAAAGCTATGACACTTGCCCAAGTTTCTATCCAAAGATCATGGGAAAATGAGATCTCAGAAAGGATTTAAAGGAATAAAGGAAGGAAAGAATCAAGTTGTTTTATCCTTGCACCCAACTGAAATATTGCTCTTTCAATATAAGGGTGATAGATAAAAGGGTGACAGTCTCTGCTGTCAGGGTACTTACAGTCTTGTCAGTAGAAAATACAGAATATAAGTAATTACAAAAATTTCAAATTTAGTAAGCGGTACATGGACCCATGAAAGGTATGTAACTGGTAGATTTCATTCTAGATCAGTGTGTCAAAAGCCATTGTAGTGAATGACCAATTTGTCCAATTTTCTTGCTTCTATGCCTATTTAATAAAGTTTATTGAAAAGTATACTAGATAGAATGACTTTCACTACTTTTACAAATTTTTGCATGGCTTTAATTGACTGGTTTTTATTTGTCTTCATAATAGCACTTAAAGATTGTTCAGTTTGTTTCTGCCCCAGCTGTTACTGCAGTTGGAGAGCACTAAGAAGACAGGCGGGTTCTCATTGCTGGGGGTTGGGGGGAATAGAGGACAGAATGCCCATCCTCCAGAGGGGGTCACTACCATGTTTCCCCAAAAATAAGACCCAGCCAGACCATCAGCTCTAATGCGTCTTTTGGAGCAAAAATTAATATAAGACCCGGTATTTATATTATATTATATTATATTATATTATATTATATTATATTATATTATATTATATTATATTATATATTATAGACCCAGTCTTATAGTAAAATAAGACCAGGTCTTATATTAATTTTTGCTCCAAATACGCATTAGAGCTGATGGTCTGGCTAGGTCTCATTTTCGAGGAAACCCCGTAGAACACACAGAAAGCGCTGCCTTTCCACAGCAGACTTTTGACCCAATTGGCCTGTTCCCAGCCCACATCGTATTTCTCTGGATCTCTACAGATCTACTTGGCCTCCTTCCTGTCTGATCCAATCTCCAGAAAGATCTTCCTCAAATGCAAAATTGCTTCCCTGCTCACAGTTCTTCAGTGGCTCCCTCTGGTCCTGCTCCCTTATCCCCACCCGGTCTCACTCTATTCTCCAGGCTCAAGCCTCCCGTTCTCTTTCTCACCACAGTCCTGCCTGGAGTGCCTACCCACCACCCTCAGCGCCCCCAGAACTCAGCCAGACATCAGCTGTTCCTGGAAATGTTCCCACATGTCCTAGTCAGTGAGGGCCCAGAACACTGCCCTAACAGCACCCTGGCCCTAAGTGTCAGAGAACCGTCAGTCAGGCTTGCCTGTCTCCTTTCAGG
Organism: Rhinolophus hipposideros; assembly: GCF_964194185.1. NCBI lineage: Eukaryota > Metazoa > Chordata > Mammalia > Chiroptera > Rhinolophidae > Rhinolophus > Rhinolophus hipposideros. The sequence continues at coordinate 81,878,173 of NC_138047.1, read as the reverse complement.
GCAGTGTGCTCATCAGGACTGGGGCTTTGACTGCTCGGGTCCTGGCCCAAGCCACTCCCTGGCACAGAGTGATGCTTCCCAACTCACGGATTGAATTAATTGATAAATAAGCTAATGATCTGTCTTCCAAGCTTCACATTTCCCTTTCCTACATAACATCTCCAGACGCACGGCCTTCAGGTCCCTCAGACTCAGCAGGTCCCAAATCAAATTCATAACGCCCTGCTCTAACTTAGTATCTATTTTGATTAATGGCATTATACATTATACATCCTTGCTATCATTTAACCTCAAAGCCTGGGACCCACCCTCAACTCCTACATGGAGTGAATTGTCCAATCCTATTGCTTTTGCTTGCTCAGATGTCTTTCCGAACCATTCTCATGCTCCACTCCTGCCGCCCTTCCTCCCCAGGTGGCTGACCAACGGCCACCCCACTTGAAGCACACATACCCCCTGCACGCCCAGCAGCTGGGATGGCTCATCGTCCCTAAGCACATCTGCACCATCCCTCCTGGATTTTCTTAGCAGCAGCCCTGTGCTAGCACCTGTCCTGCCTCCCCTTGCTCAGATGCTTCCACCTCCATGAGGCCTTTTTAAATCCCCCTCGAAAGATTTATTCTCTCCCACTCAGGACCTCAAAGAGCACCGTGTCATATTTGTACCACTGTTATGTCACTTACCACAGTCTGCCTTGTACCCCAGTTATCGTGTGCATTTTTATCTTATCGCCTAGATACCAAGCCCTTGGACGACAGAGCCCATGTCATGGTCATCTTAGCAGGATTGTACACACAGAAGGACTTTAACAAATAGTTTTGCAATTATCAATAGAATTAATCATTTTTAATCGTTAAGTCACTCCACGAGACTCTATTTAGCACCAAATCTGTTACTCTTTAATGTGACTCATGAGACTCACAGACTTCTTCCAAGGCAGAATTTTATGCTGGCTTTGAATAATAATAGCTCTCACTGATTTCATGCCTAGTACCTGCCAAGCATATTATGACTCATCTTTGCAATAACCTTGCAAAAGAGAATATGGTACCCCCATTTTACAAATGAGGAAACAAATGTTCATGAGGATAAGTAATTTGCCCAAGACCATACGCATATAACTGCAAGTGCATATGCTGAGACTCGGTGCCAGGTTAATCCAATTATAAAAACAACCAGACCACATCCCGCTCATCTGTACCATGGGATAGGTGAGCCTGTCTTGTTCCTTTCCGTCACTTATTCATCTTCAAAGAGATCTTAGCTTGTTGCTAAGTTAATATTTATTTTGTGTTTTATAGGTCCCTTTGTCATCAGACATGCCTCACGAGGATCTGGTGGACGAAAAGTGCTTAGCTGAAAAATACACACATCTCTCCTGCCATAAAGTCTTCTGCCAGCCATGGCAGAAATGCATCGATGGGACTTGCATTTGTAAACTCCCTTATCAGTGCCCAAAGAATGGTACTGCAGTGTGTTCAACTAACGGGAAAAGCTACTTGACTTACTGTCAGCAAAAGAGTTTAGAATGTCTTCGTCCAGAGGCAAAGTTTTTACATAATGGAACATGTATACCTGGAGGTAGGAAAAGCCTCGTTTATGACATAAAAAGGAAATTGTTTGCCATACTTTCTATTAGAAAATACTTTTCCCATAAAATGTCATGATGACAACTCAAAATCCTTCTATAGATTCTCAATAGTAATTGGGATGATAACTAAAGACATCAGGAGTCACCAGAATGTAGTCAGACCATGGGTCCAGCGCCCAAGGACCTGAGGCCAGTCCTTCCCTCCATGCTCATGCCATGCTTTGTCACTCAGCTTTTCAAAATTGTCCCCACCCTAACTTCTATTTAGCTGAAGGGTCATTGAGTTTGTTCAGAACCCAGTGAAAAAGTCTTTACATGAAATTGGTACTGATATGGAGCGTCTCTCTTCCAGCATTCATGCAACCAGCCTCTACCCCTCTCCTTAGCCTCAACCCCAGTGGCCCTGATCTAAGGGGAGCTCAGGCCACTGTTGACCTAGGACGTACTCCAACCTAGCAAACTTGGCACATCAGATCTGAGACCTTGTCTACACTCCATCCATACGCCTAATGTAGTGAGGAGACTGGGAAGCTAATATGTGGATCAGCGGAGTGGTTCTGTCAGTCAGATTTCATTGCAAGCCCCTCCAAGCACCACCTTGGTTATGGACCTCTCTGGGCCCCAGTTTCCACATCTGTACGATATAAGTAACAGTAGCTCCTAACTCATACGTCTCTTGTGGAAATGAAATAAAATGATGTACATAAAGCCCTTCACACAGTTTTGTGCTTATGAAATTTTAGCTAGGACACCAAGCCTCCAGTTTGTTGTCTTCCAATATCCATTATCACAGGCTCTCGATGAATTTACAGAGGATAGCTTAAAATATTCTTTTTAAAGACACCATGATATACACCAGCTCACAGCAGCCTAAATATGTTTGTGATGCTGAGCTAAAATGTTGAGGTACTGTGGAAAAGGAGAAAGAAAGCTCCCTATTTGAGCTCATCTCTATCACCTGCTGCAGAGGAGGAAAAGCAATAGTGAAGATGATTTTTGTCAGTGTCAGACTTGAAACTTAAATGCCTTAATATCTGAGAATACACAAACCCTTCTTACATTTTCATTATTTGTTTGGCTTGGCTTTGAAGTGAGATTGATAGAGCAGGCTCCGATTCCCGACTTCACCACTTGAGCAAGTAACTTAACCTCCTTTATAAAAATGGAGGAAGTTAGGTTCCATGTGTGTAAAAATGGGGATAAATATTGGCCTAGTCTTCATAAGGTTGGTGCGAAGATTTTATGATATTCTGTGTAACTAGGTGGCACAGCCACTGACACATAATAAGCCCTCACAAAATAATTGCTTACTATTACTCTGCATGGTGTTTCAAGCTAATCTGAAATCATGTATTTTATTATTTTAAAGGCTTGTAATCAAGAAGAGGAAAGTGAATGCCTAAATATTGCTCATTCTTTTGATTTTATTTTAGGACATTTTAGTGTTTCCTTGAAGTATGGAAATACAGAATCAGAGGGAATTGTTGAAGTAAAACTTGTAGACCAAGATAAGAAAATGTTCATATGTAACAGCAGCTGGAGCATGACACAGGCCAATGTGGCATGCCGTGACCTCGGATTTCAACAGTGAGTGCCTGTGTCGGGAGATTTTCCCAGGATTGATTTTATTGTGTCAACTATTTGGTTTTTGATTACCTAATCTTTCTGTGCCTCCATTTCCTTATAGGTAACCTGAGAATATTAACTGCCTGCCTCATAACATTGTTACGAGGATTAAATGTACTCATTGACTAGTGCTTAGAACACTGCTCAGCACAGAGCAGCCAAGTTTGTTCAAGTACCTGGATACAAATTCTTTGCTGATTAGAACTGCAAATACTGTGTTTCTATTCATCTATAATTATGTCCACTTTTTCATACCTAATATTATTTATGTATGCCTTTTCTTTTTTTCTTGATCAACCCTGCATAGATTTGTCTATTTGATTAGTGTTTTTGATTTTTATATTTGTAAATTATCTCTTGCTTCCTTATTTTCAATTTCATTTACCTTTGATGTTATCTTTGGCTCTCTCCCCTCTTTTCTCTATTGTATTTTTTCTAATTCTTTGAGTTAAATGTTTAACTCATCAATTTTCAATTTTTCTTTTTTTCTAATATAAGCATTTAGTATACATATTTCCCCCAGCTAATGCTTCATCTGCATGACATAAGCCTCCATAAGTGATATTTTATTATTGTTCAGTTCAAAATATTTTCTAATTTTCAATATAATTTCCTCTTTGACCCATACATAATTTAGAAGTTGTCTTTGTTAGTTTTGGTTTTTGCTATTTTAATTAATGTTAGTTTTCTTTTCGTTAATTTTTTGTTATTGATTTTCTATTTAATTGTATTATAATCAAAGAATGTTTCTATATGATGACAATTGTTTAAATATTTGTTGAGCCTTGCTTTGTGCTGAGTATATTTTAAATGCTTCATGTGTAGGATTCTATATAATAGGTATGTTATTTATTAGAATAAGCAAGCTTGCAAATTGCCTTGTTCAAATCTTTTCCCACTTATTTACTTACAAGCTTTCTGTGTTTTTATTTTTTGAGTTGTCCCCTTACAAACAGCACACATCTAGATTTTAAAAAAAACAATATAACAATCACTGTCTGAAGAGTATAGTCCATTTACATTACTGTGATTATTTACATTGTTGAGTTTATTTTTCCTGTCTTATTTTGTGCTTATTATATACCTTGGTTTTTCTATGCTCTTGTTTCTTCCTTTTCTAACTTCTGTTAGGTTAATGAAGTTGTTCTTTTAATCTCCTCCGCTCCTTTCCTCTTCTATGCCGTTTGAAATTATACATTCTATTTTTATTCCTTTTGTGACTATCTTTACATTTATACCATGAATCCTTGATTTAGCATAGCAAGTCCTCACCTTCTGCAAGAATAATACAAAGAATGTCATTACTCTATCAAGTTTCCAGTACTTAGTTCCATCTTATTTTAATATATGCTTGAAATTAATTATTATCATCATATAATAAGCAATTATTATTACTGTTGTTCAGTCAATGCTTACTCAGATTTACTTGATGTTTACCAACGTCATGGGTTTTGTTGCTTCTTGCATCTCACTCCACAATTCTGGATTTAACTTTCTTCTTCCTAAACCACATCTGCTAGTGTTCATTAATGAGAGTATGTTATCATTAAATTGAGCTACAGGATAATTATGGTTTTCAATCGTTTGTGACCTGCAGCCTAATGATAAACTCTCTCAGTCTTTGATCTTTCAGTATTTTGCCCTTATCATATTTTGCATAAGCTCATAGACAGACTTTTCTGATTTGAGCCAGTAGGTATTTCCCTTACTTCCTTAAGAGCTCATTGTGGGTGTTTATTATATCTTATCTCCTACTTTTAGATAGTTTTAGGTTGAGAGGTTTTTCAAATGATTCACCTGTCAGATTTTCCCAAATGGTTCTCATTTGTTCTTATATTTTGATGCTGTTTGGCACAGTTTCATGACTACTATGTCCTCAATATGGATGTGAAATAATTAAAAATACCCTCCTTGTTCTCGTTAATTGTTCTCTTTTTGCCTTTCACCCTAATTTAGCTGAGATTTATATTTGCCATTACTGCTTTATTTTTGTTTACATTTACCTAATGTACCCATATCTTTGCTCAACTTTATATCTTTAACCCATTTTTCTCACTTGGTTCTAAAGAGAAGCAGGGAGCAAGTGAATGTCCTGGCAGAATAGTTCATGGTAACTCATCACATCTAGGATATTGGGTCATGGAGGTAGTCTCTTGCCCACACAAATTAAGAAATCCAAGCAATGGTGTGTAGATGCCAAATTATCACCTTACTACTGTCAAGGATGAATTAGGGATGTCGCTTAGTGTAAAAGCAAAATGGAGCTCCTAGAATTTAACCAACTTAACCTCCCAAATCCTAAGCAACAATGGGGCCAAACTGGTAAGGCTTACAGCATGGGGCAGGTGGAAAGATTCCCCCCGACCTCCCCTCCCTCCAAAAAAAGGAAAAGCCAGGTTGAGCTCGCCTGATTTATATTTGCAAAATTCCCTGACCAAATTAATCCACTCTCTTTCCTGGAAAGAAGAGGAATTAAAAAATGGAGAGAGGCCAAAAATGACACATGTCAAATTGGAAGGAAACATAGGAGAGGAAGAAAAAGCAATCCTCCCTAACAAGAATCAGAGAGGAAACGAATATTTGATAAGTGTTTCCCATGTTTAGAACTTTGGCTAGTCAGTTTAAATTGACTGCTAATCTTTACAAAACTTGGTGAGATAGTTATATTCCCTTTTACAGGTAAGGATATTAAGACTCAGAGAATCAAAGATCTTGCCCTATCTAATAAGAGGAAATTAACTCTATTCCCTTACTTCTACAAAGAGGTTACAAATGCAAAGTACTAATTATTCTACTCTAATGCTTCATTTATTCTGTTTGCAGAGGTGCTCATGATACTCAAGGAAGGTTGCATTTACCTGAAGATTTCCATACAAATTCTACTGATTTCCATATAAATTCCGCTGAATGTCTGCATGTGCAGTGTCGAGGCTCAGAGACAACTTTGGCTGAATGTACTTTTACTAAGAGAATTAGTGAAAGTTACCAGGGTTTAGCGAGTGTGGTGTGTTACACACAGAATGCAGGTTGGTAGAGTACTTGCCTGATGTTTTCCCTTCCTTCAAGTTTGTTTACTTCACACTAAGTCTGTAGTAAACAAACAAATAATGGATACTCACTTGCCAGTCACACAGGCAAAATCATGTTTTGGGTTTTAGAGCCTAAATTCGTGTTCTTTCCCAATTATACCTCTTTGCCATTCAAAAATTAACTCTATCTAGCTTCCTATATGGGAAGCAAAGTTGCTTGACTACCCTTTGCTTTCTTGAACATCTGGATTAATGTTAATATGGCAAACACAACTCAACCAAACATCAGAAGAAACCTCAGTATCTCCTTTGAGAGGTCCAGCCTATATATACATTGCTTTAAAATATTTAAGCCACCACAGCGATGCCTCAGTTTCCATTGGAACATTTTAGCCATATATATGGTGTTAAAGGTCAAAGCCTTTTATGGTGCTAAAAAATGTATCATCAAAATGTAAATGACACTGCCCAAGTAAGTCTTGGTGTGGGGTGGGGATTAACATGTCAGCATGGGAAGAATGAATGGGCACCAGTGTTTGCCAGTGTCAGCAAGGGCGCCTGATTCCTGAACCCCCTCCCCCAGTCTCAGCAAGTACAGACCTCCACAAATACATACATTTTCAGAAATAAAGAAAGGGCCTCCATAAGCCAGTTTGGACATTTTTCCCCCTTATGAACCATAGATACTATGTTGATGCTACCCATACATTTTCTATCCATTTTTATTTTATGCCCGACTTTATCTTAATGTCCCTATTATGCCAAAAATGTGATTAAAATGTCACCCACAACTCCATAAATTTCACAAAGATAATTCCTACTTTACAGTTTCTCCAACAAAGGACTCCTTTCAGTGTGTGAATGGAAAATACATTCCTCAGAGGAGGGCCTGCGATGGTATCAATGATTGTGGAGACCAGAGTGATGAGCTGTGCTGTAAAGGTAGAGAGAAATCCAGCCTTGAAATCCCCCATGCATCTGCTGACTAAAACAGTGGAAACAACTTTACCATTGACTGTAAGATTCCATCTCATTCAGTTTTAAGAATGAAACAAAAACAAAAACCCTCTTCTATTTATGTTTGCATAGGGTGCCAACCCAACAGTTTCCTTTGTAAATCTGGCGTTTGTATTCCAAACCAGTATAAGTGCAATGGTGAGGTGGACTGCATTAGAGGAGACGACGAAATTGGTTGTGAAGGTAATTTCGTTTTGTGATTACTTTTTCTCATTATTCGATCCAGGGACTCTGAAACATTTTTTAGGCAAATTGTGATTGTCAGTGACCATAGGAGGGTCCAACAGTAAGAGTAATATTGAGTGGGCATTTGAATAACTATAAAATGTTCTCTTGTGTTTTTATTTATTAAATATTTCTTTGTTATTTCAGAATTCTTTATTAGAAAAGTTCCCACATAACAGAAACAGGTAGACTGTTAGTAAGAACTCTTATGTACTCACCTCCCAGCTTCAACAATCATTAATATTTTGCCAGTCTTGTTCAACATGTTTATTGTTTGAATATTTTAAAGCAAATTTCAAATATCACATAACTTTACCTATATGTATATATATCTAAAGATAACACTTTATATATACAACCATCATCTCATTAGTACACCTAAAAATAATAATTCCGTATAACAGCCCATGTTCAAATTTTCCCAACTGTCTCAAAAATGTCTTTTTAGAATTAATGTTTCAGAATTAGGATCCAAAGGAATCTAACATTGTGTTTGGTTATTAAGTTTTTGAAGTGTTTTATTCTTTAAGAGTTACCTACTCATTCACCCCCAATTTTTAATTTAATTTTATTTATACGCCATTGATTTTTCTAGAGAAACTGGGTCATTTGCCTACAGGATGTTCCTTATTCTGGATTAGATTAAAGTTCAATGTTTCAGGCAAGAATTCTTGATGGGTGGTGCTGTGTAATTCCTATTATATATAACGTCTTGTCTGATTATCCCACTTCTAGTGATGCTAAGATTGATCACTGGATCAGCTTGATCATTCCTTTAAAACAGTTATCCCACAACCTTTCACCTTAATGGTTTTTAGCAGACTTAGTGGTTGTGTTGCTTAGATCCAATTTATCAATAGGGACTATAAAATGGCAATTTCTATTCAACATTCTTTCTACACTTATTAAATTTTATAGAGTTTTTCCTTCATCAACTATTTTGTTTCCATGAACCACAGTTCATAACAGAAAGGGAGAATCATGTTTAATTCTTTCCATTTACATACCAAGTTTCAAAGCAATGAATTGATGGTCTTTGCTTTCTGGTGCTCATTGAAAAACCTCCAATGTGAAAAATATTTACTAGGTACCTACTCTGTGCCACACAAATTGACTTCGTGCTCCCATCAATGTTTCTAGAGGAAAAATAATTCTCTAAATTGTTATATTAATTCATTTACTCAACGAATATTGATTAAGTTCTTACTAAGTGACGTGTGCCAGGCTCTGTTCTAGGCGCTGGGGTTACAATAGTTAATAACATTTAAAAAGTCCCTGTCCCTTCATAGATCTTACATTCTAGTGGGGGACAGAAGCAATAAACACGAGAAGCAAATAAAATATCTAGTAAAAAAAAGCACAAAGAAGAAAAATAAAGCAAGGAAGGTAGATCTAAAATGTCAAGGGTGAGTTCTAAAATTTTAGATAAGGTGGCCTGGGAAGACTCACTCACTGAGGTTACTATTACATGAAGAGCTGAAGAAAATGATGGAGCCAGCCATGCAGATATCTGTGAAGAGCGTTCTGGGCAGAGGCAATAACCAGTGCCATGTTCCTTACACAGGAACATTCGAGTATGTTGAAGGAACAAGCAGTCAGGAGGCTGGTGTGACAGATGTTGCAGGTGGTGGCAGTGAGAGATTAGACAAACAGTAGGAGAGGCCCGAGAGTGGGTGGGGTGGGGGAGATCAGGCCTGTTAGTGAGTGAAGTGGGGACGTCGAGGAGTGACACGATCTGACTTACATTTTAAATCAAGATACCCTGGCAGTTGGGTGGGAGATAGTCTGTATAAGAGTCCAAGGAGATGCAAGGAGACAGGTGAGGAAGCCACTGCAATAATCCAGGGAAGAGACAATAGTGACTAGGAAAAGTGGGCGGGAATGGAAGAGATGAGATTCTGGATCCATTTTGAAGCTAGAGCCAAAAAGATTTGCTGATAGATTGTATGGGGGTGTGAGAACAAATGAGCAGTCAGGGATGAGTCCAGGGGTGTTGGCCTGAGAATTGAAAGGATGGCGCTGCTTTCAACAAAGATGGGGAAGGCTGCAAGAGGAGTGCATAGATCCACCTCACGCATGGGACTTATCCAGTGGTGTGCTGGTAAATATTTCACAACTGGCTTTGTGAGGAGAGGGAAAACCTGATGTGCAGCCTTTGCTAATTTCTGTGGTGTAGATACTCCCACCGTGGGGGATTTCATACCATTCACATGATGTCACAGAACACAAGCTGGGAAGGGACACCACAGCCTCTCCTGTAGTGCTGGAGTCCATGTCAGGACACCACTGAATTACTGTAAACTGTATATTATAATTTTTTGTACTTGTCTTATCTTCCCTTCTCAACAGTAAATACCGTGAAAACAGAATCTATCTCATTATTTTTGTATTCCAAACATCCTAGGTAAAGCACCTTACACATAAGCATAAAATAAATGTTGAAGATACATATGGATAAATGAATTCATATTAATTCTATTTTGGTATGACAAGTACGTGACTTCACCAAATTTTGTTTAATTTTCCATTGATATCACTTCTTAAATTAAAAAACACACTTTTTAGGATTTCAAATCCTATCATTTCTTTTGAAGGGTATATAAGCAAGTGAGCAAAATGCTTTTATGTTCATTAAATGTAGTTAAACCCTTTGTAAAAAGAGGGGAGAAATTTCAAAAAAATTTTCAGGGAGGAAGACAGTAACCACGGCTTTTGCCAGTGAAGCGTGACAGTCCCGCACTCCCCTGCAGTTTTACTGTGATATAATTGACATATGGCACTGTATAAGTTTAATGTGTACAGCATAGTGACTTGACACGTATATAGTGAAATGATTACATGAAGTTCAATTAACATCTATCACTTCGAATAGTTACAAAAAGTTTCTTTTTCCTTGTGATGAGAACTTTGAGGATTTATTCTCTTAGCAACTTTCAAATATGCTCCACAGCAGTGTTAACTTTAGTCACCATACCGTACAGTGCATCCCAGTACATAACTATCTTGTACACTTTGGCCACCTTCACCTAATTCTCCCTACCCATCCCTGCCTCTGGTAACCACAAACTGGATCTCTATGTCTATGAGTTTGGATTTTTTAGATTCCACATATGAGGCCATACGGTCTGCTAACCAAAACTACCCAACTTGGAGCACCCCTGCTGATTCCACCTTTGCCAAATACACTTCTCCTTTTCCTTCACTTTTCCCTCAAAATCGAGGCAGCTCCTGACCAAACTGCTATTCGTCTTTTTTCTGAAGCTCTATAGTGTTTCCCCCAAAATAAGACCTAGCTGGACAATCAGCTCTAATGCTTCTTTTGGGTCAAAAATTAATATAAGACCCGGTCATATATTATAGTAAAGTAAGACTGGGTCTCATATTAATTTTTGCTCCAAAAGATGCATTAGAGTTGATTGTCCAGCTAGGTCTTATTTTCGCGGAAACATGGTATATATATTCATTGATCTCTCCTTTCCATGGACAGATCAAAATCACCAAACCAAGGGAGGCTTGAAGTATATCTTGATGTCATTTATCCTTCATGAGCCCACTTTTATTAATATACGTTAAATACATTTTGTATAACTGTATAATAAGTTTGCTGTTGAGCATATGTTCAAATACACCTAAAATACAAATCTCCTTTTAAAACAGAAGTTAAAATGATTTCTTTGCTGTGGTGAAACTGGTATGTGTTCAAACAAAAGATGAAACATTTGTTATGCAGTATTAAAAATCAAAGGAAGATGGCATACTGTGGATCCCTTTTATCTTTTTGTAAATATTAATTTAAGCTATTATACTAGGTCTGTGACATTAATGATTTGTGTATATTTTATGCAAGTGAAAATTATCTCTGCTACAGTGAGGTTTTTGTTTTGTTTTTAGGAGCTGGACAACATAAAATTAAAGGTAAGTGTATTTTTATAATAGAATATTTGTATTACAGAATTGAAAGCAAGAATAAGGTATTATAACTTTTATGATATATGTACAGTATATTGATATAGTGCATTTTCCTCAAATAAAAATTATCCTTTGCTGTGGTAAATTTTTGTTTTTTATTTTTTCAGGCCTTTTACGCACGGCTCAAGGTAAAAATTTTATTGAATTCTTGGGATATTACAGACTTGAAACAAAACAAAGGTACTGCTGTCTTCTTATATTTTAATGTAACTATTAACTGAGGAGCAGATGACTGTGTGTTCCCAATAACCCAGCTTTACCGTTAATTTAGGCACAGAGGCCTGTTTCTATTGTGATAAACTTTGATTCTCATTCTCACACTCCCATACAGTCTGCTAACCAAAACTACCCAACTTGGAGCACCCCTGCTGATTCCACCTTTGCCGAATACCCTTCTCCTCTTCCTTCACTTTTCCCTCAAAATCGAGGCAGCTCCTGACCAAACTGCTGCCAGAGGAAAGATACCTCTTTGCGTGATAGGTATTTTCTCATTTACTTTTGTAAACCGGATGTTTCCAAATCTGGCTTTTTAGGATCACTCTTTTATTATTCATATAAAATGACTACCAGAAGTTCAGGATCCCCTCAAGATTTCTTAGGATTCCTGGGGGATTTTTAGATGTTTAAGATCACCCTGTCTAAGTGCCTAATCTTGACTGTTTCTCTGTATGGCCCTTTCTTGTCATCTTGTCCTCCAAGGCTGCTGTTGTTCTCACCACCACCACCCTTCATTATTCCTTTGCACCTTCCCTCCTTCTTTCCTTTCCTTCCTACTTTTGAACCTCAGGGGCAAAGAGATGAGTTTATGATACTCCTCAGCGCATTACACAAGATCATCACTGGTCCAGGCAAGGCCCACTCTTGTTTCACTGATTCTCTTTCATCCCTATAACTTACTCCCATTCCCCATAGCAACCATTTTAATGTGACTTAACATGTATGTCTTTTTGTTTGTATGCATTCTTATCCAATTTGTATTGCCATCTTGTGAGCACATCTTATGATGCACATCATATTTTGTTGTCGCGCTCATATTTCCCTTTTTTTTTCTTTTCACAAAGCATTACATTTTAAAGATCTGTCCATGTTGCTATGTGCCCATTGAATCTGTTGTTTCCAACTGCTGCATAAAATACTCTGTGGTGTTCCTCTTTCACAATCTGCTTTCTCCATAATTGACTCTCAGCCCATAATCACATGTGATGAATGTCCTCTCCTAGGGATGTGTGGCAGGATTTCTTCGAGACATCCAGCCAGGCAAGGAATTGGTAGGTCTCAGGGTGCACATCTACTTACTTCAACTAACTAGTGCCTGTGTGTTCTTTGGCGGAGTTGTACTGTCCTCACCTCCACCAAACACACCTGAGGGTTCTCCTCAACCGCACCAGCATTTAGTATTTCCCCACTTCCTAATTTTGCTTGCCTCATACTGTCAAAGGATATGGCGTCATTTATTAATTTGAATTTTTGTGATAACCAATCACTTTGAGTCTCTCTTTATACGCATATTAAGCTTCTGAGTTGCCTTTTCCTTTTCTTTCCTCTTTGCTTTCACCAGTTCACATCTTTGCCCTCATTTCATGTTGGGATTGCAGTCTTCTTTTTTATTGCTTTGCATTCTAGATAGTAATCCATTTTCAGTTTTAGACATTGAATGTATCTTCTTCCATTCTGTCACCCATCTACTACCTTTATCCATAGTGGGTTGAATATAAATCTTTAGTTTTTATATAATCAGTCATTGATTATTTTTCCGATGGGTTTTGCTTTCAGAGCTTTGTGCTGCTCTTCTAATATCTAGTATACCTCAGCTACACTGGGCTTTCCCCATCTTCCTTTTTTGAGCATTCGGTATGAATGTCTGAGTCTTCTCTTTGATCCATGAGGGTGCTTTTGTGAAAGCTCTGAGCAGAGCCTCTCTCTGCCTCAGAAAATAACCTACACGTGTAGCATGACAGATACATGTATGTGTCTCCCAAAAAGAACTCAGGAAATCCACAGGATTGCTGTGGAAAAGTAACACTGCCCTCTGGGCAGCAATCTCATCCAAGGCAGAGCCACATGTTGGTGGGAATGCACCTGGGGAACTCTGGTCAAAGAAATCAGTATCCTGTGCAGGACTGAACTGCTGTAGGAGAGCAGCGTGACAGTGGAATCATCCCTGATCACTTCAAGCAAAATCAAAGGAAGAAAGGAAGAAGAGAGAATCTTTTTTCTTTTTTGCTTTTGACTTCTGCATCCCAGATGTCTAATGCTAACCACCCCTGATACTGAAACCAATGAAATGTCTTTATTTGCATTACCCTTGAAAGAAGTGCCTTATTACATACAGAAGGAGAAGAGCCTTTTTAATATCAGTTCAGGACTCTTTTGGTCAGTGTCGGTGACTAGTCCCTCCCTTCTGTAAGGACCTTGTGAATGTAGAGTTGAAAGAGAAGCTTGTTCTCTGATCTGGGCATGTTGACTGCTCTAAATGCAGCAAACAACAGCACCATGAGCCCCACCATTCACTTGTATCAACAGACAGCCCTAGTTTGTGCCTGCAAAATTCCTACATAATTCATCTTGAGCCTTCACAATTACCTAGCCAAAAGAAAAAGAAATCAGATGATGTGCTTTGGGGATTTTGTGTTGTCTTTTTTAAAGGGAGGACAAGTTTTAAATAAAAAATATCAACGTTTAAATTATTTAAATGATTTAATTTTTACTATAAACACAACTTTAAACATTGGAACTTTTGTTTTATTATAGAAGAAACAGAAATTTTGACTGCTAATATGGATGCAGGTAAGTTAACATTATTCTTTTTTACTAATGGTTCACTGGTGTAAATTTGCATTTCAATGTTGTGCGTGTATGTATGTGTATATGTAATATACACGTAATTAGAGTAACAATGACCTTTACTATCAATTTAAATAGAAAAAAATAACATTACGTACTTTTTTCCTTTCCTTATCACTTTTAAGAAAAACAAGTATAAGTGCTTCTTAAGCCCTGCTTTAAAAATGGATTAATGCATATGACTAATTTTGAAGTGAAAACAATACTCTAGTCCTACACAAAGTTTTTCTATTTGTTATGAGTTTTGTCAGGTAAGTTTTGCCAAAAACAACCAGATTTCAATCATGACTCAGGACATACACTGAAATAGAAAAAGAATAGATTTTGATAGAATTAATCTGGTGTTTTTGCAATGTTTTAACCATGATAACAGAAGGTTTGTGAAGATCTGTACCCTGGCCAGTTGTGTACTAAAAGCCAAATTAAATTAAAGTATTAAATTCCTGGGAAGATAGTAATTGATAAGAGCTTTAAGGTCAGACTGACTTGAGTTAAATCCTGACTGTTATACTTATCTTAGGTGAGTAACTTAACCTCAAATATAAATTGGGAATAAAATAGCTCCCTATTTTAGGGGCATTTTAAAGTTCATGTAAGACTCCCTTTTAATTGCCAGACCCCAAAGTTAATTAACATTTTTAAAAAATCAGGCAATGAGTAAAAGATTTTGATCTCAAAGCTATAGCTACTCAGAAGGCATTTTCAACAAAGGTCCTTTATTCTTTACTCAAGACAACAATAATTTTCAGATATTATCCAACCTGTTTCACAGCTGTCAATAAATGAAGTCTCTCTTCTTTCAAAGGTCCATGCAGAAATTTAAAGCTTACCATCACACTCTGCCCCCAACCTTAGGAGGGGTGGGAACCCTCCAAAAAAATCTATCCACATTTGTTCACAACTTCTGTCCCTTGAGGACTTACCTCCTTCTAATATGCTCAAAGTAACTGATAGTGATATTAATTTTCCTTTCCATTTGGGGCAAAGAAGAAACCCTGCAAAAATTTTCATGACCTGGTAAAATACAGAGAGAGAATAAGCAGAGCATCTGACACATTTCACTGTCATCCTTTGTCAGGCATTCTCTTGCAAACTCATGTCTTAAGCCTAACTCTACCATGTTTTTTTCCCAGTAAGAAATGTGCCATATCTGAATGCTCACAGAGGAAGGAAACGTCATCACATGTCAAGTGATTCAAAACACAGCCCCTCTCCTGGCCAATTGACCCTGGATTGTCCAGGGGTTCCCAACACATTACCTCTTAGGGTTAATATGATGATTTAATGAGATAATTATATACAAAGTATTTAGCATGGGGTCTTACACATACAAAGTACTTAATATTAACCTCACTAATGTTAATATTAATATTATTGAAAAGATTTCCATACAAACAGCCTCTAAAAAGTAAAACCTATGAAAGTGAGAAGACAAGAGTTCTCCATGAGAACCCCCCCTGAGTTGTCCCAGTGGTAATGCCTGGGCATGAGGCATCATTTATCAGCCGGAAGACAGTAAATGTTTAATCCCTCAGCCAGCCTCTTTCTGTCACTAGTCCACCTTTAGAAAAATTTTGAGAGAATCAAGTCAACTTTAATATTAAGCCAGAATTTTTAAACAAGGTGAATAGTATCCAAAATAATTTGCTAATGAATGTGGCCTCTTTCATATTAGCTGTGCCTCTGCTGAGATAATCAAGAAGTGTTTGCCTTAAAGGTAATGGTTCAAAATTATGATACAATCTCTTCTTTTCTTGAAGAAAGAAAACGGATAAAGTCATTTTTCCCTAAACTATCCTGTGGAGTTAAAAACAGCATTTCTGTTAGAAGGAAACGAGTCGTAGGAGGAAAACCGGCAGAAGCGGTAAACCTGCACAAAAAGTCCTACTGTTACTTCCCAGGAACAGCCTGAGTTTGAGGGGATAGAGGGGTGGGATATGTAATTGTAAGAGACTAGGAGTCTTGCAATGGAAATATCTTAGAGTCACCTGTTTGTAGAATGGCTGTGACCATACGAATGTCTTTACAGGGAGACTTCCCATGGCAAGTGGCAATTAGGGATGACGGGAAAATCACCTGTGGAGGAATTTATATTGGTGGCTGTTGGATCCTGACTGCTGCACATTGTGTCAGGTAAAAAATGTCTCCAATAGATTTTGGATTTCCTGAAACAATGAAAGTGGGTAATAGAGATTGTGGCAGATAACAAATAAAAACATATCTGAGAAAAAGTCATTGACAAGTTCCACTCTATTAACTGTTAAATACCCTCTGATATTCACGATGGGGACTCCAAAGGCCAATCCCCAGAACCTACTGTGTTCCCCATAGGCCAAATTGTTGATCTCAGCTGGCAAGACCAGATCAAACCCATCCGTACTAACTTACTGGATGTGGCTCATTTGTTTACAGGGTGGGAAAAAAATAGGTATTATCTACATTTATCTTCCCCTTTGAAAGGGTTGAGATGCTCAAGTCAGAGAAGTGGGGTAGGCAGAGTGTGTCTGGATTCACATTAGCATTTGATACGATGTCTCATAATTACCTGCAGATGGGAAATACAAATTTGATGCAGTGCCAGTAAGGCAAGTTGTAAGTGTGTATTGGTTAGCAAGGGCTGCCGTGACTGAATACCACAGAGTGGAGGGCTTTATTTTCTCACAGTCTAGACGCTGGAAGTTCAAGATCCAGATATCAGTAGGGCTAGTTTCTCCTTGGTTTGTAGACAGCTACCTTCTTGCTGTGTTCTCACATGGCCTTTACTCAGCATGCCTGCATCCCTGATGTCTTTTTCTCTTCTTATGAGGACACCAGTCATATCGGATTAGGGCTTCACTTCTATGACCTCGTTTAACCTTAGTTAGGCCTCTTTGATGGCCCTATCTCCAAACACACCCAGTCACATTGTTGTTTAGAGCTTCAACATGTGAACTCCAGGGGGACACCGTCCAGTCCATAACAATGGCTGCAGGGCAATACCTAAAAGGTATTCATAAGCAATAAAGGTCAGCTTGGTGGAGGACGGAGTTCAGAATTCTGGCCTCAGTTCTGATCATTAGAATGAATGAAATGTCATTTATTGAGCACCTCTTACACACCAAATAGTGTGCTCAGCACTTTCACACATTATTTTGTTTTAATATTCTCAATAGTTCTAAGAGGTAAATGTTACTCTTCCCATTATTTAGATAAGCAGACTGCAACTGAGAAGTTACATGACTTGGCTAAAGCTGCACTACTAGTTGCTAGCAGAGCCAGGATAAAAGCAAGTTCGACATACCTGACAGTAACTTAGATGAAGGCCTACTTAACAAATCTGCAGGAGACCCAAAGTAGAGAGGGGAGGGAAACACGTTGAATGATTAAGTATGTTGGCTGACACCCATAAAAACCCTCATAAGTTGGAGCAATGAGCCAAATTTATTTTTTTCCTTCTGAATGACCCTTTTCTCGTGGCTTCTGTGATACACACTCTCTGGTTTTCTACTGTCCTCTGCAGCCACACCTTCTCTGCCTTCTTTGCAGTTTCACCCTCCTGTGACTGAGCATTATTGTTCAAGCGAAATACTGATGTTCCTTAGTATTTAGCCTGGTTTCCCCTTTTCTTCTTCCTCCTTCCTCTTAGAGTTATCTGTGCTTTAAAATGCTATGTGTTGACACAGTCAATGATACCTCCAGCCACTGGCCCTACAGTCAACTCTCTGTCATCTTGGCTCACGAATTCAAAATCTCGAAGACTGAGCTCATTGTATGCCCATTGCCCTGGATATGGTCCTGTCCCAGGGTTTCCTGTCTCAGCAAATGACAACACCATTCATCTAGTTACACAAAGCAGAAATCTAAGCATCATCACATTTCAATCCCTCAGCCCTACCATAGTCCAGGCAATGTAGCACCAATTCTAAGTGGCATTTTTAATGTCTAATTATTTAATTCTCAAACTTTCCATCTCCACAGTTACCCTGTTTTTGCCTTTTATCTGGATTATACCAACTACCTCCTAATTGCCTTACCCACATTTACTCTGCCCACCTCCACCCCCATCTATCCATTCTCTGCTGTGCAGCAAGAGGAATATTTCCATACTTGGTTTTGATCACTTATTATATAACATTCAATGGCTGTGTATTCCTCTTTGGATAAAAAACTAAACAAAAATATAATATGGCCCATTAGGCCCCATATGACCTGAGCCCTACTTACATTGGTCCATCTCACCTTGCCCCGAATCTTCACCTTCTGCTCTCTGCTCCACCCACTCTGGACTTCTTCCACTTGCTCACGTGCACCTCTCTCCCTGCTGCACAGACCTTCAGAAATTGTTTTCTTGAAATGATTCTTCCTACCCCGTTTTCCTAGTTAGTGTTACTAGCTATTCAGATCTCAGCTCAGTCTTCCGTTCCTCAGGGAAATCTCCCTGACTCCCTTAAGACAAAGCCTATGTGCTATTCATTCCTCTCACTTATCACGGTAGAATACATTTCTTCATTAGTGTGATTATCTATTTAATACTACATCTTTCCCTAGACCCTGAGATCTATGAAGGCAGGAACTATTTCTGATTTTTTTGTTCATTTCTGTATCCCAAGAGCTACCACAGTGCCTGGTATATAGTAGGTGCACACTAAGTATTTGTTTAGTAAATTGAACGCATAAACAGCGTTGACTTTAAACAATATCCAGGATTTCTGGTCCCGAAAAATAACCAAAATTAATATGAAACACAGCATTCTTGGAACACTAAGCATTAAATAAAAGCATCCTGAATACCTCATTAACTCCTAGGACATCACTGTTTAACTGTAAGGTGATGACGTGAGAAAATGATGGTAGATGCCCAACTTGCTGTAAACCATGAGGTGAAAATTGGTATGAAATGGAGTGAGGCATAAGAACCAGCACTATTTAGCTCATTCACTATTTCAACCAGATTTAAAACAGCTACTATGTTCCAGGTACAACCCTAGGCACAGGCATCGATCCATAGATTAATAAGACCCTATCTTTGACTTCAAGTAGCACCATCTAACAGGAAGAAAGGCTTGTGAGCAGATAAATACAGTGCGACCTTAGGATGAAGTCGGTGTTAAACGTCAGGATAATGACTGCTGTGGTCTTGGCTCTGAGAACCTCTGGGGTCAGCAGAGTAATGAGAGTGTGTGCTGTGACTCCCCATTTCCTCAACCTTCTTGCTGGCTGGATACCATCTGGTCTCTGTTTAAGCACTTTCCGTGGTCATGCTCTCACTCCACAGGGAGCCAACTCATTCCACTTCTAGGCATTTCTAGTTGGTAGCGAATTCTTTATGTCCGTGCTATGGTACATATAGACGGCCTATTCCTCTCTTCATTTACCCATTGACTTTAACTCTGCCCTAAGCAAACTTAATTGCACTGCTTTGTGACAGCAAGGGTTAAAAAAAAATCTGGGAAAATGAAAAGTGTCCTTTAGAGGGAAGAATTTAAAGATGAAATGTCAGAAGTCCATGTTTATAGTTGTTTTTTTCCTCAACATATTTCCCTTTTACTTTTTCTGTTATAGAGTCAGTAAAGTTCACCGTTACCAAATATGGACATCATTAATAGACTGGATAAAACTTAACTCTGAGATAGTAGTTCAGATGGTCAATAAAATTATTATCCACGAAAAGTACAATGGAGCCACCTACCAAAATGACATAGCTTTGATTGAAATGAAAAAGCGCCCAAACCTCGGAGAATGTGTGCTGCCTAAATCCGTCCCTGCCTGTATTCCCTGGTCTCCACATTTATTCCGACCTAATGATAAATGCATCGTTTCTGGCTGGGGTCGAGAAAAAGGTACATGTTCTACACTTTGTTAATCAGAATCCAGGGGTTGAGAATGAATGGGATTAGGGGTGCATAGGAGCTAATCTAATGCTCAGAGAGAACATAGCATCCGATCAAGGAACGAGAACATCAGCGAGCCTGGCTTCCTGAGTGTGGGCCTGTGCAGCTGCCTAGCACCCGAGGGGCCCATGCTTGGTTTATTGCTCTACTATCACTATCATGAAATTCTTAATAATTTTTGCAGGGGACCCACCTGACATTTTCATTTTTCACTGGGCTTTGCAAATTATGTAGTTGATCATGATCCAGAGTTTCAAAGGATACTACACTCTGTAATTCTGAAGCATCCGTTGAGGGGTAACCATTTACCAAGAAAAAAATAGAGTGACAGGGGGACATATAGCATGGGCTTTGGGATTTGTTGAAGAGATACGGGTGGAAGATAAACACGTTTTTGAAGGGATACTCCCAGTATATGCTGAGTCAGTGATCCCACAACCCTTCTGCTCTCCTCCCCTCCCCCATTTTCCATGCCCCAAACCTCCACATCCCATAAAGACAAAGATAACATAAAGAATTTGTTCTTTGAGCTTCTAAGAAGATTTGAGGTGCACATTCATATGAATAAGAGATGTAGAACACTTAGGAACAAATTATTAGAAATACCTGCGAAATTAGAAGCTGGATTAGAATTAAATTAGCCAATGCTTATCCTTGTCTTAAAGAGTTAGCCTTGAAATTTAGCTTCCTTTTGACCTCTTAAGCTCTCTTGGTAAATAACTTCCTTGCATTGGTCTTATAGAGTCATATTCCAACACATTCTTTATAATTGCCACATTGAAAAATATAAAATATATGTATAAATTAACCTGAATTTATGGTATGTTTGAATACCCAAGACTTACAAAATACTAAATTTTATTAGTAATTAATTCATCCAGAAGGCATTATATCCTTATATGTGTGTTTTTTCAAAAAAACCCAAAAAAACCTTTTTATGTACATTTACAAGTATACACAAAAGTAGAGATAAAGTATAATAAACCTACTTATTCACTAACCAGTTTCCACTGCTACCAATATTCTACCACTTTTGT
The DNA here is from genome assembly GCF_964194185.1 of Rhinolophus hipposideros. Classification (NCBI taxonomy): domain Eukaryota; kingdom Metazoa; phylum Chordata; class Mammalia; order Chiroptera; family Rhinolophidae; genus Rhinolophus; species Rhinolophus hipposideros. The sequence continues at coordinate 81,856,965 of NC_138047.1, read as the reverse complement.
TTTACCTCCCTGAATCAATCACTATCTCAATAGCATAATTATGAAGGTTTATTTATAAAGGGGTTAATTACAAAGATGTAGTAGGTAAGGGTTTGGGGGGCCACAAGGGCCATGCAGAAACCCAGGACGAACAGCCCTGAGACCTCTCCTAGAGCTAAAGTTGTAAAGGGAAGAAGTTACCAGAAGGAGAAAGAGCCTTAGGTAGAGCAGGCTGCCTTGAGAGAAGCAATGACCTTGAGCCCCAATTTTGCAATCCTTTCTCCTTCCCTCTCTCCCTTCTGCTGGGGTCTTCTGTTGGAAACCAGCTGGAAACCAAAGGCTAAGGGATTCCTACTGAGGCAATCCCTCCAGGGCAGGCTCTAAGGGCAGGGAGCGGGGCACTGAGGGAAGGAGAATGGCCTTGAAGGACAATCAGGAGCTATTCAACATATTCCCCACACACACTTGTTTTTTCTCCTGGAATATATTAAATCAAATCCCAGATATCATGTAATTTCACCCGTGAATACTCCAGTAAATATCTTTACCAGGTAAGGACTTAAAAAAACAAAGCAAAACACACCACCTTTTATACTCAACAAAAAGAAAGTGATTTGGTAATATCATATAATATCCAGCCTGGGTTTAATATTCCTTAATTATCTATGAAACATTTTTACAATCAGATTATTTCCATTGGGATCCAAACAAAGTCCACATATTGCACTTGGGAGTTATTTTCCTTAAATCTCTTTTAATGTAGAACAGTTACCCCTTCCTTTCATTTAAATGTATTTATTAAATAAACTGGGTCATTCTTATTTTAGAACTTCTACACCTTGAATTTGGCTGATTGTATCCTTGACGTGGAATTTAACATGTTCTCTATTCCATGTATTTTCTATAAATGGTAAATATGTTCTTATCCATTGGTTTATTTATTAATCAAAAATGGTTTAATGCATTTATTATGAGTATAAGATAGTAATGCTAAAGTGCTAGGATTTCACTGATGCAAAATATGGACCCAGTCAAAAAACAGGGGCTGCAGAGGCTACGGGTTGAAAGACAAAAACCAGCTCTCAAGGGACTTATAGCTCCCAAGGGACTCTTCTGTAGGAGCCATCAGTCATGAATGCCACCATCAGACAGCAGAATGTGACAAGTGCCTCAGAAGTATGTAAAACAAGAGTTCAGGGAAGGGAGCAATATCCGGAGTCATTAAAAACGTCTCACACAGTACAGGAGCTCCCAGTGTCTATAGGCTTGTCCTGAGTTTGAGGAAACAATAAATCACTAATTTTTAAAAAAAGCTCTTATCCTGAGGAGGGTAGCCATCTTGAGACAAACTTGAAGTAGGACTTGAAGGAGAAAAAAAGAAACTCTTTCCAGATTTGCCATATACCTTGGTGGATCTTTTTCTCCCTCTGCTTCCCTGAAGAGAGGAATACTAGTTCTACAGTTAAATACTATGCTCATTGCAGTGCTAGGGTCTGTGGGGCTTCCCTCTCAGGATAAGCCAGAGATCTCTGTCCCCGGGTAGTTTGTAAGTTAATTGAGGAGGTAAGTCATTTGGCCTAAGGTATTTATAATTGAATTACTGGGTTCATGGACTGATTCATTACATAAATATTTATTAAGAAACTACTGTGTGCTCGCATGAGGCTGGGTGCTGGTGCAGCAGTGAATGAGTCAGGCCTGCCCCCTACCCTCCTAGAGCATAAACTTTGCTGCAAACTAGAAAAAAGAAGGCTGGGTGTTGGGGCAAAGATTTACTCCTTATACCTGAGACATCTCAACCTGTATTCTTAGGTTTTTCTCATCTTCCCTGGACTGTCAATCAGTAACAGTACCTGGCCCTTCTCTTTCCTTGGACCAAAATGTTCAAGTCCCAAATTTCTAACTTAAATGGAAAGGAGATCCTAAATTCTTTCAGTCACTTTCAAATCACTTACAAGAGAGTTCCTCACAGACACACAAAAACACATACAAACCGATAACTTTGTCTGTTTCTTTCTTCATTTTAACTTCTTACATTAAAAAGTTGTTTTCACTCTGACAAGCACTTTCAAGGAAATAAGGGACTATAAGAAAATAGGAGCTATTTATGTGAGAAGATCCTGATCCATAATTCCTACCCAACTTCCCCACTGGACTCAGCAATGAGAAGGGAAGGAGTTTATCTCATTCATCTCAGAGTAACCAGTTCTTTGTTAAACAAGTAAGACTTCAGAATGACCCTTGAGTATTTTTAGAAAGACAAATATAGAAACTGGGGATATGAGCAATGTATGATTAAATATGCTAATGAATTGTCCTCAAAAGTTTATACCTGTATTAATGAATATATATATTTTACATATTCCTAATGGTTTACTAAACTATAAGACTAAGTATTTATTTAGATTTCTCATTTGTGACTTCTAAATATCTATTTATTTTCTCACTTTTTTAGATAACCAAAAAGTCTATTCACTTCAGTGGGGTGAAGTTCACCTGAAAAGCAACTGCTCCAGGTATTACCCAGGTCGCTTCTTTGAAAAAGAAATGGAATGTGCAGGTAAGCACTGATTTCTATGACACACACACACACACACACACACACACACACACACACACACTATCCCTAACAAACAAGTTTCCTCCTCCCCACCAAATAGGGCCCAAATCAGTTCTGGGCCCTGAACCCTTTCATTTGGCCTCCTAGCTACTACATTATCAAACTCTTTCAGTCCCTTCCCCTTAGCTCAAATTCCCTCATTCGAATACTAAGGGGGAAAATACTAAGCAGTATAATGGTATATATCGCAGTATAGCCAGGTGACTAAGAGCACAGACTCTGGAACCAGACTGCCTGGGTTTATATTCCTGTTTTAATCCAATTACTACTCATGTGAGCATGAGCAAATTTCCTTGCCTGCAAAACTGGGGATCTTAATAGAGAAGGGAACTGCAGAGCAGTTATATAATTTGCTCAGAGTCTTAACAGACAAGAAGTGGTATACCCAGGATCAAAACCCAAAATTCTTATAAATAAAAATCCAAATGATCTCATTTCAAATACATCAGTTGTAATTCAATTCTCCTTCCTTGGAAATCCCATTGAATTTCTTACGATACCTATCTGTCTGCTTTAACACCACAGATGCCAGTGCCCCTACTAACACAACGACAGCAGTCTTACTTCTAGTGGGGGCCCAAAGGCAGGTGACGAGCCAGGGCAGTACATTTAGGATGCTTTATTTAAACCACTTCTAAGTAGCGTATTACAGAAAAAGGCAGAGTTATTGACATCCTATAACTTGTTGGATATAGTGACTTAAAAATCTTGGAAAATCGTAAGAGTGAGATGAATGTAAATAGACCATTTCCTGTGTCCTCCCCACTTAAAATGGAGTTCAGGATAATAGAAGACAAAAAAGGAGAACAACACAAAATCTACCAGGAGACAATATCCCAGTTAACAGGACAAGCTCTGAGGTGTGGTTGCCTAAATCCAGTCTCGGCCACTTATGAGCTGTACGGCCTTGGACGAGAGGTTAATATTTATAACCTCTGTCTCTGTGGCTTATTTGTCTCACTTTAAAATAGGGATAATGATGATACTTACCAGATAGTGTTGTGGTGAGGATTAAAGCAATGAGTGACTAATACATTCTACGCGCTCAATAAGGACTAGGTGTTCATATTTTCCCACTCAGCATTTGATGCTACTTTAGAATGTAATCGCATCACGGTATATACATACTTGCATAAAGTAGAGAAAGCAGGGAGAGCACTTACTAAATTTGGAGAATGACTAGAAAACAAAATATTTCCCAACCTGCATCACTATAACTCCACGGGTCCGGCAGAGGCCTGCAAGGGAGAGCAGGTGTTATTTCCTGTTAGAAAGCCAAAGTCCTTACACCGTATTAGTGGAAGAAGCAGGAAAGCGGCACGGTGGCCTTGACAAATGTAAGTAAATGTGTGATTTTCTTTTTCCTGTATCTTTCTCAGGTACAGATGACGGTTCCATTGATGCCTGTAAAGGGGACTCTGGAGGCCCCTTAATCTGTAAGGATGATAACAACGTGACTTATGTTTGGGGTGTAGTAAGTTGGGGTGAAAACTGTGGACAAGCAGAGTTCCCAGGCGTTTACACCAAAGTGGCCCATTATTTTGACTGGATTAGCCATCATGTGGGAAGGTCTCTTATTTCTCAGTACAATGTATAAAACTGTGATCTCTCTCTTCTTTCTACTCTTTTTCTCTCAAGAGTTCCATTTTATTTGAAATGATACTGCATAATTAGTACTTCTCTAGGAAAAAAATAAAGCAAATTTTATTGGGTATTTTTAAAGGTCTCTACAAAGTTTATGCCATATTGGAATTTTGCTGTATAATTCTCAAATATTTCAGTCAAGTATGCATATTTTATTTATCAGAAATGTGATGAAATTATCTCCTTCATACAGGAGTGATATATTGACTACACTAAAGGCTTGTCTCGTTGAGTGACATTGGACTCACAGATGCCTACATTCAAACCCCAAATCTACCACCTACTAATTGCTTGACCCTGGGCAATTTATTATCTTCTTTGGTCTCATTTTCCACCTTTAAAATGGAAACTGGGAATTTTGAGAAAAGGAAACTACATACTGAAATGGCATATTTGGCATACTACTTGTCATAGGAAAATAACTGACCTCACAGCTCTTGCCCCATTTCTCTGCTTCCTTAAGGATTAAAAGTTCTCGAAAAACTTGTCTTTAGTTCGGCGTTTCACAAGTTCTCCTTGACCCTTTAGATCTCTCCACAGACACTACACCACAACCACTGACTTCTCGGTATCCAACCTCACAGTCACCTAACCATTCTCACCTTCCTTGCCCCCAGGGTAGTAGATGCAGCCAACCCCTCAGGGCATCACACTCTTCCTCATGGCCTGCTGCCTCCTTCCCAGCCTCTTCCTTCTAGTCACTTCTTTTACTTTGCACTTCCCTGGTGATCTCCTCTTCAAATCCCACCCACAGTCCAATGACTCAAATCCATATCTCCAGCCATAACCTTTTCTAGAACTCCCAAGTTGTACATCTCATTGAGCACTTAACATCTCCACTTGGATATCTCATAGTATTTCAAAAGAAACACAGCCACGCCAAAACTCTGCTCCTTCTTCAATCTGTTCCTCCCTCCTCAGTAAATGGCACCAACACTCACTCAGCGCTCTCCTGTGGACTCAGTGTAAGCAGGCATCCAGCCTCCCTCACGTGACCCTGCTTTAATCTCAGCATAGCACTGTCATTACCCAAGATACTCCGTTTTTATCCGTTTGTCTGCCTCTTCCCATTATACTGTAAGACACGTGAGAAGAGAGACTGTGTTCCTTCTGTCTGCATCCCTAGCACTTGGTTCATAAAAGATGCTCAGTGAATCAACATTAGCTGCTTTTATTATTATTTTTCTACAGCACAGCTATCATTCTGAAGGCAGAGGTATGTTTTTCACATAAATACAACCTTCAGTTCCTGGGGTTCAGCCCTGAATAGAGCACAATTACTTTGATAATAGAAATGCCTATTTCTACATATATTCCAAAATCAGTTACTGACCCAATATTTTTCTTCTTAAAATTTTTGATAAAATACACAAATTTTACCATTTTAACCATTTTGACGCATACAGTTCAGTGGCGTTATATACATTCACAGTGTTGTGCAACCTTCTCCATCTCCAGAAATTTTTCATCTTCCCCAAATGAAACTCTGTGCCCATTAAACATTAACTCCTCCTCCCCTCCCAGGCTACCCAGATGTTTAATTCCTTTTGTCATCAAATACAGGAGAGTGTTCAGTTATTTATGGCTCTATAAGAGCCCTAAAATAGCCATTTAAATAATAATGGTTTAGGATTTTGCTCATGCATCTGGGGACTGACTGGACTCAGCTGGGCAGTTCTTTCATCTCATCATGCACTTGCTGTCAGTCAGGGCTGAAGCAAGAGTCATGGTAAAGGCTTCTCCACCCATGTGTCTGGTGCCTGGGCTGGGAGCTGGGGCTTCTCAGACATCTCTCCCTATGTGGTCTCCACACGGGCTCTCAACATGCTGACTGGAGTTGCCAGACTTCTTACATAGTACCTGACAAATGTCCCAGAAGAACATGCAGAACCTGCACAGCCTTTCTAAACCTAGCTTTGAAAGTCATTTAGCCCTCTGTGACAAAGACCTGACCAGGTTCAAGGGGAGGAAATGTAATTCATCTTTTGATGGGAGGGGTGTCAAAGAATCTGTGGCATGTTTTCAAACCACCACCTTGTCCTGACCCAGCAAACCTAGAGCATGTGGCACTTTAGAAGACATCTGTGCATGAAACAAAAAGAGAAAAGTACTACGGGGTACAAGCTGGGAAACCCAGCATATGGGGTACCCTCGGCTGATCTAGAAAGGAGTGGTATCATGGTCTCTCAAAGGACCAAGCCAGTCTACACAGTGGCCTGGGACTGGAGGCGTGGCAGCAGAGTGGACCAGAATGAAGACCTGAAGTGAAGAGCCAGCTCCTCCGTAGTGATTCCCCGTGGCAGAGTGTGGGAACAGCAGGAGTAGGATGACCTGGCTCCAGGGCGCTTCCAGTTTAGAGGGCTCTGGGAGGGCTCCTAGTTGCAGACGACAGAAGCCAATCTCATTGGTTTAATTTTTTAGAAAGTAGATTTATTCAAAGATATTATGCAGTTCACAGAATCTCCAGGAAAGCCAGAGAGTTGGAGGCTATGCATCTGGGAATAAGACCGCAGTGACTCTCACTGCCGCTAGCTCTCGTCTCAGGCTTCATGTTCAGCTTGTGCTGCAGAGGCCGGACACTGGACACTACTGCTTGGCCCTCTGCCATTGCTGCTTCTGTGAGTTAGCATGGTCTTCCCTGAACGTGGTCAACGAACAGAGCTCACTAGATGTGGCACTCTGCTATGTCTTACTTAACCCTGGCCTCAGAGCTCACCATCTTGTGAGGGAGACAGAAAAAGAAATTATACAACTGTATTTTGCCAGGTACAATGGTGAGGAAAACTCAAAGGAGACTCATAAATCAGCCTGAAGTGTTAAAGAAGGCTTCCCGAGAGGTGAGCTTCATCTGAATTATGGAAGAACTTTCTCGGCAGATGCCAATGCAAAGGCCCTGTGACTTGAGGAGCCAACCACCCAAGGGGACAGAGAGCAGCTCAGTGAGACTGGAGCTCAGGGTGTAGCTGGAGAGGGAGAAAAAGCCAGGTCAGGGAAGCCTGCATGACAAAGAGTTGGCACCACTGAAGGACTCTGGAAAGTTCATGCTGGAGGCATTGAGAAGATGGATTGGAGGAGGGTAAGATGAGGCAGGGAAGCTAGTCAAGAGACTATTGGAGAAATCCAAATGAAAAATGGTGAAGGTAGAAACTAAAGCAGGGTACTTTTAAAGAGAATGCACTGATTCTAGATATACTAAAGAGTGAAACAGATGGCACTAGGGACAGAAGAGATGACAGGGCACTAGGGAGAGAGATGAGTCTAGGATAATTCCCAGCTTTTCTCTTGGATAATGACGTGATTGGTGTTGCTACTGCAGAAATAAAGGGAATTGAGGAATAGAAGTACGTTTAGTCAGGGGTGTTTTGAAGCTGTGCTCTCTATGGGAATCTAGGAAAGATGAAGTATGAAGTAGGAAATATGAAGCTGAAAATAAAGCAGCGGTTTGGAAGTAGCCAGAAACCCTATCTAGAAAAAACACACACCTGAATTTATCCTGATGGTCTAAAACCCTGCAATCTCACCTAAGTGGTTCCTTCCATGGTCTCTAGTGCTTCCTCTCTATGTGAGAAGTAATCTTAACATTCTACCCACAAAGATCACTTGAAAATCTATCTCCGATTGCTATGGTCTGAATGTTTGTGTTGCTCCCAAACTCGTATGTTGAAATCCTAATGCCCGATGTGATGGTATTAGAAATGGGGTCTCTGGAAAGTGCTTAAGTCATGAGGGTGAATCCCTCATGAATGCGATTAGTGTCTTTATGAAAGAGATCCCAGAGCTCCCACACCTTTTACACGATGTGAGGACAAAGCAAGAAGTTAGTCGTCTGCAACCCAGAAAAGGGCCCTCCCCAGAAGCCAACCATGCTGGCACTCTGACCTTGAACTTCCAGCCTCCAGAACTATGAGAAATAAACTTCTTTGTATATAAGCCACCCGGTCTATGGCATTTTATTACAGAAGAGCAAAGGGACTGAGTCACTGATCAAATGTGCCTGATGGTAAACCTCCCCAAGCAGGGAACCATTATCTTCAATATATGAAAACAAACCGTGTTCAGGGACCTAGTGCAGCCATCTCTTGTCCTTCACTTCGACCCCAGCTTGAAAGCTATTCACGCTACTGATAGCTGGAACTTAGCACTTATATCCCCTTAATTTGAGCCCCTTTTAGAAACTAACCTTCCAGCATTAGCACCGGGGCAAAGATGGATTGTTATGGTTGAAACTGCTTCAGCACGTGGCTTATTTTCATCACAATAACACTGCTGGGACCATTTAATGAGATGTTGGAAAAGACTAAAACATAGAAACTGCCCTTGATAATTTGTATTTTGTTGATTTTGTGTCATTTCAAATAGCACAAAGGATTGCATAATATTTTAGCTTCCAAGCATTCTGAGTTAATATGTTACATTAAAGCCAATAAATTTTGAATTCTTACCTCATTCATACAATCATGTTCCATGATGTCCACATACAGTGATCATTAGGGGTTTCTAGAAGGAATATTTGACTGATTGTGCTTACAATTGTACTGGGAAGCGCTGTAAAGAAAACAGAGCCTACTTTCAGCCACCTGGAAGATCTCATTCTAAGGTACTCATCATTCAGACAAAAATCAGCACAAATACAGCATATTTTAGATCTTTGTAATTTCATTTTGATAATATTGACTGTAATTGCTTTTCCCAATTCCTCTTCCTTTGTTTCTTCCTGTGACTACAACTCTGTTTTGTCCCCAGTACTCCACTGGAACTTTCCTTGTGAAGTTCACCAATAACCTCCACGTTACTAAATCCAGTGATCAATATCCAGTCTTCCACGTGAGCCAAATAGATGGCTCTGTCTGTCTTCCATACACTCTCCTGCTGCTCTGGTTGCTCCTTCTCAGTCTCTTTCGGGGGGACCAATTCTTTGTCCCCCCACCTTCTATGACTTAAACCTCTTTACACTCTTTTTAGGGACAGCATCTAGGCCCATGTGTTTAAAAGCCATTTCCATGCTGACAACTTCCAAATTTATTTGTAGCCCTTATCCCACCTCTGAACTACAAATTCGGAATTATCTTCTCAAACATGTCTGAAATTAATTTCCTAAATTTTCCTTGTAATCTGATTTTCCTGGAATCCTCATTTTAGTTACTGAGAATTCTCTATCCTTCTCATTGCTTCAACCAAAACCTCAATTGTCATCCTTAATTCCTCTCTTTCCCTCCCACACCATATTCAGTCCAGTAAATCCTGTTGGCTCTACTGTTAAGTTATATTTAGGATGTGATCACATTTCACACTTCCATTGCTCCCTAACTGAACCCAGAAAGCTTCCATACTTGATCTTCTGTCATCGTCATGACATTCTTCATAATTTTTGAACGAAAGGCCCTGCATTTTTATTTTGTACTGAGCCCTGAAAATCATGTAGCTGGTTCTGTGGTCAATGCCAAACTCTGGTATCTGACAGCAGGAATTAAGAGCAAAAAGCAAATCTTGGGATTTCTGCAGCAGAATAACAAATATCTAATGATTGAATATGAAGAAAATGTGAAAATAAAACGTTGAATCTTGTTTTCTAGAGAGATGCTGGTTTCCCCTGGGGAACACAGTGAATAAAAAGATTTGCTTGAGAGAAAAAGAGAACAGGTTTATTAACCTGAGGAACTGGAGTTTGAGAATTTAATCCCTAAGGAGAGATGAAACCGAGAAGACTAAGTCTGAGTGCTCAGAGCAGAGGCTGTCATTAAGGTATAAGAAATTAGATGAGATCACCAAGGAGCAAATGTATAGAGAGAGGAAAAAAAGGAGAGGCCTTTTGTAACTGAGGCCTGGAACCAGGTTACCTTACTACATTCTGTCTCTCCTTATTCCCTATCAGACAGTTTCTCTGAAGACTGGAAAGAACCAAGCCTGTTTCAGGGGTTCAGGTATTGCAGCTAGGTAGGACCTCAGAAGTAATCTCTTCCAAAATCCACATTGTTAGAGACAAGAAAAACCAATGCTCCAGAAAGCTAAAAAGGAGAATTCTATGTTCCCTTTTCCAAATGTGTTGAAAGGTGCTGTCCAAAATTAAGAAGAAAATCTTTGGCATCTTGTGAAGGCAGAGAGAGGTCTTGGTTTCACTCGATACTGTCATGTGACTTCTCCGCACCTCCACTCCACGGATAAAAGAGGATAATACCGCCACGGCACATTTTTCCTCATCCTCCACTATGGTGCGGGTTGATCACAGTCCAAAGGCACCTCACAGAAGGTCTGAGTACGGACTACAGCTGGGGCCCCGGGTTAGGCTATATCCATCTGCTGGGAGGGGTGCCTTTTTCCAACTGGCCCAAAGGCTGCATCCCTGTGAAGTGGTGTTCTGTACATGAGAGATCGTGAATGTGAAGTACATGGCACAGAGTAAGCTCTCAATATAATTGAGATATAATTCTTAAGAGTGATATAATTCTCAAGAACTCTGCACTGCACATTTATTATAAACTCATGAAGCTTGTAACAAACACAAACACCAAACTAGAATTCATCCGTAATTCTTATAAAGGACACATCTCTTCCCAACACTTGCAATATTGCCCTGGATCTCACCATAAAATTCTTGGAAACTGCCAGGTTACTAAGATAATCAGATATTTATAGCTCTGGTAAAAATTACTGCAATTGTTTTTTAAAGCATTCTGCACAGCGCTCGGAAAAAGAGAAACGTCACTGGAGCTATCAACTTACAAGGCATCTTGAGTAGGAAAAGCGCATGATTTCCATGAGATTTTTCAAAAAACTGCATTCAAGTGTAGCATTCAAGTACTTCTTGCTTTCCAGGGAAGAACACACGGTTTTAAACTGTCAAATCATTTTCTTCTTCCAGAATTTGTACATCAGCTCACCCTGGAGTCGGGCACCACCTCGGCCTTGGGTTGACAGGGCACTCTGCTCCCTCGACCGCTGTCACCCGGGTCGGCAGGACCCGCTGAGGACGCCCAGGAGCAGGTGAGATCCGGACTCCGCCCCTGTACCGCGCAGAGTCCGGTGTTCAAACCCGAAACTGCTGGACTCCTCGCAGCAATGTCTGCACAGGGCCACGGGGGCCCATTTCTCCGACATTGTCCACACCCAGATATGCTTGTCCCTCGGGGTGGCTGGACTAAAAAACCCAGGCAGATTGTGGAGCTCACAGGGGTTCATCCTCCGACATTGGCTTCTAAAAAAAACTAATGCCCACTGCCTCCCGGGGGATGGGTCCTGCACGAGTAGTCAGTACCACCCACGCAGGCAGTGCAGTCCAGAGCCGCGGCGCTGGGCGCCCGGGAACCCAACACGCCGTGCGACCCACGTGGGCACGGAGACCGTCGCGCCTCACACGCCCCCTCGCTCCGGCGCAGGCGCAAGGGGGGGCCACCTCCCGCGGGAGCGCAGTGACCGTGGGCAGGGCCCGCCTCCCATCCCGGAAGGAGGCGTGAGCATGGAGCCTGCCACGACTGTCTAGCGCCCGGCCCGTGCAGCTGCCTAGGGCGCCCCGGGGGCTCCGTGGGAGCGCGCGTGTCGCGCGGCTCCGGGGACCGGTGGGGCCAGGCGCTGCGCGGATGGCCCTGCTCCAGCGGCCGGTGCTTGCTCTCCTCCTCCTCCTCCTGACCGGCGAGCTCAGGTGCCAGGAGCAGGCCCAGCCCACCGACTGGAGGGCCACCCTGAAGACCATCCGGAATGGCGTGCACAAGATCGACACGTACCTGAACGCCGCCTTGGACCTCCTGGGAGGCGAGGACGGGCTCTGCCAGTACAAGTGCAGTGACGGTGAGAGGGAACGTGGCCCTAGGAGGCCTGCGCTTCCAGGGCTGCGGGGGGCGGAGGGGGGGTACCATAAGGTGTGGAGTGTGTGATGCAAGGCAGACCTTGACGCTGTTTTCTGGCCCTGGAAACTTTTAACCACTGCTAGAATCTTGCCATTCTTGTGATTGAGCAACCTGGTTACATACAAGTCGCACCTCTATTGTTAGAATGTGAGAGGGCGCCTGAGTGTGTACTGTCCGTTCTGTTTTCATTGCTTCTCAGTCACTTTTTGTTGTTTGCAATTGCACGAAGTTGCCTAAGAACTTCGTGACACATGCATCATGTGACTGGAATGGAACACACTGATTTTAGCTCTATATTTTGGCACCTTAACTAAGTCAGCTGAACATGCAAAACATACTGAGAATTTTAAAGTCATAATGGTTTAACTTTCTCACGAATTGGTTTTAATTGTTTTTCTGCAAAGCTACAGAAAATGAATTGTGACCTTTGTACAGACTTTTGGTGTACGCTATTGAGAAAGAGTTCTGGTAACTCGCTTAGAAATTAGTCTATCAAGACTTAGTAATTTGGGATTATCAGTGATGCCTCCTCATTCTTGGTTAATGATATAATTGTTTTGATTTACTTGTTCATATTTAACTTTACTTCTGTTTGAATCTGAGAACTTGTTTGGTGGCATTGTTGGTCATAATAAACTCAGTATTTTGGGCAGAGATCTTTTGAAGCATTTGACTTTTCTGACTATTTAAATATTGTAATAGTTCCGATAAAGTACTTGGGCTTCTCTTTGGAAATTCAAAATAAGATAATACTTGGGAGATCATGTTTCCAGTAAGAGTATACAAGGTCTGGAACTAGGTAATTTAATGCTTGGTAGCTCAAAATTAATAGGGACCTCAGTGACTTTAATGGTGAAACCGGATTGTATGTAGGTGAAACATAAAAGGAGCCTATATCATGTAAAACTCTGATGCCACCTGCTGCCTGTAATTCTCAAAATAATTTATTTTATGTTAACGGAGGTACAGAATGAGCTATTATCTTATATGTTATGAAGTTCTAAATGTTTCATTCCTTCCTAAATTTATGCCTAAATATTACCACCAGTTTGCAATCAGGAAGGATGTTTTTGTCTTGCACAGTTTGTTAGGAGAAATAAGTGAATAATTTGAAGATTAAATGATTGCCTTTCCTGAGACAGATGTCACAGTTTTACTTAGTCATCCCCATTAAATATACAAATATGTGCGTGTCTGCTATGTATTACATGTTCTACCAGTTGGAGATTCAGCAATGAACAAAACAGACAAAATTCCTGTCAATGGAGCTTACATTCTGGTGGGGAGAGACCGTCAATAAACTAATGAACAAGTAAAATAAGCCAAATGCAGTGTATGTAGGTCTGAGGTGTGCCAGTGCTTCGAGAATAATAAGCAGAGAAACAGCAGTGGCACTGTTGTGAGGCAGTTTACTCTTTTAAATAGGTTGTTCAGGGAAGGCCTCACTGATAAGATTTGAGGAAAAATTGGCAAATGGAGAAGGTGACACTACGATGATCTGGGGAAAGAACACTCCAGGCAGAGAACAGCAAGTGTGAAGGACCTGAGGAGAAAGGCCAGTCAAGGATGACTCCAAAGGTTGGGCCTGAAACAGAGGAAGGGCGTAGTTGCCATTTACGGAAATAGGAAAATTTGGAAGAAGCAGTTTTCATAAGCTTATTATGAGTTGAGGGTTCTAGAGTTTATGTTTAAAATAGCTCTGAGGTTGAATGGATACTATTCCTATTAAAAGGATTATTTTAGTCTTTCCTTTTATTTAATCCTGTTCACCTTCCACAAGCCTAACTAAATTTACCATTTGGCATTTAGAGCAAGGTCTTCCAGCATAAAAACACAAATGAACGTGAGAACTGAGGAAATGGTATGCCCTCAGTGAAAATCTTTTGTGTCTTAGTAAGGAGTCTGCATAGAACTGCGGTTCCAAGTCACCATGTTGGTAATTCCAACATACTGAGAATTATTCTTTAATTGCTGTTACTTGTGAAGTCTCCCTGGAACCGTTTCAACCTTTCCTATAGTTTGGAATACAAGTGACCAAATCAGAATGAAAAAGAAACAGACAAATCCCAAAGCTAGAGGAACATGGTGTTAAGCGGTGTTTAATAGTGGTAATAAAGAGGTCAAAGGAGCTTTAACAAAAAGACTTAATGGAAGAAGGTAACACAGGGCACAGGCTTGTTGCATTCAGTTATCCTTGCTTTACAGGAAGGACTGACAGTATGGAGACTTGCTCTGGGACCTTCCCTAGATTGGGGTCAAGGCTTTATTGAGAGTGAAGTAACATTATTCCGGACAACAAATACGATAGTCACTGTTTTTTTTCTTTTTTCTCCCTGACAGTACACAAGATTTGAAAAATAGAAAAAACTGTCTTGTAAAATGTTTTTAGAATTGTGAATGTCATTAATTTATTCAGTGATTTATATTTTAATAGGATCCCTTTGGCTGTTGTGCTGAGAATAAAAAAGAGTCAAGGGAGGTAGGGGAAGGAGAATGGTGGCAGAGTGACAGGTGCAGGAATTCAGACAAAAAATGATGGTAGTTTTGTCCAGGTTGGTAACAATAAAGGTGGTGGGAAGTGGTTGAATTTTGGACCTAGTTTGAAGGAAGAGCCTAAAGGATTTGCTGATGGCTTGGAAGGAGGGTGTGAGTAGATTGCAAAATGATTCCAAGGATTTGACCTGAATAATTGGAAGGATGGAGTTGCCATTAACTGAAATGGGGAAGACCATGAAAAAAACAGTTTTCAGGTCATTAGGAAAAATAACAGCACATTTGTGTGCTTTTGAGAATGGTTCAGTCGAGAGTAAAAACACTGAAGAGAGAGGAAGGAGAATGACTAGAGTCACATCCTTAGGTAAGTGAGAGAGGTGGGTTCTAGTTCGTAAATAGAGAGATTGGGTAAGAACACAGATGACTTATGCCTGTTAATAGGAGCAGAGGTAGAGGACCTCGGCACAGATGTCCATTAGGTGGACAGATGTTCAAGTTCTCTTCCGATTGCTTTGGTTTCCTCAGTGAAGTAGGAATCAAAGTCATCAGCTGAGAGAAAAAATTGGAATGGAAGTATTGGAGATTTGAGGAAAATAGGAAAGTGAATGGACTAGAAAAATAAAGTAGCCTAAGGGCCCTATGGATATTAATAATCATGAATTTAAAGTCTCAAGTGTTTGGGAAAGCAGGTTGAAATTTCTCACGATTTTCTGCAAAACACAGTGGTAAGATCTTTCAGTGACCCAACAGCCTTCCCCTTATGCTTCTCATCTGCTTCGGTGTCTTTCAGGTGAAAGACATTGGCCTGCTTGGAAGTATTTACATCAAATTAAGAAAAATACGTATAGAAAAGAACTATTATTGTCTCAGTCCAGGCAAATCTTTAGATTTCAGCTGTCCATACAAGTGATAAAACATAAAGCATCAGGAGAGGAGCAGTTGCTTAAGTCAAAAAGTGAAATCAGTGACTAGTATTTCCATGTAGATGTGCATAGTGGATTTATTTTGTTTTATAAATACTTCTTCCCATCCAGTTTTTCCTCTTCTTTCTGTACCTGCTTAAAAATTTTAGGGGACAGTGGCCCCAATCATGGCAATGGTTTGACACTGATATTGTTTCTTCTATTAGTGAGTTTTTGCTTACTTTGTGTATTAGTCTGCTCAGGCTGCCATAACAAAATACCCTGTACTGGGTGACTTCAACGACAGGAATTTATTTCTTACAGTTCTCAAGACTGGAAAATCTAAGATCAAGGTTTGGCCAATACTTCTATGTTCCTGGCTTGCAGATATCTGCCTTCTTGCTATGCGGGTGAGGGATTTGGAGTGGGGAACAAGTTCTCTGGTATCTTCTTATAAGGGCACTAATCCCATCACGAAGGCCTTACTCTCATGACCTCCTCTAAACCTAATTACCTACCCAAAGGCCCATCACCAAATACAGTGAACACGTTCAACATGTGAATTTTGGGGGACACAGTTCAGTTCGTAGCACTTTGTAAAATCCACCAGTAGGAATGCTAATTTTTGAAATTTTTCAGCAGCTTATAATACCATTTATAATAACATTTTAAAAGATATCAATACATTTGTAATTTTGGTATCTGTATCAACTTAATCTTTAATTAACAACTTTCTGCATAACTTGTCTGGTTCAGAAATAATTATTTCATTTTAAAGGTGAATTTAGAGTATCAAAACACTTTAAAATGTTTCAGGAAACTAGTTACTTCCTAGTTTTCTGGTTTTTTTTTTAGTTTGTTAGTTTCTTGTTGTTTGCTTGTTTGCTTTTGCTGTAGATAAAGAATATTTTAATTTCAGCAAAAAATGCTTACCATTTTTTTCATCCAGTAATTTCTTAGGTGTCCACTATTTGCATCTTCTAATTGAGCAAGACAAAGTTCCTGTCTTCATAGAAACTGACTAATTATGTTAATTTGGTCAATAAATGTTAGAAAGAAAAATAAAACCAACCAAGGGTGTATAGAATAGATATGGAAGGGAAGGGATACTAGTTTTAGATGGAGTGAGCAGGAAAAGCCTCTTTGAGGAAGTGACATTAATAGGTTCCTTCAAAGGAAACAAAAATGAAACACATGTCCCTTTTACTACTTATACCGGGGAGCCAATTTATCAGTATTTATTTCACGGTGTTATTATCTAATAGTTCACACGTAGAACTTGGTTCTTTATTATTCCATTTTATCAACCTCTCTCCGTAGGGAAGTTTTAAGCCCTAGGCCTGTTTGTGACAACCTCCTCCTCCATCCTCATGCCTCCATTCTCACTTTTGCCAGCTAGTTTTCTCTGTGCTCTCCCTGTTCCTCTTTATTCCCCTACGGTGCGCATGTTTATTTGCTTGTTTTCCCTGATTTCATTTACTTCTGACTATTCTCCCATTCAAAGGTAATTATCTTTTACAAGATGAGAAAATATCTATACATATTAATACATACATATTAATACACACATATACATATATCACTACCAATTACATCAAAATGTTATAAAGTGCTTTTATAGACTCAAAAATGAAAAAAAATAGTCCAAAATTGAAAAAAAACAAACAGGACTTATATGAAATACAAAAGGAAGGAAGAATAGAAGTGTTGCTGTTGTCTGACTACACGACATAGAGACACACAGAGGAGACCCAAAACGGCAGAGTAAACACTGTACCTGTTTCCTTCTGTGAACACATTAAAATTACAAGTAAAGTATGGAACAATCAACATGGAGAACCATTTGAAGTCTGGCTGAACAGAAGTTTTATGACTAAGGATATAAAGAAGCCACGTCAAGACTGGTAGGAGGGGCGGAGACACGAACGGGCTGGTACCAAACCTTCGTGTGGCAGTTGAGAACCAGGAGGGATACCTCGGCCATGGAGGTTCCCCCCAGAGGAGCGAAGGACCCCAGCCCCCCTCCAGGCTCCCCAGCCCAGAGTACTGGTGCCAAGAAGAGCAATCCCCACAACATCTGGCTGTGAAAAACAGTGGGGATTCCAACCATCTGGGTGGGACAGAAGGCTGTGGGAAACTGAGACCTCCACATACTCGCTCGCAGGCACATACCTTGGGCTCCAGCGGATGGATGGTGACTCGGGTGTCAGAGGCATATGGGGAGCAGACTGAGGTGTGTGGCTTTGAGGCCAGGACTGGAGGACAGGCACCATTTTCCCTGAGAGGGGTCCTCCTGCCATGCAGTCGGCAAGCACCCGCCATCTTTAATGTGTTGAGCCCTCCCCCTACGCTTCCGGCCAAATCTGAATCTGATTGGTCTGGTGAGCTCTGGGGCTTGCTCTGCTGACTCTCTGGGACCCTGCCCCACCCAACTCCCCCAATGCCAGAGGCATTTTCTCCATGAGCAGCCAGCCCCTCCTGAATTCTGCGCTTTCTTGGAAAACTATGGGAGTGCCCAGGCAGGTGATGACTGGCCTCAGTGTGCTTGAGACTTTTGCTGAGTAACTAGCTCCAGGCTCAGCACTGGCACCAAACCAGAATTTACATTAACCTGGTGACCACAACTCTGTCCACCCTAGTGACTCCCTGAGATCCTGACTCAACCAATTTGCATACCACATGAGACTCTATCGGTGGCTGAATTTTAAGGGAGCTGGCAGGTTGCAGCAGGACTCAGGGTGTCCTGGCTTTTTTGCAGAGCCCAGGCCCGGTACTGGTGGCAGCCATCCTTGGTTTGCAGCATGGCCTCTCTCATGTGCTTCTAGGTGTAGCACAGGTAGCGAAAAACCATGAATCACTTTGTAGTTCTTACCAGGTAGTCCCCAGCTGGGCATAGGCAGTGGCTGACCTGGGTCTGCACCAGAGTCCCTCCCAACAGGCCCCAGAATCAATATACTTGGAGGGTGGCTTCAGACCACAGTAGAGCACCTCCCAATTACCCCCACAAGTGGCACACACAATGGGCGGTCTCAACAGGCACCAGAGCCTGCTGGGGCAAATCCCACTTGGTGGGATAAGCCCCCACACAGCAGCCCGTAAGCTGTGGATGTGGCCAAACCCCGTAGCCAGTCAGCCTGAGGACCAATGCCATCCACTGATGTGCCAATAGCCATCAAGGCTCAACTATAACAGGAGGGCACACACAACCCACACAAAGGACAAACCTGGAGCATGTGACCTGGGAGAGTGTGCCAGAGCCCCACAGGGCACCTACTACATAAGGTCACCCAGCAAGACTGGGAGAGACAGCAGATCTACCTCATACATAGAAACAAATACAGGGAGGCAGGCAAAATGAGGAAACAAAGAAATATGTCTCAAATAAAAGAACAGGAGAAAACTCCAGAAAAAGAACGAAACGAAATGGAGGCAAGCAACCTACCAGAGTTCAAAACAATTGTTATAAGGATGCTAAAGAAATTTTTTTTTTTTTTGCTAAAGAAATTTAGTGAGAACTTCAGCAAAGAGATCAAGCATAGAAAAGGACATAGAAACCATAAAAACAAACCAGTCAGAAGTGAAGAATACAATAACTGAAATGAAGAATGTACCAGAAGGAATCACCAGCAGACTAGATGAAGCAGAGAACTGAATCAACAATTTGGAAACAAGGTAACAGAAAACACATAATCAGAACAGAAAAAATAAAAAATAATAAAAAGATTAGGATAATTTAAGAGACCTCTGGGACAACATCAAGAGTAACAACATTCACATAGGAGTACCAGAAGAAGAGAGAAAGCAAGGAATTGATCTATTTGAAGAAATAATGACTGAAAACTTTCCTAACCTGGTGAGGGAAATAGATATACCAGTCCAGAAATCACAGAGTCCAAACAAGATAAATCCAAACAGGCCCACACCAAGACACATTGTAATTAGAATAGCAAAGGTTAAAGACAAAGAGAGAATCCTAAAAGCAGCAAGAGAAAGGTAACTAGTAACTTAGAAGGGAGCTCCCATAAAATTGTCAGCTGATTTCTCAACAGACTCTTTGCAGGACAGAGGGGATTGGCTTAAAATATTCAACGTGATGAAAAGCAAGGACCTACAACCAAGATTACTTTCCCCAGCAAACTATCATTTAGAATTGAAGGACAGATAAAGAGCTTCCCAGACAAGAAAAAGCTAAAGGAGTTCATCATCACCAAACCAGTATTACAAGGAATGTTAGAGGGATTTCTTTAAGATGGAAAAAAAAAATCAAAATTATGAATAAAATGGCAATAGCTACATATCAACAATTTCTTTCAATGTAAATGGATTAAATGTTCCAATCAAAAGACACAAAAGGACTGAATGAATAAGAAAACAAGACACTTACATACGCTGCCTACAAGAGACTCACTTCAGATTGAAAGACACACAGACTGAAAGTAAAGGGATAGAAAAAGAGTATTTCATGAAATTGGAAAAACAAACAAACAAAAAAAAACCTGGTATAGCAATATTTATACCAGACAAAATAGACTTAAAAAAAAAAAAGCTATAATAAGAGACAGAGGAGGTCCCAGTGATCCCACTTCTGGGTATTTATCTGAAGAAACCCAAAAGCTACTTCGAAGGGAACATGCATCCATATGTTCATGGCAGCACTGTTTACAATGGCCAGGATGTGGAGGCAGCCTGGGTATCTGTTGATGGATGAATGAATAAAGAGGAGGTGGTACATATATACAATGGACTATTGCTCGGCCATGGAAGGGAATGGGTTCTCGCCATCTGGGGCGGCATGGATGGACCTGGAGGGAATTGTGCTGAGTGGAGTGTCAGACAGAGAAAGACAGATGCAATGAGATTGTGTTTATATGTAGAATCTAAAGAACAAAATAAACAAACAAAACAGAAAGAGACTCATAGATACAGAGAACATTTTGATGGTTGCCAGATGGGAGGGAGGCTCTTGATGAGTGAAAAAGGGGAAGGGATTAAGAAGTACAAATTTGTTGTTACAAAGTAGTCATTGGGATGTAGGTATAGCATAAGGGCATATAGTCAATAATATTGTAATAACTATGTATGGTGTCAAATGGGTACTAGATTTGTCGGGGTGATAGATGGGAGGGGTTTGGGGACGGTGTAAAATGTGAAGGAAGGAAGTACAAACTGACAGTTACAAAATAGTCATGGGGATGTAAAGTATAGAATAGGGAATATAGTCATTAACATGGTAATAACTATGTATAGTGCCAGGTGAGACTAGACTAGTCAGAGGGATCATTTCTTAAATTATATAAATGTCTAACCACTATTCTGTACACCTGAAATTAACATAAAATAATATTAAATGTGCAGTGTAATTGAGAAATTTTAAAAAGGGGATCAAGTTGAAGGGTAAATCAGAGGTCCAAATTTCCAGGTATAAAACAAACAAGTCATGGGGATGTACAGCATAGGGAATATAGTCAATACTATTGTGATAGCATGGTGATATCACCGTGTGATAGCACGGTGTCAGATGGTTGCTGGACTGTCATGGTGATCATCACTTTCTTAGGCATATAAATGTTGAATATCTATGGTGTACACCTGAAACTAATATAATGTATGTTAGCTATATTTTACTAAAAATCTTAAAAAAGAAGAAAATATCAGAAATAAACCATTCATAAGTTTTAAATTGCATGCCATTCTGAGTACCTCACTCTTACCTCATCACATCGGCATTGCATCCTCTCACATCATCACAGAAGGGTGAGTACAGTACAGTAAGATATTTTGAGAAACAGAGACCGCATTCACATAACTTTTATTATAGCATATTGTTATAATTGTCTAATTAATTGCTTACTATGTGATTTATAAACTTTAACATAGCTATGCATGTATAGAAAAAAACATAGATACATATGGCTCAGTACTATCTGTGGTTTCTGACATTCACTGGGAGTCTTGGAACATATCCCCCACGGATAAGGGGGGACCACTAAATTAAATGGTCATTGGATGACCTTGTCTTCCCTAGCTTCAGGCTGTAGCTTAGTAAACTGGTTAATGGTTATTGAGATTTGTATGCAATGGAGCATTGGCTGAAGGTTAGGAAGATACAGTTTTTGCCCTATAGGTTTTGACCTAAAAATATAAGTATTAGAACATACAGGAAAATGGTGGATTTCTTTCCTACATATGGACCAATATGGCATGGCATATAGTCTCTGAAATCTCCAGAAGTCTAGAATAAGCTTTTGTATGTTTTGTATGGTATAGGCTTATAAATATAATTACATTTTATAAACCAGCATACATTTTATGAACCACCATATTTGTGTATATGCATACATTTATATCTGTTTCACTGCAGGAGAAATAAAAATAGGTGGACAAATTAGTATTCTTAATGTTCATCAGAATAAAACCATACTCATTTATGTTATCATCCCAATATTAAGTATTTTCTAGGCTTGTCTAGCACATTGTAGACCTTTTTGCATATGTATTTTCCATCTTATTTGAAAATTAATTATGATCCCATTTATGTTTTATAGGATCGAAGCCTTTCCCTCGTTATGGTTTTAAGCCCTCCCCGCCGAATGGATGTGGCTCTCCACTATTTGGTGTTCAAGTAAATATGTATTTTTTTATTTGATAAGTTGTATGATTGGTAGGCTATATAATTCTCTTGATAATGCAAAACTAACAATGCATTCTCAGGTTTACAAATAATTTTTCTTGTTGTAATTGTGATCTGGTTTATTATACTATTCTTTTATAGCTAAAAAAACACATTTAATAAGTCCTAACAAAACTAAATGTAGTAAAATTCATGTTAATTTTGCAGATGTTAATACTATTTAAATATTTACTCATGTCATAAATATGGTTTAAAATTTTGGATTATAGTAGTAATCCTACTTAGAGTGAAAAAGTATAGATTAAGCATAATATTTTCTATACTAAAACTAGGCTAAGTAGGATAGCTGTGTGTTTGTGGTAGAGGAGGCTGGAAAAAAATGTTTATGAGAATGATTCCTAGACACAAGAGCTTTGCATGTAAGTTATTTAAAATAGTTGAAGATAAATTATAGATTCAAAGGAATAGTATATTTAGGGAATGGATGAACAAACCTTTAAAGATTAAACCACAAAACAACAAACAAAATTAGAGTTGTAGGAGCTTAAAATTTTTCAGTGACATTTCATATAAAGTACATTTTATTGGGGGAGGAGGTACAAAATACTTTGGAATATTCAAAACTCATACTTGTCTAGCCTTTGGAGAAATCTTTTAATGCTCTTAGCCTTACCTTTCTGTTTTTAAAACTATGTTTTGTGTTTGGACAGTTGTGTTTGTTACCAGCAGGTAACTGTGAATATTCAAATATTGCCAAATGGGGAGCTTTAAGACACAATTGAGAGGGAGATTACAGACTAGTGTGGGTGGGCGCCGTGAGAGCCGTGGAGAGATGTGTAACGTGGAAGACATTTGCAGGCAGAAAAACGGATTTTAGAAATGATCTGTACAGCAGTCATTGTCACTGATTCCTCAGTTTGAATGCAGAAAATCAGCAGAGGAGTTTTGAATATCGTCGTCAATAACCCAGCCAAATACCTCTTTCAGCTTAACATCGGCATCCCTTCCCTGACAAAGTGCTGCAACCACCACGACAGGTGCTACGAGACCTGTGGCAAAAGCAAGAACGACTGTGACGAGGACTTCCAGTATTGCCTGTCCACGATCTGCCGAGAGGTGCAGAAAACGCTGGGACTAGCTCAGCACGTTCAGGGTGAGGCTGGCCTGGTGGGATGGGGATGAGTGCAGTTTGTAAAGTTTTATTGAATGCTTTATGGTTTAGTACAGGATTTACCGACAGAAATCTTTCACCCTATATTACCTTATGTATTGTGACACAGCCCCTCAATTTTCTGACATGAGCAGCTGATGATTTTGTAATCTAAAATGATTTAGTCATGGAAGCAAAAAGTATCAGGAAACCATGGGAAGGAGGGGACGTGAGGCAGAGAAGAATTCACCCAAGATCTTGTGCCCTGAAGTATATTTCTAATTATCCTGAGCCTAAAGTGTGAGACCCTGGATCCAGTGAATTAAGAATAAGGCACGTTGGATTTAAAGTAGGAAGTTCTTAGAAGATTTGAATCTTAACTGTCTCTTCATATGTGTCTGTGTCAGGAGGGTTACTCAAACCACCCCAGGCTCAGTGGTTTGCTAGGAGGACTTACAGGACCCGGCATATATTCGTAGTCATGGTAATGATTATTACAGTGAAGGGATGGGATCTAAGGCAGAGTCAGCAAAGGGAAAAGGCGCTTCGTTGTCCTCATTTACATATGAGAATGATTACTCCTATCTGGAAGAGTTGTCCTAAGGGTAAAATGAGATATTTGTACAATGCACATCATTGTACAAATGCAGTCAGTTACCAGATTTCTTTACTGTCAAGCCAAAGAATGTACCATACACTGAAATCAAAAGAGCAGGGGCAATGAGAAGGGGCACGAAAGGAAACTAACGTTTTTAAGCAGTTTCCATGACAGAATGTGCTAGATTCTTTAGACATGTTTTCATTGATGTTTACAAAACTCAAATAGATGGCTTTTTACCCATTTTTCAAGGAAGGTTACTGAGGTACAGAAAGAAGTGATTTGCCCCAAGATACATACTTCTGACATGAGAGCTTGTGTTCTGTTTATTGCAGTATTCCCCAAATAGTCTCACAGATCTGATTCTGAGACCCTAGTTAATAGCTGTCAAGGAAGAAATCTCTGCTTGAGGTGAAGCTTGAGCTCACAACCTTTGAGTCCCCTTGCAAGCTTTCAGCTACAGTAAACTTGTACAGCTGAAGCGGAGGTCGACGTATGTCCTGTTTTCTGACCTGAGGTCATACTAATGTAGCTAAATGATGAAACCAATTCCCTTGCAATCTTTTATTTAATAATCCTAGCCTTTACACTTCTGTGATGGGTTGTATTCCTTAATGGCACAGTCTTTTGGAGAACTTTAATAATGCCAAGATTTTGTAGTGAAGTTTCTTAACATGAATATTTGAAACCAGAAGTATTTGGACAACTAAAAGGCACTCTGTGCTATGTCTCTGTAACTGTAATGTACTGAGTAATCTCACCTTGATGTTCCAGGTTTCTTCGAGTGGGTAAAGGAAACCCATTATCCTTTTTATAGTCTTAAAAAATATTTTTTAACCCTACCAGAAGAAAAATGCCTTTTATTCCTATGCCTACCCTCCCAAGCTAAACTTGGATATTGGTCAAAGGAAGAGACTTGGGTCCACTTACTTTAAGCATCTTAAATGTGTGATCAGTTCTTAGAAGCCATTGGCCAGAATTACATGTTTTGAGACTTCTCTGTTTTTAACCTTTTTGAACACCTAAAAACCTTTCTTTGAAATGCAAACTTGGGGATCAAATATATGGTGATGGAAGGAGAACTGACTCTGGGTGGTGAACACACAATGGGATTTATAGATGATGTAATACAGAATTGTACACCTGAAATTATGTAATTTCATTAACAATTGTCACCCCAATAAATAAATTAAAAAAAAAAAGAAATGCAAACTTAAGAGTGTTATCAGGCGTGTCTAATAGTGACATTTTTCAGATAAAAGGAAAATTAACAGTGATGAACTGATCGATCAGTGCTATTGAGAGACTCATTTATGTAGTGCAGAACATCATATTGAACAATTGCATGCAAACAAAAAGTCTATACATGGTAAAGAGGCTGAAATTGAAAGCGTGTGGGAGAGAGAGAGAGAGACAGACAGACAGACAGAGACAGAGAGAGAGAGAGAGAGAGAGAGAGAGAGAGAGAGAAGGTTTGGGAGGAATTTCACCTGACATGTCTAAGTGCCCACGAAGGATGTACTTGACGCTGTGCTGTAACAGGTGATATATGTGAAGAAAGTGATGCTTTGCAGCTGCCCCACATAACAGCACTTTCTTACTTTGCAGCATGTGAAACAACAGTGGAGCTCTTGTTTGACAGTGTTATACATTTAGGCTGTAAACCATACCTGGACAGCCAACGAGCCGCCTGTAGGTGTCGCTACGAAGAAAAAACTGATCTTTAAAGAAGATGCTGCCAGGTGGTGACAGCGGATGAGGATGGAAGAACATAACCTTTGGCAAAGAACTAAGGTTTTCACAACATAAAGCTGCCTTACTTCTGTGAAAGGATTATTTTAAGACCTTATTTTGACATTAAAACTTCAAACTAAAGAACAAGTGGGGAAGTTTATGTTCCTGGACGTTGCTGCCTTAGTGTGCCAGATTGTCTTGACCAATGTCAGAGAGAGCTGCATTTTGTTAAGGGGACAATTTTTTTAAAGAAAGAGTCTGTAACGTCCTTTTCAAAAACATTATTTATAAAACAAATGAGGTCAAATTCATTATAAGGTATGTTCAACATATCTTACTTGGAAATACGGGGAGATCCTCACTCGGAAGTATATTTGTTTACTATAAAATTTTAAACATACATTTATACCTGGAAAGATCTATTTTTTCTCTATTTTAATTAATACATAAGAAGCTGTTTTTCTGTAGCCCACTGAGCATATGAATAAGTCACACTTCTACTAATGATGGGACTAGTTACAAGGACAAGGTTTCTATTGTTCTGTTGTAAAATTGGAACCATCAGCTGGTAACCTCTTAGGGAACAAAACCAGGATATCTAGGTATTATGCAATATGCTTAGAAGGTGATATGAAGAAAATTCAGAAGCACAGCCACTCTCATTTTATGAACCACTCATGTGACAAATGTCATATTTTGCTATAACCTTTGCCTAAACTGGAGAAAAGATGGGATTAACGAGACAAATGCAAAGTTGTTTAACATACACATCAGGGCATTATGTGCTGTGATGCTTTGGTGTTTACTTCTAGCACTTGCTCCATAGTATAATAGATTCTGGGATATTTTTAAAAGACTATCACCCTTTACTAATAGTCGTCTTAATAAAAATTGTTCTTGATACTGTTTTTTTGTGTGTTTTTTTTTGAGTCTTTACCTGTAGTGCCAAAAGGGATGGAAAAGCAAAATACAAAGAACTACTACTTGTAGATCTCTCCTTACATTAACAATTGTTAACGGGATTAAGAGCAAATCCCAGAAACTTGGCTGCCTCTGAAAATGTCTGTGAGTGTTAAAAAGCATTTCAGCTCCTTGGAAAGCTCAGCTGTGTTCCTCTCCTGCTCTTTCCTTACCACTGGCTGTAGACTTTCTCAAGCCCAGAATTCCAAGCTATATATCTTTTGGGTAACCTACGGCCAAAGTGATTTAGATCAACTGCTTGGAAAGTCAGAGAAAGACAACACCAGGAGAACTTGTTCTTTTTAAGTCATTACAGGCAAAGTGGTAAGAAAAACATGTTCTGGAGAAAGGGCCACATTCCTAATCGAATACTGCAAGTCCTCATATAATATTGTTTCATTCAACAATATCATTGATGAGGTGCCGTAGGAATTAACTCTTATTTCTATCAATTAGCCTATGCTAAAATTGGTTTCGTTATACGCCGTTTCATTTAACTACCAACGATGTTAAGTGACCACTAACTATATGTGTCACTGCTGAGAACCTAATAGGTTCCCAAATGGAGATGGTGGCAGCTGTTCTGCTAAGAGATGTGCCCTCTGTTAGGCAAGGCAAGTGTATCCCTCATGGCTGAGTAAACTGGGCTCCAAAACGTTAGGAACTCTTGATACTTTTCAGACTTTTTTAAAGGTACAATTTTGTAAGCCATTGTCAATATTTAATATTTATCAATATTTACTACTGAAATACTTGACCAGGTAACTTGAAACTTACAGTAAATTCATGGATCTTCGTGGCAGCATTGGGATCACAGAATTGCAATCAGAAGCACAGATTCAGGCAGAAACCCAAATTTTGTCCCAATTTCAAGATGAAGGCAATGGATTTTTATGAGAAAAGGGAAATAATTATATGAATAGGAGAAAGGAATTTCTGTTGGTAATAACAAAGTTACTCTTTAGCTATCTAGGCATACTTCATTTTATTGCACTTCGCTTTACTGTGCTTCACAGATACTGCGTTTTCATCAGCACGGAGGCAAGGCCCTCCACCAGCAAAAAGATTATGACTCGCAGGAGACTCAGATGATGGTTAGCATTTTTTAGCAATAAAGTAATTTTTAATTAAGGTATACACATTGTGTTTTAAGTGTAAGTGAGACAGGGTAGTTAGCATGTTGTTAGGTAGACAGGAAGGTCCCTGGTGGACTAAACAAAAGACAGCCATATCCTAAAACTCCAGGTTCTGAAGTAACTCATTCATTCCAGGACAAACAGAACAGATCTGATAGATAGGAATGGGTTTGTTAATGCCCTTGAGGTTAATAAATTATCTCATAAATCCCTTTTGGCCAAACAAGTGGAACAGATCTGATAGATAGAAATGGGTTCGCTAATCCCTTCAGGATGGGCAAACAGAACAAACTTGATAGGGCACCAGCTCCCTTCTCCAAACAGACAAGGGAAGATACAAAAATAAGAGCTGTTTTGCCCTATGTTGGGCACCCATATGTAGGGACCCCTTCTCCTTCTGAGAGCTGTGACTCTTTGTTTTTAATAAACTATGCTCTTTTACAACTTGCCTCTCCTTGGTCCGCGCTTCCATTCTTCAGTTTCACAAAACACTATCCCAACACTCAGAAATTTCCTACATCATAAGGTGACACTTAGTAGACTACAGTATAGTGGAAACATGGCTTATTTGCACTAGGAAACCAAAAAATTCCTGTAACTTGCCTTATGGTGCTACTCACTTTATTGTGATGGTCTGCAACTGAATTCACAATATCTCTGTGAATTGTGCCTGTGTTGTGTGGGGAGTCATGCAGGGTGGCCTGCGGGTTCTCTGGTCCTGCTCCCCACATAAGAATGCAGGACATGGTGAGGCCAAAAAGGAACACCCACGGAGCCATAGGTAGGGGAGCCATACCACTATATTCTTGCTGGCGGCTGGGTTGGAGACACAGGAAGCAGAGCCACACTATCTGCAACCTGCTGTCCACTTCTCTGCAATCTGTGACCCACACTCCGCCATGCTAGCTGCAATCCGCTCTTGCTAGCTCAGCCACCATTTTTCTTGCTGGTCCCCATTTTTTCTGCTAGCATAGCCATGGCAGTTATATTAGTGCCCAATGGCTCACTGGTTACAGCTGACGGCCAACTAGCCACAGCTGATGGCCCTCCAATCACAGTTGATGACCATTTACTACCTGAGCCAGCACCTTTCTATGTGAGGCCAAGAGCCTGGAAACTGTTCTGTAGGGCTCTGTCCCCACAACCTGTACATGGCTGGTTACAGATTTTAAAAGCCGTCCGTAATCATCCGTCCTCATAGTCAGGATGTCTGCTTTCCGGATAGCTTTTGCCAACTGGAAAATATCAACTAGGTGTTTCATCACCAAAAAGGATTGATTCCGGAAAAAGAAGGGGTTACAAGCCGGTGCATGCAGACATTGCAAGCCAAGTGCCCACACTGGCCTGCATGCCAAGATGGAGGGGTGTGGGGACAGAGCCAGGAGTGCAGTTTCCAGGCTCTCGGCCTCACATAGAAAGGTGCTGGCTCAGGTAGTAAATGGCCATCGACTGTGATTGGATGGCCATCAGCTGTGGCTAGTTGGCCGTCAGCTGTAACCAGTGAGTCATTGGCCACTAATATAACTGCTGTGGCTACTCTAGCAAAGAATGGGGGGCTAGCAGGAAGATGGTGGCTGAGCTGGCAAGCGCAGATTGTAGTTAGGATGGTGGGTTGCGGACAGTGTGGATCCAGCCTCCAGTGAGACTATGGTGCTGCCAGCGAGAATATAGTAGTATGACTCCACCATCTACGGCTCCGGGGGTGTTCCATTTTGGCCTCACCATATCCTGCGTTCTTATATGGGGAGCGGGACCAGAGACCCCGCAGGAAACCCCGCATGACAAATGGCGCTGCGAGCAGGGTTCCCCACATGACAAGGGATATGTATAGAAGGGAAAAGGAAGTTAGAACCATAGAGCTTTATTATAAACAGAGTTCTTCCTGTTCTGGGGATTATGTGGACTGCAAGAAATTTCCATAAGCCCTAGCTGCTCCCATAAGCCCTCCCAACTGCTTGCTTCAAGTTTCAGTTGGTCTTTATCACTTTACAAACAGTTGTTAGTAAAGCAACGTTGCCTGGCCCACTCCAAAGGTGCATTTACCCAGTTCAAACACTGCGAAGGTTCAGGTGCAAGCAGTTCCTCTGGAATGGCTGCTCTGCCTCTATTTTAAAATAACTTCACTTATGTCAACTTTGCACAAGCTCTCCCTAGGAAAGCCAGACTTGAAAATCCTGCGGTTGCCTCTAGTTAACTTGGGCCTGAATCCCCTACACAAACAGAGCAAACTGAGTATTTAAAACAAATTGTACACGTCCTACAAAGTAACTCGCACTGGGAAAAAAAGACTACACGTGAAACAGGAAGACAACACGCACATCCTTCACTTTCGAGCAAGTGGGGAAGTGCAAACGTTTGGGGCGGGATTGAGCGAGCGTCAGCTCCCCGCACATGCTCTTTGGTCGCCTGCGGACTCCTCCCCGGGCCGCGCGCGTCCTCGCGGTGGCAGCTGGCATTGCCCGCGGGCGTGTCCGCATCGCCAGGTGCCAGGCGGCTAAGACCGTGTCCTTCTCGGGGCGCCCTGGACCCGCAAGCTTAGAGGAGGAAGGCGCCCTCACTCTGCGGAGGAAGGGGCGGGCGCTGCGGCTTCTGCTCCAGGAAGCGGAGGCGCCCTGGGCGTTAGTGTGGGGCTGGGTCGCCATGAGCTCGGCGCCGGGGTCGCACGGGGCTGTCCCTGCAGGTAGGGGGACGCCGAGGGCGCGGGACGCGGGTTCCGCCAGCTGTGCCGGGCGGCCCCAGGAAGCTGCGGGTTCTGGAGGGCAGCGCTCAGGTGCGGTGGGGGCAGCGTCTCGTTTAGTCCAGGTAAACAACGCGGGACCTGCCGCCGCCGCCTTTGTCCTCCGGAGGTGAATTCTTTCCAGGCGTCGGGCCACGTAGACGTTGACGGGCTGGCCCGGCGGGTCCTGGTTCCCCGCTGCACCTGGTCATGAAAAGTTGACGTTTACAGGTCGCACCTGGTTTTGTTGTCCCACTTCGAAGTAAAACGGTAAAGAAGTGGTTGCATGCAGTCCTCATAGTGGAAGCATGACCGGCCGGCCCCTGGGGTGCCCAGACGTAACGTGGAGATAAAGCCGCACCTCTGCGCTTTGCAGCCCAGGACCGTCCTGCCTCCAGGAAACCTGCAACTGTGTGTGTGTTTGGGTTGAAACCACAGCAACTTTTCTCTACAAAGTAAAGCAACTTGCTACACGTGTACTTTAGAATGTTCTTTCCTGTCACTTAATTAGATGGAGAAACTCCTGAGCCTGGCTTTAATTTTTTTTTTTTTCATGGTTGAAGTGCTAGCATTCTGTGCATAATGCCTTTATTTCAGAGCTTTTTATTCTTGATGCACAGAACAAGCGTTGCCCCAGGGCCAAAGTGTAGGGTCACGATGGATCAGGGAGCGGCCTTGCCCTGGGTCCAGTGGCCATTTCCGTTTTGGAACCAGTGGTGGGGGATGGGAAACAGCAGCAGGGATCCGGGATGCCCAACCCCTAGGCAGCGCACTTCCCCCTCCATTCTTTTGGTCAACTTCCTTTTCCTGTGTGCTCCCTGCTTGTCTTTCTCCACTCTACCCCCTTTCCAGTGTGTTCTAGGCTGACGTGGGTTACTCAGATAGGTTTATGGGAATAAAGACGGTGACAGTAGATGCTGTAGAAATTTGAAGAAATGAACACTTATTTAGAAAGAAGCTGGTCTCTCTCACGTAGGAGAGGGTTTAGCATGGTGACAGAGAGTGCAGACTGGAATCCATAGGTGGACCTGGCTTTCATTCCCAACACTACTGTGCGGACCTTGGACAGGCTGGTGCACTTTCTCCGGCCTCCTGGGGCTGTGGAGCTGAGTGACAGAAAGTAATACTGCTAAAGGGCCAGGGCATCAACAAATGGGAGCTGGTAGGATTATCTGGAGCGATATCAAATTAAGGTGACGAGAAAAAAAGGAATGATTTGTTTTGTAAAAATTAAACTAGTTTAAGGAACAAAGAGGTGGTGGGTACAAAGGAGAAGTGTGAAGAGAACAAGTATTAGCCAGAGGAAGGAGTCAAGGGGGGGCCATAATTGGTCTATTAGAATTTACTAGGTGTGTGTGAGCTGCGGAAGGTCAGGCTAGAAAAGACCATAATCTCCCCGAGCAAAAAGGGGTATGGAGTTTATGGGGGGGTAAATGAGATTGGTCCCCTTCAATGCTTCAGGGGCTTATCGTTGCATTGTCTGGCAACAAAGGGTTTTGGGGGTGTGACCATGCCCTCCTGCTCCACGTCCTGGCTCCATGCCCCCCCCCCCACCCGCTGATCGGACGCTGATCGTAAGTCCCTAAGACAAACAGGAGCCAGCAGGTACAAGGTACAAAGCAAGGCAAGATGGCTTTTAGGATAAGATGGTTCCTACATTCCAGGCAGTTTTTCCAGGCCTATGGCAAATACAAGCTTGCGGGTATACAAGGTACAAGATGGCTTTTAAGGTAGTGTCTGCGCCTGGCTTCACAGTGGTCTAATACCAAGAGTCAGGTTTAACAACAGACCCACTTTTGATAAATAGGTTGCCGATCACCAGGAATCTATAAATCTGTTAATGCAGGGTATCTCCTTCATTAAAATTTATTTTCTCCAAATCAACAAAGCCATTTACCCTCTTGGCCAATTTATTGGTATTCGTGCAGTATAATCCTTTCTAAAATGCATGCTTCCTGAAAGCTTGTCTGCTTGGTACATACAGCTTACAGTGACGGGCAGTCATGTATTATTTTCTCTGGAACCTGAGTAAAATTTATCAACTCCAGGAGTATTGGAACTTAGGATTCCCCAACCCATCCCACTCCCAGGGTGGATTTTGTCTGAGGAGACAGAGAGGGTAGAACAATCAAGTGTGAGGGAGAGACTGAGGAGAGGAGGAGTACAGCCCTCTTGGCTAGGAGGTGATGGGTAGGGAGGAGTCTGTACTTTAGAGCCTGTGGTGCTTTCTCAAAGACCTCAATTTAGAGGTGCATCTTGCTGTACTGTTGGTATTTCTGTTTACTCATTACTTTCTCCCCTTTAAGCTGTTACGTTAGTCAGGTGAAAACATTCATGGGTACATGGGTCCTAATTGTAAAAGATGCTGGACTCATTGTGCTCTACAATACAGAAGCCACTGGCCCCATGTGGTTATTTAAATTAATTGAAATTAAAAATTGAGTTCCTCAGTTACATTGTCCATATTTCAGGTGCTCAAGAGCCACATGTGGCCAGTGGCTGTCGTGGGACAGCAAAAGCGCAGGTATAGAACAATTCCATCCCCACAGAAAGTCCGATTGCACAGCACTCTTCTAGGGAGTGGAGAGGGATTCAGCGAAAAGGTGTCCAGGGGTAGAGAAGTCTGATCACTGGTTGGGAACAGAGGGTCTCCATTATAGGGTTATAAATACAAATGTGTCAATCAGGAGATCCAAAATCTAAGCCTTTGCGCTGCCCCTTCCCTTCCTCCACCCAAACTTCAAACTCTTCAGGGTCGTAGGGTAATCCAGTATTAATCACACATTATGCTTCGGTTCTATGTGACTTAATTCCTTCTGTTTCAGAGAATATTTGCAAACACATTTTCTGTAAAACAAAGCAATTTCATATTTCATTTGAGTTCCATAATCACAGAACTGTCACTTGAGCATATTTTGCAATTAATATGTTTATGTAATATTTTCTCCATTTCTCTTTATAATATTCTTAGCTATTTTGCAGGTAAGAGTTGGGGATGACAAAGAATTGAGTTATTAATTTATATTTCATTTGTTTATTATTACATTAAGCGGGTTCCCTTCCTTTTCCCTTACCCTCCTTTGCATATACTTTGACTTTTAAACTAACCAAAACAGAAGACTCTTAGATTGTGAACGTCAAAGTTGTATGGGAGTTCCTGCTGTGTTCCACTACCATGAGTCAAAAAGTACATTAATTAACAAAAATCAACCTTTTTTTTTTTTTTTACAGGTGAGGAACAAAACATGACAGAAACAGATGCCTTCTCTAGCAGGTAAAAATGTGCTCTTTTCTAATAAAGGTCTCTTCCTTTGGTAGTCATAATTAAACTATAGAAATCAAAGCAAGAAAGGGACCTTGGCGGTAGAACCGAGTATGTCAGGTTTTAGCATTTGAAGAGATGCAGGTTAGTTTCTGCCCCTGGTTGTGAAAGGACCTTAGAGTGATGTTCAAAATATTTAACAGTGGATATGGCATGGGCCCCAGAGCTGGAGCTTGGCCTGGGCTAGACCATTGTCCTTGGGTGCTGGATGTTGGAGACCTGGGGGAAGGAAAGACACCCATGCAGATGGATCGGGGGTGGCTACTCATGATGGGCGCTGTTTACCAATTGGTACAGAAATATTCAGGACTTTCCTTACTGGTACGGCCATGAGGCTTTCTCAGGGCACACCAGTGGCATGTCAACTTGGCAGAGGACAAAGCAGCAGACTTTTGTCTACCCTACACATTGACCTTGGGCTTGGAGGAGCTCACTGTTTAATATGACTTAAAGTGATTGTTTTTTTTAAACTTTTCATTAACAGTGAACTATTTGATCCAGCAGAAAAGTACAAAATGGACCATAAGAGGAGAGGAATTGCTTTAATCTTCAATCACGAGAGGTTCTTCTGGCACTTAACACTGCCAGAAAGGCGGGGCACCAGTGCAGACAGAGACAATCTTAAGCGCAGGTAGTAGTTTTATCTACATGTCAAGGTGATAAGATACTTAAGAGACAACTACTTATCAAACCTTGTCCCACCAATGAAATAACAGAGCAAGAATATTGGGAGGGTGAGCCTCAGTTGGGCACAGCCTCCCTTAAAAACGTGACTGTATTCTTCCTAACCCTGTACTATTAAATGTTAGCAGGATTTGCATTGTTATAAATATGCAGTTGATACTTGAACAACCCGGGTTAGGACTGCCGACCCTGTGTATAATCAGAAATCCACATGTAAATTTGATGCCCCCCAAACTTAAGTTGTCCCTCAGTATCCACAGGGGATTGGCTCCAGGACCCCCATGGATACCAAAATCCATGGATGCTTAAGTCCCTTGTATAAAATGGCAAAGATCAATGGATGTAGTCAGCCCTCCGCATCCGTGGACTGACGGTGATCAAAAACAGTGCAGGCATTTTTTTCAAAAAATCCACATATAAGTGGACTCACACAGTTCAACCCTGTGTTGTTCAAGGGTCGCCTGTATTTGCATAGTAGACAGCAGTATTTTAACTTGAATCAGTTATTACGAGTAAATCCTTTCCTACCGTGGGTGATCAGGGAAAATCATCATTGTCATATTTTTCTTTCCCCCTAAAGAAAAGTCATTTTACATGTCAAAATGTATATAGATTCCTCAGTTAAAATAGGGTATGTGACAACTTTGAATAGCTCATAAGCTAATATTCAATTAATCTATCACCAGGTTTTTAGATCTAGGATTTGAAGTGAAATGCTTTGATGATCTTAAAGCAGAAGAATTACTGCTCACAATTCATGAGGGTAAGTAGTTTTCCTATCCTTCTTCTGATGGGACTGAGTACTTTAATTGTCCTACCTGTAAAGACAGGTCCAAATAATGAACTGTGTTGTAAAAAGTCTTTATCAGTTAACTTTGCACGGGTTATAGGTTTTGGTTGTGCCTCTCTGCTTATATGTTACCCACCACATTTAAGAGCCCCTTGCAAAGTATTATGCCTCAAGTTTATGTTTAGCATACCACTTGTTACAGTCTATTACTCTAGAAGTGAATGAAATGACCTTTTCATTTACAATTAAAAGTCTGAAATGCAAACACTATAGATGCTGGACAGTCATTTTTTAATTATCTCCTTCCATACCAACTTTTTTATTGGCTTCAAGATACTGTTGATTTACATACATTATCTCTCAATTTCTACATCATTATGCAGTAGGTATGTTTATCACAGTAATCAATGCATGCCATCCATGGATTCGTAAGTCATTTGCCAATGGACTATTATAATATAACTTAAATTTTCTTCAGAGCTTTTTTTAGGTATGATTGACATATATCATTAGTTTCAGATATACATGATTTGATATTTGTGTACATTCCAAAATAATCACAAGTCTAGTTACCATCCTTCACCATACAAAATTACAAAACATTTTTTTCGTGTGATGAGGACTTTTTTCTTTAAAGATTAATCCTAAGAGAGGATTTACTGTCTTAGCAACTTTCAAATATACAGTAAAGTATTATTAACTACTATTCCCATGCTGTACACTGCATCCCCATGACATACTTATTTTATAACTGGAAGTTTGTACCTTTGACTCCTTTCACCCATTTTGCCCACCCTCCTCTCCCCTCTGTCAACCATCAATCTGTTCTCTGTGTCTGAGTTTTGGTTTTTTGTTTGTTTGTTTGGTTGGTTAGTTGGTTGGTTGTTTTAGATTCCACATTTAAGTGAGATCATAACAGTATTTGTCTTTCTCTGACTTATTTTACTTAGCATAATTCCCTCAATGAGGTCCGTCCATGTTGTTGCAAATGGCAAGATTTCATTCTTTTTTATTGCTGAATATTATTCCGTGTGTGCCATTTTGTGTATCATCACAATTTAAAAAAAACAAACAAAAAAAACTTTTATTTAAAGTATGTTTTTCCAGGACCCATCAGCTCCAAGTCAAGTAGTTGTTTCAATCTAGTTGTGGAGGGCGCAATTCACAATGGCCCATGTGGGGATCGAACTGGCAACCTTGTTGTTAAGAGCACCACGCTCTAACCAACTGAGCCAACTGTCCGCCCCAATCACAATTTCTTTAGCCATTCATTCATTGATGGACACTTAGGTGTTTATACATCTAGACTTTTAAATAATGCTGCATGAACATGGGGGTGCACAAATCTTTTCACATTTGTGTTTTTCTTCAGATAAATACTCAGACATGGAATTGCTGAATCATACGGTATTTTTTTTTTTTTTTAATTTTTGAGGAACCTCCATACTAGAGCTCTTCTTTAATCTGTAAATCATTTTAACTGGCTGCTAACCAGGTTTTCTACTTTGCTTGCTCATAAGCTTTGGAGGACATCCATCTTATGTCTTAATAGTCTTGGAAGCTCCAAGTGCTATAGACATATTGAAGGTGCTGTACTCACTGGAGGTGCAAACAGAGAGGGGGTGGTAAAGTAGTAGGTTCTGGGCCTCTCCGGTCTGCTAATGCAGAGAACTTTTACTGCCAAAATGACTGGGATCTTGAAGGTGGTTTCCCATAATAATCCCTTTGTGTTTTACATGTCATTGTCTGGGTTAGAAAAATTAATGGAATCTGTCCAAATTCTATTATTTTAAACTTCAATAATTTTGATTTTTAATCAGATACAATATAGGATAAATTGTTTGATTAAAGACTTAAATAAGTTGTGTTTCATTACAGGCATTTTATATTTACTATAAGAATAACAAATTTTCTCCCTCAACCATACGTATGTAATTTTATTCCAGTATTAGTAAATTGAATTGTTATATGTAGCTAATAAGCATTTTATTTTCACTTTTATATGAACTTTTGGGGGCCTTCATAGCATCAACCTCTAGCCATGTCGATGCCGATTGCTTTTTGTGTGTCTTCCTGAGTCATGGTGAAGGCAATCACATTTACGCATATGACGCCAAAATTGAAATTCAGACATTGACTGGCTTGTTCAAAGGAGACAAGTGTCAGAGCCTGGTTGGAAAACCCAAAATATTTATCATTCAGGTAAGACTGATAATGTTACAATCTCAATTATAAAGCCCAGGGTCTGTGTATGTGATTATAAAGAACTAAAGCCAATTTTGAAAGTAATTTCTCCAGTAACTGGAAAGGCCCTTTTTGAATTCCAGCCAATCAGAGTTGCAATTTGAATTATTAATAGTAATTTCTAACATAAAAAGAATAAAGATTCTTGGTATCTTTATTACTTGGATTGATATTTGAAATGACTCAAAATAACCAATGTGCTACTCCGTGGCCCAGGCTGGTTAGGTTCTCTGGGAGCTGGAGAGCCTGTAAACCAGTGGGAAGGGTGGAGGCATAAAGAGTTCTAGTCCTATCTTCCTTCATCCTTCCAGTCTCCCTTAAAGCAAGATGCTGTTCCCCCCGCACCCCACCAAATTGGTATTAGGGGTAAAAATATTTTTTGGCCTGAATAACGAATGTCATTTAGTACATCAATATGGATTTTGAACAGAGAAGAGAATTCCTGTATCTCCATGAATGGTATGGAGGAAGAGACCATATTCTCCTTCCTGACCTAGAGCCTTAAGGGGAGGGAATAGGGGGGTCTATAAGAAAAGAAGTTATGCATAATTCCCTGGTTTCTTGTTTGGAAAACTGCATTGGGGTGTTTGTGGGAAGACACAGTTGGAGGTACAGGTCTAGAACCTAAGAGGCAGCCTGTGTTGGAGACATAAACTTGGGAGTAATGAGGCAATGGATGGTAATAGGAGCGATGGGTTTACCCATGTCAAGTATAGCCTGAAAAATGAATGTAAAACGGGACTGAGGGACACCAATGAGGAATGAGCAGAGGAAAGATGCTGATGAGGATGGCCCAAAGAAATAGAAAAATGACAAGATGGTTGGATTGATTGCTTCATGACAAACGGAAGGGCCAGCACTGTCAAAGACAAGAGAATTGGAAATAATGAATGCGCTCCTATGAGATGATAGCCACAAAGGAGGAAAGTATTTCACTAAGTTATTTTATTTCTCTATGCCTCAGATTTTTCATCTGTGAGATGGGGATAAAATTTCATCTGCCTCATGGGGTGGTTGTGAGGATAAAATGACCTAGCCTAACAAATGAGAAACTTAGAATCGTGCCTAGCACACGGCAAGCCCTCAGGGAAAGGCCGGCTCCGATCACTGCAAGTGATGGCATCAAGTTCCAGGTATTCTACATGATATTTAGGAAGATGGTGGAAAACAAGGTCTGAAAATAAACCTGATGCTTCGAAATAAGATTAAAATCTCCTTGTAAAAATAGGATATTAGGGATCTTCTGTTTATCTGATAATTTTGAAATCACTCAGGACTTTTTAAACTTTATAATTCTTTAACTATTTCATAATTGATGGCTGCATTTATAATATTAAAACAGAATCTGTTAGGTCACCGTATTACATTTACTAGGGCTGCCAGAACAAAGTCCACAGACTGGGTGGCTTAAACAACAGAAACTTATTTTCTTATAGTTCTAGAGAAGTCTGAGATCAAGGTGTTACCTGAGTTGATTTCTACTTAGGCCTCTCTCTCTGGCTTGTACACAAGTGACTGTCTTATCCCTCTCTTTTCATGGTCTTTCCTTTGTGTCTGTGTCCTAATATTTTTTTTTTTTTTTTTTACTAATTAAAAAAAATTGTATTTACTTAGAAGCATTTAGAATGTTAACAAAACAGCTGCAATTTCTTTTTGCAATTACAGAGTGATATTCAGTTAACAGAACAACAATAATTTTGTATAAGCTGCATCAGAGACAACTGAAGATGAAAAAAACTACCATCCCCATATATAACTAATTTGTGCTGTGCACCAACAAGGACCGGCTTTCAATTTCCATGCCAATTTACAATCCCCGTACTGTACCAGGCAGGGTTAGTGGCTATTGAAAATACCACCAGGACAGGGCTATCTAAAGACACATTCGGTAGTGTGTTCACTATATAAAAAAAGACACTACAGTTTAAAAACAAATCTTACACAGCCTCATATTTCTGTTTTTTTCTTTAAAAGGAGTGAGTTGTGTACAGGGGGGTTAAATGCTTTATAGACGAGAAGGATGAAACTGCGCTAGAACCAATACATCATCCTCTTCATCTTCCTCGTCATCCTCCTCTTTTTCTTCTTGCTCTTTTCAGCCTTGACAACTCCCTTTTTTGCCGCCTCAGGCTTTCCTTTAGCTTGGGATGCAGCAATATCCTTTTCGTAGTTTTCCTTCAGCTCCGCAGCCTTCTTCTCACAAGGCTGCGTGTCACCTGCAGCAGGGGCATTCCACATCTCTCCCGGCTTCTTTGCAACATCACCAATGGGTAGGCCAGGATGCTCTCCTTTGAGCTCTGGGCGATACTCAGAACAAAACAAGAAGAAGGCCGAAGGAGGCCTCTTGGGTGCATTGGGATCCTTGAACTTCTTTTTTGCTTCCCCTTTAGGAGGGATATAAGTTTTCATTTCTCTTTCATAATGGGCCTTGTCTGCCTTTGCCAGGTCTTCAAATTTTCCGTTTTCTTTAGCAGACGTGGTCTTCCACCTCTCTGAGCACTTAGAAAACTCTGAGAGGTTGACTGAAGCATCTGGGTGCTTCTTTTTGTGCTCCTCCCGGCACCAGTTATAGTGGATTAGGGCCCATTCATATGACCTCATTTTACCTTAATTACTTCTTTAAAGCTGTATCTCAAAATACAGTCACATTTCAGGTACTGGGGGTTAGGACTTCAACATATAAATTTTGGGAGGGGAAGAACAAAATAGAGCCCATAATAGTCATTTAAGAGTAGAAATTAATGTTAGCCTTTGTGTGAGTCAGAATTAATGGATAGGAATGTGAGACCTCACTTTCAAGTAGGAGCAAAAGGAAGAAGGCATATTAATAGCTGTCTTCTCAGGTCAGGTGGTATCATTTTGAACCTTAACAGTTTATGGCAGCAGGTAGGCAAGCAAAACCCAATCTGGGAACATATTATCTGGTTACATAGAAACATTTAGGCAAATACTATAGCTTGTAAAAGGATTACTCTTGGCACCATGGTGTAATCTAGGAATTTTTAAACTACAGCAGCTTTCTTTTCTATAGCATACCTTTCAATCAACATAATTTAGTGTATAGTTGAAGATGCCAATTTTTTAAAAACATTAACCAAAAGAAAACGTAAGTAGGGAAACAACTGTCAGCTTTATTCTGCTCTAAACCTGAGTGCCTTGTTTTAGAAGTGCCTATATAGTGGCTTCTGTTGACGTTGACACGAAGGGGTACTGAATTCTACATCCGCTGTAAACATGAAGCATTGGGAAGAAAAGAGGTAAGTAAAGGAGGTGGTTTTCTTCCTTGTTTCGTAGGCATGTCGGGGGCACCAGCATGATGTGCCAGTCATTCCTTTGGATGTAGTGGATCATAGAACAGCCAGGCCGGATGTCAATGTCACCGAGGTGGATGCGGCCTCAGTTTACACACTGCCTGCTGGAGCGGACTTCCTCATGTGTTACTCTGTTGCAGAAGGTGTGTCTGTGTTTAATACAAATATAGAATTGGCTTTCCTGGCTAAGTTCCTGTAAGTTTCACCTTGGCTTGATTTGGATCATATCTTTCTATTGGGACACAGTGATTTAGTTAGTCCTGAAGCTCACAAGCCTGGAGTGGATTTCTTTGATCACATAGCACAAAGTG
Source organism: Rhinolophus hipposideros (assembly GCF_964194185.1). NCBI lineage: Eukaryota > Metazoa > Chordata > Mammalia > Chiroptera > Rhinolophidae > Rhinolophus > Rhinolophus hipposideros. The sequence continues at coordinate 81,815,899 of NC_138047.1, read as the reverse complement.
ATATATGACATTGTAAAATACCATATAGAAAAATCATCCCTGAGAACTAAAGGTCTAAAGCTTTAAGTCTAATTATATAGAATATTATCAGCCTGCTGTCAGTTGCTCCTGGTGATAGTATCATTATCATATTCATGGGAAGCTTTGCTGACAAATATTTGATGACGATTGTTCTTTTCTTTTGCAGTAATTTTATGTTTATCTTCTTTCTAATCTCGTCTCAAAATCATCGCCTGCCTGCTATTAGGTTGGTGCAAAAGTAACTGCAGTTTAAAAGGTTAAAAATTGCGAAAACCGCAATTACTTTTGCACCAACCTACCATCTTGGTAACTTTTGTATAATAGAGGAAATTACATATGTGAGGTGTGATCAAAAAATACAGTGAATGTTTAAATTTAAAATTTATTACAGTGAAAGACACATTGCCATTAATCCCCCTCAAAATAGTCCTCCTCGCTTTGAACACACTTATCCCATCGTTCTTGCCACCTTCTGCAGCAGTTCTGGACGTCCTCTTTTGTGTTTTTAGTTGCGCTGTCATGGCTGCCTCCATATCCTGAATCGATTCAAAACGTTTACCTTTCGTGGTCACTTTGACTTTGGGGAAGAGGCAGAAGTCACATGGTGCCAGATCCGGTGAGGACACACCATAATGTTTTTGACAGAAATTGCCGTATACCAGATGTGACATGTGACACAAAGCGGTGCCACGATGGAGGATGAAGTAGACATGAAAGGGCTTCCAGAACTGCTTCAGAAAGTGGCAAGAACATCGAGATACAAGTGTTTTGAAGCGAGAGGGAGTATATTTAAGCAGATAAAAGGCAATATGTCTTTTACTGTAATAAAAATTTTCAATTTAAGCATTCACTGTATTGTTTGAGCATACCTCACAATTAGCCCCATTTTTATAGAACTATATAGAATTAATCCCTTTCCCCCATGAGAATAGTCAACAGAGAAACATGTAAAAACTATATCATGGATACATCTTATTCTTCCCCAAGGATTTTGGAGAATATTTCTGTAACAATGACTTTTAAAGGTGTTTTTCAGTCCTAATAACTGAAAGCCAGAAAACTTCAGTGTCCTTTTTCCTATCTTTTTTAGGTTATTATTCTCATCGGGAAACTGTGAACGGCTCATGGTACATTCAAGATTTGTGTGAGATGCTCAGGAAATTCGGCTCGTCTTTGGAGTTCACAGAGCTCCTCACATTGGTGAACAGGAAAGTTTCTCAGCGCCGAGTGGACTTTTGCAAAGACATCAGTGCAATTGGAAAGAAGCAGGTCCCTTGCTTTGCATCCATGCTAACTAAAAAGCTGTACTTCTCCCCAAAATATAAATGATAGGGCTGTTTTACGTATTTGTATTCAAAATGGATCTCCCTTCTTTTTATATAAATATCATTAGATTGAAGCTTATGGTACAGCAATTTAAAATGTTTTATGGTTTAATGAGAACTTTTAAGTAAACAGTTCATATTGGACATAGTGAAGGGGTTTGATATATGTAGAAATTAAACCCTCAGGGAATTTCTATAAAAATCCACAAACATTTTTAGTACATGATTTTTATAATTTGTAAGGTTACTCAAAATATCTGGCCGATTTAATTTGTATTTTGTGAATTTTTAAAATAAAAGTTTATAATGTTTTTAAGGTTTTTGAAACTCAAGAATTATTAAATTGGTGCAAACATAATTAGTTTTTGCAATTATTTTTAACGTTTTAAAGCGCAATTACTTTTGCACCAACCTGATAGTTTTCCCTTAATAAAATATTTGAAATTCATGTTTTACCAAATTTTTCTAATTTGCACTTTTATTCATTATGTAATTTTATAGACTTGTTTGTTGGTCATATAAATTTATCTACATATGAATTACCCCTTTTTTGTATAGACCTTTAACTCTCATTTAAATGAGCCTTTAAAAAGTGTTATATGGCATTCTGAGGAAGAAATATAGAACAATCAATTGTTACTATGGGCTGGTCAGTATCTTCCATGTTAAGTTACTATACTTGTCCAGTAGTCATCATCCCCACTCACAGACTACCCTGTTAATGGGATAGATGTTACTTTTAAGGTTCAATTCTTACTAATATGATATACAAAATTTGAGTAATACTGTTTTGTTAATAACCTACCAGAGGCTGAAGATGGTTACATGTTTGGGCTTTTCGTCACTGAATTTGTGAGTTGCTAGTTCAAAAGCAATAGTTTGCATATATTGTTTCAGCTGCAGTTCAAAAAACGTGCCAACCATGTGCTGCAGGTGGTGGGACATTCATAACCTTGTTTTATGGTCACGACAGGGCCTTCACTGTCAGGTGCACTTCTTACTTCCTTCAACTCCTTACCACAGGTGTTGCCATTGCTGTGCTTCTCCTTTCAAGAGCTATTGACTATAAAACGCCCCTCAGTTCACCTGATGAACATTGGCTGGCCTTCTAGGCAAAGATTATACAATTCTGGTTACCTAAGAGAAATAAGGTGGTATTACTAAAAAGCTCTAAAACAAAACAAACAAAACACATTTTTTTTCCCTTGAATGTGACCAAAGAGTTTATTTGAATAAATCTTTTTGTTCAGATGCAGTGACATTGGTACCTACATACCTGTGCACCAAATTGCCATCAAATCTGAGTCTGGAAGCAATGGGGGCACAACTGAATCCTGTATGAAATACCCTGTTTCCCCGAAAATAAGACCTAGCCGGACAATCAGTTGTAATGCATCCTTTGGAGGAAAAATTAAAACCCGATCTTATTTTACTAGAACATAAGACCTGGTCTTATTTTACTATAATATAAATATGTAAGACCGGGTATTACATTAATTTTTGCTCCAAAAGATGCATTAGAGCTGATTGTCTGGCTAGGTCTTATTTTTGGGGAAACGCGGTAGTTGTCTCAGAATAAGAATCCTTTTGTAATAAAATTAACATGTAGTGTGTTTGGATTCCTTTAATTTTGGTTCCAATCCCTGTAGACTTAAAACTTGGAACATGAATAGAAAGATCGTATGCTGTTTGTTTTTAAATAACTAATCCATAAAGTTTTAGCATAAATGATGTGCTATTTGGAGAAACTACATTTTAAATATTAAAAAGGTCAGTGTCTGGCCTATTATCACTAAGCTGTTGTGACCGCAGTATCAGAAATCAGTTTCACCTGTCGTAAAACACAATGTGACTTACCCACAGCTCGTCTGACGAATAAAAATTATTTTACTCTGTAAAGTAGGAAGATAGAAATCAAAGAATGCTATCTTTACTAAAAATTAATTCATTTTTCACATGACTAATTTTCTTAAGTCCTTAAAATATAGACTTATTCTTTGATAATTGTCTCGTTTTCTTGTTTGGGGTAAGCAAAATTTTTCTGTAAAGAGCCAGAGAGTAAATATTTTAGGTTTTGCAGGCCACACAGTTGCAATAGCAACTAGTCAACACTGCTACTACAGAGCGAAGGAAACAGCCAGTCAATACATAAATGAGCACTGTTGTGTTTCAGTAAAACTTTATTTACAGAAACAGGTACAGATATTAGTTTGCCATGTCCTGCTCTAGTCCATCCCACCTTACCGATTTTCCTTTAGACTGTTTGCAAGAATTCAGAAGCCATCCTTTCCACTTTCTTAGTCTAGACTCTCTCCAGCACTATACCTGAAAACACCACGGGCCTTTCCCGTCTTTCTTGGGTACCTAGTATGGACCAGGCATTATTCTTGCCACTGGGAGGGATGCATCAGGGAGCAAAGCAAACAATCCCCGTTCTCCTGGACTTACATTCAGGTGTGACATTTGTAGGGTATCTGCCTTGGGTTAGGCATGTTCAAAATACTTTATCTCACTTTATTCTCATGAAGGTCAATGGTCTCAACATAAAAAAAACACATCCAAACCTGTAGAGAATTTTAATGAGTTTATTTGAACCAAACTGACAACAATTGCTGGGAAGCAAAATCTCAGATTAAGAAAATGCTCCAGAGAATGGCAGTTTTGCAGCTTATTTTATACATTAGAATCAAAGGAGGAGACATGAGGGTTACATGAAATCCATTGGATAGATTAAGGAAGTAGGAGAAAGCAAGGGGTGGGGGGAGGAATCTCATATTGGATAAAAAGTAAAATTGAGAGACACTTTTTACATTGGTGAGTACGTAGTAATAATAACCAAAGCACAGAGATGGTATGAGGGAACAAGATAAAAATGGGGTTCTGTGGTCTTGGGCAGCGTGTTGTGCCCTGAGCGGTGGGGTGGGGTGGGGTGGGAGGGATTACTGACATTCCAAGGGTATGTTATCTTAAATGCTAAAAGACAATAGACAGCCTTACTTAAGGTAAATACTGTCCTTTGTCAAGAAAGCTACAGGCCCAGGGTGTGACTGCCCACCATGACACACTTTTAGTTAGGAATTTTTATGATGTTTAGACCATCATCCGGTTAATTTCAGTCTCTTGCGGTTAATTTCAGTCTCTTGCAGTTTGTAGGACCTGCTGTGCTGGCCTCCCCTGAGCTGGTCACTTTAATTGCCTAGTGTTTCCAACTAGTAAGTGGCAGAATTTGCCCGATCCCAATGCCTATTATTTTTCTATCCCACACTGGATTTACTCTTTTCTAAGTTAAATCCAGCATCTTGCTTGCATTATCTGACCCCATCCTCCCAGTTCCACTTTGTTTTAGGAAGTCAACTTTTCATTGTATGTCCTCTGCTGTAGTTAGAGAACTATCCCCCCAATACACAGCCAAGACCTGCTTCGGGACTCCTCCCACCCCACTGTATTCTCCCTGACTGAAAAGCCCTCCCTCTTTCCAAATTCCACCCAAAAGGCAAGGCCCACCTTTCCCAACTGGTTTCTCTTCCTTTTTTATTGTATTGATGGTCTTGTCTCTTCTTGAGTATAGAGTTCCTTAAAGGCAGAACATGTCCTAAGGGCTTATTGCAATATTGCAAGTTATATTTATTTGGTCTTCATCCTCACAGGTTCCAGAACCCTTAGAATTTTCTAAGTGTAGAAATTGATAAAGGCACCTTTTGTTATATTAATGAGTTAAGCTCTGGATCCCACCCAAGGGTGGCAGCTGGCTGCCAGGAGAACCGTGTGGTTTGAGATTTGAAGCTTTCAGTTCCACCTCTGACCTCCTGTGAGGGGAGAGGGGCTGGAGGTTGAGTTCAATCACCAATGGCTAATGACCTAGTCAATTATGACTATGCAAAGGAGCCTCCATACAAACCCAGGAGGACAGCTAGTTGGCTTTTTTGGGAGAGCTTCCATGTTGTTCCCCGGGAAGCAGAACTCCCATGTGCCTGCCACATGCTGGGCCCCAAATTCCACGAGGACAGAGCTCCTTTGTTGAGACCTCATCACATGTATCTCTTTATCTGACTGTTGATTCATATTCTTTAATATTCTTTGTAATAAATCATTGGTGATTTAATGAGTAGTTTTTCCTGAGTTCTGTGAGCAGCTCTAGCAAATTAGTGTAACCTGAGGAGGGGTTTGCGGAACCTCTGATTTATAGCTGGTTGGTCAGAAGCACAGGTGACAACCTGGGCTTGCGACTGGCATCTGAAATGGAAGGCAGTCTTGTAAGACTCAGCCTTTTACCTGCGGAATCGCATTCTATCTCCAGCTAGACAGTGTCCGAACTGAGCTGAATTCTCAGACACTACTAGCGTCAGAGAGTTGCTTTTTGGTGTGGGGAAATGTGCGCGTGCACACGAATTGGGTCTGGGAACCCTTTTCAGTTGTCATAATACTTAACGTGGTGATATTCATTATAAAAATATATAGGTGAATATTCATAGCTTAGTAATAAAACACTAATATATTGCTAATTCAGAATCTCCCTGTTTCAGAGATACTGATACAAATGCAAGTGATCACTGTTGTTTTTCTAGTTAAGGTGTAGAAAGTCTGAATTGGATTTGATTGAAAGATATACACTGAAAACATTGAGGGCTGTTTGAAGCAAATCTCTGATATCAGGGTAATACGTGTGTCAAACAGTGAAATCCTGAATAGATGAAATACCATTAGTTGTAAATTTACAAAAATTTATGACTTACTCTGAGTAGATGCTTCAATCTTCTACCCATGTGTACTGCGGCTAATTAAACTCTCTAAGCTTCAGTTTCCTTATTATTAAATTGGGATTAAAAAACAGCTACCTCATAGGGTTATAGGATTACAGATAATATATATGTAAAGTGCCTAGAATAGTATTTGACAACATATGATAAATAGTATATATCTCCATAAATATTAGTTAAAATGAAACATTTAAAATATTTTTTAATTTTAGCTATATTTAATGATAAAAATCTTCCAACTGCTATGTATTTAAAAAGAAATTAATGTACGGTAACAGATGGTTACTAGACTTATTGTGGTGATCACTTCATAAGATATATATTGAATCATTACGTTGTATATCTGAAACTAATATAATATTATATGTAAACTATAATAAATACATTTTTAAAAAGAAATTAATGACAAGATGATTCTAAATGAAGCCTAAGAACGAAAGTGAATGCCAAGCACACTGACCATTTTACCTCCTCATAGGGAATGAACACAGGACAGCTGATGAGGATTTGTAGTCTAAGGGCCAAACTGCAGCAGCAGACAATTGGACTTTGATGGATGCATCCAAGCTCCTTTCAGTGTTAAACCTCAACGAGTCATGAAAATCCAGAAGCCAAAAAATCTCAAGTGAGAACTCCCAAGAATACTTGTGTTTTGCAAGCACTTTTTTTTTTTAATAACAAGAGACTGAAACAGTAAAATTCAAATGAACTATGGGACTCAAAAAGTTCCAGTTTCCAAGTTGCAAAATCAACACATAATGGAAAAATTCAGTGACATTTAAAAATGTAGGATTAATTCTTTTCATTGAGTTCCTCTACTTGTGTTGGCAAATAGAGAGAGCGGCGCACCTGGTTCAGGGATTCTTTAGCCTGTCAGAGGGGAAAAGAAAAAGTCCCTGATCAGAGCACTAAAACATATCAGCACGGCTGCTGGAGAAGAACATCAACACATATACTAAACTACTAGTGACAAACGTCTATAATATTTCAATTTATGTGGATCCTTTCTTAAAAGGTGAGTTTAAGGTTTCTAATACATCCTTATAGTTCCTGTTATGTTAGTTTTCCACTTTATAATTGTGTTTCCAGTTCATATTCAAAACAAAACTCTATGACCTGTCAGCTTCCCTTATTTTCTCAACTTTATTACCTTAAAAAAATACTTCATTGAGTGCTACTTTAAGTCTTAAAGCCCAGTGCTATAACCTAGTTGGAAGAACATTCCTTAGCCTTCTTGGATTGGATTATTGAAATGTAAAAGTTTCCACAAAAAGCATCGTTACATATTTCCTAAGTAGTGATTATATGTAATAATGATAATAATAAAAATTCAAGGCTCTTTAACTCCAATTTTTGGTTTACAAATTTAATTTTAGTAATATCTTTCATTTTTTTAAAAAATGGGTAGTTTAGAAGGTACAGGTAACAAAAGATATGATTGATTACTGGCTATTAAGTGAGCATGCATTGAGCAATGGAAGTTTTTTTTTTTTTTTTTAAGGAGGACGCAGCTCAGGGTGGCCCATGTGGGGATCGAACCGGCAACCTTGGTGTTATCAGTTCCATGCTCTAACCAACTGAGCTAACCAGCCATTCCCAATGAAAGCTATTTTTACCAAAACTTTTTAGTAAAATTACTAAGAAGAATAAAAAATCTAGTTATATTTTGAGAAGTCAACATCTGAACAAGCTAATGAGTCCAATGGGAGGCCAGAGATAAAAGCTGCCTAAGAAACAGATTGTGAGAAAGTGCTTAACAGCACAGGATCTGGAGACAAACTTTTGGGTTCATATCCTGGTTTCCCCACTTTCTAACAGTGTAAGTGACATTAAGCACCTCCACTGTCTAATATGAAAGATGGAAATTATTAAATGAGGAATACCATATTTATTCTTCTATTTTCAAGGAGAATAAACTTGCAATGCTTTAAGAAAGCTTGAAATTCTTTATCAGAGTATTCACCTTCCTGAAATTCTACTTTCTTTTATGTTCTTAATAGTTACAAATCTGCAAATAAGCTTGCTATTGGACTGTTTTCTTTAAAAATACACTCACTTAGAAATAGATTCCTATTGACAACTACTATTTTACTATCTCAAAGTCATTTAAGACATTTTCACATACACATTTCTAATATAGAAGACAATGAAACTGCAGGATATGAAACTAGTTTCAGACAAGTCAACTGTTTCACTAAACAAACCCTAATACACGGAAGATTTAACATGTGAGGACAAGCCCCAATTGTGTTTCCCTGACACTAAGTTCTGGCTCCCAAACAAGACCAGCTGTAAGATGCTGTGTTGTAATAAAGTACCTTAGCAAGGTCTTCTTTTAACTTGTTGTATTGCACCACATCAAAATGCTGTTGCTTTGATTTCTTGTGAAAGAAGTGAAGAAACTGCCTACTCTTAACAGCTGAGTAAGTATAATCCTAAAAAAAAAAAGAATACGTTTTAAATGAACATTATACCTCCACAAGAAAGCCTTAGCAACACGCAAGCAAAGGAAGGCAGTGAGTACGGTATTTGTAGTGGCCATCGGAGGAAGTATAAGGCAACACAAGTAAAATATTTAGTCTCGTTTTAGATAGATGCTCCTTTCGAAAGCGAGCAAGCTGGGAAAAGAAATCACATACACTGGGATAGAAGGGAGAAAGGGGGAAATGGAGATTTTTGGCAAAATAATCATGAGAAAAGCTGAAGTTACTAGGTGTTTTGCAATACAAATACAATTTTTTTCTATAAATGAGGGCACAGAACATAAATTTGATGTGTTTATCTCAGCAATTTGTGCGTTGTACTATTTATTTATCTATAGAGGTTATATATAGTTTCTCTGTGCTGTATATAATCTCCATCCTCATGAAAAACAACAACAAAACTTACCAGTTTATAAAAACCCAGATAGCAGTAATTCAGTAAATAGAAAGGCTTATTGCTCATTACATAACTTGTATAAGGAATTCTTTGCAGAAGATGTTCTAACTTAGCATTTTCCTAACAAACTACTCACCTGTCGAGTGACAAGAAAATATGCAAAAAAGACCATGGAGTTTGCAAATGTGATGAAGTATGTAACTGGTTCCATGATATCCCAGGAGTACACCCACCAGGTGAGCCATGCCAGTGCCCCGCCCTGAACTGACAGCAGCGCTAATCCACCCCACAGGAGTCCACTGGTTTTGGATTCTGAGCGAGCTTCGATTCTAGCTTTCATCTGAGAAAAAAAAAATTACTATTAGTTCAGTTTACAAGAAGAAAAGCAACAAAAGTAATGCACATTGGCAGTAGATTTACGAAAAAACAATGTACGTACCTTAATTAAAAAAAAAAACTTTATTGCTAAAAAATGTTAACCATCATCTAAGCCTTCAACGAATAATAATCTTTTTACTGGTGGAGGGGCTTACCTTCAATTCGCTTAAAAAAAAAAAAAGCAGTATCTGTGAAGCTCAATAAAGAGAAATTAAATGAGCTATGTCTGTATACTGTTAGTGAAAAAAGGTGAAAACAGTGTATAATAGCCCATGCCCTTTTCTGAAAAAGGGAAAAATAATACAACATATTTGCATCTGTATATAGATAAAGAAAATCTGAAATGGTTCACAGGTGTGAGGATATGATTGGAAGGGCAGTGGGAGGAAAACTTTCCATTGGCCACCTTTTTCATTTTCTAAATCTTAATAGAAGTAAATATATCAGAAACTTTCCAAAAACTAAAGAAAAAAATGTACGTACACAATCCAACAAATCATATAAAAGTCTTTCTCTCAGCCATCCCCTAAGTATCCTAAGAGGTAGTCAATATTAAAAGTTTCTTTTATCTTCAGAAACTTTCTATTCATATACAAAGATACACCTACTCATATTTAAAAATCACAAATGGGATCATAGGTTTAAAAGATGCAGTTTTTTCACTTAAATTAAAACAAACAGACTGCTGCCCCACTTTACCCTGAAGGTTATTTCTCCACCACTGATTAATTTCAGATGTTAGGAAGCCACCACTAACTTTCCAGTTGCAGTTCTGTTAGGCAGAGCTGGGGCCATGGGCCTATTCTCTAAAAACGAGACTGTGGTAGTACTGCAGCTAGCGCATCCCAGCTCATATGACCCTCATTTACAGAGACATTATGGCCCATCCATGGAAAGGAAGCAGAGCACAGAGTTTCAGATGGCAGCTCTAGAGTCAGACCACCAGAGTTCAAGTTCTGGCTCTACCACATATTAGCTATGTACCTTCACTGTCTCAGTGTCCCCATCTGAAGCATGAAAAAGATAACAGTACCAAACTCATGGCTCACTGTGAGGACCAAAGGAAAAAATGAGAACATGTAAAGCATTCACAAAATGCTCACATGGAGAACGCTCAATAAATATTGCATTTTATTTTCAAACAGACTCAACTGTGATGCTTCCTAACCTCTTCGAGGGGATGCAGCTGTCCTTTCAGGTGGTCAATCTTCTCCAGTAAATGATGCTCTCTCTTTTTCTGAAACTCTTCTAAATGCAAGGCTGTAAACAATCTGTGAACCAAGGATTTCATGTTTTCCATCTCAGTAGCATGCTCACTACTCAGTTTTTCTGAGAAAAGACACAAGGGAAACAAGGCAGTCACCACATTTTTGTCTCCAGGGTCTAAGTCCAGGGAACCAAATCTGAGTCCCGGGGTCCGGCTACTGTTTGTATTGGCCTTTCTTCCAGTCTCAGGTGATTCCATTAGTCCCTCTCATATAAAGACAGTCTGGAATGATAAATTCCTAGACAGCAGATTTAAAATTCATTATGTTTTTGTTTCTCTTTTTTCTTTGTAAAATGACTTTTGCTTTTTCTTTAAAAATTTTCATATAGGAAGAGTTAGGGGAATATCCATCTATCAGAATCCAGGTGAATACCTCACCTTAGTTTGTAACATACACACACACACACACACACACACACGTATATGTGTGTGTGTGGGGGGGGGGTTTGCACAAATGGGCCATTTTATTAAATAGGCAGTTGGCAAGAACAGAAAAGTTTATTTTTAAAAAAAAGTTTACTCAATAAGTTGGGAACACAAAGTTAAAGAGAGGAATTAGCTAGGTCACTAAAATACCATACAAACTGATCTCTAGAGCTTGAACATAGCATGAATTGGGTTCTCTACAGAGAATTAGAAAAGACGCCAACACACAACACTTTAGTTTATGTGCTCACTTTTATACCTGAGTGCAACCTAAAATACCTCCCCATCACCCTCCAACCAATTATCCAAAAATTATTTTAGGATTCACGGGGAGGGAAGCTGGTGTACAAACATGCAAACTAAAGTATAATATACATTTGAAAAGCATTTCAAGTGTAAGTTCTTTACAACAAGGTACAGATCTGAAACGTGGTTCATACTGACAAGAAAGGGAGTCACCGTTTCTGAGTCTTTCACAGAGTTCTATTGATTATAAATTTCTCTCATCCTTTTGCCTCTGTGGATCTATGAACTCACATAAAATTGGGCCATCATACTTTCCTGAGGATTATAACTGTTCCCCACCCCTGTGTGTGGGAGCTTCAGGGAAGTGGACAAGGTGAGAAGAAGGGGAGATGGACCCTCCCACCAAGCAGCAGCAAACAACTGTAGAGAGATTTATGTTCCTGGCGTCAGTATTAGCCCAGTTATCTTCCAGGTTTTGCCGGCAGTCCACCTACTTCTCCAAGACTTTATGGTGGTCTTTAATCCCTTCCACATTCTAGGTTAAAACTGCCACAAAGAGGTGAAAACCAGAAGTTCCCTTCTAGGCTTCTGAGATTTGCAAAACAGTCTGAGCCCCTCTGTTTTGATAAAATTATACATTGATATTTAAAAGGTCTACATACAGGAGAAAGGTATAGACGGCGCACAATTTTGTCCAAAGCCGTGGAGTGTATCAAAGACAAAAAAAAAAAAAAGCCAGACACTAGTACAGTGGTAAAGACAGATTTTACTCAGTAATGATTGCAACCAACTGGGAAGAGGGTTAGAGCAAACTGAACTCAACTTCTATTTGTGCAGCAGTGGCTGGGCATTTTGAGGGAAGGAGGGGAATATCAGGGGTTTAAGCAGAGTCAGGGAAGTGGAAATTTACAAAAAGTAAGAATAGGGGTTGGTTGATGTGACTAGACCATTTGGGTTTGTTAACTGGTGCTTATCCAGAAGAGAAACAAACAAAACCAGTGGTTCAAGTCAGAGCAAGGGGCCCACTAGGCTGGGAGTGAGCAAGAGTTACCTCTTAAACGTTTACATTTAAAAGGGTAGCCTCTCAGGTCACTGAGAAGACACTTACGGGTAGTAGAAGAGTTATACTTCAAAGGAATACAGAAAGGTTTTATAACTGTGAGCTTTCTAAAGTAACTGCTCTGAGAGGGCGTTCAGAGACCACCTGCCCATCACCAGGTTGCACTGGAACAGTCAATTCTGCTGGCAGTGTTGAGCTTTCTCAGATAAGCATTTTCAGAGGGGTTGGAGTTGTCATGCTAGGGATATGGCCTTGAGCAGTTAGAAACTATGCTGGTGTTTGTTCAAGTCTCTTAGTGTGTGTGGTAGGGGGTAGGAAGTTGAGCAAAATCAACTGTGCTAAGTGTCTACAGTTTTTATAAGCCACGGTGAGGCCAAGTTGAGAAGAGGGCTCAGAGGAACCTGATGAAAGTTTGGTCAAGGAGAATCTTTGACAAGTGACACAAAATATTTATTTGAGTTCAATAACAAGCACCTTGGCTATACTCTTTCAGAAATGTGGCACCACAGAATTCATATGTTGTATTACCAGTTTCAACATTTGTCTGTGATATTTCCTAACAAAGACCAAAAATGAGAATTATTCTTTTCTTTTTCTTCAGCAGCTGTTTATTCCTTTTATATGTGTCGTCCATGTGGATTTCATTTTTATATCCTGAATTTTGAAATCCAAATTTGATAACGCTTTAGGAGAAAAATGGAGTTTAAATATATTTTGTTAAAACTCAGAATTTATAATTTTAAAAATTTCATTTTCCATTAACTTAATACAAAATTCCTCTGTTATTTTCCTTCCAGCCAGGCGTACTGAGCCTCTGCTAATTTAATTTACACTGTGAGGCTGGAAAAGTCTGAGTCAGTGTTCAGTGAAGCACTTGACCACCCTGAGAACAGTGAGACCTGGGCTCACTGGGCCTCATGTCTTCAGGGTAGGCTTACCTCCTATCCAGATATACATAGAACCTCACAATAAAGACCTTCCTGCTTCAGTTTCTATTGTACATCATATCCAGCTTTCCATAAAAATCATAAGGCAAGGAAAGAACAGTCTAGAGAAACAAAGCAAGCATAAGAACCAGAATCAGATATGGTAAAAGTTTAGAATTATCAGACCAGGAAATTAAGATAAATATGTTTAATTATGGTAAGGGATGTGATGGAAAAAGTAGACAATGTGTAAGAACAGATATGTAATGTAAACAGAAAGATTGACATTCTAATAAATAAATCAAAATAACTGCCAGAAACCAAAACGACCATAATAGAAATGAAGGATACCTTTGATGGGCTCATCAGTGAATTAGACTGAGGAAATTTGAGGAAAGAACCAATGAGCTTGAGGATATGTCTATAGAAACTTCTCAAACTGAAGGCAAAGAGAAAGAAGAATGGGAGAAAAGGAACAGAATATCCAATAACCATGAGACATTTACAACAAGTCATTATAACATGCATTATGGGACTACAAGATGGAGAACAGAGAGAGAAAGGAATAGAAGACCAACAATTTGAAATAAATATAATGAACATGATAAGGGCTCTACTGAAAAAAAAGTTGACAAGATGCAAGAACAGATGAGCAATAAATATAAGCAAAGAGATGTAAATTCTAAGAAAGAATCAAAATGAAATGCTAAAGATCAAAAACAGTATCAGAAAAGAATGCCCATGATGGGCTCATTAGTAGATGAGAGACAGGGTTAAGAAAAGAATCTCTGGGATTGAGGATGTCAACAGAAATTTCCCAAACTGAAAAAAAAAGAGAGAGAGAAAAAGAAAAACACTGAACAAAACAGGACAAAATATAGAAGAACTGTGGCAAACTACAAAACATGTAAAATACATGTAATGGGAATACCAGAAGAAAAGAGAAAGAAATAAAGGAGCTATTTGAAGCAATAATGACTGAGAATTTCCCCCAATTAATATCAGACACCAAACCACAAATAAATCCAGGAAGCTCAGAAAACATCAAGCAGGATAAAGTCCCCAGACTCCCTAAACTTGGACATATCATATTTAAACTGTAGAAAATCAAAGATAAGAAAGAAAATCTTGGAAGAAGCCAGAGGAAAAAACTCCTTACCTATAGAAAAGAAAATATTGCATCTGATTTCTCAGAAACTATACAAGCAAGAAGGGAGTAGAGTGAAATATTAAAGTGTTTAGAGAAAAATCCCACCAACCTAACATTCTGTAGTCTGCAAAATTATCCTTCAAAAGTGAAGGAAAAATGAAGTCTCTCAACCAAACAAAAATTGAGGAAATTTGTTGCTAGTAGAACTGTTTTGCAAGAAATATTAAAAGTTCTTAAAAGAAGCAAGATTATGTAGGTCAGCAACATAGATCTATAGGTCTTAAACCAACAACAAGAAAACGGACAACCTGCTTCAAAATGGGCCAAAGACTTGAACAGATACTTCAAAGAAGATATACAGATTGCAACTAAGCATTTGAAATCATATGTCAATAGGCAAGTGCAAATTAAAATAGCAATGAGATATGACTACTCTATGTATTAGAATGGCCAAAATCCAAAACACTGACAACACTAAATGCTGATGAGAATGTGGAGCAACGGGAGCACTGCTGATGGGAATGCAAAATGGTACAGCCACTTTGGAAGAAAGTTTGTCAGTTTTGTAAAAAACTAAACATACTCTTACCATACAATCCAGCAATTAAGCTCCTTGGCATTTACCCAAATGAGCTGAAAACTTATGTCTACACAGAAACCTACACACAGACGTTTATAGCCACTTTGTTCATAATTGTCAAAATTTGGAAACATCTAAGAAGTTCTTCAATAGCTATATGGATAAATAAACTGTAATACATCCAGACAATGGAATATTATTCAGTGCTAAAAAGAAATGCACTACCAAGCCATGAAAAGACAGGGAGAAAACTTAAATGCATACTAATAAGTTAGGGAGACCAATCTGAAAAGGCTACATATTGTATGGTTCCAAGCGCATAACATTCTGGAAAAGACAAAACTATGCAGAGAGTAAAAGGATTAGTGGTTGCCATGGGTTGGGGGTGGGGAGGATGATGAAAGGCAGAGCACTGAAGATTCTTTTGGGCAGTGAAACTATTCTGTATGATACTACAGTGATGGATATATGGAACTCTACGCTTGTCAAAATCCATCAAATGTGCAACGTCAAGAGTGAGCCCTAATGTCAACCATGGACTTTGAGTGATGACGTTGTGTCAGTATAGGTTCATGGATTGTAACAAATGTACCCTCTAGGGCTTGATAGTGGGGGAGTCTGTGGGGAGGTGGGAAAAGAATATACGGGAACTCTGTACTATCTGCCCAGTCTCTCTGTGAACCTAAAACTGCTCTAAAAAATAAAGTCTAGTTTTAAAAAAAGAGTTAAGAGCTGTACAATACACACTTGAGTTTATGATTTGCAGGCCCACTTCTTAACCGAATAATGTCAGATTAAGCATTGAAGTTATTAAAGTGAAGTCTTAAAAGTCTAAAAAGAGTACATGGCACTAAAAGCCCTGTTAGGCAACTTCTACTGATAGAAAAGCTTACATATGGTTCTCCAAAGTCTTCATGGTCATTTTATTATTTAAAAAGATTAAGATAAGTTTGCTCCCCGTAAAAGTACCATAGCTAAAGGGAAATGTTAAGGTAGTTGCATAGCTGAGTTTCTTACCTTTCTTGGGGCACTGTACATCATACGTTATTTTATTAATGACAAGTTTAAAATCATTCATTAGCAAAATTTCCATCAAGGTTGAACCTGCAATCTCATTGCCATCTGAAAGAGAAAACATAATGCAAAAATATGTCCTTGTCTTAGAACAGTAAGAACCATTTTCCAACATATAAAGAAATACTAACCTAGGTATTTATAACACAGTAAGTGGGCATCTGCCTTTTGGGGGCTCCTCCTACCCAATACTGTTCCCATTGGGAGGAATCCTCCCTTGTTGCGTTAGTGCCCATTCCACTGGACCAAGCAAAGTAGGCAAGTGGTTCTTCGGGAGATCCCTGCCCTGTCAGCTGGGCTACAATCCAGGCTCACGTCCCTGGTGAGACGTATTTGCAGTCAGGCAAAGATTCAGCAGAAGTGGGAACTCTTCACAGAAAGGCCAGAGAAGCTGAGGGTGCAGTTGTGGGGTGCAGGGTGTCACAGCGGGGCTCACCGGCTGTTCCGGGGCTAACCTGGTCTCTGCTGTGTCCTACCCCGGTTCTTGCCCTCTTCTGAGCCTGGCTTTCTGTCAACTGCAATTTCAGAGTCTGCTGATGCAGTCCTCACCAAGTCCATTTTCTGCGGCTTACAGCCAAGCCTGACTGTATGTGCAGGCACACAGGTAGTAACATTTTTAAAAGCCTGTCTTTGTCTTAGCTTTAATTACTAGAGGTGACAGGTTTGTGTTAGTTAAAACTTGGTGGTTAAACAGCACCACAAACCACCACACACACAGGGCTCCCTCCCTTTCTACCTTGGGAAAGAGGAAAAGAGGCAAAGCTGTGAAAAGGTGGGGGTGGCAGGGATAGTAATGAACATAATTAGACCTAAGGAGTATATCTGCATTTCTGTGGTTTATTTTATGGAGGGGGAGAGAGGCAGGAGAGATTCTGACAGTAATTACAAATATCATAGGAACATTTCAGGAAAAAAAAAAATCTCTCGGAAAAGTTTAACCTCAGTCTGTTTTGCAGTTTCTCATATAGCCTAGTGTGTGTTATTACACTTTTGAACTAAACTTTAATGCAACCCAGCTGTTAAGAAAGCAAACTTGTCGAATGATAAGCAAAAAACTGGTGTGGGGTAGGAGTTTCTCTGTCATTGCTTCTTTCGAACAGTGTACTTACAATTACATGCTATAAAGACCAGGCATTGCTTGGCTGTAGTCACCGAAGCTATGTTAGTGTGAGGGCAGGAACACTGCTAGTAAAATCAGGAAGACCCTGGCTGCCTGCCTCCTGTCTGGCTCTCTGTAGTTCTTTTGTTCCAGAGGCAGCAAGTCAAGTCTGCACCTGGGTCTGTTCCTAGAATTTGGCTGTTTGGGTTCCTGTTCATCAGTTGGGGTGAGATCATTTTCCCAGGAACGGCCAAATAATTCAACCCACGCTATGGGCAAAACTGTGACAAGCTTAAAACATTCTTCATGCTCAAATTAAATGCAGGCAAATGCCACCTACAGAGCCTCATTTTAAAAAGATTAGCAACACACCAATAGTTTTATCTGTCTCTACAAGTGTCATCTAAAAATTTACATTTACATGATTTAAAACCAGGTCCTTAAAATATTACTATAAAAAGAAATCAACTGCATATGATGACTCAGTTGAAGTACTACCGTGTTTCCCCAAAAATAAGACCTAGCCGGACCATCAGCTCTAATGCATCTTTTAGAGCAAAAATTAATATAAGACCCGGTATATTATATTATATTATATTATATTATATTATATTATATATTAACTCCGTCTTACATTATATAAGACTAGGTCTTATACTAATTTTTGCTCCAAAAGATGCATTAGAGCTGATGGTCTGGCTGGGTCTTATTTTGGGGAAACACGGTACATTACTCTTTATACTAACATAGAACAGCAAAAGATCCATGCACACTTTGAAGGAGCTAATGACAGAGTGTTGAATTTTTCACCTCTTCTTGGGCAAGTTTGATTTAAACCCCAATAAAGTGTTTTCACTCAGTCTAAGAGCCCCCTTTCTCTAAGATTTCTAGTAACATTTCAAGTGTTTTTCTTTGTGGTTTATGTTTCAAAGCTACTCAAATTATTTTCAGAAGTAAGCAGGGCACACACTCATCATTGCTTTAACCTCTCTTATTTCATTCACTTAACAAGCACTTAGAGAGTATACACTTACTACCTACCAGGCAAGCAAGGTGCTCTCTTTGCATCTGCCTGCTCCTAGAAGCTTGGGAAGGCAGGTCCTGGCCTGCAGGGAAGGCCCATCTGTGTTCAGTGCTCCTGTGACTAGGGGGGAATGTCTGTCAAGTTCAGGGATGGAGTATTAGGCCGTTAAAACCCTATTCTGTGGTGAAAAGGGTGGCTTGAGAGCATGCCCCACCCAGTTCACTGAAGGCCCCGGAATGAAGCATCTCGGACAGACATGAACCACCTGGAAATTTGCAGCCCAACCCACCAGAGCCCAACAGATACCAGCCAAACCCTAACTGATCTACAGACTTCTTCCTGACTCAATTATCTTCTTCTTCATTGAACCAATGGCTGAGACAATGATGATGAGAAGAAAGAGAAGGAAGAGTAGGAGTTAAACAAAACGATAGCATGTTTCAAGTAGGCATTTTCCTGAGAGTTGTGAGAAGACTGATCTTGTGGGTGGTCTGACATATTGAATTTTGGATCGAAGATCTCAGCTACAAGGCCGTCATCCTCCATAATGCCAGCAGACGGTACAGTCCATCAACGCCTAATTACTTCCTAGTAGTTTGGACCCACAATCTTTTTTGGTTTCGTACCAGAATCAACTTCAGAAGACGCTGAAGAAAGAATGTCTGGAATAGGGAACCTAAATATGTGGATTTTCCTTTGGGAGGTGATTGATCAGAAGAACATTTGTTATCCACAGTGTGCATACAGAAGACAACTTTGAGAACCAGAGGCTTTCTGACCTCATGGCAAACATTATTGCCCACTGAAACTTCTGCCCTGATTGCTTTTGCCTTACCAACTATTTTTAACAAGAATCTGAGGTGAAAACTAGTTAATTAAAAGAGTATATAGTTCTTTTTACTATCAAAAAAAACCAAAAAAAAACCCTATTCTGATTCTGGTTTTACCAGGAAGAAAGCTCCCCTTCCAGTTAAATCCAAAGCCCTTACAATAACCTAAAACAAGTCTTTTCCCCTCTGCCTCCTGCCTCCACGCAACAACTGTGTAGCCTCAGAGGAGTGGGCTCCCACCTCAGAGCCTGTGCCTGGAGCAGCCTTCTCCCACCCACACCACTCTCTCATCTCATTCCAGGTCCTCACTCAAAAGTGACCTTAGGCGGCATCTCCCCCCGCAGTACATATACTCCCTGCAGCCCACTCTGTTTCATTTTTCTCCATGACACTTGTTATCTAACATTCTATGTATTTTATTTCTTTACCTTGTTTCTCCTTTTAAAATATAAGCTCTATAAGAGCAGGAGTTCGTATCTCTATTGTTCTTTGCCCAACTCTAGCACTGAAATCAGTGCCTAGTATATGTTAGGTGCTCAATAAATATTTAAGTAAATTAAGTCTTTAATCTCCATTTTCCAACATCTTTATCTATCCTTTATTAGTTCTGAACTTAGGTAGGAAAGAAGAATGTTTATTTCCTTTTCAAAACTGCAACACTACTCAACTTTTAAATAAGTATTCTAATCATGTAATACTACCATAAAGTAACAATGCAAATTTATTCATTTATCTATATAGTTGTAACCCCTGTGTGTTGGCTGGAGTAAACAATTCTTTATTCTCTTTTAGGAACAGTCCATCTAAGACCATTTCAGATGACAAGGACATAAAAGCTATAGTGTAAATTTAAAATGTCTAAATGATTAACTACCGCTGCTGGTATCAGAAACATATATATGCTTCCTGAGAACCAATTCTGTCAAAAAACATACTAGGCTGTAAGTGCTTTATAACAAAGATAAATGCACTGTTCGTGTATTTTAATTATTCACTGGCTATGTTAATCACTGAAATTGTATTTCATTTTTTAATTATTCAAATTTTGCTTAAAATTTTGCATGTAGCTAATGACTATGTCATTAACATTTTTTTCCTCTGAGAAAAAAATTTTTAGTCTAAGTTTATGAAATAAAACTGAAACTTGCATTAAATTTATTCCATTAATTTTATTCAGTAGTTTTTTACATTACTGATTATAAAAATGAATTGCTCAGTAAAGACCAACCATTTATTATATAAAGAATTAAAAAATCAAGTTATTTCTAAAATAGTAAAGAAGCAAAACAAAGGTTCAGAAAAAGATGAAGTTGAAAAAATAAGTATATATACCTGCTGTGAAGACAGCTGCAGTTTTGATACCTTTATCTTCATTTTGTAGGTCCTGAAGAAATGAACCAACTGTTGACAACATTGGTTTGACTACAAATTGACAGCGCTCTTTTCTGGATGGCAAAGTAAGTGTTATCAAGGGAAGGCCGTGTCTATAATTAACTGTTATTTCTGTTAAGAAAAAAAGATAGACACAGATAAAAGATAATATAGAAATAGATAAAATTTACTTTTTTATCAAAATAACTTTAAAATACAAAAGTTCTAAAAGGAATGCGTAAACATGGAATTTAAAGCCTCTGAATTGCTGTCATCATTTGCCTGGCTCCGATAGTGCCTTTATCAGACTACAGTTGACATACTTCCTTACGATTCTATGGCATTTTACTAGCACATGTGTGATACTTTACTATAATCGTCTTAGAGTCTTTCTAAGTAAAGAGTTAAGTTCTTGAGGGCAGAAACTGCTTCTAATTCATCTGTAACTGCTCTGATTGCTGCGGTGGGAGTTTGCCAAAAGCCATCAGAGGTATAATGGGAACAGAAAAGGGAGGGACTGAACAGAGCCAGGTGTAGGGCGGAACGATGCTAAAAAACGCCTGTTTTGCTCAAAAGTCACACTTGTCACTTTGGAACACTGGAAATAAATTAGCGTAGGAATCAAAGAAGTGCTAAGAAAACTTACCATCAGGTGGCACCACTGTACTATAAAGATGTGACTGATAGTACTTCAGATTTTCACACAGCTTCATATACAAAACCTGTAAGAAAGATTATTTTTTCTTTTAGAAAAAGTGGGAAAGCTGAAATAAGTGTCTGTACCAGAAGATTCCTTTTACCCTTATATGGCAAGCATAATGAAAACTTCAGCTTCCCATGGGTTCCCACCTGCGCTCCCCAAAGCTTTCTGGCTGCACGCCTGCCGGCTATTGTACGTACTGTGCTGCGGCAGTGACACCAGGACAGGTCTGGTGTAAGAAGTGAAAATCCTGGAGTTGTGAGAATTTTAAAATTTGGTTCTTCCTTTTAGGTGATTATTTAAAATAAATGGATACAGCATATTCTAGATATTTGCTTCTCAAAGTATGTTCCCTGGGCCAGAGGCATCAGCATGCCCCTGGGGCTGATAAGAAATGCAGAATCACAGACCTAGCCCAGCCTGACTGAATTAGAATTTGCATTTTATCAAGATCCCCAGGTGATTCTCAGGCACCTTTGACTTTGATTAACAGTGCTCTAGGTAGGTCTGTGTTGCCATTTAAATTTAAGTTAATTAAAATTAAATAACACTAAAAATTTAGTTTCTCATAATCACCTTTGGCCCCTTTCAAGTGCTCCACAGCTCCCCGGGCTGAGTGGCCACCGTATCAGACAGTGCAGGAAGAGACCACTTCCCTCGTCACAGAAAGTCAGCCAGTTTTTTGGTTCCTATAGGGCATTTTGTATCTTTTTTCTACTTTCCATGAAAAAGTTTGTTCTAGTCTTTCTTTTTTTCTACCACTTTAGAAACCACAAATTGAGTGGTTTCCTTTAAGTGTTTAACATAGATACATATTTATTATACTTATAACTTTTCTAACAAAGTCTCAAGATTTTCATTATTTTTGCCCTCCTCCTGAACATGACAAGGATCTTTACCTGTTCTAGGAATCCGCTGCTGGGTCCTGAACATCTGCATGGCTACCTTACTATGGAAGAGTGTTTAGAGTTTGCACTGGTGTTCGTGTCTACAGACGTGTTGGTGCTTAGTAACAAAGGCCAAATGACAGTGTGGTGTAGCGTGTGAACAAACATAGTACATGGTAGAAAGAAAGGGCGCTGAAGAGCTGCTTCATAGGCATTTGGAACTCAAATGAATTCATGCCAGAAGAATTAGTACCATAGTCACAACATGGTAGCTGTTCCATATTGATCCAGTTTTTTTCAATGCATCACCTTGCAGTAGCTTGTTAACAATAACTTTGCCAGTAATTATACAATGAAGAATTCTTTTATAAATTGCATTTTTTTAAATTTACCATTTCAACCTTTTATATATATATGTATATGTATATGTATATGTATATATAATACATTTCTGTTCTGTTAAGCCACTAAGTTCGTGGTCATTTCTTTTTTTATTTTATTGGGGAAGGGGAACAGGACTTTATTGGGGAACAGTGTGTACTTCCAGGCCTTTTTTCCAAGTTAAGTTGTTGTCCTTTCAATCTTAGTTGTGGAGGGTGCAGCTCAGCTCCAGGTCCAGTTTCTAGTTGCAGGGGGCAGAGCCCACCATCCCTTGGGTGGCGGGAGTCGAGGAATCGAACTGGCAACCTTGTGGTTGAGAGCGCACTGGCCCATGTGGGAATTGAACCAGCAGCCTTCGGAGTTCGGAGCATGGAGCTCTAACCGCCTGAGCCACTGGGCCGGCCCCATATAAATTGTATTTTTCAAGTTTTCATTCATGTGAGGGTACACTATTTAATTAAATAAATAGTTAAAAATGTGTTCACTACTATAAAGAAAGACTGACACTGACTCAAATAAAGTTCCATTATGCTCAAAATCAAAACAATCTGATCAAGAAGTAAAACAAAACACCCAAATACGTATTTCTAGTGTTAAACGTAACCTGGGCAATTAGTTTCAACAAAACATCTTCTGTCACATTAAGGCTGTTCATTTGAATTTCATTTCTAAAAATATAAGCCACTATCAAGATGAAAAAGCTCTTTATTTCTTAAAATAGATGCAACTCTCAATAACTAAACATATGTAGTATAAGTTTTCCAAGTTTGATAACGGTTATTATAATACTATTACTTTTTGTAAAACTACATGAAACTGAGAAAAATGTAACCATTTGAAAACAGGTCAGAATTAATTCTCTACCAAAATACATCTTTAAAAATCTTTACTATAAATGATTCTCCACGTGTAAAGGCCAAATATAACAAAGTAGGGGGTAAAAGTTAAAGCCCCGCCTTTTACTTCTGCACAACCCATGGCAGTCCCCAGAGGTCATCGCCGTTAGTGATGACAGAGACTCTAAACTGTAGTCAGGCTCCTGGGAACCTCACTAAGTTCCACCCTGGGCATGTCCTCCAAGAGCCCACTTTTAACAAGAATCTTGTCAAGTTGGTTGAGCCAGAATTTCCCACCCTCAATACTTGATCAAATTCTTCCTCCTCTCCCATCCCACAGGTATTCTCTGATCACCCTAGTCTGCTTCAGCAGGAATCCTGTTAGATCAGTTTTGCCCAGAATTACCCTACCTGCTTAGTCATTTGCCATCCATTAAACGCCCCCACTCTGTTTCTCAGATATAAATCCCCACTTTTCCTTAATGCATTTGGAGGTGAGCCTAATCTCTCTTCCCCAATGCAAAACTCCACTGTTGTGGTTCCCCTGAATAAAGTCTACTCTCCCGTCTTCAACAAGTGTCAGGAATAATTTTTTCTTTAACAATGGTTTGGTGTGTAACCTTCCCCACTTTTTCTATATATTACCACCTTTATATATGAATTAAATTCTATGCTAGAATCTGTGTATAATACTAAAGAAAGTTTATGAGTCAGGTTCCTCGATACTAACATTCCTCATCATAAAGGACTCATGATTTAAAGTACTTATCATTTAATATATAAAGCAACTACTAACACACAACTAAAGGGAGAAACTGACAAAAACACAATTATAGTAGGGGACCTAAAAACTTCACTGATAGTTATGGATAGATCATCCAAACAGAAAATCAATAAGGAAATAATTGCCTTTAAACAACACACTAGATGAAACAGACATAATCAATGTTTACAGAGCTTTTCACCCCAGAAAACCAAAATATACATTCTTCTCTACTACACATGGAACCTTCTCAAGAATAGATCACATGCTGGGAAACAAAACTAGCCTGAACAAGTTTAAGAAGACTAAAATTATACCAAGCATATTCTCTGACCACAAGGATTTGAAATTGGCAATCAACTGCAAAAAGGAAGCAGGAAACCTGAAATCTATGTAAATTTACTAACAATTGTCACCCCAATAAATTTAATTAAAAAAAAAAAAAGGAAGCAGGAAAAACCACAAATATGTGGAGGTTAAACAACATGCTACTAAGCAATGACTAGATCAATGAAGAAATAAGAGATCAAAAGATACATAGAGACAAATGAGAATAATAATACAACATATCAAAATTTGGGGGATACAGCAAAAGTGGTAATAAGAGAGAAGTTGATCTCATTACAGGCCTACCTCAAGAAGCAAGAAAAATGTCAAATAAATAAGCCAATGAGAGAAACCGACACTGTGGAAACCTTTTCCTCAGACTTCTAGCTTCCAGAATTGTGAGAAAATAAATCTGTTCAAGACACCCAGTCTGAGGTACTTTTACAGAAGCCCTAGGAAACTAATACAAACACCAAAGCTGTAAAAATGTTGGTAAATAAACTACTTATTGTAATAAATTTTAAACCTTTTTGAGTGTGTTAAAATGAGTGGAAAAATGTTACACAATACTTGGTATGTTACATTCAGTGGATTCCTAGAACATGTGAATATCCTCGCCATGTTCAGGAGGAGGGCAAAGATAATGAAAACTTTCAGACTTTGTTCGAAAAGTTATAATTAAATATGTGTCTGTGTTAAGCACTTAAAGGAAACCAACCACTCAATCACAGTTTCTAAAGTGGTAGAAAAAAAGGTAGAACAAACTTTCATGAAAAGTAGAAAAAGGAAGAAGCCCTACAGAAACAAGAAAACTTAAAAAGAAAAAAAAAGACGAGGAAAAGAAACATAGTAAAAATCATTGTGGAAACTTGGGGAACAGAGAAAAACAACATCCACAATCCCATCAGCCCAAATTCTTTTATGCAAGCCTTTCTATAGATTCGTATGTTCATATAATCATATAATCCACTGGGAGCCAATCATTAATGTTTTATAGATTTACTTACCTCATTAAAAACTTCTCATAAAATAATTTAAATAGCTCTATAACTACTTCTCCTACGGGTGTACCAGATGTAACCACTTACGTACTGTTGGATATTTCCATTTTATATACTACTTCTACATTTTTTTCCTTGTCAGAAAGGAATGCATGACCATTTTAGAAAATCCATAAATCACAGACTTGCAAAAAAGAACATAAAAGTCATCAATAATGCCATCAACTAAAATTATTACAGTTAACAGTGATGTATACCTTCGTTTATTTTCTATGAATTGTATTCAATTTTTTATCATTACAACTAAACTGATTCTAAACATCTTTGCACATAAATCTTTCTCTATGTTTTTTTTTTTTCTTTAGGGTAGGCTGCAGAATGACTGGATCATAAACTAGTAATTGCTTTAGAATCCTGAAAATATATTTTCAAACTTCTTTGGGGAATATTTTCTTTGCTTCTTGTTGTTTTACTCAATACAACCCCAGATTTGGTAGTAGTCTGAACCCAAACAAGCAAATCTTCATAAGGTTCAGAATTCAAACAAGAAGACACATTTGGGTAGCGCTGGAGCAACAAGCTTCCTGGGGGAGGATCACCCCAGGAGAGGCTACAGGTATCTCAGCCCAACACATGTTGAACTGAGCTCTTTCTTGTTCCACCATAGATCCAAGCCTCTCCTTTATTCCTTATCTTGATGAACTCACACCACTTATTACCAGTTATTAGAACTAGAGGCCTGAGAGTTATCTTAAACAACTATTAATAGTATACCATAAAATCAACTGGTAGACCAGTCATTAAAACAGAACTGTCACTGCGTGATTCTACTTCACACAGAGCTCGCAAATCCAACTTCTACTTTCTAGCTCCACCTGCACTGCTCTAGCTCATCCTCATCCTCTCATCTAATCACTGTACCAGCTCCCTAACTGGCTTCTCCCACCAATCTATTCCAGATTAAGATGTATTTCAATCTTCTAAAATCACATAAAGTCAAACTGTTTCTAGACTGAAAGATCTCTATTTGCTGTCCAATTCCAAATAAAACTTTCCATGAGTTGAAGGTGGAGAGGTGAGGCGACCTCTCCAGCCTTACCTTATCACTCTAGCACCACCTACCTGCCAGCCCTGTACTCCAGAGATGTGTAACAAATAGCAATTTTTTGAATATAGCACACTATTGTATGCTTCCATGCATTTGCACTATTCCCACCCTTGCGTGGAAAGCCCTGCCCAGTGTACCCACCGTGTTTCCCTGAAAATATGACCTACCGGGACAATCAGCTCTAATGAGTCTTTTGGAGCAAAACTTAATATAAGACGTGATATTATATTATATTGTAAGACCCCGTTTTATATTATAGTAAAATAAGACTGGGTCTCATATTAATTTTTGCTCCGAAAGATGCATTAGAGCTGATTGTCCGGCTAGGTCTTATTTTCGGGGAAACACGGTACATGGCATGGCCAGCTCTTACTCTTCTCTCTCATCTCCCACCATAAAATCTATGGAACTCTATATACTAGCTCTCTTTTGATGAACTCTTCTGACTTGAAAATTTATATTTTAAATCTGCCCAACAAAAATTACATTTTGTAGCACACAATAGACAGTTATCTTAATTAATACTTTAGTCTCTCTCAGGTACTACACGAATCGTCCCTGTTAAAATAAATTTCTCTTTTTGATCTCGACAGTCCAAGAAGAGTAGTCAATCCAACGACATGATTAAAATAGAAGAGAAACAGAAGTAATGCATACAGCAGCTGGGTGGTAACCAACAATAACTTCCACATGTTGAGTGTAGTGTCTCAGCCATCTTCCATTCAGCCAGGTTACATTTCTACCCCTTCCAAACACTCAGCATTTAAGCCAGTCATTCCCTCATTCTCAGCACTGATCTCTGCAAGACCCCTGAAATTATGTTCTTGTAAACATATATTTCTTTCATTCTTTCTTCCTTCCCTCCCACTTTCCTTTCTTCATTTCAACAAGGAAATGGTTTTGAGAGCAAATGAAAGATCACAATCCAGAGAGAAGATATTAGACTAATTTGCTTGCTCCACTCTAGTCTGTTATAAAATATATTGAAATATTAGAGTATATTGGCTTAAAAATGCATTATTTATAATTAATGAATGGAAGTCTTTCATCCAAAGAGAGCTACTATCTAGCCCTCTGATTATTCTTTAACAGAGAAGCAAAAAGAAATGAAAGCTTGGAGCTCACTCAGTATGAGGTTCTACAAAAAATCATGACACACCACAGGGTGGAAAACTAATGAATCCAAGAATAACCTTCAAAGAAAAGCAATTATCTAACCAAGGAGTTCACTTGCTTGGTTCACACATTCCACAGAAGAACTCCACATTAGGTGGTACATAAAACACAGTTTAAAATGATTGAGTTTTTACTCATATTTTAATGTTTATATTTTACCCATTTTGTTTTTCAGTATTTCTTCTGCATTCTCATTCCTTCCTTCCGTGTTAAATTTTGCTCACTATAGCTTTGAATAGTGCTTTCAGTGAAAGCCTGTTATGGGTACTAAACCCTTGGTCTATGTTAATAAATTCAACAATTTCTGTCCTTTTCACTGTTGAACTTAATCTGTTTACATTTGTTATTTCAGATAAATTTGGATATCTGCCATCTTATTTTGTGCTTTCTATTTTTCCTGACTTTTTCTTTCTTCCTTTCTTTCTTCCTTTCTTTCTTTCTCTTTTTTGTCATCTGATAATTTAATTGTTTTTTATACTCCTTCACCCTCTCTGTTGGTTTGATGTTTGTTTCTCTATCCTTTTAATGTTTGCCTTGTACATTCTGAGACATTCTTACTTGCTTAGAGTATAAAGTAAATTTCTCTACTGATGAACAATGATAAGAATCACAGACTGTACCAATAACAATAAAGAATTATTTCTACTATACTTTTAGAACCCCCAAATTGTCATCATGACTACTGTTTTATATAGTCATTGTTTATTAGACTCATCTGTAAGATTTCTAACTATTTTGCTCTCCATTTCTTCTTACATCCGGTTTTTATATGTATTCAATTTTATTTTTCCAGAGAAGAACTTTCAATAAGACTTTTAGTGTCTCAGACTTTATTTTGTTGAAATGATAGTTTACTGGATGTAGAATTCCAGGTTGATTGTTATTTCCACTCAGAGTCTTGAAGACATTCCTTTGCCTTCTATCCTTTATTAACACATATTCTATAAATTTAAGATTTTCTGTAAAATTAAAGATTTTTCTTCCATCTTTCTGCTTCTGGGGTTCTGCAGTTTCACCAGTGTGTCAGGCACAGATCTGATTTTATTTTTCTTGCTTAGAACACATAAAACTTCTTCATTCTAAGAATTCATTCTGAGAAGGGCACAGCTGGAGGGGGAAGGAGTGGCCTGAGGTGGGGAGTCTGAATCCTAGTGTGACTGGAGGGCATCCATGCAGAGGGGCTGCCAGCATGGGGTCTCAGAGCCTGCACATGGCAGGGAGGGTGTCCACAGAGCGGAGGGGGTTAGTGTGAGTGGCAGAACCTGAACAGGGAGAAGGAGGCTTCTGCATTGAAGGAAGGCTCGGAACAAGGTGTTAGAGCCCAAATCATGTGCAGAAGACATCTACTCAGGGGACGTAGTGGTGACAGAGATGATAGACTGTCACACACAGGAAAACTGATCAAATGAGCAACCATACCAATAATGGAAACCATATTTATCCTGTTACAGAAGGAGCTACAATATGGCAAGAGACAATAAGAATGAACCCTGTAGTAATGGAAATACAGGTATGAATTCATGACTTTTAATGTGTAAAAATACAAGCAAATATAAATACATAAAACAAAAATAAATATAAAACTTTTCAGCAATGCAAATGTTTAACGTAGATGTGTACATTTTTAATTTCACATTTTTATACTTATGTATGTCCACGTACACGTGTATGTATATCCTCTTTCTGAGGGGGATGGTGAGCAGTACCACTTCTGACAATGAGCATATCCAGCACCAGATCTTTGCTTCTAAATACCATTCTTATCCAAAAGGAACCAGAGCTCCTTGGAGAAATGGCTAATTCCAGGACTGGGGCATGGGAAGGACAGATGAGGCTGGAACACTTTGCTGTACCAGAAAGCAAGGAAGTGCTTGGTGAAGGATAGGAAACATCAAAAGGATGCAGACGTAAGCGTGAAGGCAGTCCCCATGCTCAAAGCTGGGACAACTTGACCATTAAAATAAATGATAGTAACAGACTAATCCACTGGAAAAAAAAAAAGAAACCATGGGTTCGTCCTGAGATAATTAGGAAAATAAAGTTTGATAAGGAATAAGATATTTACATAGTTTTAATATAGCTCTACACACAAGCATTAATACCAAAGGAAAAACAGTAACTTCAAAGAGGAGAAGTCTGGCAGACACCACCTTAATTGATTAAGGTGAGCATTGTCAGTAATGGGGCAAAGCGAAAATATGCAGTGAGAGAGAATACATGCAACACTTATGTGATATTCCTGATAACGATGTATAATCTGAATCCAGCCATAAGAAAATACAGATACATCCAAACAGAAAGTCTACAGAATAACTGTAATCTTCAAAAAAGTGAAAATCACTTAAAGTTGAGGAAAGAATGTGACTGTTCCAGATTGAAGGAGACATGACAATTCAATTGTGACTCAACTTTTTGGGGTCTAGGAATTAGATGGTAGTAATGTATCAATGTTAATTTTCTGACTTTGATGGTTGTTTTGTGGTTAAGTTGGAGAATGTCCTTATGCTTACTGGGGAGAGGCATCATGTCTACAACTTATTCTCAAACAGTTCAGAAACAAAACATTGTTCCTACCGCATTTATAATCTTTCTGTAAGTTTGTGATTGTTTCAAAATAAAACAATGCTGAAACAACAGGTTCAGACAAACACTAAAATGACCATTTATAGAGAAGTGACCTGTTAACAAGGGGGTTAGACATTAAATAAAACTTTTTTTGCACGCCAGTAGTCAATTATGGTTACTTAGGGAATTGAAAAAAAATTAAAAATTAGAAGGGAAAAAAACCAGAAACTCATGTGTCCTTCACAAATTCTTGTTTAGAAACTCCTAGAATATTGGCATTCTGATATGTTAGTAAAAGAAAAACAATCATACTTACCCTTTAACAACCCTTTCTTAGAGCGATATTATTAAAAGACCATTCTGAAAATCTTACACAAACCCACCACATATACACAACTGAACTATTCTGAGATTCATTCACGCAAACTCAGCTCCTTCTTTCAATTTACATCCCATCTATGCCCCATCTTGAGAAGTCTGTCAATTACTAATCCAGTTAGGGGATTCACATTTCCAGAACAGCATCAGTTGTTTGTAAAATAAACTTCTATCCAAATATGAATATATTGGATGTTAACAAATGATAAATTACTTTCAGTATTCAAGTCCTACAGAGAGTATATCAATAACCCCCACTACATACCATTTAACTAAAAATAATACATTAGGGAGTGTGGCTGAAAGAAAAACTGAATTTTTTAAAATTCACTGTTTTCATCCCTTTAAAATAGGAATAGCAGCCTTTTGGGATTCAACTAAACATTCTAGATGCATTAATAAAATGTTAAGTATCAAGAAGTAGAAAGTATGGCCTCAAAAGAAGTCTAGCTCAGCTAAAAATGAAAAGCAGCAGCAGCAGCAGCAGCAGCATTACTGCAAAAAGGAAACAGGATTTTTTGACACGGGGTGAAGAAGAGGTAAGGACGGGTATATAATGGACAACAGCAGTAAGTAGCATAATTTGCATAAGGAATAAATCAGAGAATAGTAGTTTATATTTAAATCTCCTGGTTGATAGGCAATAGTGATACATTGATACAGAAAAATAAATTAAAACAGAGTACTTTTAAATATAAGCCTTTTTAGGACAACTTTAATTGCTCTGCTACAAAAGCACTCCATGTGACACTTGCCTCAGCATGAGGCTTGTAACAATAACATGGTGCTGCGATTTGCCCTTTCCACATCCACAAGTGAGAACTCCATGATTGCTCTGTTCAGGGATCATTATCGTTCAATTGTATTCCACAGATATCATTAGGTCATATAATTTACTTGACGGAGATTTAAGACACAAGTTAGAAATCCGATAAGGAAAAGCAACATCCTTGGTTCCTAAGAACATTTGGCTGTTCAAAACAACCAAATTCCCCTGAAAAGATGAATTTTTATCACCATCAAAGATTCGAAATAATGTGGCTCAAGGTCTGAAAACGACTCTAAAAATGCAGTCATAATATTTTGCAAAGTCAATACATTATTTATTTTTCCAAACTAAAGATGTGTATTTAAATACATATGATCTAAATTGTACATAAATATAAACGCATTGGAATAGATATACACACGCCTTTATTTAAATCTGTGCATATATCTATAGTCACAAAGTTCTCTATTGCAGAAGTACCTGAAGGTCTTTGCCTGACAAAGGTGACAGCTCCAGATTGGAAAACCAATGGGCACTATGTAAAGGGCGCACATCTGGCTTTCTTTTGCAAGCACACTACTGCATGTTCTTACACACCCTGTTGTAGACAAGGAAGCGAGGAAGCGACTGCTCCCTGAGGAGCAGAAGCTCTGAGGCTGCCTACAGGAGGAACCACAACAGGACAAACTGCTCTTTGTGCCCTCAAGAAGTCAGCCCTCGGGCTGTGAAGACAACACAACCTCAGAAGAAAAAAAAAAGTATGTCATTGGTTGCAAAGCGCACGGGGCAGATTACATATGCAACTGTCCTTTGGAGGAGAAAAAAAGTCATTGACGGTGTTGGAGGCCACTGTGCTGGGCCTTGAAGACAGGCAGAGGTGTAAAGGGGAAAAAAGGTCTCGGGGATGTGTGTGGGTGGAGCGGCAGCAGAGCCAAGAGATGGGAAACCGGCCTTCACAAAGAGGCACTATGGAACCGAACTCATGGTTCTGATGCAGGAAAAGATGAAATAAAGTAGTTAAGAAAATATAATCAACTTTAATTTTCATCTATCATAGGTCAAAAGAGCAGTTTTAAACAACAGAAAATGTTTTCAGTATAGTAAAAGCTCATTAGATTTGTTTCATTTTGAATTTACTACGATTCAGTTAAAGTCATTTAAATGCAATATAAGATTAAAGGGTTTACAAAGGAAAGAATGGCAAAAACAAAAAATTTTCTCAGAAAATATTCTATTGAGAACACAGTGAAGCAAGAAAATATTGTGGGGGGCATTAGTTCACTGAGCCTTTCACCCTGTTGGTTCTCTCATAACTGACTCCAGCTATATTCTCTCGGGCAAATCCCACAAGCGTTTCCAGTGTCTGTCCAAGTGCATCATTGAGAAGTTGAATTAAAAAGTGGGTTCAAATATTTTCTTCCCTGTGAAACCCCTGAATACCCAAATGCACTCCTCCACAGGAGTAATATATAAGACAGGCACATGAAAAGCTCCAAAACAAATGAATGTTCATTCATTGGCCAATATTTTGTTTTAAAGTTAAAGTCTTATTTTTGAGAGGAAATCCATTGATTGGTATTCTGCAAAAAGAACATATCCATAAGGGATCACCTGGCATCTCCAGTTTCTGTTTCTTTAGAGAAAGACCTTTAAAACGCTTGAGAAGCAATCTGAGTTCAGAATTTTTCTAGATTTTCTTTTCTTTTCTTTTTTTTTTTTTTTTTTAAGATTTTATTGGGGAAGAGGAACAGGACTTTATTGGGGAACAGTGTGTACTTCCAGGCCTTTTTTCCAAGTCAAGTTGTCCGTTTCAATCTTAGTTGTGGAGGGTGCCGTTCAGCTTCAAGTTGTTGTCCTTCCAGTCTTAGTTGTGGAGGGCGCAGCTCACCTCCAGGTCCAGTTGCCATTTTCTAGGTGCAGGGGGCGGAGCCCACCATCCCTTTTGAGACCCGAGGAATCGAACTGGCAACCTTGTGGTTGAGAGGATGCACTCCAACCAACTGAGCCATTAGGGAGCTCAGCAGCAGCTCAGCTCAAGGTACCATGTTCAAGCTTAGTTGCAGGGGGCACTGCCCACCATCCCTTGCGGGACTCAAGGAATTGAACCAGCAACCTTGTGGTTGAGAGCCCACTGGCCCATGTGGGAATCGAACTGGCAGCCTTTGGAGTTAGGAGCATGGAGCGCCAACCGCCTGAGCCACCAGGCTGGCCCTTTTCTAGATTTTCATGGTTTTTGTTCCTGGACTTGCACTGTTGGATTACTCACATCTAATTCAACAAATTTGAGTAGCTCATTTATCAAATTATCTAAAGTACTTCACTTAACATTCATAGAAATAACTCTCATATTAACATTTCTTTGGTTTATGTACTATATAAAATACACAATTACAATAACACATACAACTAATATAAACATGTTTGGGAACCAACAGTTGAATCTTGGTAAGACAACAATTTGACAGGAACAGCCTCAATAATTTAGTATGCTTGTATGTTTCATAGATGGAAAGAAGAGGTTTAAGTGGAATTTGGTTAAAAGGAACTTGTTTAAATGGATGGTAGAGATCATTTTTACTGTACATAATTCTACCTAACTGAAGCATTTTAGAAACCATTTATATGTAACTTTGTGTTAATTATACATTATTTCATTAATAGAATTTCTGAAGCACTGGGTTTTCAAGATTCTCTACTTGCCAATGCTTTATTAACTTAGTAAGCATCACCAACTACATTTAAAAGCAAATACATGTAAAAGTCTGTGCTAGCTAGCTTCCAAAATGGTCCCCAATGATCGTACCTCCTAGTACTCACACACTTGTGAGTGTGAGCCCTGAATTAGGGCTGACTTGTGTGGCCAACATAAAAGCAGAGAAGTAACAGTGTGTGACATATGAGGCTAGGCCATAAAAGGCATTCTGGTCCCTTGAGTCACTCTCTGGAGGAAGCCAGTCACACGTTATGAAGATATTCAAGAAACGCAGGTCAGGGGCCCACGTACAAGGGAACCGAGGCGGCCCGCCAGCGGCCAGCTCTGCGCGTCTTCCGAGGACTATGGCTCTAGCCCGCTCTGCAGCCTCACAGGAGACGCGGGCTAGAGCGGCCCAGCCAAGCTGCTTCCCACTTCCCGCCGCACAGATACTATAAAAGTTAATAAATTCTTGTTTTAAGCCACTAAGTTTTAGGGTGATTTGTTATGCAACAATTCAGACTTCTTGCTGTTTTAGGTCTGTTTTAGGTTAGACTTCCCCAGTTTAAAAAAGTAAGAATTTATTTGTACTCCAAATCTAGGGATCAGCAAACTACGACCAATGAGCTAAGAATGTTTTGTACACTTTTAAAATGTTGCTAAAAGTGTGCAGATCTCTGTTCTAAACAAACTCCAATAATGGAGGGAGGTGTTGGTTCATGCTTGTCCTTTGCTAACATTTATCTCGGCTGAGAAAGAGTAGAAGACTTAGGCTTCTCTCCCCAAAGGCTGAGATTCAGATGCCTTCACAGAGGGTGCAGCTGTTGGTTACACAAGAAACACGCAGCTGTGGGTGGCATAGTAACTGTCAGGACAGCTCCAGCCAGCGCTGGGCTGTACAAGGGACTGTTTGTCAAGGGTGTGAGCCAGTCTGGAGACCAGCGCTCTCGGTGGGAAGAAGGCAGGCGAGGGTACAGTGGGAGCTACCTCAGGAACAGCCAGCACGTGGGGACAGAACGGCCTGAGAGTGCTGCTTAGGCTGTGTGAGGGCCACTGGGCTCTTGCATTGAGGCACGAGAACCAGAAGTGGGAAGGGAAGTACTTCCTGCTGCTGTTCCCTTGCAAGGTCTCCCCAGTTAGGACAAAGCCTAACATTGCACCAGCTGGCAAAAGGGAAATGTTTACAGGATCCAATTACAACATCACAGAGCAAAGAAGGGTCGATTTGGAGCTGAGATATAATAAATTAATAACTGACATTATACTTCCTTTTTATCATCCGTTTTGTCCTGCATTTTTAAGGAAAAGCATGTGTTGTGTCCAAAGTATAGGATGAGATTTAGTATTTGTCACTATATTTAGCAAACAGGCCAGACACTCAATTTCATTCTATTATGGAACTTATTTTCTGAGTAGAAAAGACCTATAGGGAGTTGAAGGAGTTTCACATTCCCATCTAGTTACCAATGTTGGAAAACAACAAAAAAGGAAGTGTGATAGATGAAAACCAAATTCCTAAGTCCCAAAGCATAAGAGACTGGGTAACATTCACAAACTAGAAATGTGCTATTCATCATCAGAAACCACAAATCAAGTGCCTGTGTGTAGTGTGGTCATAAACACTATACCAAACAGTTTTACAGACTGGGCATGCACTCAGTTAGCTACTTAGCAGAAATTATTTATACAACATGCTTCCTCTGAAAGAATACCCACTATGGCAAATTATACGCTTGGTCCCATTTGTGATGCCACTGACCTCTACCTGGAGATTGAATATTAGGCCGAAAAGATAAAGAGAACAAACTATTATATAAAGAATTAAGAGAAATTCTATATGCTCTGAAATTTGTGAAATGATGAAGCTTAGTAACTCTTCAAATAACAAGCTCCCTCATCAAATAGGAGAGTCCAGGGAAGGCAGTTCATATAATGCAGAGAAAAAGGGGACAGCTTTTGCAGCTGAAAATTGCATCTTCTGACTGAAAATAACATATAAGAAGAAAGTTTTTAGAAGATACTTTTTTAATCTGATGAAAGAAAAAAAGAAGCCATGTTCCCTGAATCAAATTTCTAGTAAACAGTCTCAGCTGGAAAAAAAATCTAGCTTAAGCTCTTAAAAGTTCTCAGGAGGACAGACTGAATTTTAACTTAGGGAGGCCAAGAAGGAAACTGGGTCTAAGTCTCTCTGAGACCCCACCAAACAAGACCCACAGATAATTCTGCAGCAACAAGTCTCAGACAGCACTCCATGTGCTTCCCCCTTTGTTGGTTCTACACCTTTGCCCTCGGTTTCCTCTGCCTCCAATGCCCCCTTCCTAGGCTCTGTCCTATTACAATTCTGGCCACAAAAGCCAAACAAGGGTGCAAAGGTCAGAGCCACACCACCTGAATTTGAGTCCTGCTTCTATTTGCAGGATCCCGGGCCAGGTTTTTTTTTGCCTTCTGAACCTCACCTTCCTCTCCTTCTCCCTCAAGAAAACCCCAATTTAGCAAAAGGGCAGAAGTTGTTTTCCCTCCCATATCAGTCCCTCCTGACTCTTTCCCATCTCAGTAAATGGTCCCACCATCCACTCAGAAGCTCAAGTCAAAATCAAGGAGTCATTCTTCATTCCTCTTTCTTTTCACAAATACACTCCCTCAGCAAGTGCTATCAGCTATACTTCCAAACTTCAAATCGATCAAACTCTGTTTCCACTGACACCACCCTTCTCCAAGCCACCAGCTCTCCCTGGCTGCTGTAAGCACCTCCTAACTTGATTCCTGGCTTCTACTCCTGCCCTCTACGATCTATTCTCCATATAAGAGCCAAAGTGATCTTCTAAAAGCATAAAGTAGATCTTGTTAATCCCCTGGTAAACCTCGGTAGACAACCATTGCACTTATAATAAATTTAAATTCCTCCCTTGTCTGGCCTCTGCCTAGTATCTCTCTGACTTCATCCCCTATTTTTCTTTCCTTCTGTCCTCTCTAGTCACACAGGCTTCCTCTCGGTTCCTGAAATACATCAATTTCACTCCTACTTGGGGACTCTGCACTTGCCACTTCCTCTGCCTAGAATACCTCTCTATGGAGTCTTTGCACCGCACACTCCTTATCATCAACTGCTGCGTCCTCCAGGGAGCCTTCCCCATCACCCCAGCCAGTACTGTTCCTGCCACATGACTGTCTCATACCACTCCCTGTTTTAACTTTTTCCTAGTTCTTATCTCAATCTGCAATTAAATCAGTTATTTGTGTTATTCTCTTCTTTACTGGCCTCTCACCACCAAAGCTACAAGAAAGAAGGGATCTTGACTCCTGTGTTCTCTTGTGTTCACCACTATCTCCAGAACAAGGGACCTCACCTGGTATGTGGCTGGAACTCATAAAAATATGTTAAATGAAGGAATGATTTTATAAAAAACTATCTTCCAACATGACAGCTGTTCTAATAAAGTTATAAAGAAATGCTATGGGAACAAAAGGAGAAAGTGTAGGAGAGCAAAAAGCTTCCCTTGGCCCTCTTAGGGCCCCTGGTTGGGTTTGAAAATTAAACTGACAAAGACAGATAAACAGGAGAAAAGCATACAAATTGTATTTAATTTTCACATGTACATAGGAAACTGCACAAGAGCATGAAGACCCAAAGAAGTGACCAGAGCAGGAAGCTTTTATACCTTTTAGATAAAAGGATTTGGACTAGAGGTGGTAAATGGTGAAGAAGTAACTGGGAAGATAAGATTAATTTAACATGGTTTGTTTGTACAGATTTCCTGCCTCCAAATTTCCAGTCTTTGCTCATAAGAATGTCCTCCCTCCTTTTGTACAGGGAAGGTACCTTTCATATGGGAATTTTATGAGAAGACAAAAAGGGGCAAGGGAGGAGGTCAGCATGACCTCCTGCTTCTGCCATTAAAAAAAAATTCTTCCGTTTAAGATATTTAATCCAGACATCATAAAAATGGCAGCGTGAAGCGAGCCTCTTGAAATCTACCCTGGAATTTACAACAAATTGAATAACTAGAACTCCACAAAGGACTCCCTGCACAGCAGACAGGCAAGACGAAGAGGCCCACTACTGAATTCACCTAAAGGTGGGAGAATCGCGGGAGCAGGGGAGGAGGGAAGGGAGAAGTGCGGAGACGGAGCCGCGGGCACAGGACGCAGACCTAGCTCAGTGCTCCGAGCTCGCTGTATCCCGGAACTACTGCAGCTGCGGGAGAGGGAAGAACTCGGACTGCTAGGGCTCCGCTTACGGCCCACAGGGCTGAGGGGGCAGCATACAAAACCGCTGAACACAACGCTCGCTCACGGCAGACCTCGGAGCAAAGACTGAGGGAAGAGGGCTGAAATCGGTGGTTTAAGCCCTCACTGCCGAGCGGAGAACGGAAGCCCTAGGCACGGAGACTGGCCGCCCCCTCCCTACCCTCCCAGAGCTCGCCCCGCCCCCACCTGCCCAGTGCTAGAAGCAGAACAGTAGTGATGTCAGATCAAAAGAACAGAAAATTTGCTGTTCTGAGAACTGTGGACCGCAGACACATATTCGCAGCCCAACTAGTTCCGGCAAAGGGGAGGGAGAAGTGGAAGCGGGACCGGCTGTGCTGGTGGTCACCGCCATTTTTCTGGGCCACCTCTCACAACTCACCCCGCCCCTGTCCCTACTTATCTGGGCAGATACCTGCAGGAGTAAATAGAACTACTGACACACGGGCTCTGAATCTGGTGCAAGAAGAGCTTTGGAACTTCAGAAGCTCTCCACACGGATGCAGCGCGTTATGATCCAGGTGAACTGTTCACAGAAGAGAAGCCTGTCTTCTAGGAAATCCCCCCATTGTGTGAGAAGCTGGAATAGTGCAGAGAAAACATAACACTACAGTGTGAGAGAAAAAAAAGCTGCAGTCGGAGAGAAAATAAAACATTCTACCAACACGTACTGGAAAACAAAAGAAAGACCTCTTTCTATCAACCTGTTGTAGAACCCACTCCTGTAGATGTCTAGGAAGAGAAATAATAAATCATTAATTGCCATGAATAACCAAGGCAACAAGACAGCTCAGAAAGAAAATGAAAAGTCTCCAGAAAATGAACTTAAAAATATGGAAATATGTGACTTAAATGACAGAATTCAAGACTACAATTCTTAAAAAAATTCAATGATATGCAAGAAAACACAGACTGGCAGTATAATGAACTCAGAAACACAATCAAAGAACAAAATGAACATTTCACCAAACAGATTGAAATTTTAAAAAAGAACCAAATAGAATTTCTGGAGATTAAGAACTCAATAGAAGAAATTAAGAATGAAATAGCCAGCTTAGGAAGTAGAGTTGACCAGATGGAGGAAAGAATCAGTGACATCAAAGATAGAAACCTGGAAATTACACAGATGGAAGAAGAAAGAGACTTGAGACTTAAAAGAAATGAAAGAATTCTACAAGAATTTTTCTGACTCTACCAGAAAGAGCAATATAAGAATAATGGGCATACCAGAAGGAGAAGAAAGAGAAAAGGAACAGAGAGTATATTCAAACAAATAGTTGATGAGAACTTCCCAAACTTGTGGTAAGAACTGGATCCTCCAATCCAAGAAGCAAACAGAACACCTAATTACCTCATCACCAACAGTCCTTCTCCAAGGCACACTGTACTGAAGCTGTCTAAAATCAATGACAAAGAAAGAATCCTCAAGGCAGCCAGGGGGAAAAAAACGGTAACCTACAAAGGAAAGCCCATCAGATTATCATCAGATTTTTCAGCAGAAACTCTACAAGCCAGGAGGGAGTGGAACCAAATATTCAAACTATTGAAAGAGAGAAATTATGAGCCAAGAATAATATATCCAGCAAAGATATCCTTTAGCTATGAAGGGGGTATAAAGATCTTTCCAGACATACAGAAGCTGAGAAATTTTTCTAATACACGACCTGTACTATAAGAAATACTGAAGGAGGCTATTTGACCAACATCAATAGGGATAATTTGTGGCAACCAAAACATAAAAGGGGGAAGATTAAACGCCTGAACTGGAATATAGGAATGAAGAAAGTAAGCATGTTGAAGGAAATGGAATGCTCTAAATATCAAAGTTTCTTTTACATAAACTTAAAGGTAAACATTCAAAATAAATCCAGAACTAAAATATATAACATAATAAAATAAGAAATAGAGGGAAAAATCTGTTTCTAGAATACCACCACACAGAAATAATAGACAACAAAAAGGCAAAAAAACAATGGAAACACAGTCTTACCAGAAAACTAAAGATAGAATGATAGGAAATCCTCACATATCAATAATCACCCTAAATGTAAATGGACTGAACTCACCAATAAAAAGGCAAAAAGTAGCAGACTGGATCAAAAAACTACATCCAATCATATGCTGTCTCCAAGAGACACATCTCAGCTACAAGGACAAGCATAGACTCAAAGTGAAAGGGTGGAAATTGACACTCCAAGCAAATGGTATCCAGAAAAAATCAGGTATAGTCATACCGATATCAGATGAAACAGACTTCAGGATAAAAAAGATAACAAGAGACAAAGATGGACATTTCATAATGATAAAAGGGACTATACAACAAGAAGATATAACAGTCATCAATATTTATGGGAGTCACCAATCAGGGAGCACCGAAATATACCAAGAAACTACTAACAGAACTAGAGGGACAAATCGACCAAAACACAATTATAGTAGGGGGCCTAAATACATCATTGACAGCTATGGACAGATCATCCGAACAAAAAATAAATACATAGCAGCCGTAAATGACACATTAGATGAAATGGACATAATTGACATATATAGAGCACTTCATCCTAAAAACATCAGACTATACATTTTTTTGGTAGTATACATGGAACATTCTCAAGGATAGACCATATATTGGGACATAAAACTAGCCTCAGCAAATTTTAAAAGATTGAAATCGTAACAAGCATATTCTCTGATCACAAGGCTTTGAAATTGGATATCAACTGCAAAAAAAAGCAGGAAAAACCACAAATACGTGGAGATTAAACAACACACTTTTAAAGAATGACCAGATCAAAGAAGAAATAAGAGGAGAGATCCAAAGATACATAGAAACAAATGAGAATGAAATTACATCCCACCAAAATTTTTGAGATGCAGCGAAAGCAGTTTTATGAGGGAAATTTATATCATTACAGGCCTATCTCAAGAAACAAGAAAAATCCCAGATAAATAACCTCACGTTAAACCTTAAAGAACTAGAAAAAAAAGAGCAAATGAAACCCAATGTCAGCAGAAGAAAATAATAAAAATCAGAGCAGAACTAAATGAAATAGAGAAAAGATAATAGAAAAAATTAATGTGACAAAGAGCTGGTTCTTTGAAAAGATTAATAAAATTGACAAACCCTTTTCTATACTCACTAAAATAAAAACAGAAAAGACACTAATAAAATCAGAAATGAAAGAGAGGAAGTTATCACGGATGCCACGGAAATACAAAGGATCATCCTAGAATACCATGAAGGACTATATGCCACCATATTCAATAACCTAGAAGAAATGGACAAGTTCTTAGAAACATATAGCCATGCTAGGCTGAATCATGAAGAACTGGAAAATCTAAATAGACCGATTACCAGTAAGGAAACTGAATCAATCCTCTGAAACCTTCCCAAAAGCAAAAATCTGGAACCAGATGGTTTTACTAGTGAATTCTACCAAACCTTCACAGAGGATCTAATACCTGTCCTACTTAAACTTTTCCAAAAAATTGAAGAAGGGTCAGTACTCCCTAACTCATTTTATGAGGCCAACATTACCCTGATACCAAAACCTGGTAAGGAAAATACAAAAAAAGAAAACTACAGACCAATATCTCTGTTGAATACAGATGCAAAAATCCTAAACAAAATTCTAGCAAATTGAATGCAACAATACATTAAAGAGATTATTCATCACGACCAAGTGGGGTTCATCCCCGGGGCACAAGGATGGTTCAACATACGCAAATCCATTAATGTGATACATCACATAAACAAAATAAAGGACAATCACATGATTATATCAATTGATGCAGAAAAAGCATTTGACAAGATACAACATCCATTTATTATTTAAAAAATAAAGATATTTAATCTAAGGTGCCATATCTCAGGAGTAGTGTGTCATAAATCTGTCAATCAAAGGTCGTTGCCACCAATTCAAAGCAAAGCAGGAGTCCCCAATTTGAGACGTAGTGAAGGGACAGAGACTTTTTTCAGTGCGAACTGCTCAGCTGTGATACAGTTCGGCTATGGAACAGCTCTGTGGAGGCAGAGCTCCGCCCCAGTGATGCAGCTTGAGTCCTCTCTTGTTGGATAGCTCCAGTCCACTCCACTCCCCTCCGCTCCAGAAAGATGTCAGTGTTACAGCTCCAGCTGGGGAAACATTCTTTTGTGGAAAGGTAAGGTGTGCTCCAATGAGGCAGAGGTAAAGCTGGCTTATATAGACAATAGTGCCCATCCCCAGTCCCTGATTGGTCCATTCTCATGCAAAGGAGGACTTCAAATCCTCAGTGTGATTGATCCAAAAAGCACTGTCCTGACTGATCAGAATGGAGCCACTCTGATTGGTCAGTGCAGATGCTAACAAGGATGTAGCTGTACAGCTCCGAATGGATGGGGGAAAGTCTTAGTCCTATTGGTTGAAATAAGATCCTAATGGCTGTCTAATAAGGATCAACCCAGAAGGCAGAAGCAGTGCGCAGGCTCACAGCTCAGCCTGTGGCTTTTCTCTGAAGTACAATATGCATGACAGGTCTCTACAAACAATGGTTGCTAGACTCCAATTATGAATTTGGGCCCCATTAAACACCAAGAGTTCTTCTTGGCAGGTATTTTCCTTCTCGGGATCAACAAAAAGCATCAAAAGTTACTCATTTTCTAAATTACTTGATGAATTCTATTTAAGGAGGCAAAGCCTAGACTCTTTAATTCTCCCAAATCATGCAGCATGTCACCTTGTACTTAAATAACTACTAAAATGAATTTAATTCTTCCTTAACACGCTTAGGCATTGTTAGATAAGCTAAATATTTCAAAGAAAAATTAAACTTCTTTTGTCATTCCTTCCAAAATGTTTCCATATACATGCCAGTAAACACTGGTCATCTTCTATCAGTTACAGAAAAACTTGAAGAATTAAGGTTAGAGGATAAACTTTGTATCTTTTGAAGAAAAATTTTAAAATCTGAAAAAGCTAAATTTAGACATAATGGTAGTAATGGTTAGGAGATTAGAATTGATAACTGTGGTGTAGCTTCAGCTATGTTAATTTTATCAGAAATTAAATTTAAAAAACACACTAATTTCCCTAGAAAATTGCATAATAGAATTATTCACCATTACTTCAACATGTAGCATTAGCATTATTTTTTCATATATTAACCCGCATGGTTCTTCCTTCTTTTCTCATCTTTACCCTTTAATGTTTTAACAAATATCCCCAAGGAAAAAAATTGTGGTGGAGGGGAAAGAAAATCAGCCTGTTTTAATCACAACATAATAAATACAGCAAATGCATCTCAACTTGTTCAGTACAATCTTCCAAGTATGAATGTGCCCCAGGCTTCCTCAAAATGGAATTCTTGGAAACACAATTAACAGCAAATTCCTAAAACTTCTCCAGCTTCCATTTTACTTTATATTAAACTCCAGCTTTACTTCCAATAGCAATAAACAAGAGCATCCATCCTTTCTTTACTTTAGCTGTTTCTTTGAAACCCAAACTTTAGCTTAAAAAATG
This sequence comes from Rhinolophus hipposideros, assembly GCF_964194185.1. Classification (NCBI taxonomy): domain Eukaryota; kingdom Metazoa; phylum Chordata; class Mammalia; order Chiroptera; family Rhinolophidae; genus Rhinolophus; species Rhinolophus hipposideros. The sequence continues at coordinate 81,772,156 of NC_138047.1, read as the reverse complement.
AAAAGGAATTAAAGCACTCATATAAGATACTGAGAGCATAGTTAAGTCTGAGCACCTGAAATAATAACTACACATCTATTTGGTAAATAATATGTCATTTACATGTATTACGGTCATGATTTCTTAAAGAAAATATCAGGTATTAAGATCAAAGCTTATATTAGTTTTAAATAATGAGGTGACCATTTAATCATAGTAGCTAAGAATGGTATAAGCATTTTTCCAGAGAAATTCAGTATCTGCTATACCTACTTATTTCAGGTCTTTCATTCATGCTCCACATATCTTTATCCCAAACTATTTAAAAGTTTTCATATATGAAGGAGGAAAGGCTGAATTTCTGAAAGAGACTGGACTGAAATAAATAACAGCTTGAGCACCAATCCTAACTCGGAGGCAAAATGCATGACTTGGACAAACCGCCTAACCACTTTGGGCCTCAGTTTATTTTGTGAAGATGGAATGGGACAAAGTGATTTCTAACATTACTATAATCTTTGAAATTCTGTCCTTGTGAAAATTCCCAAATAATTACAATACTACAAATAGATACAGAAAACACAAGTGTAAATCAATAAAACCATCACTTACTAAAAAAAGAGATGTAGAGTTCTTCTAAGAAAATTGGGATGGTGGGGGGAGTAAAGAACAAATTATATTGGGGGACTATTTGTAATCAAACTTACTTCAAACGTTATATAGAAGAGACACAAATTGGGCAGCTGTCCTGTCTAGAGTGGTTTCCCAATGGTCAGACTCTCTGGTCCTTTTAGCTGGCCAGTGCTGACAGACTCAAGCTGGGCCAATCAACTTCTCCTGGGAATTTGAAAACCTGAACAAGTAGGAAGTGACTAAAGTTGCTGAATCATTTTACGGTGGTGCCCTAGAGAGACAGATGAATCCCTGCTGCTGAGTTCACAAAAAAGTGGCTCTGGTTCCTAATGCTCCAGAAGACAGGCATTCATCTATTTCTTCTAGAAGCTACAAAAATGTTCTTCCATTGGATTTGTTCTTCCAACTAAAATCCCCCTATGATAATAACTTTGAATAAAAAGCCAGGAAAGAAAGATAATTCTGATACAATAATTTATCATAATTAGCACTGTCTAATAGTGAATTGCTTTCTGCCCCCAATGTGCAATAAAGAAAGAAATCAGTAGGAGATATGGTCAGCCATCATTTTTAAATATTTTTTAAAATTTGTTCAATTACAGTTGACATACAATATTATGTTAGTTTTAGATGTACAATATAGTGATTAGGCATTTATATAACTTCCGAAGTCATCACTCTGGTAAGTCTAGTCCCATCTGACACCATATATACCAGGGGTACCAAAAAAATATAAAAACATTTTAAGAGATGTTAACACTTGGGTCAGCGTTGCTCAAGCAGTAGTAATCTGCAGTAATCAGAAGTGTCTGGACGCTGATGGTAACCACTTTGAGTACCTCTTGTAATTGCAGAAGCCAAACGTGACTTGTATTCATCTTTTGTTATCGGTATACATTGACAGTTTTCCTTCCTTAAAATGTGTATTTCTTTGGCACTCTCTGTAGTTATACATTATTGGGGGGATATTATTGACTATATTCTCTATGCTGTACTTATGTTCCCATGACTGTTTTTTCATACATGTAAGGCCCGGTATTATATTATATTATGTTATACTATATTAGATCTGGTATTACATATTATATTCTATCATATCATATCATATATCATATCATATTATACGTGGTCTTATATTACATTAAAATAAGACTGGGTCTCATATTAATTTTTGCTCCAAAAGATGCATTAGAGCTAATGGTCCAGTTAGGTCTTATTTTCGGGTAACACCGTAGCATAATTCCCTCTGGGTCTATGTGTGTTGTTGCAAAAGGCAAAATTTCATTTTTTTTATGGCCGAGTAATATTCCTTTGTATATATGTACCACTTTTTTATCCATTTGTCTATTAATGGACACTTAGGTTGCTTCCATATCTTGGCTTTTGTAAACAATGCTGCCAACAAACACAGGGGTGCATATGTCTTTTTGAATTAGTGATTTGGGTTTCTTCTGATAAATACACAGGAATGGCATTCCTGGATCATATGGTAGTTCTTTAATTTTTTAGGAACCTCCATACTGCTGTTCATAGTGGCTGCACCAATTTACAACCAACAGGTCACGAAGGTTCCCTCACCAACACTTGTTTATTGATTTATTGGTGACAGCCATTCTGACAGATGTGAAGTTGTATCTCATTGTTTTAATTTGTATTTCCCTGATGACTAGTGACATTGAGCATCTTTTCATTTGTATGTCCTCTTTGGAGAAATGTTCAGGTCCTTTGCCCATTTTTTAATTAGATTGGTTGTTTTCCTGGTGTCAAGTTGTATGCATATTTTGAATATTAACCCTTTATTTCAGATGTAACATTGGCGAGTATCTTCTCTCATTTGGTAGGTTATCTTTTCGTTTTGTTGATGGAATTTCCTTCACGGTGCAAAAACTCTTTAGTTTGATGTAGTCCAATTTGTTTATTCTTTCGTTTCCCTTGCCCAAAGAGATATATCCAAACAATATTACTAAGAGCCAGGTCAGAGAGTTTACTGCCCATGTTTTCTTTTTCTTTTGTTTGGCCCCCTTTTTCAGCCTCCCCCCACCTCTGATTCAAGTCGTTGTTTCTCAGTCTAGTTGTGTAGGACACAGCTCCCTGGCCCATGCTGGTATTTATTATGAGCCAGCTGACACAGTCAGTTGCCAGTCGTCCACTAACGGCAGCTCGTGGCCGCTCACGCTGGCATACTCACACTGTCCACCGGCCACTCATGGCAGCACACTGTAGCCCAGGGAACCTCCAGTTGCTGCCAACTGCTCAGGGCAGCCCAGCTCCAGGGAGAGCCATTGTTCACAGTGTTAACTGTAGAGGGTGCAGCTCACTGGCCCATGCGGGAATCGAACCAGCGACCTCAGTGATAGAAACATGGCGCTCCAACCACCTGAGCCACAGGACCAGCCCCTTTGTTTATGTTTTCTTCTAGAAGTTTCACGGTTTTGGGTCTTACACTTAAGTCTTTAATCCATTTTGAGTTTATTCTTGTATATGGTGTAAAACATTATTTAGTTTCATTCTTTTTCATGTGCCTGTCCAGTTTTCACAATACAATTTATCGAAGAGATTGTCTTTACCCCATTGTATATTCTTGCCTCCTTTGTCATTGATTAATTGACCTTGAAGGCATGGGTTTATTTCTGTTCTCTATTCTATTGCATTGATCTATATGTCTGTTTTTATGCCAGTACCATGTTTCAATTACTATAGCCTTGTAGTTCAGTTTGATACCTTGTAGTTCAGTTGCATGATATCATAGCAAGATTGATAGCAAGATTGCTTTGACTATTCAAGGTCTTTTTTGGTTCCATATAAATTTTAGGATTATTTGCTCTAGTTCTGTGAAAAGTGACTTTGGTATTTTGATAGGGATTGCATTGAATTTGTAGATTGCTTTCTGCAGTATGGACATTTTAACAATATTAATTCCTCCTATCCATGAGCATGATATGTCCTTTCATTTATTTGTATCTTCTTCAATTTCTTTCTTCAATGTCTTAGAATTTTCCACAGGTCTTTGACCTCCTTGATTAAATTTATTCCTAGGGTTTTTTGTTTTTGTTTTTTTATGCAATTGAAAATGGGATTGTTTTCTTAATTTCTCTTTCTGACAGTTCGTTATTGGTGTACAAAAATACAACCAATTTCTGAATGTTAGTTTTATATCCTGCTACTTTACTGAATTCATTTATCAGTTCTAATAGTTTTTTTGGTGGGGTCTTTAGGGTTCTCTCTATATAGTATCATGTCATCTGCAAATAATGACAGTCTTCCTTTCCAATTTGGATGCCTTTTATTTCTGTTTCTTGTCTGACTGCTGTGGCTAGGACTTCCAATATTATGTTGAATAAAAGTGGTGAAGGTGGACACCTTTTCTTGTTCCTGATCTTAAGGACAATGCTTTTGGTTTTTCCCATTGAGTACGATGTTAGCTGTGGGTTTGTCAATATGGACTTTATTGTGTTGAGGTATGTTCCCTGTATTCTCACTTTCCTGAGATTTTTGTTTTGTTTTGTTTTGTTTTGAATAATAAATAGATTCTCTATTTTGTCAAACGCTTTTCCTGCATCTATTGATATAATCATACGATTTTTATCCTTTCTTTTGTTTATGTGTTTTTCCATGTTAATTGATTTGTGGATATTGAACCAGCCTTACATCTCAGGAATAAATCCCACTTGATCATGGTGTATGATCTTTTCAATGTTTGCTGCATTCAATTTGTTAGTATTTTATGGAGGATTTTTTGCATCTTTAGTCTAGTCATCAGGGATATTGGCCTGGGCAAACCTCACTCTTGATCTATTACTGGGGTTGGGGAGCCAGAAGGAGTCACTGTATAAACGTCTGCTGTGGGGTTCCAGAATTCAAATTTACATTGGTGTTACAGGTTATCAAGCATCTGTCTGGCATTTCCCAGACATCTGTTCACAAAAAGGGAAGGAACAGAATGCTTGGTAGTTGACCATGAATTTATCCAGCAGTGGCTGTAACACTGACCTCAGGGACATCATGTCAGTCCCTAAAGTCCTCAGAAACTGTCTGGTGAGAAATAAAGTATGAAGTATTTAAAGGCAGAGCTAAGTTAGGCAGACAGGGATGGACATCCAAACTTCACTCAGTAGTTATGTGATGTAGGTATATTCACTTTTCACAACCTCAAGTGTCCTCATCTATACAATGGGAATAGCCTCACAAAGCAGTGCCTACCTCACAGGTTGACACAGAATTAAAGAGTAGGTGTTGTTTTGGGTTGTCACATTAACTGATAGGTGCTACAAACATAAGGTGAAGAAGGCCAGAGATGTTAAACATTCTGTGATAGACAAAAAAGAACGACAAAAAAATTTCCCTATCAAAATGCCAACAGTAAAAATGATAAGCTAAGGAATAAACACCTAGAATGATTTAATGCCAGACAACAGCTCAGTTTTGCAAACATCTGTGCCAGGAAGTTGAAGCAAACTTGAACTATCAATTGGCATATATCAGCATTATTTTATAAAACTGCATTAAGATGGGTACATCAAAATGCTAATAACTAGGGCCGGCCCGGTGGCTCAGGCGGTTAGAGCTCTATGCTCCTAACTCCGAAGGCTACCGGTTCAATTCCCACATGGGCCAGTGGGCTCTCAACCACAAGGTTGCCGGTTCAACTCCCGCAAGGGATGGTGTGTTGTGCGCCCTGCAACTAGAAAACAGCAACTGGACCTGGAGCTGAGCTGCGCCCTCCACAGGTAAAACTGAAAGGACAACAACTTGAAGCTGAACAGCACCCTCCACAACTAAGATTGAAAGGACAACAACTTGACTTGGAAAAAAAAAAAAAGGCCTGGAAGTACACACTGTTCCCCAATAAAGTCCTGTTCCCCTTTCCCAATAAAAAAAAAAAAATGCTAATAACTAGTGTGACAAAGCAGAGAGATTACAACAATATGGTTGGGACAAAGGACATCAACAGAAGTGCAAAGAGTGGTGACATTTTAATAGGAAATTGTATTTTTAAAATTGAATATGTATGTATTTGCCAACTGAATAGTATATATTCAATTATGACTCAAAAGAACAAAATTAAAGACCATGTTCTAAATATTGGAAATCACACACTATGTCTAAAAATGACGTATCATTTGCAATTTTATAACATGTTCTTGCCTTCTTGGAGGAGAACAAATCTACATAAAGCATATTGTACATGGCTGCAATTTGACTTTGGTACACGTATTTTTAAGAACAACTATGTGCAAATATGATTATGCACAAAGAAAAGACTGAAAGGAAAAAAATATCAAAATATTAGTATGGTTATTTTTTAGTGGTGGAATTACCAGAGGTTTTCATTTTCTTCTTTACTGAAATTTTAGTGCCTTAAATGAAAAAGACATAAATCTGCAACTCCCTAAAGAAAATCTAAAAGTCAGCAAAAGAGGCTAAGTCACACATGTTTAAGGTGAGTGTCAGGTTCAAATGAAAGCAAAACAAAGCTGGGCCTGATAAAAGGAAGGACAATAAAATTGAGGGCTATGTTATTTCCTCACAGTTGGTTATTCTGTTGGTTAATAAATGGCTCAGCAGTGGAAATACAGACCCATTGTGCATACTCTGCTAGAGGTAAGGTATTACAAAAAAACTTACCTTCATGGCTTTCAAGATCCATAGAAGCAAAAGGTATATTTGTAACGGCAGTATACATAATAAAGACCTAAAAGTTTGTTTCACTACAAATTAAAGCAATAAAAATAGCACAACATTTTCTAGCACAAGGTAGTTACAATTTAAGCAAAGCTGGTTACTGGGAAAGGAAATAAGTTAATTATATAGATAATTTAGAAATATGCACTAAAGGGGAAAAACAGATATGAAAATATTCATTCATTTACTAATTCCGAAAACGTTTGCTGAGTGAGAATGACAAGGCATTGTGGATCTATCATTCATCATTTTACATGTAAAACATGAATGTGAGTGGAACTGGGAAACAGGAACAGGCTGATGGAGTGTACTCGTATCAATGTTAATATCAATATTTTGGTTGTGTTATTACACTAGTTTTGCAAAATATTACCTTTAGGGGGAAATGTGTAAAGTGTACACCAGATCTCTCTGTGTTATTTCTTACAAACTACCTGTGACTCTGCAATTATCTCAGTATTTCCATTAAAAAAAAAGAGAGAGAGAGAAAATAAGATGGTCCTCTGTGATCCTGTTCCTGGCATTTCCACACTTGTATAACTCTTTCTCTTAAGTGTGAGCAGGACCCAGCGACTTGCTTCTAACAAATGGGAGACGGCAAAAGTAGTGAAATGTCACTTCTGTGATTAGGTTTCAAAAGACTGACTTCTGTCTGCTGGACTGGCTGGCCCTGCAGCCTCTCAGCTTGCATGCTTTGGTGAAGCAAGCTGCCACGTTGGAGAGGCCCATGTGGCAAGGCATTGAGCGCAACCTCTGGCCAATAGCCAGTGAGAAGCAAAGCCCAAAACCCATTCCCCTGCAAGGAACTGAATCCTGCCAAAAAACCCTATGTGAGCTTGGAAGCCTTGAGACATGATTACAGCTCCAGCCAACACCATGCCTTCAGCCTAGAAAGACTCTGAAGCATGCCTGGAATCCTGACGCATGTAAACTGTGTGGTTTTAAGCCAATAAATTTTAGAGTATTTTGTAATGCAACAGTAGATAACTGATAAAACAGGCTTATTTATTTATCCCTCTGTTTTCGAGCTTCAATATTTTATTCCTGGTGTCTCTTTCCCAATTTCTTTATCCTTGTAGGCTTATATATCTTTTTTATTCCTGTATTCTTGTTTTGTTACGGTTTCAGGAAGGAAAGCATATGCATTTGTTGAATCTTCTATCTTTTACTGGAAGTCGCCCTCAAATTTTCTGCTATAGACTGAATGTGTGTCTCTCCCACCAAATCCATGCATTGAAGCCCTAGTGCCCACATGATGTTACTAGAAGTTGCAGCCTTTGGGGGGGGTAATTAGCTTTAGATGAGGTCATGATGGTGGAGACCCCATGGTGGGTCTAGTAAGAAAGGGAAGAGACACAGCTTCCTCCCCACCACCTGAGGATACGGTGAGAAGGTGGCTGTCTGAAAGCCAGGAAGCAGGCTCTCACCAGGAATCAAATCTACCAGCTCCTTGATCTTGTACTTCCCAGCTTCCAGAACTGTGAGAAATAAATGTGTACTGTTTAAGTTACTCAGTCTATGGTATTTTGTTATTGCAGCCAGAAAAGACTAACATAGCACGAGACGAAAAAAATTAATGAACAGTGTCTTTTAAATGATAGCAATTAAAATTTTTTTTTCAATTTCACATCGTGAGTCTAGTCAAGGAGATGGGGAGAAGGTCTGTTACAAAACGCACCCTTTTCATTGTAATCACTTGATCAATGCGGCGTGATCACAGGGTTTTATCTTGTAGGTTTGCTAGCAGTGGAATTTAAAACGCTCCAGTTTGCCATCTGCTTCATTTGTACCAGCATGAGTGATACCAATAAAAAGAAATAGTCTTCAAACCATTGGCCTTTTTTTAACACAGAAAAAAAGAAATACATGCCTGGACTGTATTCTCTTTGAGTCACAGTGAGGTTTGACCCTAATTTCCAGATATGATCTGTAAGCAACTAAATTACCCCCTTTGCTTCTCTATTAAGTTGCTACTTTAAAAAAAAAAAAAGAGAGAGAGAGAGATAACGTCAGAATTATGTAAGCATCTTTGGTGGATATGGGGAAATAAAACTTCCCTGAATTTCTCAGTGCTCCTGTAAAAAGCCCTCGCCTCCAGAGACATGGAAATACATATAAGATATAAGATAGATACCAAGAATTTTTGCTTTCCCTTTCCCTAGATGCCTTTTACTCTTCACATACCCTGAGGATTAGATCTACAGCCATTTGTCTAGTTTATTGCTCTGATTAGATTAGGATAATAAAACTTCTCTTATCTCCACCAGAGGGCCAATGGTTACAGCCCAGACTGGGCCCTGAGGCTAAGTTCCCAAAGTGCCAGGAAAACTGGAGAGCTATCTGCACATAACAATAGCTATCTCCCTAGGTAGCTATAGAGTCCAGAGCTTGTAAACATCTCCTAGTCATAAAAACCTGAAGACAGGAATGTTTATTTGGCCCTCAAAAAGATGCGTTTGCATTCCAAAAGGTTAGGGTAAGAACCCAGGATCCTTTCCATCCTATCTCAAAGGAGCAAAGGCTTTTCTCCTCCCTTTTCTTATATAAATGGAGAAAATACATTGTTCTCTGTCTCTTGTTTATGGGGTAAAACCTGATACCTGCATAGAGAAATTCCATAAGTGTTCCTCGAGTTGCCTGTGGATGCAGGTATGGGTGACCAATGCTGCGATGGTATTCTACTTGTTGATCTGTTGTATCAATAAAGAACTCTTTTCCCTGAACCAGATGCCTCATCTTTCTATAGTAGTCATCTGCACACACATACACGTATATGTATACGTACATGTATATACAGGCATATCTTGTTTTACCACATTTCACTTTACTGCATTTTACAGATGATGTGGGTTTTTGTTTGTTTGTTTTTTAAGAAAATCGCAGGCAAAACCCTCCACCAACAAGATCACATCTCGCTTTATTGCGGAACCCAATCCGCAATATCGCCAATGTGATAAATCAATCACATAACTGTACAAGTCAGCTAACATTTTAAATGTTAGCTATTCACAATTCTTGACAAGACAATGGGGAACAGCAGACAGAAGCGCAAACAAGCAAGTTAGAAGTGGAACGCCAGTAGGAAGCAAACAAGACTCCTCAATACATTTTAGATTAGTCTTAAAGAAAAAGCCTCCTCAGAGGAAGAGATGCACATGGGATCATGAGATTAAAGGATATAATAAAAACATGTCTCAAAACTCCGCAAGTTCCCCTACGGAGGGGACCACGGGCCTCTCAATTCTAGCCCATCTTAACTAGATCTTGTTCTCAAAGCTAAGTTCAGGAATCGGGGTTTGTCTCTATCCCCTCTCAGACCTATTCCTACCACTAGCTGACGGGGACCCAGGGATGTCCAAGGGCCTATGTTTCAGCCCCAAAGAGCTGATTACTTATAAGTCAGTGTGGGTCCCCCAAGCATCAGATAAAGGATTGTGTTGGACTTATGTCTAAAATAGCTTTGAATCTATGAATCTACCATTTCACTAAAACAGCACAGAAAGTAGAAAGTGAAAAATATAGGATATTCGTGGCATCTGAGGGTTGGGATTTATCACAGACACTGAGCACTACTAGCAAGGAAAGGAAAATTCTTCATGAGATACAAAGGCTTACAGATTCTGGGTCCCCATTTTTTTTTCAATCGAGGGCACCAGGGCCCCCAAAAGTAAAAGAACTGCTAAGGTGGCAGTGGCAGAACCAGATCTGGAATCCAGATCTCTTGAATCACAATAAAGTCTCTTTGCTATTTAATCAGTAAAAATTTGCATTTCCTATAGTGGAAATGGGTTGTTCATCACAACCTAGACAATACACCCCCAAGTCCTTGGTCCAACATCATCTCCATGATGCCTCCACACCAGGAAAATACTGCCCTGCATGTGACATATATTTCCAATTGTAAATTAATGCTAACATGCTTTTAATAAGAAGTATAAATGTGACCAGCACAGCTCAGGTCTCCCTAGGGCTGGAGCAGCCCTGTGAACTGACAAAGCCAGGATTTTGAATCCTGGAGACCACTCCCAGGATGCAGCAGAGAAAAACACGCTATGGCAGAGCCACCTCCGAGGACCTTCTAGACAGCATTCCGTCAACACCACCACAGGATAAGACCTTAGCTACTCTAAAAATACTTCACTTCAGAGAAAAAGAGTAAAGTCTACAAAGTTGTTTCCTGTAGTTCAGGCGTTTTTCATAATTCCCAAGATCTTCCTATCACATAAGACATAGAGCCAAAGAGGTTGGAGAAGATCACACTAAGTTGGCAGGGGTGAGGGGGTGTTTGAAAGAAACTATGTAAAACAAGTTTCACCAAACTTGACATTCAATCCCAAGCAAAGCTCAGCACTTAACTAAGGCTTCACATTTCACTGTAAGCCGTCATATTCATTCCTGTTCTTGGACCACAGGACTTAAGTAAATATCCATCATTAAGAGTGCCTCTACCTTCTCTACTTTCACATTTCCCCTCAAATGAAATGATAGCTGGTTTTTTGGTGCTTTTTGAAAAACATGTTAAATGTCAAGGACAGTCAATGCTTTTTCATCCAAAAGTTAAAATTTAAGCATTCCTCAGAGATGATAAATGCCCAGCCTATTTATTCTGACACAACTTTTGGCTGAGCTAGGAAAGCTGACTGACTATATTCCAAACAGCTGAATATATATTCGTCTGTGAAAATACTTGCACAATTATTTCTTTTGATGCAATTCAGAGAACAAAATAAAATTAACCATTTGGCTATGGAAAGAAAACTGCATATATATATATATATTTTAAAAGTAAAAGGAATTCAATAAAAGAAGTGTCAGTTTGAGTTCTCAAACAAATCTTCTTCATCAAGCCTCACTGGCAATCTGGGAAATCAAGGGCCCAGACCATAATTAAAACGGAATTGACCTGGTTTTCCTGAGGTATAAACTCACCCCAGAAGACTCTTTTTCATATTTACTGCAGTGGCAGTCCTCCTTCAGCACCCGTCTTTGTCCCCATCTGGCCCACCCTTCTTGTCCCCCCCGCCCCCATCTTCACTTCAGGCTGAGCTGCTCTGTCATGGTGAGACATTCTCTTCAGGTGCTAGTTAGGAGGCTGCCTTTCCATCTCTCTTTAATGTCAGTGTCTAGTAACCTGATAATAAGCCCCACAGCACCTCTCCCAGTTCTGAAAAGCCTAGGAATCTCCTGCAAATAGGACACCACATAGAGGGCTGTGACATTCCTGAAGAACACATGGAAGCTGCACCCCATTGTAACCCTCACAACAGAACCACATTTTCAAACAACCTGCACAGAATCTATGAAACAATTTTTAAACAGATATTTACTGGGGGCTCAAAATCCACAAAAATTGTGTCCTGTGCTCAGTACTCTGTTTTAGAAATTCTCAGGGATGTGCTGAATTTAGAAATGGCAGGCTACTAAGCAGCAGATACCATTAAATATAAATGGAAGAAGTAAGGCTACACCTCTTTCCTCAAGCTTTTCTCATGTAGTGACTGAGCTACACCGGGCCAATAACAGTGTCTGGGAATAAGCCAAGCTTACAAATACTTCTAGAGGGCTGACATTACCTTTGGACTGACCATACCATTCAAAGGGCAGAGAGGCAGCACGAGGGAAACTTACACAGACTCAAATTCTGCCTCCCAGACTTCATCTCTCTGATATAGTGTCAGGAAGTAACTGAGGTAAACGATCTAGAAAAACATATTTACTGTATTTTATTAAAGATGACAAATTAAAAACAAATTCAAAATGGCTAAAACTTCTGTGGCATTATTAGCTTACTTTATGCCTAAATCCAAAATAGGAAATATTAAGTGTATATTGCATAGACAATTTTAAGATAATCAAGTTTTCGCAACAGAGCCAGTTTTCAAATAAGTCTTTTCCATCTTTCTGAGTAAGAACATCCACTTTGGTGTTCTAAATAAACTCTACTAAAAATAATCATTTCATACTTTGGACACTTTACCTGCTGATCATTATACATGAAGACATAGAAAGGAATGGGACATACTTCTAAGAATGCCCTAAGTGACCTCAAATAATCATTTAGTCTTTCCGTCTTAAATGTGCTTGAAAAGCCAAGAGGACCACACCAAGTGGGACTTAAAGTTCCAATACTTTACCCAACTCTCTCTGAAAATTGGAAATAAAGGGCGTTGGGTATCTTTCCCCAAGTCTGCTTTTCAACAAAAGACTGAGGACAGTGTTTCTTATTACTCTGGTGACTCCCTGCGCACTGTTCCCAATCTTTAAGAAAAACACCCATTTTTTATTATGTAGGGAAATACTGATTGACATGAAATAAGATTTCTGAGATACTGTTGGGTATTATCCAGACTGCGCCTTTTGAATGCCGCCCTCCGACGAGAAAGATGTGTGTGTTTATATTTGTATACGCATACAGAGCCAACTTACTCTAGCCTTGAAGTGATATTGGTGCTTTCAGCATTAAAAGAAACATTAGTTTGGTTATGTAGAAATAACTCAAGAAAAATTAAACCATGAGTAGAACCTTCCAAGTAAATACCTAAAAAGGACTAAATTTATAACAGGACATACCTTAAAAATGTTTTTCCCTGGCTCTCTTATTTTCAATATATCCATGTATAGACATGGATATATTTGTAAATTCTTCCCATAACTGACTGAGAAAAAGCAAGAGTGAATTTCCTCGTGTGATGAAATGTTCTATATCGTTGTAGGAATATAGGTCACACAGGTCTGTGCACTGTCAAAACTAATAAAAGTGTGCACACAGGATGTGTGTATTTCATTGTATGTAAATTTTTATGTGAAAAAACTATAAACAACTATTGAACTGTAGTGAGTAGGTTTGCAGTGGCACAGAATACTGCTTTTAAAACTACTATTTCTGATTGAAGAACACACAAAGAAATGGAAAGACATTCCGTGCTCATGGATTGGAAGAATCAACACAGTTAAAATGGCCATATTACCCAAAGCCATATACAGATTTAATGCAATCCCCATTAAAATCCCAATGGCATTTTTTAAAGAAATAGAACAAAAAATCATCAGATTTGTTTGGAACCACAAAAGACCCCGAATAGACAAAGCAATATTAAAAAAAAAGAACAATACTGGAGGTATCACACTCCCTGATTTTTGCTTGTACTACAGGGCTACAATAATCAAAACAGCTTGGTATTGGCGGAAAAACAGACACATAGACCAATGGAATAGAATTGAGAACCCAGAAATAAAACCACATAAATATGGACAGATAATTTTTGACAAAGAAGCTAAAAACATACAATGGACGAAAGACAGCCTCTTCAATAAATGGTGCTGGCAGAATTGGATAGCTACGTGCAAAAGAATGAAACTGGACTGCTATCTGTCACCATGTACCAAAATTAATTCAAAATGGATCAAAGATTTAAGCATAAGACCCGACACAATAAACTGCATTGAAGAAAACATAGGTACTAAACTTATGGACCTTGGGTTCAAAGAGCATTTTATGAATTTGACTCCAAAGGCAATGGAAGTAAAAACTAAAATAAATGAATGGGATTATATGAAACTGAAAAGCTTCTGCACAGCAAAAGAAACTATTGACAAAATAATGAGGCAACCAACTGAATGGGAGAAGATTTTTGCAAACAGTGCCTCTAATAAGGGGCTAATATCCAAAATATACAAGGAACTCATGAAACTCAACAACAAAAAAACAACACAACCCAATTGAAAAATGGACAGAGGACCTGAAGAGACATTTCTCCAAAGAGGATATACAAATGGCAAATAGACATATGAAAAAATGTTCAACATCGCTAATCATCAGAGAAATGCAAATGAAAACCACAATGAGATATCACCTCACCCCAGTCAGAATGGCTTTCATCAATAAGACAAATAGTAACAAGTGTTGGAGAGGCTGTGGAGAAAAAGGAACCCTCATACACTGTTGGTGGGAATGCAGACTGGTGCAGCCGTTATGGAAGGCAGTGTGGAGGTTTCTCAAGAAATTACGAATAGAATTACCATATGACCCAGCAATCGCTCTCCTGGGTATCTACCCAAAAAATCTGAAAGCATTCCTCTATAGAGACACGTGTACTCCAATGTTCATTGCAGCTTTGTTTACGGTGGCCAAGACATGGAAACAACCAAAATGTCCTTCAATAGATGAATGGATAAAGAAGTTGTGGTATATATACACAATGGAATACTATTCCGCGTTAAGGAAAGATGATATAGGAGCATTTGTGACAACATGGATGGATCTTGAGAGTATAATGCTAAGTGAAATAAGTCAGACAGACAAAGCAGAGAATCCTATGATTTCACTGATATGTGGTATATAAACCAAAAAGAACAAGACAAACAAATGAGAAAGAAAAACTCATAGACACAGACAATAATTTAGTGGTTACTAGAGGGTAAGGGGGTGGGGGGTGGGTGATGAGGGTAAAGGGGATCAAATATATGGTGATGGAAGGAGAACTGACTCTGGGTGGTGAACACACAATGGGATTTATAGACGATGTAATACAGAATTGTACACCTGAAATCTATGTAAATTTACTAACAATTGTCACCCCAATAAATTTAATAAAAAAAAAACAAAAAAACAAAGTACTATTTCTGTATATTCTAGGCTTGAGCAAATGATTAAGTATATTGAAATAATGCAGAGAATTTCCGCACTGTTAGAGATGTAAACTTTGGTGTTGGATTGAAATGGCTGGTATCAAATATGAACTCATGGCAGGTGTGTTACATAAAATATATACAGTGTGTTATAAAATATACAAAAATAATATTTAAATACATTTTTAATAATATATAAAATATATATAATATATAAAATAAAATATATTTAAATAACACTTAAATATATATGAGGTGTGATTAAAAAAAAGACACACTGCCATTAATCCCCGTCAAAATACACCCCCTCACTTCGAACACACTTATCCCATTGTCCTTACCACTTTCTGAAGCAGTTCTAGAAGTCCTTTTGTGAGTGTTTTTAGTTGCGCTATCATGGCTGCCTCAATGTCCTGAATCATTTTGACTTTGGGGAAGGGCCAGAAGTCGCATGGTGCCAGATCCGGTGAATAAGGTGGATGAGGACACACTGTAATATTTTTATTTGACAGAAATTGCCGTCTTCCAGAAGCAATGTGTGACACAGAGCGTTGTCACAATGGAGGATGATTTACAGCACCCTTTAAAACGCATCTTCGCTCAACCGTAGCTCACACGGGGACAGACTGCACTGAACAAGTTGAAACTTGTCACACACTGTTACTAAGGTTCAATGCACCGCTTCCTGGATGGAATATCCCTGTCTTTCCATTGGATGACACTCAGCAGCAGCATTCACCGTATTTTATATATCTATAGCTATATATATAGCTATGGATAGATACATAGATATAGAGAGATACAGATATAAATATATCTATATCTATCTATCTATATATCTCCAAAATTGCAAAGAAAATGTTCTGCTATCTAGAGTTCAATCTGCAGCCAATGCAACCAAACTACCCAATGCGATGTCATTAAAATATCCGTCATTCACATAGCTAACGCTCTTTCCCCCAATCTACTGTAAGAGGCGCAAATTGAGTGACTACACCAAGAAAGCTCTCCAGGTATCAAAATACAAAGGAGAGAGATCACAGGCAGCTGTGCAGCAGCAGACAGGGCAGGCAGAGCCTCCAGGAAAGACTTCCTCATGATGATATGATTGAAAGGATTTGTAATTAGTTTCGATGCACTAAGAAAAGATTTACACAACTGAAGGGAAGCCCGAGATTGAATTCCTGAGTGGTACAAAGAAAACTAAGAGCAAGTGTGTGTGCACGCACAGTTGTACATAGGCCAACAATTTTAACTTCAGACAAGATAAATCTTATACAGAAAAGGAGAAGTAATCATGGTTTTGGACACGGCTCAACTGTGAATAGCATTTATGTAGTCACAAAAAGGTAAACCTTGAATACTGAGCTAAGACTGTAACTTTATAGAGAGAATGGGAAGACAAGAAGTATGGGGAAGGAGTAAAGAGAGCTAAATCCTCATCTTTCATAGATGTCAACACATTGTCTAAAACTGAAATACCAAGTGACAGCAGTATAAGCATATCATTTAGAGCCATGTAGGTAAATATAACCTAACAGCTAAAAGAGTACTAAGTGCTTGCTTTTAGGGAGTGACAAAGCCTGCTTTTCATAGCAATTTGTAAAACTACTGATTCATAATGTATGTGCCTATGAATCCAATAAATAAAAACTAAAATGAATCCAAAATAAAAGCTAAATTTTAAAAATTTAATTGTGTTTTTTTTTCCTTTACTCTTCTTATATGGCCTTTCCGGTAAAAAAGAAGTTCTATTTTTAAATCCCATAAAACAGCTAGATAAGATGGAACCTAGGGCTGTCCAGGTGGCTCAGGTGGTTGGAGCTCCATGCTCCTAAATCCAAAGGCTGCCAGTTCGATTCCCACATGGGCCAGTGGGCTCTCAACCACAAGGTTGCCGGTTCAACTCCTCCAGTCCCGCAAGGGATGGTGGGCAGTATCCCCTGCAACTAAGATTGAACACGACACCTTGAGCTGAGCTGCTGCTGAGCTCCCAGATGGCTCAGTTGGTTGGAGTGTGGGCTCTCAACCACAAGGTTGCCAGTTCGACTCCCGCAAGGGATGGTGGGCTGTGCCCCCTGCAACTAGCAACAGCAACTGGACCTGGAGCTGAGCTGGGCCCTCCACAACTAAGATTGAAAGGACAAC
The DNA here is from genome assembly GCF_964194185.1 of Rhinolophus hipposideros. NCBI lineage: Eukaryota > Metazoa > Chordata > Mammalia > Chiroptera > Rhinolophidae > Rhinolophus > Rhinolophus hipposideros. The sequence goes on along the minus strand of NC_138047.1, from coordinate 81,755,086 downwards.
AACTTGACTTGGAAAAAAGTCCTGGAAGTACACACTGTTCCCCAATAAAGTCCTGTTCCCTTCCCCAATAAAATCTTTAAAAATAAAAATAAAAAGATGGAAACTAATATATTAGATGTAGTTTTCACTGTTCTGATCAAACAATATTTAAAAACTGGATTAGAAAGGACTTAAACTATACGCAAACAAAAGCAAAAGGAGGACAATTACAGAGCAACAAAAACTGTAAGCAACTTACTGCTTATAAAATACTTTCAAATGTACTCCTATTTTTATATAGCTCCAAAGTCTTTTTATAGGTAAAGAAACTGAGTATCAGAAGGTTACTAACTTACTCTTAGAATTGTGAGGAAAAAGAGACTTATGATATTACTTGTAGCATAATTCTAATAGCCTTCCAAAAGAAAATCTTTTAAGAACATGCTCTCCTCACAAAACAACAAGAACAACAAAAAACAGACAACTGATGTTAATTTATCTTAATTGTGGGGCACTTCTACCTCAATTGTTAAAGAAAGAATCAATGCAGGGACTCTACCACCAGATAAACTGATTGATGGTAATTTTTTGGATCTGTATAAACTAGATGGAAGAAACATAAGATGTGCCTAACGTTTTTTTACCTAAGATATAAGGCAGCTCTGAATACAGGCCATGTCTAAGAAAGAAAAATGAGGATTCCTATATGATCACGCAGATGTACAGAAGTCAGTCAGGTAAGTAATGAGGACTGAGCACCTACTATGTGCCATGCACAATGCCAGACCCTGGGGATACAAAAGGGTCATAATCCCCACCCTTATCAACCTTACTGATAAGGAAAGCTAAAAGAAAGAAACCACCATCTGAAATGTGCTGATTTCGGTAAGCAGCAATTAAAGTTCACCCAGGAATTAATCTGGGCAACACCAGTGAAGACTCAATTCATTAAGAGAGTAGGTGCCTATGTCTGTTTCCATATCCCAGAATGGGGGATGGTGACTAAAACGAAGGTTACTTGTAGAACTCTGCCCAAGATGCCTAAACTAAGGGCTTTCTCTACTGCTTTAAACTAAAGCAAGTGGCGGGAAAGCGGAGGTATCCAGCTCAGGATCCATCCTGCAGGGAGAGGGAAAGCACTTACTGAAGAAACTCTAAGCGCTTCCTGGGTTAGAGTGAACCAAGTGTTTTCTGCAGATAGACTCCCCTGAAAGTTATTCCCAGAAGGGAGATATATGCCAGTGTGTAGACAACGAGCTAGACCAAGGAGTAAAACCAGCTCTGTGTGGCCTTCTGACAAATAGGGTTCTCTGGGAACATCACATCTGCTTATTCATTCATCATACAAGGAGGACTTGTTGGGCACGCATGGCCTTCACCTTGAAGCAAAAAAGTACCTCAAGACCCGATACTTTAGTCTCTTCCTTCCAAAGAGATTTATGAGCCTCAGTAGCTCTCATTTGGAAGACTATTAAAACAATGTTACATACACAAAAATAACTTTGAAATCACAATATATTCACATTTAAGACGACTGGCACTTAAATTCTGGAAATCTCACTATGTCTATTACTCTAACCACTACACCTTTCTGCTTTTTCACCTAAGCACTGTTACCATCAATCAAAGGTTTTCAAAGTATATTCCAAGAAACCTGCAGAGGAGCCCCACAAACCTGGTGGGGACGGTAGAATCTCAACACCTTTTGCCACAAGTGTCCATTTTAAGTTTTATATTTTGGGTTTCATCAAAACATAGCCCTTGAAAACAAGATTCTACTACTGAAATCTGAAAATTTTTTAATTCTAAGTTGTTTATACCTTGTTAGATTCCTGATGGCTTTCCACAATAGTCACAAGGAAAGTAGGGGAGCAAACAAATTGGTAATAATTCTAAAAACAAACTAAGTTTAAAAGAGTGGTGTTAAAATGCAACTTTAACAAGTCACTTTTTAAAAAGAACAAATGTAAAAGGGCATTTCTTAAGTTAATCAGAATATCAAATAGGAAATTCCAAGGTAGAAAAGTGTCTGAATCAAGAGGATATAATTTAATGTTTTTCCTGGATGACATGAATCAATTCAGAGTTTCATCTGTTAAGAAATATAAGTCATTCAAGGATTTAAACAATTTTATGTGAGAACCTGAAATGTGAGAACTGTTATGTAAACAATGGCACAGCTGCATTGTGGAATATTATGCAACCATTACAAACTGTTTAAGAGTTTTACTAATATACTGATAACTACATAAATCTTTAAAAAAACTTTATGATTACTTTGGTGTAACCAGTTTAATATGAAACATCAATATTTTCATTGATATCTCATATTCAAGATTATCAATATTCTCCTACGTTTTCTTCTAGTACTTCCAAAGCTTTTTCATATTGAGTTCTTTAAATCATATGAAATTAATTTTTGTGAATATATGAAATACAAACTTACACTTATTTTTCCAAATGGATAACAATTGCCCCTATATTACTGACCAAATAATCTATCCTTTACTTCCTGGTGTGAAATGCTGCTTTTATAAAATACTAACTTCCCATTAACATATAGTCTCTCTGTTCATTACATTTTATCTACTCATATCTATCTATTTAGATATCCCTGAATCGATACCACACAGTCATAATTAGGACAAGTCCCTTGTCATTGTTCTTTTTCAAATTTTGGACTATTCGATCCTTTTCCAAATGAATTTCAAAATTAGTTACCAAGTTCCATGAAAAATCTTATTGCCCTGACTTCATATATTTATCAAGCATTCTTATATATCCCATTCAATTCCCACAAATATACCGAGTTACCATAAACAATACAACTTAAAACAGGTGTTAGAAAACGAAAGCCAAGAATGGTGGTGTGGGCTATGGAAAGCTCTCAGACAGAGGCATAAAACGTGGCCCTTATCTTCTCTGACAGGCATGACACGGAAAAAGGGCAGGATGACTTACCGTGTTTCCCCCAAAATAAGACCTAACCGGAAAATAAGCCCTGGCATGATTTTTCAACATGACATCTCCTGAACATAAGCCCTAATGCATCTTTTGGAGCAAATCTTAATATAAGACCCGGTCTTCTTTTCGGGGAAACACGGTACTTTGCACTCATTACCTACCAGAAAGGCATCAGTTTGTCAGGAGAGAAATTTTGCTAGTATTGAAATAAAAAACGTAAACTTCCTTAAAGGATAAAAATAGCAGATGGAATCTTCAACTTGAGGAGGTGGGGGTAAAACAAGATTTTCTTTCACTTGGCCATTTCCAATATCAAACTTTGCTAAATGCTGATGATTTAACATCAGAGTGCAAACATCAAAAGCTCAACAGAAAACAGGAATGTCAGTTTAGCTAACAGAGTAAAACACTTATGAGTGCAGTGACTCCAACCCCAAGCTCACTGTCATTGCAGTCACACAGCAACTTCTTGGCTGCTACCCAAAGAAACAGGAGTTACCTTACGATTTGCATCGCCATAGCAAAAATGAAACACACGTCTATTGGCTGCAAAATTTCACCCTCACTTTGATTTGTCATCCTTTAGCAGGAATATATTTAAAGATGAGAATTAAATTATAAATTTTTAAGACGTATTCTTGGCAGTTCAGCCACAATTCCACCTTGCCCTACAGTTAAGAGATTAAGGTGAAGAGACCATTACAAAACTGTAATTTGGTTTCTATGACTGTAAAGGTAAAGATTCCTGTTAAACGAAACAGTTTTTTAAAAGGCAACTCCTTAAATGAGAAATGAACTTTTTAGATCTGTCCCTTAGGTATAGGATATAACTTTTTAATAATTTCTGTATTTTAGATCATATGATAGCCATTAACCCTTAGGATTTTGCTTCTAATTATTTCAAATCTACTAACAAGAAATAGCTAACAAGTTTTCATTTCTACTGAGAAAAGAAATACTTCTGAATTTAATTACAAAGCTTCCAGCATAGGTTTATATCTATTATTTTCATATGTGCTCATTTCTTAGAAAAAAGTTAAGACTATGATCTCAATAATTATGCAACACTTAAAACAGCTTTATAAATTAGTCATTTAATCACCGTTTCTTATTAAAATCTAGAACTCTATCATAAGAGAATACTCTCTTTACCCATAAACTTGTTTCAAACTTGTTGTGAAAGTAATTTTTAAAAAGTTGTCTGTTTCTTTACAGGGATGTGGCTCATTATTTCTCTGATCTGCTGTTTCAGTTAGCTTTAAGTATCATTTTTATTTTGACTCAATTTCTGAATAAACTTCAAGTTGACTATAATACATAAATCTCTTCTTTGTGGCAATGGTCAGGTTTTTGTCCATGGTAGCCTTTAAGTAAATTTAAAAGTCAGCTCCCCCTCCTCAGAAACACTCACCATAAATTTACCTGTCTCCAACATGTACAATGTGAATCCACCTCTTGGATGCAGCATCCTTGAATAAGTACAAAGCCTCCAAAAGTCTACATGGTGGTCCTGCTTTGCTTTAAATGTAAGTTTTAATCAGAGTGCCAACACCTCGTAAATTCTGTTACAGAGGAAAAATAGAACTCAACCACTCACTTTGTTTCTAACCCAGAACAATGCATTTCAAGGTACGAAAGTGCCACACATGGCCCCTGACCTCAGAGAACATCGACTGTAATTGAATGAACAGGTACAAACCCTGGGGAAAATCAAGGTTCTGTATAATATCATCAACAACAATAAAAACAGTGGAATCAAGTGGTAAGTGTCATTCTACCAACAAAAGCTAAGATATGTGAAAGAGCTGTTAAGGAACATTGGCGGCAGGACGCCAGTTGGGCAGGAGTTAGATAAGCAAGTGGAGGGAAACTACGGTGCAAAAATCCGGGTACCTTCAAACATCAAGGTGCTTTTTCTTTGCTACTTGTCTTGTTCACTTTTACCACCTGGAAATTGAGAATTTCCTTTTTAGGATTACTCTTGGCTTTGCCCAAGTCTAGTTTATTATTTTTCCTGTCCAAAAGAGAGGAAAAAACTGGGGCAGTATAGTTTACTAAAAGTATGGGATTCATCAGCAAGAGGATCTGAAATCTAAGTCCTGGCTCCACCACTAATTGTGAATAATTTATTTAACCTTTTTGGGCCTCAGTGTTCCCATTTATAAGAGTAATACCTGTATTACAAGGCTATAGAAATTACATGAGATTGTGTATATACAAAGTACTTTTAAACTTTTAGGTAATAAGTTATTCTTAATGAGTTATCAAATTTTCATACATCAACCATCTTGGAATTAAGATTTCCATAACTATATACTATGTATTAGTTTACAAGCATTTAAGAGAACGACTTTAAAATGTAAGACACTAGACTATTTCCTTTGGGGGGAGGGAGAGAAATTGATTGACTGATTGATTTTAAGTGACAGGAGATAGCTATGCACTATAGTTTATAATTTTGCTACAATCTTGCTCCAAAACATGATGCTGACCCAAATAGTCTTTTGGAGTTCCTAGCCCAATATTCCTGGATTATCTGAAATCACTGACTGACTTTGTAAAGCATTACAAGTCTCCTGAACTAACTTAATTTCCTCTTTTGAAAGCCAACTGCTTCTTTTGGAGGGGGGAAAAAAGCAGTTTATTTGGAACTTTATTCAGAAATTTACTTGGAAATTTTTTAAAAAATGTTTTAGAAAACTATACGCTTTAACATTACAAACAAATTTCCATGTGAAACTAGTATGGCTAGGTCAACTTTGTGGTACACTTTAAAATTTAATCTCATAGCTCTTACAGAACTCAAGTATCCATTGCACACTATGAAATAATCAAGTGTATTCAAAGCTCTTTTTCAACTGAGTCAGCATAATCAAAGCCTAAAAAGATACTGTTTTATAATTTTTTTTCAAAGTAAGAGAGAAGATACACCAACAATAAAGCAGCTGAGCTGTTTCCAGCACAGGCCTTAGAGGCAACAGGCCTGGAATGAGTCTCTGTGCTTTACCCGTCAGTAAATGGGTAATGTGAGCACCTGTCTCCCAGGGCTTCAGTGAGGGGGCTGTGAGATGACAAGAAGTATAATATATATGTGTGGGGACAGAGCCAGGAGTGCAGTTTCCAGGCTCTCGGCCTCATGTGGAAAGGTGCTCACTTGGGTAGTATATATTAGCCATCAACTGTGATTGGATGGCCATCAGCTATGACTAGTTGGCCGTCAGCTGTAACCAGTGAGCCATTGGCCACTAATGTAACTGCCATGGCTACGCTAGCAGGAAAATGGGGGGCTAGCAAGAAGATGGTGGCTGAGCTAGCAAGAGCGGATTGCAGTTAGCACGGCAGATTGCAGCTAGCAAGTGGGGTTGGTTGGCACAGAGAAATGGACGGCAGATTGCAGTAGTGTGGCTCCTGCTTCCTGTGTCTCCAACCCAGCCGCCAGCAAGACTATAGTGGATGACTCCCACATCTATGGCTCCGTGGGTGTTCCTTTTTGGTCTCACCATATCCTGTATTCTTATGTGGGGAGCGGGAGCTGAAACCCCGCATGACATCCTGCATGACAATACGTACAGTGGTCTCTGTCCCTGGTTTCTGGCACAGAGCTCCTACAACCCTTGCAAAGTTTTAAGTGACACGATCACTAAGAGCGTCCCTTGTTTTAATGAGGCGACTCTGGGTAGGCTCCTGGATGGCTTCTGGATGGGGGCTGGTGACCAGGAAGGTCATGCCATGATTAGAAGCTTGAAATTTTCAGCCAATAACCCTACCCCATACTTCAGAAAGGGGAGAGGAGGTGGAGATGATTACTGATCGTAGTATGTGAGGAGCCTCCATAACCTCCCAAAAGCACAGGGTTCAGAGAGGTGAACACATCCACACAGTGAGGATCACACACCCCAATTCCATGGGGACAGAAGGTCCTGTGCACGGACCCTACCAGACCTCGCCCTATGTCTCTCTTCATCTGGCTGTTCATCTGTACCTTTTATCGTGTCCTTTAATAAACTGGTAACATAAGACAGTGTTTCCCTGAGTTCTGTGAGCTGCTCTAACAAATTAATCAAAGCCGAGGAGGGTAGGCTTGACGCCTCTGACCTGTAGGCGCGTGGTCAGCAGCATGCGTGATAACAGAGGCTTGTGACTGGCGTCTGAAGTGTCTGTGGAGGGAGACGGGAGGCAGCCGTATGCGGCTGAGCCCTCTTCTGTGAGGTCTGACACTATCTCTGGGTAGAGTGTCCGAATGAGTTAAACTGGACACCCCGCTGGTGTCAGAGACTTGCGTGTCATTGTGGGGGGATAAACCCCACACATTTGGAGACCGTAAGTGTGGAGAAATGAAGTTCTGTGTGAGCAGTGTAAAGGTGAGTCACAGGGAAAAACCACACAGGAGGGAAGAACTGGGTGTTTCCTTACATAGGAAGGTGGAAAACTGAGTTTTTTTCCTTATTGCGGAAACTGAGGGAGATAACTCCTGGAAAGAACAGATGGCAGTGTCCAGCACACGCTATGTATTAGCTATCATTAGGTATATTAATCAAATGAAAGAAGAACTGACCTTAATAGCTGCTGGTATGAAAAAAAAAAAAGGAAAAATAATCTTAGAAGTTTGACTTTGAAAAAATTAGCTTCTTGTCATGCGGGGTCTCTAGTCACGCTCCGCACACAAGAACACAGGATATGGTGAGGCCAAAAAGGAACACCCACGGAGCCATAGATAGGGGAGTCAGACCACTATATTCTCGCTGATGGCTGGGTTGGAGACACAGGAAGCAGGAGCCACACGATGCACAATCCGCTGTCCGCTTCTCTGTCAATTAACCCACCCCCTAGTGTAGCCACGGCAGTTATATCAGTGGCTAATGGCTAACTGGTTACAGCTGATGGTCAACTAGTCACAGCTGATGGCCATCTGGCTACCTGAGCCAGCACCCCTCCACGTGAGGCCGACAGCTTAGAAACTGCTCTCCTGGATCTGTCCCCACACTTCTTCATTAAAAATGATTTAATGAAGTATCTAAAGTCTTAACCTGGTGTGGGAAAAGAGCCCTGGAGGGCAGTTTCCAGGTTCTCGGCCTCACGTGGAAAGGTGCTGGCTCGGGTAGCAGATGGCCATCAGCTGTGGCTAATTGGCCGTCAGCTGTAACCAGTTAGCCAATTGGCCACTGATATAACTGCCACGGCTGTGCTGGTTGGTGAGTCGGTTGGCAGGCAGAAAAGCGGACAGCAGGTCGCACATCGTATGGATCCAGCCTCTAGTGAGACGATAGTGGTATGACTCCCTACCTGTGGCTCTGTGGGTGTCCCTTCTTGGCCTAGCCATATCTTGCATTCTTATGTGGGGAGCAGGAGCTGAGACCCCGCAGGCCGCCCCGCACGACACATGGCGCAGCGAGCAGGGTCCCCTGCATGACACCTGGACTTTGCAATTTCTGTTTTAATGAAAGTTAATATTTAAAGGAAGAATAAGGAAATGATGTCTGAGTGCCTATCTGGCTGGGTCCTTCAACTCAGGGTCTCTGTGTCCCTCGAGGTGGCCTTGGTTCCATGACCCCCACCCACACCCCAGGTTCCTGCACCACCCTGTGGTTCCCCTGCACCCGTGCCTCTGGAAATCCTCCTTTGTATATAAACTCTCCTCTAATTATCCTTATCTGACTGAGCCATATGTTTCTGTTAGCATTACGAATCACAAAATCACTTGACGCTCTCACTAGCAGTCCAGAAGCATTCCTACATCATGACATGCTTTATGCTTTGAGTACTATGTTTTTCTTTGCCAATTTGATAGGTTAAAAAAAGAAAAAGAAAAATGGAATCTATTGCACTGTTGTTTCGCATTTCTTTAACTATCAGTGATACTTGTCATTTTTCATATCTTTATTAGGTATTTTTAATTTCCTTTTCTGAGAACCACTTATGCCCTTTGTCTATTTCTCTACCAAGAACTGTTTTTTTAATAAGTTTGAATGATGTTCATATATATTTGTTATTTGGATGAAAAGACCAAACATCCTTAAGCAAGAATGCTTAAGCAAGAATGGAAATTTACTTGAAGGACATAGGGGCGTCTTTCATGGAACCTAAATGGAAGGATCAACTAAGCCTCAGGAATGGGCTGGAACTAGGTAATGGAGGGTCATGTTGAGGTTGGGAAGTCCTCTTGATCCATATTTCATTTCTCCTTTCTTTGCATGTTAACATCATTCTGTTTGATCACTACAACATGATTTGCATTTCTTCCCGGTCCACAAGGTGGAAAATGATCATTACCAAAAAGCTTGTGGGCACAGAGTTCCAGAGAACAGTTTCCAGGCTCTCGGCCTCACGTGGAGGGATGCTGGCTCGGGTAGTAGATGGCCATGAGCTGTGACTAGTTGGCCATGAGCTGTTACCCGTTAGCCATTAGCCACTGATATAACTGCAGTGGCTATGCTAGGGGGTTGGCTGGTTCGCAAAGAAGTGGACAGCAGGGTTCGGATCGTGTGGCTCCTGCTTCCTGTGTCTCCAACCCAGCCACCAGCGAGAATATAGTGGTCTGACTCCCCTATCTATGGCTCCGTGGGTGTTCCTTTTTGGCCTTATCATGTCCTGTGTTCTTGTGTGGGGAGCGGGAGCTGAGACCTTGCAGGACACAGCTCCAAGTGTACAATTCCACTATTCAAAGGAACAGCCTGCAGAGATGGCAATCCTAGACCCAACTCCAAATTTTAAGGTCAGGTGGCCAGTTGAATGAAAGTCATATCCTACTAAGATGGCCAATTCTGCTGTAACCATGTATCTACCCTGTTTCCTCAAAAATAAGACCTAGCTGGACAACCAGCTCTGATGCGTCTTTTGGAGCAAAAATTAATATAAGACCCTGTCTTATATTATATAAGACCGGGGACCGGGTCTTATATTATAGTAAAATAAGACTGGGTCTTATACTAGTTTTTGCTCCAAAAGACGCATTAGAGTTGATTGTCCAGCTAGGTCTTATTTTTAGGGAAAAACGGTAAGAGTGATTAAGTTACCAGAAAAAGAAAGATGACTAGTAGCAACCACAAAGGTGTTTTCTAAAGTTTCACAACCAAGAATAATACTAAGAATATTACTATATAATAGTTGTAATGGTCACCGTTGTGCCTATGAAAGACCTTGTCTAATGTCTAACAGCTTTAAATAAGCAAGACAATTATAAATATTGAGACGTTTAATCTTAATTTAGTTCCAAAGGTCCATTCAAGTAATATAATTTCTGTCCAAGAGAAGTCAGACTTTGGTATTTCCACATCAACTGCAAGCATAACAACAACTGTTGATTACAATGCTTAGTTACTGGCACAAATTCAGATTTCACTAATTAAATCCCACTAAGAGGTATAAACAAATTAAATGAAACTGTTTGGATTCATTATAAAGTGAATTTTATATGCAGAGCACCTGTGCTTAAGCTCAAATGGACAACAGTTAATGAGAAAGTCGTCTGTGTCACTTTCAGGCAAAATCTCACAGCAAACACTTTAAATCCAAACTTTTACAGAAAGAATATATAAATAAAAAGCTATAACACAAACCACCCCATTTAAATAGTTATTAAGCCATAAACAATCCAAAACTTTTTCTTAATGGGGGAGGCAGACGGTAAGGGGTGGGCAGAAAGGGACTTACAGCAGGTGACTAAGTTTTAGCCAGCTCTTCTGAGTTTATCCATCCCCAGACTTTAGCAGTGTCTGACTCTGTGATAGATGTTAAAGGCTTGTACCTATGAGACCTCCCAGAGCATTAAGAGATGAAAGGAATCTGAGGTCACTCAGCTAAACTCTCATTTTTGACTTGAAGCTGACCCAGGTCCCCACTACCTCTACTGTGGGGACAGAGTTCCAGAGAGCAGTTTCCAGGCTATCGGCCTCACATGGAAAGGTGCTGCTTGGGTAGTAGTTGGCCATCAGCTGTTACCGGTTAGCCATTGGCCACTGATATAACTGCAGTAGCTACACTAGCAAGCGTGGATCGCGGATTGCAGAGAGGCGCAGATTGCAATTAGCAAGTAGGGTCAGTGGCAGAGAAGCAGACGGCAGAAGCAGACGTGTGGCTCCTGCTTCCTGTGTCTCCCACCTAGCCACCAGCGAGAATATAACGGTATGACTCCCGTATCTATGGCTCCGTGGGTGTTCCTTTTTGGTCTCACCATATCCTGTGTTATGTGGGGAACAGGAGCTGAGACCCTGCATGACATCCGGTGTGACACCTACTTAAGCCTACTACCTGGCCTCTTAGGAATCCACCCCTTATCTTCCTATCCACTCAGTCTAACTTCCTCATGCACTTATACATATCATATCTTTTTTTGTTTTTTAATCTCTATTTTAGCTCTCCCCCTATAGATTAGATTCTCTGTTCCTGGAACAGTCAAGTGTGGCTTCCCTGATTTCTGGTCTAGACTACAGCACTGTATTCAAAATTACCACTCTTCCACCTGTGCCCCTGCCAGTCCGGCTGCTGTCTCCCATCCCACTGTGGCGGCCCAGGCTGGCCATGCTTAGGAGCGCAGCTGCCACTTCCAAGTACTGCACAGGCGCTGCCTCAGCCCTCCCATGATGGGTATCAATTTACTCCCTGCAAGCTCCAAATCTACCCTTCTTGACTTCTCTGTGAAAAAGGATCTGGGCCCCTTAATATTTTCCCTTTTCTGGTAGGCACTAAAGTTTTGTCATTAGGGGGTACTGGAGAGAAACTGAAGAGGGAAAGAGTGTTGCTTTGGTTCTTTTACGTTCACTGAGAGAGCTCTTGCAGGACTGGAGACTTCTCCAGTGCTTCTCTAGCTTCTGCCTGAGTTCTTCCAGTAACTTAAGAGTCCTGTAGTTTAAGAAGTAGTCTATCAGTTGGTGAAAGGCCATACACAAATAGTTTCTTAAACTGAGCTGAATTCTGCCTACCTATTCTGCCCAATCTTAGGAGTGATATCCTTGCTCTGAGGCAACACAAATGACAACTTTCTTTCACATGACACCTTCTCAGATATTTGCAAACAAATATTTTGCTTTTTCTTTGCCTTCTTTTCATCAGATTAAAAAATATCCTGCCACTTTTAATCTTCTCCTACATAAATCCTTAACATCTTAATTGCCTTCTGGATGCACCTCCCTCCCAACCAACTTGTCAGAGTCCCTGCTAAAGTGTTGCCCCAAAACATAATGACCCTGATGTACGTGACAACCCAGATACCATGTAATGGGACTATTACTAGATCAGGATGTTGCACCTCCCTTTAATCAATCAGGAGTCACACTGGTGTTCTGGAAATCCAGCGTTCATAGGTGGCTTGTGGGTCAACTGAATCCTTAGATACTTTGCTCACAACTAACTTCCAAGATAGGATTTACTCATCCTGTAGTTTTTTCCCTCATTAAGAGACACTTTGCCTTCTACTAACATTGCTCACTTGGTTTTCTTCTACTACTCTTACAGCAATGGTGATACATGCTTACCAAGGCCAGATTAATCTGCTGAGGTACGGAATGAGTATAATAAGCCTCAGAAAAACACAGTTCCATGGGATCTAGCATGATCTTTTATATTTTTACATTACCAGGCACAGTCCATAAGATCATAATACATTCATAGCAGTGAAAATATTACATATTTCTAATTATGTATACAGTAGTACCTCAGTTTTCGAATGTCTCCGTTGACAAACATTTCGGTTTACGAACACCATAAACCCGGAAATAAATGATTCAGTTTTCGAACACACCTCGGAAGTCGAACATGTCACGTGGCTTACGCTGAGTGCAAGATCCTGAGGCTTAGCTGTCGGCTGTTTTCGAACATTTCAGAACTCCAACGGTCTTCCGGAACGGGTTACATTGAAAAACCAAGGTACCACTGTATTTCCTATTATATATTTTCTGTAATACTGAACACACACACACACACACACACACACACACACACACACACACACACACGAGGTCTGACAATTAAGTTCACAAACTTGCCACGGTGCGCTTACACTGCAGCACTGTACAAACAGCTCGGTGAGGTTTCATAACCTGGGTATATCAGTGTCTCACAGCTGTGTTCCTGTTGATGTGTCTTACTGAGTGGCGTTCATTATTGTTGTTGCATGTTTTCGTGTGCCGTCGCGAGAAAGTCAGAGCTTGAAGTAGAGCAACAAACAAACATTAAATTTCTTGTTAAACGTGGCAAGAGTGAAAGTGAAATAAGGGACATAAGAGTCCAAGTTTATGGGGATAACGCCATGTAGAAAATGGCAGTGCACAAATGGATTAAATGTTTTTCTGAGGGGAGAGAACACGGCACTGATACAGACAGGTCAGGGCAGCCAGGAACCAGCAAAACTGATGAAAACATTGCAAAAATTCATCGAATTGTGCATCAAAACCATCAGCTGACTATGAGAAACACAGCAGACCAAGTAAACGCTGACTGAGAAACAGGAAAATCGTAACTGAAAATCTTGGCATGAGAAAGGTGTGGGCAAAAATGGTCCCGAAGGAGCTCACTGATGAACAAAAGTAAAGAGTTTTTAGCCAGTAAACAAATAACTGTATTGGAACACGCTCCCTACTCACCTGACTTCTTTCTTTACCTGAAGATAAAGGAAATATTGAAAGGAAGACATTTTGATGACATCAGGACATCAAGGGTAATACGACGCCAGCTCTGATGGCCATTCCAGAAAAAGAGTTCCAATATTGCTTTGAAGGGTGGACTAGGTGCTGGTGCCAGTGCATAACTTCCCAAGGGGAGTACTTCGAAGGTGACTGTAGTGATATTCAGCAATGATATGTAGCACTTTTCTAGGATAAGTTCACAAACTTAATTGTCAGACTGTGTGTGTGTATGTGTGTGTGTGTGTGTGTGTGTGTGTGTGTAAATAAAATAGCCCTTTGGACAACTCTTTTATCAAAGTCTATAAATGTCTCATGGACAATTACATATAATGTCCAAGTTCAAGGAATGTATTTATGACAATCTGGCCATTTCATTATATAAAACGATAATAATACTAAGTCCATGAAAAGCAAAGGCATGACTGAAGATGACTAGGAAAACATTTCTAGTATCTCAAAATCAATCAAAGTTAAGCATTTAAGCCTGATCAACAGTGATACCCAAGTCTGGCAAAATTAAAATTAAAAACCCTGTGTATAAGCCAAAAGGATGTGATTAATAATGTGATGAAGAGACATTATACAAGATTAATAAATCTTTCTGAATATGCCCTTAACTACAGTAAATTAGTCTCAGTATGATGTTAAATAGTAAGGCACCATTTTTCCTAAGACACAGTTAGGTAGCATCTTTCAAGCATCCTAAGTTTTCTTTTTTTTAGACCATATTTATAATGGGCTCGCCTACAAACTGCCACTAAATTCATATACTAGATATGCATGATACATCTTTAACTTTTACTTTGCTCCTTTATCACCACAATTCCTGTAAAGTAAGTCCTTCCCTAAAACCATATAGTCAGCATCTTCTCTCAACTATATTTCTTTTCCTACCTATCAGGTGTCATTACATAAATTTGAATTCTGGCTTCAAATTCTAATTGAAACATTAGAATTTCTCTCTCTTTCTTAGCTTAGAGTGTACAAGTGAGACTACACCCTGTCCTAATTAAGTTACAGCCTGGAGGGCAGCTTATAATGAACCCAACAAGGTTTCAAATGTTTCTATTCTAGCCCAAATTAAAAATGCTGCATTTCCACCATTTCTTTTTTAAGTTTACCCTGGGAGTAATAAAGGGAGAAATAAAGTTTACCCTGTTTCCCAATCTCTATTTCTAAGGAACACATATAAACAAAGCTCAACAGAGTCTTAGAAATTCAATGCCCACAAAAAGCAAAACTGTCCTGTTTCTGGACAAAGGGACTGCAGCAGACAGTTCAATTCCACTAAAAATCCATTCTCTCTTCTACAGCAATTAAGTTTTAGCTGGAATGTGGCTCCCAGCCAGGACTACATTTCTGAGCCCCCTTACAGCTAAATGTGGCCATCTGACATAGTCAGTGAAATATAAAATGAAACATGAGCACATCTCCAGGCCTAGCCCATAACACCTTGCAAGCCTAAAAAAAATATTCTATGCTCTTTTGACTTTGGAAGGCATGACTGAAAATGACAGAGTAACTTAGTAGCTTAGATCCCTGAATGAGTGTGTGGAGCACAGCTCGTGCTGACCCGAAAAGTTCACCTCAGAACTACTTCCCGAGACAAAAAACTGGCTTTAAAGACTATGGAAGTTTAGTTATTGATGTGTCTTTTGTTTCATTGACATAGTGTACTCTTAACCATTAGAAATGGAAAATTCTTTTTTAAAAAAATTTTATGAGAATTTATTTGAACCAAACTGATGACATATGCCGGGAAGCAAGATGTCAAATGCTCCCAAAAAATTCATTTTTTATAAAAAGGTTTGGGGAAGGAAAAGGGAAGAAAAACATACACACTAAGTTCTAATGCTGGGTTCAGATGAAAGACAAATGGTTCCATAGTTTAGTGACAATTCCAAAGAGAAATAAACCTATTGGAATAAATGTCCATGCCAGTGTACTGCCTCTTAACATTCTTTATCCAAGTCTTTACCTTTATACCCATCGTCGTGTCACTTTTCCCACAGTAATTAGAACTCACCATAGGATTCTGATTCTTCCTCTGACTTTGGGCAGCAACTTATTTTCTTAGTCCCAGCCTTCCTATTCTCTTCCTTCTTTGACACCTGCTAGGCACTGTGGCCCCATGGTCAGGTATAACCCTAACATGCTGAAATCCCTATACATCTTCAGATTCTTCCTTTCAATTTTCAACTGTACCAGGTTCTGTTATTCCAGCTCCATGTACAGTGACCATGATTCACAGGATTGCCCGATCCAGATTCACCTTCTAGAACAGAGCCTGCTACTACTGCCAAAACCTTGGTACAGAGTCTATTGATTAGGGCTTGGCAAACGACCACCTATGGGCCAAATCTGGTCTACTGTCATTTTTGTAAATCAAGTTTCTTGAAACACAGTCAAGCCCATACATTTAGGTACTGTCTAAAACTGCCGTCGCACTACAATGGCAGTTGAGTAGTTGTGACAGAGACCTCAGGCTGTATAGCCTAACATGTGTACTATTTGGATCTTTACAGAGACGTTTACAAGACCAACATCATCTCTCATAAAGACAGTGGAAGCTATCTTCTTATACCTGATTCATTTAGCACTACGACAAGCACCTGTACTGGCAGAATAAGAAACACAAAGACATAATATGCCCCCAAATATAAACACCAAAAAGTCCTGCTCTTTGGGAGTTAAACAATGTACAGAGAAAGAGAATATTCATGGGGGAGGCAGGCGTGCTGGTAAGACAGAAACACAAAAAGCCCTAATACAAGGGAGTATACAAGTACCAAACGAAGAGTAAAATGAGTGAACTATAGGCAAACACAGGAAGGAAAGATGACTGCTATCTAGTAATCAGGAAAGAATGTATTTATGGAAGTGGTAAAGTCAAAGCAAGGCTTTAACTGGGAATAGAATGGGTGGATGACAGGTGGAGATAGCACAAGGTGAACTGTTATGCGCTATACAACACATTACAGCCAGGTATTGGTTGTTGTTCTTTTTCAGGTTCATGCCTGTGGCTTCTGTAGTGTTGCTTTCTGAGAAACTCCAATAGGATCCATCTCATAATATCTCTGCTCTTCTGCTTTAATCTCTCTATTCAGAGACTTTTGGTTGGGCTGGTTGGTCGTCCACTAGGAAAAATAAGGAAGAGGCCAAGCTGCTTTAACAAAGAGACCTAAAAATACATAGGACTTAAATAAGAGACGTGCTTGCTTTTCTAGTAGGTAGGCAGTTGAAGGTGAGTAAGATGACACTAAGGTCATCCCGGGATCCAGGGCCCTTTGTCTATTTGTTCCACCATCATCTAGAGGATTGTTTGCCTCTGCAGGGACCAGGCTGGCTCACCCCTTCCACATATGCATTCCAGCCCATGCGAGGGAGAACAGGGTAGAAGAGAGAAATCAGTTTCCTAATTAAGGATGAGAAGTAGAAGTTGTACTTCCACATCATGTAGGATATCCGGAATTTGGTCGCATGCTTGCCCCAAAGAAGGCTGACGAATGTAGCATTTCCGAATGGTCTAGTACAGTAGAGCCACAGTGGCAATACTAGTTATGCCAGAGAAAATAAACTAGAAAACAATAGGAGTTCATGTATTTTTCAACATCATCCATCCCCAATCTAATTTGTTAATGCAGTGTTTCCCAATTGTATTCTGTGGACCAGTATGCTAGGATAAGTTATTGGGAATGCCGCAGAATCAAAGAGGTCTGTGATCAACCTCTTTCCCACTTTCAGATTGTCCCACTGCCCATTAGCAAAGTAAAGTTCCCAAAAGTTTGTAGGAAAGGAATCCATTTAACTTGGTATGGCTTAGCCCAGAATTCTTCCAACTTGTAAGAACAGAGAATTTGTTTTTCCTGGAAAAGATGCTTTGCAAGATAGTAGTTTGTGATAGAGTTTAATTCAATAAACATAACTCCTATAAGATTTTAATATGATGCATAAAATTCTAATCCCAGTCAGATCAAGGAGCACACTTCACAGGAAATACTTCCTGCAGCCTGATCAGAATTCTTACTAGACCCCTTTCAGACTCCACTTTCTATGCTTATGCTCACTCTTCCCGCTCAAATATGTCTGCTAATCCCTTAGTCTACTATCTGAGCTTAGATGAAATCTCACTTCTCATCTTTTCAATTTCTAATGTTCCTTCTCTGAGTTTTTTTAGTACCTACTGTCTCTGATATTTGTTTAACTCTCATGAGTCAACTGAAACTAACGTCTCAGGGCTTAGATAAAAGGCAAAACCCACTTTAGGGGCAAGGGCACTATGAGTAATTAAAACATCACAGATGAGGACTTAGCTGTGAAACACCAAAAACATGAGGAGTGGTATCTACATGTCAGAATAGACCAACCTAACCAGGACGAGGGAAAGCGAAGCCAAACGTGCAATTGAAACATTTTTAGGAATCAAGCTAGAACCAGCTCCTGGAATCGGTGAGGGTGAGAGCAGCACAAGTAGCAGCAAAGGCTCAGGTCGCAGCTGGAACCTCCATTATCATCCTGCTTATCCACTCTGGCCCCAAAGTCCAGAAATATTGGCATAATGGCCTCGGTACTTGCATGGACCTTCTAGATTTACATAAAGTCCCTCTTCATGCTCAAAGACCTCAGATTTTAGGCTGTATAAGTAAAACGGATGAAGGCAACCTCTGTACAAGGTGATGTATCCAGTAGTTGAACATTCAGTAGTATTTGACAAATTTTGTGGGGCACACGTAAGGACCTCCCTTAACGGTTCCCAAGCACTGGAGGACCAATGGATGATAATCCCACTCATGGCCATTCCAAGCGCCACAGGAGAGTATGTCCCACTTCTGTACGATAATGGAGGCATTATTACAGGGAAAGACCTGCATGTTTCCTAATATCAAAATTTATATTCCTTTTTTGGAGTTTATTTTCCATAAGCTTAATTTTATATTTTGCCCAGAAGTTGTATCTTACAAATAAACATTTTTATAATTGATTTTTAAATTAATGTTCTAAATTATTTAAGTTTTAATGGTTAAGCTTTTAGTACTAACACAAATAATTTTTGGCAATCACAACAGCATTTCACAAATCTATAACCAATATGATCTAATATTCTGAGAATCCCATTTAGAGAAGTCCTTATCTATGGAGACAAGTGCTGCCTTTCCCACAAGTGAGCAACCATCCTAAATCAACATCACACTTTAAAACAGCCAAGAAACTACTCATCCAACAGGCTGTCCTTCCAGAATTTGTTTCATTAAATAATGTTAATTATATCTTCCAAAAATCCTGATGTGGAAATAAAGCAATTAACCAAAATATGATTTAAAACTACTGCTTTCTTTTAATAGAAACCACAATACGTGTAAAGATTATTTTGGTTCACTTTTTAAAGATCTTCAATTATGCAAGGCTCATGTCACAAACAGTAGATAAGAATGCTTCAGGTGATCCCATGGCTAGAGTATGTGGAGAAGAGGAAATTGAGAAGGTCAGAGCTGAAGAAAACACACCATTAAGGAAGTCTAGATAATATTTGGTTCTTTCTCACCCATTCATTCATTCCTCTTCCCAACAACAGTTTATTATGCACCCACTGTGGCAGGTCAGAGGCTATCAGAGATGAGGAGACATCGTTCTGACTACAGGGTACTGAGAGAATCCAAGTGGGAAAGTCATACCAGCACAACTAACTCTAATGCACGGTAGAATGAGGAAAGTGCTGTAAGTGCTGTGGCTGTAAAAAAGAAAGTGTATAATTAATTCTGCTGGCAGAGACTTCATCAAAACTGGGGTGGGGTGGGGTGGGGTGAGGTGGGTACGGGAATTCAGCCTGGGACTTTGAATAGAGTTCAAGAGAGTGCCGGGAGGGAGACCATACTGCCTGGGAACAGCATAAACAACAAGAGGAAGGGGTGAAAATACATGATCAGCCACAAGGAGAGGAATGATGGCTGAGGGGGATACACAGGCCTAAAACAGAAAGTGGGACTAGTCCGGAGGGATGAGGCCAGAACATGATTTCTGGATCAACTGCAGCTTGTTTCAGAGCTTTCTTACTTTGCTTTCACTGATAACAAACCCATAACAGGATATTTACAAGGTCAAAAGAAACCATACTTTCTCCCGAAAAGTGAAAACTGCTTTATTACATATTACTTGAAACATTCCCAAAGCAGAGTTGCAGAAATGAGTTATCAGACTATAAAATGTTACAACAAATATCCTCTGGCAAGGGCTTAGAAAGCCAATGCTATGTTGATCTGTTTGTGAAACATTTTCTAAAACAAATTTTTTTCAAGGTTTATGGTCACATTACTATCAGTCCCTCTAATAAAAATGCATGCTTGTATTCTAGCTGCATTACCGGCCAAAACAGAGCAGTTACTTATCAACACCTTTTAAAATTCCCTCTTTAAATATCCTACTCAGCCTATTAGGAAAATGCATATGCTAAAAACAAACAAAATATTTAGCAAAAAAAGAGCCACACACGAGTACTCACGTGCACGCGCACACAAATCAGGAAAACAACAACAGGGAATTGTCAAGAATGTCACCTTCTTCCTTCCTCCAGTCAGGCTCAGGGCATTTATTATTTACTGTTATTCCTAAGAGGTTGAAAATAAGCTAATTCATCTTTAGGTCTTAGAGATGTGATTTGAGCAATGTGTTCATTATAAAAACACTATCACAACCAAATAATTGCAAGTTCCCAGCAGAATTGAATATAATAGGATTACCATCTGTGTCCATAGCAATTGTACAAATCAAACCATCTACTCAATCTAGTAAATATCATAAGACCCTCAGATAGAACTCACATTGTGGGTGACCCTTGCCCATCTGAAAGATTTTCCTCCCTGAAGTTTGACACAATAAAGCTTTGCACACCTGTCAGTTTCTTGACATGAGGGCTAATGTTTTATGTCACTTTTTGTTTCTGCTCACAGACTACAGAAATTTCAACTCTAGCTCCATCTCTTTCAATAAACCACATCTGCTCAGGAGAAACCCAACAATTCTAATACTAGACAGCAATTTCTCCCATGAGTCCTTTTACAGAGCACCTTTTAATTGCCTACCGTGTTTCATAAGGCTGTCTCTTAGAAGGTATGGCAATGTGGACAATTCAGTGAAAACATTTGGGTGGGGGACACCATATTATACAATCTAAATGCACAGCTCGGAGATCAGAGAGCCGATATGTGTTTTAAAACCAGAGCATTAATACTGTGGTAAATTAAACAGGATCAAAAGAAGATACTTCTAGAATATGTCTGAGATAATGCTGTTTAATTATCCATTGGTTTATAGCCTGTAGGATAGCTCAAGATGTCTATTATATTATGGTTTTAGGATTTTAATGCTAGATACTCTTGAATAAGCAACATTCACAGAAGACTGGTAATGACAGAATGAAGTATTAGAACAAGACAATCTATTCAATTATGACATGCTCACCCCATCAAATAAATTTCAATTTCTATTGTAAGGGAAAAGTTATTACAACCACTAGGTAAAACTGCCACTCTAGTGACTGCATAAGATCATAAAAGAGGATTTTTCAACCATTCAGGCAACCATTCTGACACTGACAATATTTTATTTAGTGGTATACTTATCTCCCCTGGTAAAATAACAAAATAGCAATTTTAGATCTAGAAAGAGCTTTTGAGACCAATTAACCAAGTCCCGTTATTTTTGAAAAGGGGATAAAACAGGCCCAGATAGACTGAAAGACTTGGCAAGTTCACAGAGGTAAATGGTGACAAGGCCAGTTCAGCACTCAGATGATCCCATTGCCTAATACCAATTGACTTAGTTGCTTATTTCTATTCTATGACATAAACACATTTAGTTTACACAGCTATTAGATCAACCAATGTTAGCCTCAGGTTTTCTAACCTAGTTTCATTGGTACCTCATTCAACAAATATTTATCTGCCAAGATACAAAATGATTTCGTAGCTGCAAGTTTGCTGTAAAACAGCACTAACGCAAAACAAAACACCCAGCACTAATACCTAAGTGCTGGGAGGATGGTAATGCTTAATATTTAATAGACAAACTTGTCTAGAATTACTTTGAAACCACAGCCTCAGTGTCTTTTCTATAGTGTAAGTACAATTGCCAACATACAACCACTCGCTCTCCTCAGATGAGAATGCAATGCACCAATTACAAATATGAGATAGATTGGTAGGAAAGTGTCAAACAACAATGACATGTCTATGAAATTCCAAAAAATGAAACAATTTTTAAATTAATATTTAGTGGTAGGATTCAAACAGGTATATGCTGTTTTTGTAGAAGTTAAAAAAAACACACATACTCGATAACTTAGACTTCTCTGCAAAGTAAACTGGATTTTTTTTTTACGCTTTACACATGGCTTACGTAGGGACTCAAATGCTATACTGGGGGCCTGAAATCATCAGAGAATTTCTCAAACTAAGCAGCAAAAAATTAAAGCTAAGACAGGGAGGCCAGAGCTTTCTGTTTAGACACCATAAGCTCACAAAGCTGAGTCCTGGAGCACAGAGAGACCAGCGGGAGCCACAGACTGCCCTGACAACCGCTCAGCCAGAGTCCTGACAAGCAGATATGCCGCCATCAGAACGTGACCATGGACACCAGGCCAGCCTTGGCCAAATGTAATATAACATGCTCCTGCTCTCTTAAGCTTCAGATGAAATATGTTCTTTAAAAACGCAATTCTGCTACACCAAACATATCCATTTTGACAATATTTCCCCCACAAAACACTGGCAGACAATCGCTCACCTACCATATGAAGGATGAGAATTGTGTATTTTTCAAAGTTACTAAATTCCTACAAGGCACACTCAGTTTCAGAAAAGGCCAAATATAATTTGGAATACTCACTTGAGATACTATTAATCACAAGTCCTTGCAAGCTAGGATTTTATGAGCTGTCAGGTTGCAAACATCACTGGTCATTCCGCTGTTTTCATAGGCTCTGGGGGCTCTGAAAGTGTGGCAAGACATATATATATAGAAATAATACTTGCCTTTAGCCACAGGACTTTTCATATCAAATGAAGCAACCACAAACCAGTGAGACTTTAGAATTAAAAATGTCTCTACAGCCAGTTGATTTGATTCCATGATACGGTTTAGCAATCTAGCTAAAACTCTTAGGTAGCCAAGATATTTGTCAGTTTCTTTATACCATTTCAAAGAGGCACGTAAAGGAGCAAATTCACAGGCTTGTCTTTAATTCCTTGGGGGTCTTTTAGCAGACAAATAAAATGATGGAAGCATTTCCACTTGTAAAGTCCAGCAAATTTACTTAACTGTATGGACAGTCAAGATTCAAAAATCAGCAAATTAAAAACAGTCAAATGTAAGGCTTCTCAAGATGATTATTGAGGAGCAAAGTACTAACCACTGTTCCCCTACAATTAGGCCTAATAAGCCCCACTGTATCATTTTCTATTTCTGTTAAAAGAGCATCCACATCCCTGAGAGTATGCAATGGCACTACCCTAAAGGGCATCAAGTGGGAATCTGAAAAAAAGAGCTTGGAGTTGATCATTTGAGAAAGAGCAGCCATTCTTGGGATCTACAAAAATTCTGATCAAAATGTTAAATGGATTTAATTAAAAAAAGAAACCTGAATCATTCATGTGGTGTTTAAATGGTGTATGGAAAAGGGGTTTCCTTGTATTGGGCTGTTTTACTGTTCGGTTTATCTTTGACTGTAACGTGTTAACACCTGTAATGAAAGTACAATTTACAAAGTGGAAAAAGCCTCTCTCTCCAATTACTCTATTAAATCGACCATTTTACATTTTGAGTTTGTCCCTTTTCCTAGGTATTAGTAACAGAATGCCCTTCTTCGTTCTCTTTCAAACACCCGGGGGAGGCATTTAAAAAGTGCATTTAAATATTTCCTGCATCAACGCAAACTCTGAAGCCCTGAGACCGAGGGGGAAAAAATAAACAGGAAGTGAAAGTGACACTATCAGGGCATTCCTTACTTTCTGCTTTTCTTTTAAACAACGCAACTGAACGATCAAAACCCGTATTTTTCTCTTTAAAATCTAACACTAATCTAAGGGGATGGGGGACCGTGGGGGACGGAGGGTGGAAAGTAAAACTCAGAACCGACTCCCGCGAACCCCACACCTGGAGGGCGCGTTTCCCAAGGCCCTGCCTCTGCTCCGCGCTGACCGCGAGCCGCCTCGGCTCCATTACCGCCGGGCGCGCGGCACCTCCGCGTCCTCCGTCTCCCTCGGCGACATCCGCTCCCCTCCCGCCTCCCTTCTCCGAGCAGCGGCTCCAACGCAGACCACGGCACCGCGGTGTCAGGCCCACTGGTACTCAAGCCCTCGCTCGTGATTCCCCCGGCTCGGCTCTCGGAAGGAAACACGACTTTCCTTCCCTCTGGAAGGCAGGGAGGGGCTCGAGTCGGCAGGACGGCGGTGTCCCTCGCTGACGGCGGTCCCCACGGGGCAGCCGCTCCGCTCGGCTCCATCCTTCTCTCGGCCCCCTCCAGCATCGATCACCACGCCGGCGGCACAGCGGCCCTGGAAACTTACTCAGGACCTTGGGCGGGACGCGGAGACCGCCTCGCCGGGTATTATGCCGCTTGCCCGGCCGCAGCCTGGAGTCCCCGCACCCCAACCCGGCCGGGTGATGGCCCGCGACCCTCGCCGTCCCTGGCCTGGCCTGTCATCGGCCCCGGGCGCGGCCCCCGGGCCCACGTCTGCGGCCCGGCGACCACTGTGGGGTCCTCTGGCGCGGAAACGAAGTGAACTTCCCCAACCGCCCGGCTTCCGTTCCACCCAAGTGTCCCCCGAAAACTTTTCCAGCCCCCGCCCCCGCCCGGCGCGCTAGTCCCTGTCCCTGCGCCCGCCGTCTTACCTGGGGCGTCGGCGGCCGCGGACCTGCTCGGGCCGGAGTGCTAAGGGAGGGCGGCCGCCGCGGGCGCCACGGCCGGGGTCCCCGGAGGAGCAGCATCCCGCCGGCGCGGGCTCCCCGCAGTCCGCCGGCCTCGTGAGCGCGGGCCGCCTCCCGACGCCTCCGAGAGGCGCGGGCTGGGCGGGCGGAGGAGGGTGTGTCCCTCCTCCACTTCTGGTCTGTGCACACACTCCCGCGCCGGGCTGTTTTCTCTCCTCCGACGGAAAAAAAAAAAAAAAAAAAAAAAAAAAAAAAAAACAGAAAAAGCGCGAGCGCGAGCGAAGCGCCCTCCGAACCGCAGGTTGGCAGGGCGGCGGCCTCCCCTCCTCCCGCCGGAGAGCTTGCGGGACTGAGCGACGGCCGGCCACCCGCGTGGGGCGAGCTCTTGATGTCGGAACTTGCTGTTAATTCTAAGCGCAGCCTTCTCCATCCCACCCCACGGGGCAAGGGCGAGGGGGAAGCGGAACGGGGTCTCTCGGGAAATGGGGCCCCGCGACAGAGCGGGAAAGGGGGGGAGAGGAGCGGGTCGGCCGAGGCGCCGGCTCTCCGTCGGCTCCGAGGCTGTGCTGGGGCTGCGATGGCCGGGCCCCAGCCGCCGGTGAGCGCGGAGGGGCCGGAGGGGCCGCCCCAGGCCGGCCCGGCCCGAGGACAGCCCCTCACCAGGTGGTGGCCCGCCCGGGGCTTCTCGGGACCATCTCGCCCACAGCTGAGCTGGCCTCTCTTACGCTTAACTCAAGGAGCTAGGGAACCGGAACTCAAGTCTTTCCAGTAACTGGAACATCTGCTTTGTCTTCGAGACTTTTTGTTTACAAGAATAAACACAAACCATTTAAGAGCAACCTGATCCAAGGTTTCACACAGCTTACTTACAATAGTTAGATAAAACACAGGATGCCCCGTTACACTTGAATTTCAGATAAACAACGAGTAATTTTTTTTTAGTGTATGTCCCAAATACTACATGGGTCATACTTATTCTTTAAAAAAAAAAAAAGAAATATTTGAGGTGTACTTACACTAAATCATTTGTTGTTTATCTGTAATTTAAATTTAACCGGGCATCCTGTATTTTTATTAGCTAAATCCGCAAGAGGTTTGAGTTAATGAATCCAAGCTGGCAAACAATGCAACAAGTAGCAAATCTCTCTTGATGATCTCCTTTCTTTATTGAAAAAAGACGGATGTTTCCATGACAGCAAAAGCTTTGTCACGACCAAAGACAGATTCATGTGTTAGCTAGCATCTGCATTTCAAAATACAATTGCCCTGGATAGATAGTGACACATTAAACATTCAGTCCACATGAGAAGGTAATTTACCTGAGTCCTTTTATTAGCTAGTGCTCCAAATGAAAGAAGAGTTTTATTACCGGTATGTTGGCTATCATGACTATTCTGCAATGAACCGGAATACAGATAACTTTTCGACAAACTGATTTCATTTCTTTTGTGTATATACCCAGTAGTGGGATTGCTGGGTCTATGGTAGATCTATTTTCAATTTTTTAAAGAACCTCCAGTGTTCTCTATAATCGCTGTAGCAATTTACATTTCCATCAACAATGTACTTTTCTCTAATAGCTAAGGTATGGAAACAATCTAAGTGTCCATCAAAGGATGAATGGGGAAAGAAAATGTGATAGCATTTCCCTCTGGTGCATCAGGTAAGCCAAGATGGGCCGTGACAAGTCCATCCAGGAGCTATGAAGAAGCAGTCAGAAGCACCTGAGCTTGCAACTGGAGTCTGAAGGAGGGATGGGGTCAATCTTGTGGGACTGAGCCCTTAAAGTTTGGGATCTGATGCTATCTCTGGGTAGTGTCAGGATTGAGTTGCTATCACAGAGAATTGCTTGGTGTGGGGAAAACCCCAACACATCTGGTGTCGGAAATGTTATGAGTGTGGTGGTAGTGCAAGAGGAAAGGAGAAATACAAGAAAGACACAGGAGATAGACTGAACTGTGTTTTCCCTTTTCAGTAATGAAAAGAAAGCATTTTCATTTTTGGATCAGCTCATGACCCATCAGAAGGCAATGCGTTAATAGCCTCGTGTCCCCTAGACACGGCTACCTTCTCTCCTCAAGCCATATTTTTCGTGTTTAAAATACCTACCTCTTTTTATTTTTCAGTTTCATGTGCCAAAGCATGTTTTTTTTCCTTAAACTCTGTCTTTTTTCAGTTATTAGTGATTCCACCTAGATCATCCCAGCTTTGTTATGTTTTTTGTTTGTTTGTTTGACTTTAAAAGTATTCCCACTTGATAGAGGCAGCATGGTACAAGGACAAGTACAGTCTTGGGGTGGGGGTGTGGCAGGAGTAGGCGGTAGGTGGGGAGAACATTTGGCTTTTACTCTTAGCTCTGTCTCTAATTAGTAATGTCATTTAGGGTGAGTCATTTAACCTCTCATTTCCATCAGGGAATGTGAGAGACTACTTTTATTTTTATCTAAAGAAAAGAGATCCACAAAGCATAAAACCACTAAAAATCACTTACCACACACACCAAAAGCATTTTTCCTTTCAAAATTCATCGATGGGACTTTCACAGTGTATAAAATAAAATTCTATCCCACAATCTAATAGATCATTAACAGTTTTTATAGTAAATAAGCTGTTAGTAAATGAGTTTTCATCAGAATAAAATCTCCCTCAAAATTCAAGATGGTAATCTTAAAGTCAATTAAATAGGAAAGAATAGTCACGTATGTTATGAGAATTTTCTTGCTATGAATGTGCAGAGGAAATACCTAATTTAATTGAGAAAGACATAGTAAGATTATACTTGGTCAATATTCATACGTATTCTGAAAGTACCATTTGTGTCCAGAATATAAACACAGTAAGTACTTAGTAATATCTACAAACTAATGAAGACTTACAGATTCAATATCATTGCCCAAGTAGTAAATTCAGTATATCCTACATGTAAAAATATAACAAAAAAAAGTCAATTGCCCCCTCACAAAAATAACACCAAACCATATTGTCAAGCAAAATATTTTTAATTAGTAGGCTGATCATAAATAAATCCACATAAAAGATTTAACAGAATTACAAAGTGTTTTGTGTTTCTTCTGTGGACTCAATTCATAATACACATTAGTCAACCTCATTCTCTAACTGCGACAAAAAGAGTTGTCATCCAACAACGTAGCACAGTTTAAGCAATTCATATTCTGTAGTTACATTTTTACATTTTCTTTACAAATGTAACATTTATGTACATTATGTATATATCTTTTCTATAGTTCATGTATTGAAACTCTATTGTTTTTACAGGGAAAATATTGAATTCATTTAATGAATACGAATCATTCCTTGTTAAAAAGTAATTCATATAAATAACATGGTACCCACTGCCTTTTGGCATCTCTTGTCAGAGCTCAAGTCCAGAAATGTCATATTATAAGAAAAAAGAATGTATCTAATTTTACATTATGACATATCATTCCACATTAGCTACATAAATTTGCTGGCTTGCAATGAACAGAGCACTGTACTACTGTACTACTGGAAATGTGTAGAAACCAATTCAAAATATACTTGGTGAAACAGCATCATCATTACCATTAATTTAGGCTGAAGAAAATCTGTCAAGCTTTTTCCTCCTCTTTAGCTTTTGCTAAAGCCTCAAACAGGGTGCTATGCTATGCATTAAGTCTTGCAACAACAAATGCCTTTGTTTCAAATTTCCAATGTGCTTCTCTGACAGATTACGCTTTACCTAGGTTATGGATCTTTTCCTCACTCAATTTTATTCCACTTCACTTACAAATCTGCTGCTGAATGTGAAGCAAAAATTCATAGTACGAGAATGCGGCTTCTGTCCGATCTTCAATCAAATGTTGAAAAAATTCTGTTTTGGCAGGACTCTCATCTCTAAAAGAAAAGAAAAAGATATTTACCTAAAAATTCTCATTATTAACTGGAATAATTATACATTTAAAAACATGTAATACATGAGGACTTTAGGAAAATGGAACACAAGGGGTATTACTTAAGTAACGGTATATAGTTTGATGTTATTTAAAATTTGCTTGAAAACAAGCAATTGCATACAGATTGCACAGGATATGACAATTTTATAGTTTAAGTTACAGATACTTACTTTACCACGTGAAGAATTGGGCTCAAAGGTCTACTGTCTCTAAGCCAAGTTATAAAGGATCTGGCTCTTTCTGATGAAAGCGTATCTAGCTCCGGAAGATGTGCCTGGTAAAGGAAATATGATTAGGAAATTATTTCCTTTCTCATAGACTTTAGTATTATTATAACTAAATCATGATTCCCACAACCACCAACAAACTGCCAGCACTCTATTTCCAGCTCCAACAGCAGCAACCAAACAAATGAAATTTAAATTGTTGGTGAATCTGTATATTTTTCTGGATAAGTCAATAAAACATGTTTAATGGCAAGTATGTCACTGACATTTTACCTGTATGTCACTTTTTTTTTCCTGGATAAATTCATAAAACATAATGACTAGCATGTCACTGGTATTGTGTTGCAATTTTACGTTTCTTCTGAAGAAAATATTCAAATGAACGGGGTTATCACTAAGTTCCAAATTTGTTTAACAATTATACATTATACCCCCTATTATAAAAATAGCCATTCTCAGAGAATTTCATATTTTCTTTAGTTCTTAAAATTTAAGGGAAAGCAATTTTAAAGAACACTGTGGATGTGTAAATATATTTAAAAACCACAAGAAACACTTTTTAAAAGACCCCAAAGTCTACTCTTTTATATATTAAAAATATATTTTTTTTCCAAAGCCAACTTAATAGTAAACTAAATAATTCAAAGTACACAGTATGTAAAAAATTTAAACAGAAAAGTTTGGATTAATTATATTTGTAATTTATGTGAATATTTTAAACAGTAAAAGAACAAAAAAAAACATTTCTACTTTAAGAGTTTTTCCAGATATTTTAAAAGTATAGCTACTATTATATATACATTAAAAAAACAAATCATATTATGCATACTTTTCTCTCTTCAGACTGTTATTTTTAATAAATACATAGACATTATTTAATGCTATAAGCATGTGTGTACAAAAACACACTTTTATAAATAAATCTATGGGGAATATTCTTTGGAGTAGAATAATTTACTGTGTCGTAAACTATGTGATTTTCATTTTAACAGATATTGTCCAATGGCCCTCCAAAATACTGTAAAAATGTATACTCCAATCAACAGTATTTGATAGGCATGCTGACCTCTGCATTATTGCCTATTAATTAAATTTAAAAATCATGCCAATCTGGAAAATTAGAGAAATGCTATGCTGTTGTTTTATTTTGTTTTCTTAATTATGAGCAAGGCTGAACATCATTTCATATGGCCACTACTATATTTTCTCCCTGTGAATTGGCTGTTCAAATCCTTTATCCATTTTTATTTTTCTTTTGTTTTGAAGGGACAGGGGTTTCTTCTTCTTAAAGGTTTGTAGGGGCAGCCAGATGGCTCAGTTGGTTAAAGCATGAGTTCTTAACAACTACTGGTTGGATTCCCAAATGGGCCAGTGAGCTGCACCCTCCACAACTAGATTGAAGACAACAAGCTGCTGCTGAACTTCCAGAGGGAACAGCCAGATGGCTCAGTTGGTTAGAGAGCGAGCTCTCAACAATAAGGTTGCCGGTTCAATTCCCACATGGGATGGTGGCTGCACCCCCTGCAACGAAACAATGAAAATGGCAACTGGACTTGGAGCTGAGCTGCGCCCTCCACAACTAGATTGTGGGACAACTGATGGGTCCTGGAAAAGCACACTATTCCCCAATAAAAAAATAAAAAAATAAAAAAGTTTGTAAAAAAATGTTACATACCAGAGAAATTAGCCCTTTATCAGGCACATGAGTTATAGGTAATTTTCCCATTTTGTTGTCTTTTGGTTTTATTTTACCAGATAGAAATATTTTAATTTTATGCTCTCAGATTTATTACTCTTTTTCATCATTGACTTACAAAGGCCTTGCCCATTTAATATAATCAAGATTCTCTTTTCAATATTCCATTTTTCTCAGTGATTTGAAGTGTACTCGTAAGCATGTTCTATTGTTCAGCAATTACATCCATTTCTGAATTCTATTCTGTTCTACTGATATGTTTATTATGCTATTATCATAGTGCTTAAATAAGCACAGCTTTAAAATAAAGTCTACAATTTTATTTAGTAGAACTTATTTTTCATATGTTTTTCCCCTTTGCTGATATTATTTTTCTAAAACTTTTCCTTATTATCCTCATTTGTTGAGTCATTCAAACAACAACGGAATGTAGTGAGAATTATATTGACATTGTATTAATTTCAGGAGAAATGACATATTTACATATCCAAGAATAAGGTAATTAAATATAGAGAACTGCTTTTGGAATTGTATTTCTTTGGTATTGGTTAACACATATATAAGTAAAGGCCAACTGAAAAATTTATTATCAGCAAAATAATTTAAATCAGAAGGTAAAGTTGTTGGAAAACAGTGTGGCAGCTCCTCAAGAAGTTAAACATAGAGTTTACCATATGATCCAGCAATTTCAACCCTAGGTTATACACCCAAGAGAACTGAAAACATGTTCACACAAACACTTGTAAACAAAGTGTTCATGGTAGCATCATTCACGATAGCTCCAAAGTGGGAATAACCCAAATGTCCACGAATGGATGACTGGATAAACACAGTGTGGTATATGCAAACAATGGACTATTATTTAATCATAAAAAACAATGAAATACTGATATATGCTACAACATGGATGAACCTTGAAAAAATTGTGAGACGAGAAAGAAGCCAAACACTAAAGGCCACATATTGTGTGATTCCATTTATATGAATTGTACAGGACAGGCAAATCCATAGATATAGAGAAGACATCAATAGTGGCAAGGGGAAAGAAGGTGGGCAGAGTTGGGGGACATGGGTTTCTTTTTGGGGTGATACTGGTGATGGTTGTACAACATTATAAGTATACTAAAAACTAACAAATTGTATACTTTAAGATGGTTAAAATTGTGACTCTTATGTGAATTTTATCTTAATAAAAATTATAAAACAAACAAGCACACAAAAGTTAAAAGCTGTATAGAACCTACTGACCATTTTCTGTGGTATTGATGCAAAATTAGGATACCCAAGCACATCCTCTATGAAGTTATTGTCACAGCTTTTTCCAACCCAAATGTAAAAAGCCTAAAAACAAAAAAGACAAGGTATTAAAACTCCTTAACCAGAAACCCATTATAGCTTATTTTCTCAAAATTATCAAGCATAACAGAGGTAATGTATACTATATTCAAATAAAGTAGGAACAAACATAATAAGGAAACATAATTGGTACACTTAGAATCTACATCCAGGAATCTAGAGTGGTTTTTATCTTTGCTTCAATTTCAAGGTTTCCCATAAAACATATTTATATTTTACCTTTTTCTTTATCTTTTCCCCAAAAGGAATGTAATGTTTTAACCAGGATAACTGACTCACTATACTTCCTATCCACTATTTCTATTATGACTGCCTCTGGTATTTTAACCAAGATGCTCTTCCCATCCCTTCTCCTCAGACTATCGGAATCCTTTTCTTGATCATAAGGTATCATTTATGAAGCCATCTTGACCATTCTAACACCTCTGCCCACCACCCTGTCCAGTGAATTTTCCTGAACTCCTAATCATTAATGGCATTTCTGACAAGGGATATAAGTTGCACTAGACAAACTCTTGAGGTGCCTTTGAATTTTATAATCCTAGGTGGTAAAGTCCTTGAAGACAGGAATTTATCTCTTCTCTTTATCAGGTATACATAATATACGACAGTAAATGATCCGCAATGATGAAATTTATTAATCTATGATAATAAAATGATGTCCAACTAGAAAAGTCTAAAACAATCTGACCTCTTGTGCCAGTTACCAATGTACTGCCTCTCAGCTCCCAATCCATCTTTCACTGCCTCCCCTGTGATAACAGAACTGTAAGTGTCTCTTTTTGTTGGAACAGTGTTAGGCTTGTCAGTAGAGTGTGCTTACCGAGCCACAGTCCATAAGAAAAGCACCTTCTCTTGTCAGCTTCTCTGCAGACAATTTTTGAAGAGGTGGCTGAGGTACAACCCTGTCATTAACATGTATTGCACCCTGAAAAAAAAAAGACGGAACGTGAACAAGCTTACATTGCTGTCATCACACTTTGGAAGCTAATGGACACTAGCTCTTTAAGAAATACTGAAAAATGACACTTGAGAATTTTGCAGAATGCAAAAAATTATTGATAATACATTACCACCTTGGCTATAGAATCAAAACCCTCAAATGTATTCAAATTAAAAAGGGTGAAACACAGATATGTAAAACAATTCTTTCCATTTCCTCTCTTTTTGAGATCAGGTTATATTAAAAGTATGATTATTAAATCTGTGCAAAGCAAGCTACCTTTTCACATTTCTCTAAACATATTACAGAGAAGATTCCAAGTAGTTTGGAAGAAAACAAACACTACATATTTGCATATTAAAAATACTGTTGGTGATCAAATATATGGTGATGGAAGGAGAACTGACTCTGGGCGGTGAACACACAATAGGATGTATAGACGATGTAATACAGAATTGTATACCTGAAATCTATGTAACTTTACTAACAATTGTCACCCCAATAAACTTTAATTAAAAAAAAATACTGTAAAGGGGATCAAATATATGGTGATGGAAGGAGAACTGACTCTGGGTGGTGAACACACAATGGGATTTATAGACGATGTAATACAGGATTGTACGCCTGAAATCTATGTAAATTTACTAACAATTGTCACCCCAATAAATTTAATTAAAAAAAAATACTGTTGGATACTACATCCAGTTTACAATATAATCAAAACTGTGCTTTGATCATATGAGAAACAATCAATATCTACAAAATAGGAATGGAAATGTCCAATCTACAACTTAGCTTTGTAATGAACATTGTAATAAAACCCACAAGACAATTTACTTCCCATATGAAACTATTTTTGAAAACTCCATAACCATAGATAGTATCTGATCGACCTATTGTCCAATCAAATCCATCGCTAGTGTCCTTAATGTATTAATACCAAAAAGGAAAAACAGATAAAAAAAATGTTAATAAATGTATTGCCACCTAGGCTATAGAATCAAGACATTCAAACATACTTAAATTTAAAAATTCCAAATGCACTAAAAGAAATCATACCTCATCTGTTAGTCTGTCTATCCTGTATAAGTTGGGATGAATCATTTTCATTAGATGAACAAGTGGCTGACACTTGATCTGGCACATGGCATACACACGATCATCCAGGCGTGTGCTTGTACCAGTTCTAAATGCTTTCTACATAAAAAAAGATACACATTTTTCAAGTAAAACATAAATACAATGAATAAATATTACAACAAATACATATCATCATCATGGAAAAAGCAAGGCCTTCAAATCAGACAGACATGCATTCAATTCTCAACTCTTGACATTTGATACATAGATATATGAGCAAGTCACTTAGCTTCTTGAAGCTATATTATCATCATAAGAAAAACAGAAATACTCACCTCTAGGTTGCTGTAAGAGTTAATTAAGATGATGCATACATAATACCTATTATGGTGCCTGAGACATGGAAAGATATTCAATGAATATTACATCCTTTCCTTAGTCTCTTTTCAGAAGTATACTCTTACACTAAGAGGGAAACACTCACCTCTAGGTTGCTGTAAGAGTTAATTAAGATGATGTATACGTAATACCTATGAGGGTTTCCTGAGACATGGAAAGATATTCAATGAATATTATATCCTTTCCTCAATCTCTTTTTAGAAGCATACTCGTATATTAAGAGTATACTATCAGCACACCATTATTCAAGCTTTTCCCACATATTAGGGAATGAGAACATAATGTTTTACAAGAGTCATATTTGTATACCTTCATTTCCCACTGATCTTTCTGTTCTTCAAAACCTTTTCAATGCTAAACTGCATAAGTCTCTAGTTAAATAAGTTTTTAAAACCCAGAAAACCTAGATTTCACTTCTTCACCTACATAATGAGAATTTTAAAAGACTATTAAACGTATAGAGAAATACCTGTTTGAGAAGGGCCAAAACATAGAGAGGAAACAACTTGAGGGAGGTAGGTGCTATCAACGCAGAGTGCTGTAAATTTAAGACAGTTGAGCCATATGCAGACAATGAATCCACTACAGCATTCACTAAGGCATCTCTTGCATCTGACAGACTTGACGAAATGGATCGATCCACAGCTAGAAGGCAATCAAAATAAAAACGTATTTAACCATTAGATTCCAATGCATGCTGTAAAAGATAAGACTTACATGAATTATTTAAGAAATCAACAAAAATTCCATTTCCACAACAGGAAAATACATTTCATCTCCTCCCTCATTTAAAAAGTATTGATTCATTGCATATTTTTTCTGAACTAAATCTAAATAAACCTGACAATCAGAACAAATCTAGATTGTTTTGGACCTTCTTATTTTAATATCTTTAAGTTTAAAAATACTTAACCCCTATTGGTTTAAGAGACATATACCATCCACCTACTCCTGAGAAAGCCCTGAGGATGTTTCCATTACTCAAATAAAAGTCACATGTATAAAGCATCATTTATAAACAATGTAAGTTCCAATAAAAAAGATTTGAAAAAAACGTAAGTTCTGCAATCTGTTATCCCTCGTGATTCTCTATAATCTTCTTTGTCAAAGCATTCCCACGTCAACAAAAAAAAGAACAAACTGAACATAGGTCCTCATGCAGACAGCAAAGAGCCAGAATTTAGTATGCAACTTATTTTCCTCCAAGTATACATTTAAAAAAAATAGAGATAACCTACACATATGCACAAGTATTAAAATTATAATTAGGGAGATAATAAGGTTCATTTCACTTCTAAATTCATCTAAAAGATAAATTCATTAAAAGCAAAACACTCAGTGTTATAGTAATACCCAAAGGATTTTTTAAAACTTACATACAGTAAAGTTCACTTTTTCGAGCATAGTTCTATAGTGATTCTATGTCAAATTACTATCTATGTAATAGTTCTATAGTGATTCTATGTCACATTACTATTCTATGTAATTACTATCACAATCAAGAAACACAAGAGTTCTATCACCCCCAAAATATCTCCTTGTGCTGTCCCTTGTAGTAAAATCCCCCCTGCCCCCAACCCTGATAATCATTAATCTATTCACCTCTATGATTTTCCCTTTTCCAGAATGTCATATAAATGGAATCATATGTATGTAGCATTTTAAGTCTAGCTTCTTTCACTTAGCATAATAAGCATTACGAGAGTCACCCACATCTGTTCACATATCAACAGTTATTTCCTTTTTATTGCTGAATTATATTCCATTGTATGGATATATCATATTTGTAAAGATTCACCAGCTGAAGGACATTTGGGTTGTTGCCAGCTTTTGGTGATTATGAACCCCTTGAAGGATTTTTAAACTGAAGAATTAATATATATAAACAGAGAAATATATAAACAGAGCAATTCACACTGCTGTAAATGAAAATGTAAAACTTTTTGAATAAGGGATTTCTAGGGTAAAAAAAAAAAAGCCCAGGTTTCAGTTTTTAGGATACAAAAATGCATTTCACCTGTTCCCTCACTTTTTAACTCACCCATGTTTGCCAGAAGGCAGATGGCGGCTTGTACATCCACTCCTGCGTATACATCTGCTAGTGAACTTACCACCGGCAAACAAAGTGTATGCACTCTAATTCTCCGCTCACCTAAACAGAGTGATGAACAAATGTCATTGCAAAATACATTAAACCAAGAAGGAAATGAACAGATCAAAATATTATTCAAGTTCTCGTTTTGATTGGAGTAAATCAGCAACAGGATATTGAAACGTAAAACTAAAGTTTTACAATGACCACCATGTTTTAAAGAAAACTAAATACTGTCCAAATCTGAAAATACACTATGAACACATACTATATTTTGAATATAGCTTAATATTAGGTTCTGGTTTTTATTTTAATATCACTCAGTCTAAATTATATCCAACATTGTAAAATGTCAGGAAACATGGAGTTGTCAACTAACAAATGTAGGCCTTAAGTGGTAGGCAGAATTTTTTATTTTATGGGGCAAGAAATAATGCTAAATAATGCTAAAAGTGGCATAGTGGATTTAGCATGGGTTATTTACCAGATACCTACGATCCTGAGCATACAAGTCTTCCACAGGTCAAAGGAGATATTATTTAAGATTCAAACATGAGTGAAAAAAACAACATATATTTGATTAACTGATCCAAATCCCATTACTTCCCACTGCATGTTCATTCTTTCTCCTCATTCTCCCCAGAATGTGAAAGGATGGGAGAATTACTTCTGCAGGTTGTATTTCATCTCTCTTAACATTACCTTTGCTTGACGTATATAATAGGGCTGTCTGAAAGCACACTAAGGAAGTATCTGTCAAACTTTCTTCAATTGACAGCTGTACTGCAAATCCAGCATCAGGGTTGATGTTGGCAAGGGATAACAAGTCAGTGGAACGAACAAAGAAGTTTCCATGAAAAGTGTGCATTGAAAGACCTAGGGAAGAGAACACTTGTTATAAAAGATGAAGTAACAGTAGTATCTTTACCTCAGGCTAAGGCTACTTTATAAAATAACAGATGTCTCTGATTTTGAATCAAAAGGATAACTGAGGAGTAGGACTGGAGGTTGGTAAAGGTTCTAAAATACCAATTCAAAAGAACCAATGCAGGTTATGTGGAAGATCTAACATACAAAATTGAACAAATGAAGGTTACTGTAAAACTCATTTAAGAATTAAAATAACAGATCAGAATCCCTCCAGCAAACTTTCACATAAAACTGAGGAAATGTAAATGGAAGACTATTTGAATGATTTTGAAGGCAAAGATCATTAATTTGACCATTTTCACGTAAGATCTTCCCTATTCCTCTAATTTTCCTTCTAAAATCATCTCCAATATGGGTTTTCTCTTGGCTTCTTCCTAATAAGGCAAAACACGAATTTTGCCCCCTTACTTAAATTACTTTAAAAATTGGGCAATGATTATTAAATAACTACATATAAATTTAAAACAGGGTATAACTAACTGGATCACACATAACGTTCTTAATGATGAATAACCATTACAGGTAGTCATAGGTAGTCAGTACATGAATGCTTATTAATTTAATTATGGAGCATAATTTTTTTATAATTTCATACCTTTAGTACACCTTATTCTCATAACAGCTTCAAATCCAATTTTTCTTGTGAGATAACGTTTTAGGTCTTTTTGTAACTTTTCTGCTTGTGAAGGATTGTGAGTATAGTGGAAAGACGGATAATAATAAATGCACCCTGCTGAGTACTTGGACATGCAAGCTTTAGAGAAAAAACAAAAAATATTAGTTACAGAAACAATAATATCCTATTTGTCCAACAGTAGTACAGATTCTATATTATAAAGAAATCTAAGTTATAATGAGATAACCAAAGCTGTCAGAAATCTGAGAAAACACAAACATTTAAAACATATATTTAAAAAATATATGACAAGGTTTATTGTTGAGCAGAATGTCAAGGAAATCATATTTCAAAAACAAAATAGTAACAGCATTGTATATACCTATAGTGCTTTAAAGTTTACTGGAAATTTTGAGATATCACCTATCTAATTCACATGTCCTTCTCCCCCAATTATTGAGAACTCTTACTGAAGAGATTAGATTTAATTTATATGCCAAAAATGTTTATGTGAACAGATAAACACAATGATATCTCCTTACCTAGAGAAGCAAGATCAGAATACTGTGAACTTAAAAGGAACAGATCCACTGCAGTCTGCTGCCCAGAGCAATCTAAAGCGAGCTTCTTATAAAAATCAGTTGCAGGGCCAAGATGTTGTACAACCTAGGTCAACAGGTCATAAAGTAAGAGCTATAAACCATGAATTATGCACATATGTCTCTCTTATAATAAAGAAGAGGATATCCTCTCTCCCTCTAGGAAACTAGGAGTTTTTAAAAAAATGTCTAGGCAGTTGGTATAGATTTACCTATAAGAATAACCACTGCTAATATTTATAAAGCAATTATGTGCCAGCACTGTTCAGTATAGTTTATATAAATTATTTACCCCTCATAATAACATATTATGTTATCTACATTTTATAGATGAGGAAACTGAGGCAGTAAAATGATTAAGTAACTTGACCAATTACTTAGTATTGAGTGGTGGATGCTGGCATATAAACCCAAGAAGTCTGGCTCCAGAGTGAATGCTGTTAACCATTATTACATAACGATAGGATAGCATACTAGATTAAGGAAGGTTTCTCCTACTGGTATGAGGACACTTAGCTGAGAAGGTGGCACTGGAGAAAGAGTTAAAAATGCGAGACCCAGACTCCACCTTCTTAATCACTACGCTACATTGACTAACCAAATGTTTCAATCCTCTCAATTATAGTGCATGGTTATTACATTAAAATTTACTCAGATGTGAAGGAGTATGTACACCACAGATATTTAAGCTTTTGAGTCCCAGGCAAATAGAGAATATTTCAAAAGTTAAATGAGAAAATAAAACTGTATCAAAAAATTCAATAAACACGTTAACACCTTCCAATGTTCAAAACACCTCAGTATTCCATAATGGGCTGCAATGGATCAAAGAGCTCAATGCTAGCTGTGCTTGTTGATGAGTTTAAAAAAATATACTTGCCCGATTTATTTTAAAATTAGCTTCTTTCTCAAAAACAATTTAAAAATACAATTTCTGTAAAAAGTAAAATATGGCGCTATTTCTTCTCAAGTAAGTTGGTGAAGAATATTTAATAGTGGCTAGAAGATGAGAGTCCTTAAGAGTACAAGTTGATAAAAAGTAAAATACATTAATAACTTAAAGTTTACACGCTTTGACCCAATAATTTTACTTCTAATTTGTATAACTAAATGTATCCAAAAGAAAAACTGAATATATGGCTAAATATTTATGATACTATTAAAACTATTTAATTCGTACTCATAATTACTTATAATGACATTTTCTCATACATAAGTTGAAGCCAGACAAAATTTATGTCTGGAACAAAAATGATTATTCCAGTTAATTTATTATGTGAAATAGGGATTAAAATTATGCTGATAAAATCTTCATGTAATATTCTGCCTCTTAGTCTTTTGTTTTTAACAGTTAAAATACTGGAAACAACTTTTCAATAGTTAGGAGGTAATTAATTAAATCGAGTACTTCCACATTTACTAAAATATATTTCTTAAGATAATTTTTAGGGGGCCTCAGAAAATGCTCCCAGTGTACTCTCCAATGAAAACAGTCAGTTAAAAAATATAGTTTATATGTGTGATGCTCAACTATGCCTATTTGTGTGTTTGTTCAACTAAATGCTGTTATCTTGATAGTGAGATTATTAAGGATTTATTTCCACTTTCCAAGTTTCATACAATGATTTGTACTACCTTTTAATTAAAAAGTTGATTAGTATGAGCATTTTAAATTAAATACCTCAGATTTAGTAAGTGTTATAACCTGTGCAACAAAAAAGAGCATTGGAGTCAGAAAAGGTAGTCACATCGTTACCATTAAATACTTATTTAACCTTTGGCAGGATAGTTAAATCTGTTTCCTCATCTGTAAAATGAAAGGGTTGGAGTAAATGATTCCTAAATTTCTATGACTTGCAAACAAAGTAATAAAAAGAACACACTGCAACACAAAAACCAAATAATTTGAGTTTAACTTTCTTATTAGTTTTTTTTAAGTTAATGAAGTAGAAAAGTGGTATGAATAAAAAATTACACAATCTCCAGAGGCAGAAAACACCATCCTGAATATGACAGAGAAACATAAAGTACCTTTGTGCTCGATCTCTGATTAGGATCTTCTCGGGAATGCAGAAGTCCTGCACCCAAGGAAGGTAACTGTGTCTGAAATACAGACACACGGCCACCTGTTGGAGACATTAATTTAAAGGCAGCCTGAAGCGCAGGACCAAGGGCACTGTGAGTTTCTCTTGTATTGATGAACATATTTGGTAACGCATTCAACAAGTCTTTTATAAGCTGGGAAAACAAAGATTAAAAAGTTGAATTACTGAGAAGGCAAGGCAATATTCTTCTCTAAATTATCAGAGTGTAACATGTGCCTCTACATTTGGGGGACTGTAAACTGAGGAGTCAATAGATACGCTACCTATATTGTCTATTGAAATGTTAATGTACCAAGTAAACGTTAAATATTTTAGTAAACAGTTGAAATAACAGAAATATTTTAACTTTAAGAAAAAAATCAATCTCACCTCTTTACTTTCATATAGATTCACAAGTAAGCTATCCGGTGTAGGTAGAAAAACATCTATAGGGAAAACATATTTAATCAACAGATAAATCAAGTCAGAAGAATATAATATAAAAAATCTTAGTTTTTATCAGGCCATACATGTAACGGGTACTATAATACTGCTTTAATATATATTCTCTGTATGTATTATATACGTGTGTGTACTTTATAAGTACACATACACAGGTGCAAAGAAACTTAAAATCAAGTATTTCCCAGGAAACAATTATTTTTAAACAAATATCAAAGTGCACCAAATTATCCTTCCAGCATTATGAGAAAATGTATTGTCAAATAAAATTGGGTTAATTCCAAAATCTGTAGTTTGAAAGACTTTTATTTTATTCACTGCTTACCATCTATATCAGATACAATCAACATTTGAGGCTGTGATAATCCTTCTTGTAAATTGTAGAAATGAATAGTGCTATCAAAGGTCACGAATCCTATTCTTGTTCGTGAATCTCCAGGAAGCCTAAAGATAAAAATGAGAATTTTAAATTTAAAGTGCTCAGTAATATTTGATGGAAAAATAAAAATAAAATAGTAAACTAAGTCTAAGAACAATTACATAAGCCTTTTTATAGAGGACAGAAAAGTCATCTCTATCTAAACCAATATCAGAGAACACGAAGGATGAAACTTCCATCTTCAGATGAAACCACTGCCACGTTTGGTTTATACTTTAGAAAACTGAACTTTATTCAAATAATCAACCAAAATTAAAAAGGTCATGATTAAAAAAAAACAGACTTCTTGCTAACTGTCCTTTGAAACATACTCTTTTAAGTGAATAATTTCTCATATTTTCAGTTCCAATATTACAAAAAATAGTATATCTTGTTTAAACATTTTAAGGGCAGAATGATGAATGGGTACTTTCCTATAAAAGACTGAATGCAATGTAAATCAGATTTTAATGTATAAAGTTTTAAATAAAAAGTATATTGAAGAAGATCAAGACATTTTATCATTTATCTTTTAAATTTTTTTCTGTTTGACAACAGTATGGTGGTTACTAGAGGGAAAAGGTGGTGGGGGGAAGGTAGAAGAGGGTAAAAGGGAGTCAAATATATGGTGACAGAAGGAGATTTCACTTTGGGTGGTGAACACACAACATAATATATAGATGATGTATTATAGAATTATACACTCGAAACCTATATAATCCTATTAACCAATGCCACCCCAATAAATGTAATAAAATTTTTAAAAAATTTTTTTGCTAGAATTCAGTATTCAAAAGTCAATGCTACAGCATTACCTTTTCATTGACATCAAGCTTTTCCTTATGAATAAGATGAATGCTGCATCTTATAGA
This sequence comes from Rhinolophus hipposideros, assembly GCF_964194185.1. Taxonomy (NCBI): domain Eukaryota; kingdom Metazoa; phylum Chordata; class Mammalia; order Chiroptera; family Rhinolophidae; genus Rhinolophus; species Rhinolophus hipposideros. The sequence goes on along the minus strand of NC_138047.1, from coordinate 81,712,895 downwards.
AGTGTATTTTTAAGAACCATCAACTATGTTAACTTCTGGTATATAATTTATTGTTTTAGTAATGACTTTAAGATATTTTTGATTATTACAGAATGCCAAAATAGTGTGCATCAAAGCAAGAAGAATTATTACCATTATGCATGATCAAATCAGGCTACTCAGATATAGTCTACAAGCTAAGTCTAAAATTATTCCATAGAACAAAATGAAACATGTGGCTGTTTAGATATCACTACTGTCAATATATATATTTCTACAGACTAAACTTCTTTGAGATTTCTAAGGTCATTGAATACTGGGATCATTTATTACCCATTAAAATGCAAACGACTTACCTACCTTACCCCAAACACAAAATACACAGAATTGAGCTGGAACTGTTCCAGCATCAAATTCCACTTTCTCAAAGTTATTTCCATAGCCCTTTCCAAAGACATGTTACTATACTGTTGCTACCCTATTACCTCTACTTTACTTTACTTTCCTAAGGCTTCTATTTTCCACTCTAATCAAATCTATCCATCCATCTAAAAAGGTTCGTTTTTATTATAAAAAAAATAAAACTATTTTCCATTCCCAATTTTATCCTTTTTGTTTTGGGAAGTCTATTTCATTCACAAATAGTCACTCATCTTTGTTGGACTGACTCCTATTTCTAGCGCTCTGTCCTCATATTTTTCCAGTAAACTAATACTTCAGTCTTAAAAACTGTTTCTTTGCAATAGGGTCTTCTATTGCCACTCACTGCTAAAGCTGTATCTGAAGTAAGCACCTGTAACTAAAAATAGGGTAAATGCCACAATCAAGGAAAAAAATATGAAAACTCTAAGTTACTAACAGAAACTAAAAGCAAATCATTTAATATCTCTGGATTTTTTTTTTTTAATCTCAAAGGTCTCACTGTTACCGATTTTATTCACAGTGACATGTAGACTATGGTGATGGGAACTAGTACTCAACAGAGCAGGGGCAGGGACTCTTAAACTCAAATGGAACATGGGAGAGAACCTTCTGGAATCACCATGAGTACTTCTGACAAAGTATTCATATATAACCATCCCACACCTTTGCACATGTCAAAAACCACTGCAGTAGTGAACCACTCTTACTAACAGTCTTATCTCCTGTGGATATTGGGAATAAAAATGAACTGTACAAAGAATTTTGTTTTCCAGAGATTTGGAAGGTTCGTTTTTAAAGCTAGTTGAGGGTCTCTTCGTGACTATTATTGGTAGACACATAGGCAGATTAGAGTGAGGTATAAGCAACCTATCCAGTATTGTTTCCACTTTCACAATACAGCTCATTACTAATGTGACAAAATGAACAGCTCAGTTTATGGCTTCCTGGTAGGTATTCATCACAAAATCAATTCCTTCCTTCCTTTTACTTGGCTCATTCTCTCATTAGCACATTTAAAACTACTTTATGAAAACCAACTTGCTCAGACATAAATTATAACTAGATTTCTCTCTTTGAGATTCTTGACAGCCTGGCAACTCAAGTTCTTTGGGCCCAGTACTGAGATCTGCTAAGTCAGAGGGATAGCTATATGATATCCATATTCCTTACTAAGTGTTAAAACTCTCATGATTTTATGATTCAGACACTGTGTCATAAATCATAATAATCCAAGTAGCAGTACCCTTATTTAGGTGGACAGGAAGTACTCTTAATGATAAACGAAATCAAACTTAATAAAAACCAGCCCCGTAAACTGCTAATAAACACTTTACATTTACACACACACACAAACACATTATGAGTAAAAACAATTCTTACTTATCCAGATTTTCTGACAGTGACTGACACAAAATTGTCAAATATCCAGCTTCCACTGCATTATGAGACACATCTAAAACAAATAAGTAAACTGCGGGTTGAGGAGGACGAAGCTGAAAGAAATAAAAATAATGTAGTTTATTTAGTAGGTACAATTTATTCTTTTTATATCACCATACTACTGGATGTTATACTACGTATATTATACAAAAAAAATACACATATAGGATTGATGCTCTGTAAGTTTTATGTGCTAAGGAAAATGACATTCCTTTAACTTTTTTTCTTATAAAGCTGGTTATGGATTAAGTATGATGAGGCAGTCATTACACAGTAATGATTAAATAGATGGGCTAAATGTTTTCCTGACAGAGTATTGGCTATCTTTCAAAGAAAAATTAAACTTATTTATTATTTAATACCAACCACTATATCCCCTTCATTAATCCTAAAAACACTTTTTTTAAATTTACATTTTAAACCCTCACCACCATTAACTATGGAGTCACCAGGTGGTGGCTGAACCCCAGTGTTAAGTGCCAAGTGGAAAAAAAGTCCTTGCGACGGTAGTCTCAGTATGTTTAGTCCTTATCTACTAAAGATATGTACTGCAGAATGAATGGGCTAAGTAATATGATGCTGGGATTAGCATTTAATAAACTTCTCAGTGGGTGAGGGCATGAGGGAGTGGAGTGGACTGGGGATACTGTAGACGAAACATATAGAGCAAAATGTTGATAATTGTTGAAGCTTAGTGATGGGTAAACGTTGGCTCATTATACTATTTTCTCTACTTTGAAGTATGCTTGAAAACTACTGTTATAGAAAGTTAAAATACAAGGATATACAGTCTTTTAAAAAAAAAAAAGTCAACCAGGGATCATATAGGCCACACAGCAAAAATTAATTAAAGATGACTTTTTGCTACATCACTCCGATTAGATAAGATTTTTAAGAAGCCAGAACAGAGTTGGGAACATAATAAGTTGTAAACAAGGTAAGAAGTTGAGAGTAATAGTAACCAAGAAAAGGTTTACTATAGTTAATATGGAAACAGACAAGAAAATAATAGTTAAGTGGGCAGATGCTGTATTTGACACAAAAGACCATAAAAATTATAAAAATAAAGAAATGGGCCATGCATTAGAAATTTAATGCACAGTAGCTGTCCATGTTGACTTTTTCCCACCAGCAATAATTTATATAGTTGCAGACAACAAAGATTAGAAATAAGGATACAAAGGAATTCTAAGTTATTATAAACATATTTAAAATGAGCAGATATGATAAAGAAGATGAGCAGAACTTAGGCCAGTAATTCATTTTTATAAGTAGAAAATAGAATGAAATCTTAAAGTCAGTATAATTAAAGAATAGGTAGAATTTGACGATGAACTGAGAAGACAAAAATTAAAGTGAAATCAATATCCACTGATCTTGATTATCTGTACTGAGTGAACCAGTATGATTATCTCTAAGCGCAGTTTTTGGCAAAAACATGAGCTTTTCTGTTGGATGGTCCTAAATATTAAATGGCAAAAGAATATTTATATTTATTCCATGCAAGTAATATAATCAGAATGGCAACAAATTATAGATATTAGTGCTCATCATAAACCATTACAACGTTTGTTAGTGATATACATGCATTTTTCTAGGAGATCAAGTAACTCTTACAAAGAGTTTTCTATTTGTTAAGTATAAACTTTCAGCATTATTTTTAAAAATTCATTCTATGGACAATTTCAAAATTTGGACAAGAATTCGCTTAACAGAAAATTACAAATGACTAATACAATTGATCCCATGACTAATTTTAACACCGAATAGTTACCATGTAATCTGAAGAAGCAATGAACTCCACTGTTGAATTCTGAACTTCTGGTCGTTTATGAGGTTCTCCGTAAGATCGGGTAAGGGGGTTATACATAAATTCTTCAGGAACTAGATAAGAATTAGGAATCCAGTACAAATTTAGTAACACAATTTGTAACTAAACACACATATATATGCCTAGAAACAAAAACCTCTATCACCAATATTTATGACGTTTATAATACTTCTGTGAACATCTATTAATACAAACTAACTTCTTAAGCCCTCTCTAAAAAATATATTAGAAGAATTAAAACTTTTCTGAAATGAGTTGAAGAAACCAGAACACAGGTAACCTTGCTTTTTGGGTTTGTGTTTTATTTATTACATCTTATGACATGGGGAAAAAAAATCCGACAGAAACACAAACTTGGTAACGATTATACTAAGAAGTCCTAAGAAATGACTAACGGGAACAACAGACACATGTGCATGCATGTGTCCACAGATACTGGCAAAGGTTTACACTGAGGTGAATGAACCAAATGTACAAACAGAAGACAATCTTAACTTGTCAGGGTCACGTGTAATTAGTCTGCATGACCTCACCCATGTGACCATCATTGCTTGTTTTATGAATACTTTTCACTTTGCCCTGTCACTTTTCCTCATTATCAATCATCCTCTTTTTGCCTAACCAAAAAACAAGTGTCCCTAGCCTATATTCTCTCCATTAAAAGTGATATGAAAGATTTTAAAGCAAAGAGAAGGACCAGATAATGAAAAAAATGTCACAATGTAAAAATATTATTAAACACACTTATTTTAAGAATCTAAAACTCACCATCATTGACTCTATAGCACAAATTGCATTTCCATCTACGTTGATCAATGAAGGATACAAAAGGGTTGATGTATGTTCGACAAGATCGGCACCTCACAATGGTATTTGATGTTATCACTGGTAATTGCTAGGAAGTAAAATATAGATGCTGTAGCAGAAAAAGCATTCCAGAAAAAAAATGGAACACACTGCTGTGCTCATATTCAAAACAAAACTATAAATGTGTTTTGAAACTGAAGCATTTAATGAAATCCAGTGATGTGCTGAGCAACACAAACAGCTATCAAATTTTCTCCCTCTTTTGTCATAAACTTCATATACATAAAATAACACCAAAAAACAGTCAAACCAAATGTAATAAAAGTTATTGGCTGACAAAAAAGCCTAGTTGGCCAAGAAAATAATATATCCCAGAACTCATCAGCTAGATTCAGTAATAGTGGGAAAGACACACATGCCACATAAAGACACCTCTGTCTTTGCTGCCTGATAGCACCTGGTGTGGACTCTCAGGCACGGCTCATTAGACAATCACACAATCCTGACAGGAACCACGGCCACAAGAAACCAACCCCAAAGTGCCTTTAAAAAAATACATCTCTTTATGCTTAGTCTGGGAAAGGAACTTGATATTCAATGTAAGACATTCAGAAAATACGAAAAAAGATTTCAAAATCACATATTATTCCAGTTCCTTGAATTAACTCTTGATAACATTTTAGTGTATTTCCTTCTGGGTTTTTTGGGTCTGTCTATACATAAATATTTATATCTTTGTACTAATTTTTTTTACATATTCATTTTTTATTATACAAGTAACTCCGTATCATTTGTGAAAAAAATTAGGAAATACAGTTTACTAAAATAAGAAAATTAAAAAACGCCTCAGAATTCTATATCCCAGAGGAAGCCATTGTTGCCAATTGAGTGTGTACACTTCCAGAAGGTATCACACATGGCTTCTGTGTTTAGATTAAAATTCTCACTTACATACATGGGAAATTAACTATCTTGGTTTACAGATAAAAGTTGTAACAGTATTACAGGTTATCAAATAGTATTTACTGAATGAATGAATGAATTCAAGATCCTTACTGCATATTACAATTATTTTATTTTCTATTCATTTTGCTCCTTTATATACATCTTAGTAGGAAAGTAAACTCCACGAGGAAGCTTACTGACCTTTGTATCCTCAGCATCTATCATGAAGGGTACTCAATCAGTATTTTTGGATGAATGAGAGCAAAAAAACAACAAAAAAAACAACTTAGTAGCAATAAGAAAGATAGGAAATCACAGGAGTAAAAAGGTTTGAGGGAGAGACGCAGCTTATAAAGTATAAATACAATGTATCGGGATACATTTTATTTCTGAAGTTTAGAAATTTTAGTTTAAATATAACATATTTGCATAAAATGTCAGAACTATGTGAAAAAGTCCAGCAAGCTAGATATTAAACTAAATAGACTGTGGAAACTCAAACAAGTAATGTTTAAATTCAATAGACTTTATTATTATGAAGGTTATTTGTTTAATATAGGAACAATCATACAGTTTTCTTCCCTAACTGGACATTGTTATTGGTACTTCCTCTATGTTTAACAAAGGATTTGTAAAGTTTATTAACCCTGTATGGCTTTTCCAACTTCCAAAACTCCTAATCTTTCAAAATCCAGCTCAGACTTCACCACTCGTAGAAAATTTTTGGTAGGTACCAAGAGGAATTTGCTGCCCAAACTATACTCACTACCTACATACCTTATAGTGTTTGATTAGTTACATGTGTTAATTATCCTGCACTGTAATTGTTCGTACATCTTTGTCCCCTGTTAGGTAAGAATTTCTTAGGGGCAAGGTCAATAACTTAATTATCTGTATATTTACCAGTGCTAGGTTTAGGCACTGTCACAAAGCAGGTGCTCAGAAAATGTTTGCTGAATTGAATCTGACAGAAATAATGATTTCTAACTTCAAATAAAAGAACATAAAAAGAATTCTAAGAAAATATACAATCTAAACACCTTGCACATAAGCACACATCAGTACCCACAAATATTTTAAAATATTTTACTTTACCGTTAGGTCTCTGAAGGGATGTAACAGCAATCCTAAAGGAAGCTTAGCTTTGTTCAATAAAACCTGTGACTGTGGAATATTTGTCAAAGTACACCGAAATGAGCTGCAAAAAATATAGACAACACAGACTACATTAGCTATCAGAAAAAATATCCTGTAGTTGTGGTTGATAATTACAAGAACATTTAAAGGCATTAGTGAAAACCATTTGGGTATGTTCTGTAACTATAACTAGGAAGATCCTGATTAAACAGGCATGTGTGTATATATACACATATATATGTATATATACATACATATCTCCAAAAAAATGGATACACATTTTAAGAAAGGAAGAACTGTATTAAAATTGTAATACTCAATATATACCAATAACAAAAGATGAATACAAGTCATGTGTATATATTTTTTTGGTACCCACAGTATATGTACACACACACACACACACAGACACACACAAAACACATGTTGAAAGACCTAAATTACGGACTCAGCACTTTCATGGTGAAGAACAATGACTCCATTATGATCAGCATGTACGGCATAAATAGGAGGGAATAGAAAACTTGAATGAAGAAAAGGCATACCTCTGCATCTTTAGAAATGTTGTTCCTGCCCCTTTTTCACCTGATGAACTCCTGAGACTCATCAAAGTTATCGCTTCTTCTGAAACCACCCTCAACCCTGATCACAAGTCAGAAGGAATGACTTTTTCTTTTGTGCTCTGAGATCTGTTTATGCTTCTATGGTATCAATTAGTCTGATTTGCTTTAGTTGGTCGTGTACCTTGTCTGTCTTTTCTACTTGAGATCAGAGATTATTTTGTCCTTATGTCACCGTCCTTATGTCACACTATTCCTCTCAAAGAGTAAGTGCTTATAACTTACTAAGTTCTAAGTTAAGGTCAGTAGACACAGAATCAAGAAAGTAGCAACCAAAGAGGTAAGAAGGAGAAGTATGGGAAACCAGGAAAGGAATTTTAAGAAGAGTGGTTGAAAGCATGTACAGATAACCAGTTATGTCCTGATCCAGGCTGGTGGTGTTCCTTGAACACACCAGGCTGGTTCTTGCTCTGGGACCTCCACTGTTGCTCTCACTTCATTCAGATCTTTACTCAAATGTTAACTCCTTCGGAAAACATGTCCTTACTCCTCAATTAAAAACAGTCACCCTCCACCCTTACTATTCCTTACTTCATAGTAATACTCTGATATTACCTTATATATTCAGTGGTTTGGCCTCTCAGAGTATGTCTTCCCTAATAGGACATAAGCTGCATGAGATTGAGAGCTTTGTCCTATTTACTGCTTCATTCCCAGCACCAGAAACAGTGCCTGACACTCAAAGCATTCAGTCAATATTTTTTGAATGGCTATCTTAATAGCAGGCATAATTATTATTCCTGTTTTACAGTTAACAATACCAAGAATTTGAGAGGTTACATAATTGGCACAAAAATCTCATAGCTACTTATCAGTGAAATCATAGTAAGAGCCTAGGTATGTCCACCTCGAAAGCCTGTAGTCCTAATTATTCTGCTTTGCTATTTTGAAACAAGTGGTACTTTCACAGACAATAGTTTAGTGGTTACCAGAGGGTAAGGAGAGCGGGAGGTGGTAGATGAAGGTAAAAGGGATCAAATATATGGTGATGGAAAGAGAACTAACTCTGGGTGGTGAACACACAATGGGATTTATAGATGATGTATTACAGAATTATACACCTGAAGCCTATGTAAGTATACTAACAATTGTCACCCCAATAAACTAGTTAATAAAAAAAGAGAGATACTTTCACAGAAAACACAAATGTAGAAATGCACACACCATTCCCTACCTATGGACTCTCTAACACATATACATATATATACTACATTCACCTACTTAGGGAACGTCTAATTCATAGGACAAGGCTATAAATGCATATGTTTAGCGACCTGACAGCTGCTTACACACCCAAGACAGGCAGTTGTTCTCAATCTGGAATCAATGATTCTGTATTTTTATAGAAACCATCTTGGCACTGCCTTAGGCACTGATGGGGGGTTCGTGGTTAGGGTTAGGGTTAGGGGCAGAGGAAGGGGAACTCTCGGAGCAACTCCATTTTCTGTTTTCTGTATTGGAAACTAAGATTTGGGCTGAAAAAAAGAGAAGCTTGCAGTTTATTAAAAAGCTAGAAATCTGTTGCCTTAAAAAAGGAAAATACTGGTTCTAAAGAAAAGTACCAACTCTTAATGCAAGGAAGAAGATATGTTGTTTTGTGAATCAGAGTTTAGTTTGTAAAGAGAGACCAGGAGCACGAGGATGCCTTATGGGTGCAGAGGGTTATCCTATTAGGGGACAGAAGTACTGCAAGCAGGAAGAACAGAGAACTTTGGGTCTTGGAGGCCAAAAGTTCTGTGAGGTTAAGTAACAGAGCTCATCCTCCCAAAGGATACTCCAGGGTTTGGTGGCCACCAGATGGAGGCTGCGGGCTAAACTTCCCCATAAAGTGAGGAAATACTCAATAAAGGAAATCCAAATCTAAATTCAGCTGGATAAATCAGCCAGTAAGTAACAGTCTTCACATTCTATTACTAAGTGGAAAAAGAAAATTCACAGATAAACTATCTAAACCTGTTCTTCAGATCACATAACTTTGTATCCTTTTCAAGCAAAGAAAAAGGGCATACACTTTTAAAGATGCCACCTTATTTAAAAGACACCAGCAATTATTACTGATGGAAAGTGAGGGGGGAAATTTTAAGAAAAGAAAAACAGTTAGATTTGGGTTCCTGAAACCCTTCACTCAAATATAAAAAAAATGTCCCTAGCATTAGTTAATGGGAATGTGATGGGATGGAGACACAGGTGGGACAGGAACAGACAACTTACATTGAATTTTACATCCAGAACTTCTATACAAACTAAAATAGAAGTGTCCACATTAACAAAACTTCCAATCAAGGAATTAATATATTACTTTTACTTTTTTTGAGAGATATACAGTGCTTCCGACAAAGTATATTACTTACTAAAGATTGTAAAATAAATACTTACTCAGGGCTACAGTTTAATTTTTTGAGGTCTAAATTCAAATTAGGTACAGGAGCCCAAACAGGAGTCATGGGTAGAATATTCCTCTCCTGAGTGAGGTTTACAGGTCTTAGGCTTTCTGGTTGGGCAGAACTCTGAAGACTCAGTCCTCCGAAACTGGAGGACAGCTGGTTCATACCAGGATACTGCTGAGAGAGCAATTCAAAACAAAACAAAACAATATAACAAACATGAATAAAACTTATTACACTATATACAGGATTTTAACATATAGAAAAAGAAGGTAAGAAAATTTAAATCTGGCTTGGTAATAGAACAACTTAACAGGGCAGTTCAATTTAGAGCATTCTTATAAAAAAAGACCCTCAAAGAAAAACTACTGAATAAATTAAAATCTTATTAGCATGGTTAAAGCTCACAACAAAATTTTAGCAACAATGCTTTTCAACATCAAGAATTTGGTTTCTCTGAATACAGCTCATAGTGGAAAGGCTGGATAAAATGCTTATGTTTAAGTTTTTTCAACTGTCAATTTTCAGAATGAGTTGATATCATAGAAATGTACAATGATGGTCAATGAATTTTGCCATGCTCACTTTTCTTTCCTTTGTTGTATTTTTAGTATTATGAATTCACGGCTTTTTATTAACTTCAAGTGATTTAACGAATTATTCATTTTCATGCTCAAACTACCCAGTCTTTGGCCAGTGAGAGCGCCTTCAAGCTGGCCTCAGTGTCCTTTTGATATAGACCTATCAATCTTTGTTTGTTTCCTCGCTTTTTGGCATCACATTTTCTACTATTCCTCCTTCAGACTTCAAATTAGTCATATACCAAACAGGAAACTTGGTTCCTTTTAAATAGAGATGGTATCTAGAGACTAATCTGAGCAATAAAAGTGTTCACTGCTAGTGTGTTATTTATTACTTCCAATTTTACAACAGGTAGAGATACAAAACATACATTTTTAAATAGAGAGGAAAAAATAAGTTCACAGTGGCATTTCCTATTCAAATTTAAAATGTTGGAGTTTTAATTCATCTTTTTTCATTTTACACCTGTATCTCTTCTCTTTTGCTGAAAATCTTGATTCTTAATGGTAACATTAACATTACTTGTAACAGCATTACTTGTTTTACCCTATAACATATTAAAATACATTTCAATATAACATGTTATTATAAATGTAAGGTTATTAAATTAAATGCAAGATTTCTTTGCAGTTTTTTTGTACTTAGATTATATCCCACTGAGAACATACAAATACTGGGTTTTAAGAAAAACTAAAGTAATGCTTTTCTTTGTATCAGACTGTATCAACTTGATAAACATGTTCATTTGTTTTTGTTTGCTTTTCATTTTAAGGATCGCTTTTTATCTTTTTTGACTTAATGTTTTTTTAAACAAATATAATATTTATGTAATCCTAATGCCAAAACTTTACAGTAAGGTATATTCAAAGATACCTTGTTTCACTCTTGATCTCTACACCTGTATCTATTTTTATTAGTTTTAATTCTCCATTGTTTGTTTACAAATATAAACTAATGTTTACACTGCTCTAAACCTGACCCTTTTATTAATCCCAAAAAAGTGGGGCAATAATTTTATGTCTGTATACAGATTTTCTACATCCATTTTTACAGTTACCAAGCACTCCATATATGACTGTACTGCAGAATTCCTGCTAATCAATGCAGAATCATAAATTCAGGAAAGCCACTATTTTACAACCCATATTGAAATAAATGATTCAGGTAATGGTCACCTGGAACAGATGATAAACAGATATCAATAGATGATAAAGCCACTAGGTAAAAGTTTAATAAGGAACTTCACAATGAAGGGATCATGTGGTCAAGATATGAACCCATTAATCAATCCTCACACCACTAAAAGTGAGACAACCTGATATGAGTTAAGCAGAACCAAAATATATCCTACTTTGGTTTAAGTAAATAAGTAAATGAAGTAATAACCCTGAATATAATCAAATCATTAGATCTAATTTCCAATCCATAGAAAATGGAATAGAGAAACAAGTTAAATGACACCACAAGAAGCAATCAGCCAAATTCAGAATGTGGGACGTTCTATAGTAAAATACACCCAGTTTTCTCAAAAAAATCGATGGCATGAAAAAATGGACTGGAGGCTTGTGCTAAAATTAAAAAGAAAAATTAAGAGATATAAGTAAATACAATTATCTTGTTTGGATCCTGATTTGAACAAATCAACTGTTAAAAAAAAAAGTTCTGAAACAATGGGGCAAATCTCACTGTAGACTAGACTTTAAATGACATTTAGAAATTCTTGTTGATTTTGTTGGATATGACAGTGTGGTTACGCAAGAAATGCTCTTTTTCCATCCTAACTCCTCTGCCCAAGATTAGCTTTTAAATCTTCAGCAAAAAAGGGTGTATGTGTGGGGTGAGGTAGGTAAAATAAATAGCAAAATGTTGACAGTAATTGAAGCTCGTGAAGTTAAGGGGGAAAAAAAACCCAACTAGATAATAAAAAGGATTCTGAATTTTCAGTAGAGCTGTAAAGGATAAGAGAAAAATAACTGCATGGCTCAATAATAGTATATGATAGAACCCAAAACAGACCAAACTTTATAAGAATTTAAGATATAAAATAAAGGTGGAATATTTATTCAATAAGAAAAGACAGATTTAATAAATTGTAGAGAAGTTAGAGCTAACTATTTCCAGTGGAAAAATGAGATTTATCATTTATATTATGTACCAAAATAAAAACCTTAAATGCATGAAAGATGCAAATTTGAAATCACAAAAGAACTAAAAAAATATATAGCTGGAATATTTTCCTAATGTTAAGGTTAAAAAGATCTTTTAGGGGCTGGCCTGGTGGCTCAGGTAGTTGGAGCGCTGGGCTCCTAACGCCGAGGTTGCAGGTTCGATTCCCACATGGGCCAGTGAGCTGTGCCCTCTACAGCTAAGACTGTGAACGACAGCTCTTTTGGAGCTGGGCTGCCGGTGAGCAGCCAGAGGTAGGTGTGAGTGGCGAGCAGCCAGCATGAGCTGCCATGGGCTGCTTTGTGCTGCCATGAGAGGCCAGGGGCCAGCTGCCGGTGAGAGTTGCTGGGAGTGGCCAACCGACAACTGGCAATTGACTACCTCAGAGGGGGAGGGGGGTAGAGGGGGGAGCGCAAGTCTCAAAATACAAGCATGGGCCAGGGAGCTGTGTCCTACACAACTAGACTGAGAAACAATGGCTTGAACCGGAGTGGGGAGGGAGGTGGAAGAAAGAGGGGGGAAAAAAAAAGATCATTTAAAGAATACAAAGGTAAAGACAAATTATCACTATATAAAATTTAAGTATTTCTCCAATGCCAATGCCAAAAAAATACCATTAAAATTAAGAACAAATGTAAAGCTGGGGGGGGGGGGGAATTGCAATATATATGAGACAAAAGGTTAATATACTCATTACAGATAGCTTGTACAAACCAGAAGAACTGAACAGAGTGGTGAAAGAATCTAAACAGGGATGGACTTTGGTAAAGAAACAAATGACTAATTCTTGGCATACTCAGAAATGGGCAGTCATATACACTTTTAGTGGAAATTATAAATTGGTACACTATTTCTGCATATCTGACCACCTAATACTGATCAACGACTGTTCAACATCACCATCAGGCAATTGAACTTAACATGGCCAACTCGATTCCCATTCCCAGATGATTCCTCTGTCTTCACCATTTAAATAAGTACACTACCCTTTACCCAGTTACTCTGCCAAAAACCTAAGAGTTATCCTTGATGCCTTCCTTTCTTTCACCTACCACATCTGATCCAACAAATCAAATAATATCCCTTATCCATCCACTTTTCACTGCCTCCTCTAATACTACCTTAGAACAAAGTACTAGGTTGGTGCAGACGTAATTGCAGTTTCGTACAATGAATTTTAAATCATTATAACTAGGCTCAAACACAACTTTATGAATCAAAATAGGAACCATTACAATCAACACATTTTTCCCAACAAGAATTAAGTTTATTTATTCCTGTAGCATAAAACTCCGTGCTTCAGAATTCGATGAACTCTTGGAAAGCATTCTCTGCATCTTGCTAGTTGTGGAAGCGTTTTCCCCGCAAAAAGTTGTCAAGATGCTTGAAGAAGTGGTAGTCGGTTGGCGAGAGAGGTCAGGTGAGTATGTGCATGAGGCAAAACTTCGCAGCTTAATTCGTTCAACTTTTGAAGCATTGGTTGTGCGATATGCGTTCAGGCGTTGTCGGTCGAGCATTGTCGTGGAGAAGAATTGGGACCTTTTTGTTGACCAATGCCAACTGCAGGTGTTGCAGTTTTCGGTGCAACTCATCGATTTGTTGAGCATACTTCTCAGATGTAATGGCTTCACAGGGATTCAGAAAGCTGTGGTGGATCAGACTGGCAGCAGACCACCAAACAGTGACCATGACCCTTTTCTGGTGCAAGTTTGGTTTTGGGAAGTGCTTTGAAGCTTCTACCCTGTAGATTTTATATGACAACTGGTGAGCTGGTCTTCACCAGTTGTCATATAAAATCCACTTTTCGTCACATGTCACAATCCAATCGAGAAACAGTTTGTTGTTGTTGTGTAGAATAAGATAAGACAACACTTCAAAATGATTTTGTTTTGATCTGAGGTCAGCTCATGAGGCACTCAATTATTGAGCTTTGTCACCTTTCCAATTTGCTTCAAATGCCGAACGACCGTAGAATGGTCGACGTTGAGTTCTTTGGCAACTTCTCGTGTAGTTTTAAGAGGATCAGCTTCGATGATTGCTCTCAATTGGTTGTTGTCAACTTCTGATGGCCGGCCACTACACTCATCTTCAAGGCTCTTGTCTCCTTTGCAAAACTTCTTGAATCACCACTGCACTGTACATTTGTTAGCAGTTTCTGAGCCAAATGTGTTGTTGATGTTGTGAGTTGTTTTATGACCCATTTTGAACTCGAATATGAAAATAGTTTGAATTCGCTTTTTGCCTAACATCCTTTCCATAGTCTAAAATAAATATAAAATAAACAACAAGTAATGTCATTAGCAGAAAAACATAAAGCGAGAAATGCGCATCAAAATGATGTATAATATAACAACATTTAAGAATGTATTCCAATATCAAACGGCAAATTTCAACAATGCAAAAACCACAATTACTTCTGCACCAACCTAATACAATCATCTACCTCCAGGATTACAGCAAAGCTTCCATTTATTTCCCTGTTTCCATTTTTGTCTTTTCAGATACTTTCTATCCCTAATCCATTCTTCACACAGCAGCCCCCAAAATGATTCTCTAAATATGTAACCAGATATCATTCCTTTACATAAAATCCTCAGTGTCTCCCCTCTCTGCCCCTGGGGTAAAACCCAAGCTTCTGACTACGTTCCCTAGTTCTCTGATCTCATTTCTATTACTCTTCTCATTGCTGATGAGTTCCAGCCACACTGGGCCTCTATTCCTGTAACACGTCAAAATTGCTTCTGCCTTAAGTCTTTGCAGGTATGTTTCCTTAGCCTGAAATGCTCTATCCCCACATTTTTCCATGACTGGCTTTTCTTGTCATTTAAATGTTAATTCAAACGTAACTTCTACTTTCCTATTTTCCTATTGCATTATCTCCAATCCGAGCAATTTCTTCTACATGCCTACTTTACAGCACTCGTAACTATTTGAAATACCTCATGAATTCGTTGATTTACTTTTTATTGTTCCATCAATCCTGCTCCCTCAAGTTTCTTGAGAGCAGGAATTTTGTTTCGTTTCCTCTTGTATCCTCAGTGCCTAGAATAGTGCTGCCACATGGTAGGAATGGAGTAAGTTTTTCTACAATGAATAGGTAAAGAGAAATTCTAGTCTTGTAAAATTAGCTGTTTTGATTCAGTAATTCCACCTAAAGAAACTGCATCTAAAGAATAAAACACATGCATAGAGGAGTGTGTGTGTGCGTTGATTTTGATACTCAGTTTTGCCCAACAATGGTTGTTTATAAAACATTATGCAACTATCAGATGAAGGATATGTAATAATATAAAAGGTTGCCTCTTATGCTATTAAAGAAATAAAAAATTTCTAAAACAATATCTACATTTATCAACTTCTTTTATTTGTTTAAACAAGTCATTTGGATGACAAGCATCTTTATTAGCTTTCACCCTACCCCTGGAATGCACAGCATGAAACTTGAAAGGATAGACTCCTAGTGTTGCTGTTTACATCTTAATGGTTGGAATACTGGTTATTTATTTTCCTCTTTTTGCTTACCTGCATTTTTGCTCCAAAAGATGCATTAGAGCTGATGGTCTAGCTAAGTCTTATTTTCAGGGAAACATAGTAGTAAACAGGTAAGAATTTAAATGTACGTCCTAGCTTTAATCATTATTGTTTTAATCATTATAGCTTTAATCATTATTGCTCACTGATCCTAAAGCAGTAGTGTCCAAAAGACTATTTTAAATTAGGATTAGACAAAAATAAATGGCTGCTGTGTAATCTTGCTTAGAGAGATACATATATCAAATCTGCCTTTGATTTTCTTCTGCACAAGTCCCTACCAGCTAAAGAAAGGAAAAAAGTGTTTAATTCTGAACTGCAAGGACTTTCGTATTCTCAGAACTAAGCCTGGTCTTGGAGAGATGATTTCCTTATCTGAGTCTCCATTTCTTTACTTAAATGATGAAAGGAAGGTGATTGTACAAAAAGTCAAAATTCCAAGCGATGACAAAGGTGAGAAATAACTGGAACTCTCACACACTGCTAATGTGATGTACAAATTGGAATGTCTTCTTTGGAAAACTGTTAGGCATTAACTGCTAAGGTTGAACATATGGAGACCCCATGACCCAGTGTTTCCACTTCTAGATATATACATATTTATTTAAAAGACATGAACAGAAATATTCACAACAGTACTACTCGTAATAGCCCCCAACTGGAAATTTACCCTAATGAACATCAACAATAAAACAAAGTGGTATATTCACATAAAGGAGAACTTTATAACAATGAAACAAATGAACTACAAGCATACAATAAGCATAATGTTGAGCAAGAGTCTAGACAACAGCACATATAGTATCATTCCACTTATATAAAGTTTAAAAACAGGTAAAACTAATCTGTGGGATCAGAAATCAACTGTCAGTTGTCAACTTGTTTGGAGGGTTAGTGACTAGAAAAGACACCAGAGTCTTCTGGTTGTTGGTTAATGGAGTGTGTTCAATTTGTAGAAATGTATCAAGCTGTATGCTGTTAATTTATATACTTTTACATAATATGGATTATATTTCAATAAAAGGTTTTAAAAAATGAGAGTTGGGAGTAGATGATCTTTAGCAGTCTACTTCTAAAGCTTTGGTTTTATGATGCTCATTTCAACTGTGGTTAATAACTAAAGTTTTTTTTCAGTCTGTTTCTGTCCCCTTTAACCAAACTCCTCTAATCTAAAGCTAGAGTATAAAATGGATTGTGATAACAGAAGAATAGAATGAGGCTATATTAAAAATCTAGTATATTAAATATTAACTTTTACTTTTATTCCAAAGACAATCTCTTAACCTCTCCTATGTCAAGGGTCAGCAAACTTTTTCTGTAGAGGGTCAGACAGTAAACACTTTCAAAGTTTTAAGAGCCACATGGTCTCTTTTGCAACTACTCAACTCTACCCTTGCAATGCCAAAGTTGCCATAGATAATACGTACATAAAAGAATGCATATGGCTGTGTGCCAATAAAAGTTTTTTGTGTGTTTTGGGTTTTTTTTGTTTTTTTTTTTACCAAAAACGGGAGCAGGCCATAGTTGGCCCAAAGGACTTTTTCCTGATGTCATTATAAAAAGCCACTTACTATTTCAAAATAATTTTTTTCCTTGCCCAACACTTCCTCCAAGAACCAGATTCTTTCTTTGAACTTGGTTTTCTTCTCATAAAAATAAATGAAATGTTATGATCCCAAACAGTAATTTGCCTAAAGCACATGAGTCAGATAAGAATAACTAAAAAAGTGCTTAATCTGGCCCAATAAAGCTATAAAGAAAAATCTAACAAAATGGAAGGCAGGGAAGTTTGTACTAACCAACTTTATTTCTGTAGTGGCTCGCCCAGTTTTCTTCTTCCTTCATAGCCTTAATTCTAAGATTAAACTCCAGAAACAAATGGTATTTCTATTTCCCTCTAATATTTATTCTTAGTTTACCATAAGATGAAATTTCTATAAGGTTAGTCTACTAAGAGCTGTTTTTTAAAATAAGTATTTATTTAAAAATACCTGTTACATTTGTACCTTCTGTTCTGTATTATTAAATTGAGATGGCAGTTGAGACGTGACTCCAAACAAGGTCACGTCAGAATGGGTCATAACAGTAGTTAATGAACATAATCATTAACAAGCATTTATGTATGTGGAGGCTTTCACCAGCTCAGTTACAGGTCATGGAGGTTTCTTCAAGTTAAAAGTGGGAAGCAAAATCCCAAACCACATTTATACCTTTTATTTTTTTTTTTTTGAGGAGAAAACAAGCTTAGTTATACAGAATTTGAAAAAAACACACGTCTAGTTTAATTTCCTGGTTAATAAAATTAATACCAGTGCATTGCAGAGACTGAAAATAAAAGTAAAACATAGAAAAGAAAAATCACAGCTAATATCTTGATTCAAATATAACCTCTTTAAAAATTTGATATTTTTATCTTTTTTTCCCCTTCTTTTGTCTCCCACCCCCAACTCCGGTTCAAGCCATTTTCAGTTTAGTTGTGTAGGACACAGCTCCCTGGTCCATCCTGGTACTATGAGCCTTGCGCTACCCCCCGGGCTGAGGCAGTCGGTCGCCAGTCATAGGCCACTCACAACAGTGGCCATTCATGCAGCCACTGGCCGCTCGTGGTGGCACACAGTAGCCCACAGCAGCACACAATAGTCCTCGGCAGCTCACACCAACCTCTGATTGCCCAGATCAGGGAGAGCTGTTGTTCACAATCTTAGCTAGAGGGCATAGCTCACTGGCCGAAGGTGGTAATCGAACCAGCAACCTCGGCATTAGGAACACAGCACTCCAACCACCTGAGCCACAGGGCCAGGCCCTGTATTTCTTTTTATCTTTT
Organism: Rhinolophus hipposideros; assembly: GCF_964194185.1. Classification (NCBI taxonomy): domain Eukaryota; kingdom Metazoa; phylum Chordata; class Mammalia; order Chiroptera; family Rhinolophidae; genus Rhinolophus; species Rhinolophus hipposideros. The sequence continues at coordinate 81,694,226 of NC_138047.1, read as the reverse complement.
TCTATGTATGCACACACAAAAAAACACTGGAATCAAATTCTACATATGTTTGATCTAGACTTACCTATATTTGTACCTATGATCCATTTGAATCACCAGGGATTGTTAGAATTGATTAAGTTTCACAATTTTTAGAAATGTAATGTCTCTCTATAACTATATACATACTTGAGCATACGGCTGGAATCCAGAATACACTGGGCTACTGGGCTGTACTCCAGAACTCAGTGGTGCTGCAGCATTCTGGTAACCAGGCTGAAGAGTAGGATAACCATACCCAAATGGTTTAGCCATTTTTGAAGACTGGGGGACAGCAGGCACTGGAGCTGGAGCGGGGTCAGATTCAGGAGCGGGATCAGGAGCAGGGCTGCTTGCTGATGAAGAAAGCATATCTAACAAAGGGAAAAACATGGTTAACACCTGAAAACCTGACTCTATAAAGACTTGACTCCTGGAACTCCTTTGGTGTTCCCATTTTTTTTTCCAACTTTTTATTATGAGAAGCTCTGAACATACATAAAAGTAGAAAGAACGGAATAATAAACCCCACACACCCATCACTCGGCTTTAATCATCAATATTTTGCTAATCTTGTTTTATGTTTCCACCCCATCTTTATTTCATAGTGAAGTATTTACAAGACAACCTTATATTTTGTATCACTTCACCGACAAATACTTCATTAGGTCTGTATTTTTAATAGATAAGTGTTTTATATTTATACCGTATGTCATATATATGATATAAATATATATATAAATATGATATAAATGTAAAAACCTTATCTATATATAATAAATATAAAAACCGTGTATCTGTTTATCTATTTACTGGGGGTGCCAAAAAATGCATACACATGATTTGTATTCCTCTTTTGTTATCAGTATATATTGAATATTACAATTTTAATTACAATTTAATACAATTTTAATACAAAGTTTTTTTCCTTTCTTAAAATGTGTATACATTTTTTGGCACTCTGTATGTACCTGTGTGTGTGTGTGTGTGTATGTATGTGTGTATATAAATAAATACAGTTGTTTTCCCTTTTACTCTTTAAACAGGAATGGGGCTTACAAGCAGGAAATGAAGCAAAGCAATGAAAAGGGTGTCAACTACTCTTTAACGTGCCTTTTATCTGACCCTGCTGTTTATAAAAAAAAGTCCATGGAAAGAGTGGCATATTTCTATAGTCCTCTAGAAGTCTGCATTATTTGCAGAGGCAAAAAAGTGAAAGTACGAAGGACAGTATCTAGAATAGTGTCCAGCTCCTAAAACAATGTCTGGTGTGTAACAGATGCTAATTAAAATTTAATGAATGAATGTTCTTCCTTTATTTAAATTTAAAATAAAAACTAAAATTTGATTAAAACTGAAAAAAAAACTTTAATCATATACAAGAATAACAAGAAGAAACCCTAAAAATTACTCTACTATATGTAACCATTATTAACATTTTGGTATACCGACTTAGTTTTTTTCTTCAAGTCAAAGCTATTATATAGATGTCTTTATAGATTTGTTAAAAAATACTTATGTTTTTCATATAAAAATTATAGTCCTCACCAGCAATCAGACTGAAAAAATTTGTTCTCAAAAACATCCGACTTTAAAAAATTTATTTTTTAAAAGTTTCTTGAGGGATCACATCTTTCTACTGACTCTATTGGCTCTAATTTTGAACATACATTCCTAGACATTCTGCTATTATATTGAGTTAATTAAGCAAGGCGTGGCTTTCTGGTAACCTCCCAGACTTAAAAGGACAAGAGCTTCAGTGCAGTGTCGTATCCTTAGATAGTCTGCTCATCCCATCTCACGGTGACGGGGACTATAAATGGGAAGGTCTCTTACCATGACAATAGTCATCCGTGTAAGATTTTAAGAAAGAACTAGAGTCACAAACATAGAGGTCTAAAACTTTTCCCCTTCTTTAAGAAATGGACAATATTTCATACATTTCTACAGCCCTAAAATCTACCCTAGTGCCTGATATATAGTAAATTTCAATTCACTTAATCTTACTGTTACAGATGTTCACATCTGTTTATTGTTGGTGCAGTATAAATAACTAGAAAACTTGCTGTTTCACTCATGTACTGTCAAAGCACAGTTCATAAGATTAAAAATTGTTGATGAACGAAAACAGACAAGCAAACCAAGGTCTAATTCCAAGGCCATGATCTTTTAACTACACCACATTGGACGTGTCACTTCAGGTTAATTTGAAGTGCATGAAGTACTATATAGTTATAGCATTCATTTTTTAGTGAATGAAGTAATTCTTATCCCCTATTTTGATGACAGTGATTGCTCCTGGAATGGTCCACAACTTCTCTCTCTCTCTCTCTCACACACACACACACACACACACACACACACACACACACACACATCCCTAGGGAAAAATATCCTTAATCACACAAAACTAAGTAGTTTATTCAAGTATTCTGAAACATTAAAAGGGAATTCTATACTAAGCTGAGAAGATTAAAGTTTTTTACTGATTCATAGGATAATGACAGCAATTTAGTGTGTTAAGTACAGCACAATCCAACTTCCATCCTGGATTATTACCAAAGTGACAAGAAATAAAGAGAAGGGCAAAGTTACTTGTTCTGTTAGTCCTGAAGTTTGGAATCATTAAAAATAGAAAGAGAAAACGAGAAAGGTCAGGTGTGGTTGTCAGGTGACAGAAGTGCTAGGAATGATACGTAGGAGACAGGCGAATCAGGAAATCACAGTACAAGATATAATGAAATGATTATTAATTATAAAAGTTAAGTTTGTATTGGTTTTTTTTCAGTACTATCCACTATTCCTGTTTGTATGTAATGACCAAAGTTATTTGCAGATACGGTTAAAATTAATGCCTCCAAAAAACTACACCCAAGTTGGTTAGTCTATTTACCTGGTGGAGGCAGCCAGGAGCCATAGGGGGAGTAAAGAGTCAAAGAATATTTATATTCAGAGGCTAGTTGGAAGGAATTCAAGTACCTAAGCATGAGAACAGAAATATAAAATTTATTTAAGGAGTTATTAGCATAAAAGTTGAAAGGAAAAGAGAAAAATTATTCATTATTAAAAGTCTCTTAGAAGGAGGAAAAAGATAGAGCCTGATAACAAAAATAATAAAATTTCTTAGTCCTCCCACAAACAACATTCATAGTTATTCTATAACAATTAACACTTAAATTAAGGCTGAAAAATACCAGGAAAACGTCCCCTTTTTTCTTGTTAAAAATATAGCTTACTAATTATGTATATTATATGTTCGTGTTTAAAAGCAACTGATAGTACCGTTCAAATAAACACAAAACAAATTACCTGGGTAGCTGCCTCCTTCTAGGGCATCATAACTGTTGGGCATTGGAGAAGCACTGCTTGTGGTAGAAGAGCTGTCAACACCTAAAAGGAAAACCAAAGCATCTACTAAGTTTAAAATGATAACGTATCCCAGAGCAGCCTTAAGCAATTTTGAAAAAGTTTGCTGACTCTAGTAAAAGAGTAAAATGGCGGCTGTTTAAAGACATTTTAAAAATACATGTATAAATGTAAGAATAGGGGATAAAAATAGGGAGAATATGGAGCTGATGAGTGAAATAAAATTTAATCAAACACATGTGATGACATCTGAGAGAAGAGCAGATACCAAACTACTCAAAATAGTCAAGTACACAAATATAAATTTTAGACTGACAGAAGTATTAATACAGTTACACTTTAAAAACTGCACCTATCAAATTGCAAGCTATTAAATATAATTTATCAGTATTAGGACATTGTAAGATAAATTAAATTGTAATGACTTTTGTAACAGTACAGCTGTGTAAGTTCCTTATAAAAGAGAAGTCTATGGCTTGGGATACACAACAATCAAAATGACAGAACTAAGTAGAGATGGTGGATGCAATACATTGTGAATGTATAAATGACACTGTATTGGAAACTTTTACATGATTAATTTTATATTATGTGAACTTCATGTAATATGCCAAGGTATTTCCATTGGGAAAGAATATTCTTTTCAACAAATGGTGTTGGGACAACTAGATATCCACAAGAAGAGTAAAGTTAGACCCCTTCCTTACACTTTACATTAAAATTAATTCAAAGTAGATCACAGACCTACATGTAAGCACTAAAACTATAAAACTCTTAGAATACAGGAGTAAATCTTCATGACCCTGGATGAGGCAATGGATTCTTAGATATAACATCAAAGGCACAAGCAACAAAAGAAGAGGTAAATTGGACTTCATCAAACTTAAAACTTCTGCGCTCCAAACAATACCATCAAGAAAGTAAAGAGACATCCACAGAATGGAATATATTCTACAAAATGAAATATTTGGACACTATTTGCAAATCATATATCTAATAATGGTCTAGTATCCGAAATATATAAAGAACTCTTATAACTCAACAATAAAAAGACAAATAACCAAATCAACAATGGGCAAAGGATTTAAACAGACATTTCTCCAAAGAAGATAAACAAATGGCTAATAAGCTCATGAAAAGATGCTCAATATTACTGGCCGTTATGGAAATGAAAATCAAAACCACAACGAGAAGATACCACTTCACACCCACTAGGGTGGTTATAGTTAAAAAGATAGTTTACATCAAGTTTGGGCAAGGATGTGGAGGAACTGAACTGTCATGAGACTGTAAAATAGTACAGCCACTTTGGAAAACAGTCTGACAGTTTCTCAAAAGGTGACACGTAGAGTTACTATACGTTCTGGTGCTTCCACGCAAGAGAAATGAAAACAGATCCCCCCACAAAAAGTTGTACATGAATGCAGTATTATTTATAATAGCCACAAAGTGGAAACTCAAACGTCCATCAACTTATGAATAAATAAATGTGACATATGAACACAATGGACTATTATTTGTCAATAAAAAGGAATGAAGTAGTGATACATGCCACAGCATGAATGAACCTTGAAAACATTATGCTAAGAGGAAGAAGCCAGTCACAAATAATCACATATTATATGATCAAAATAGACAAATCAATAGAGACAAAATGTAGATTAGTGGTTGTCTAGAGCTGTGTGTGTGTGTGTGTGTGTGTGTGTAGGGGGGTAGGAATAAGAAGTGACTGGAGTTTCTCTTTGGGGGTGATGAAATGTTCTGGAATTATACAGTGATGGTTACACAACTTTGTTAATATAGTAAAAACTGCTAAACAGTACAACTTAAATGAGTGAATTTTATGGTTTGTGAATTATATCTCAATAAGCTCTTATAAAAAATACCATAGCATTCTCTCTGATCAAGAACAACTTTTACATGTAAATATCAAGAAATACTTATTCTTGAAAAAAATTAAGTCCAAAGATAAAAGATTATTTACATATCAAATTATTTCAAGAAAACATACTGCTACCTAATTATGTTGCTTAGCTTCTTTCATGTCAAATCAAGTATTAATGCTCAAAAAATACTGCTCATTTTAATAATAATGTTATAATCAATAAGCTTTAAAGTATTATTTTCATAGAAATATTCTGATTTGTTTATTGAATGATTTGAAATCTGTTAGTTTAAAATTCACTTTCAGAAGAAGAGAATAAATGCAAATCTCTATTTTGGACTTGTTAAAACATCAAAGCAATAATAAAAGTTATAAATCTAGATGAACCACTAAACTAAACAAGTAGACTCACACTTTGCTAAAACGTATTGTTTAGATTAATTCTAATTTGGTCACACCATCACTGCCAACATAAATCAAATAGGTACTTTTTTTTTAAAGGTATATCATGAAACTTACATGTTAATACTCTGAACATGCTTAAAAACACCTTTATTAATTCCCCTATCACCTTATAGAATAAGGTCTAACAGCCTTTGTATTGTCATGAAATAACTTCAAAATTTGGCTTCCACCTGTTCTTTTCACCTCCCTCTCTTACCTGTTTTTGTACCATCTTTCCTTCTATAATACTTTATGCTTCAGTCACACCAAACTTCTCACTCTACACCCAACACACCATTTTTTCCTGTTTTTATGCACAATACATGTTGGCGCAATAGCCTAGATTTCCCTTCGCCATGTGGCAAGTTTCAACTCATCTTCACATCTTCCATGAAACCTTTTTGACATGGTCATAGAAAATCATTTCCTCTCCTATGTAGGGACATTTTCTCGACCCTGAATTATTGCACTTTGCAAGTTGTATTGTAACCATGTATGTATCTGTTTCCCTAACACGTTATAAGTATATGAAGACAGCTAAACTATTGTATTGATCTTTGGAACCATTATACCAAGCAAAATCCTGCTTTCTGCACGCATGCAAGCTGGTTTCTAGTTGAAGGAACAGCTTTGGTACTTGTCCCCACTCTTAAACCTTACATAGGCACAGTTTACCTCAGTCACTTCACGCTACAATTAGTGATAATAAATATTCTGAGAACAAATGGGGGGGATGAGTCTGAATGCAGTACTTGGGAAGAATTTTCCCTCATTCTTTTGCTGGCTTCTATGTCACACATTGAAAGAAGAAAAGGAGGAAGAAGAGAGGAGCTGAAATCTGAGGAAGTAACAAGGGGGAGAACAGTTTGTAAGACTAGCTCAGAATCCTTGAAGTTGGGGAAAAGTAACAGGATGCTTTTAAGCCTTTCAAAAAAGACTTAAATATTTTCTCCCTAAAAGACAAGCAACATGGGTCAACGAAGTCCAATGCACCTACTGGTATGTCGTAACTTGAAATTAACCAGATAATTTGAAATTTTATTTCCTCATAACTTGCATAAAACATGGAAAAAGTCTAATTCAAATTCCATCTCCATCACTTATCAGTTGAGAGAAAATGGACAAGACACCTAACATCTCTTAATCACTTCTTACTTGTTAACAACAGATTTTAAAACACCTACTCCACAGGGCTACTGTTAAAATTAAACTGATATAACAGACATAAATAAACAAGGTACTAGCCACACTCAGGAAATACTCATTTTCTCTCTTCTCTCCCTCCCTCTCCTCAAACAATGCTACAAATGGGGGGAAAGAGAAAAAACAAGAACCTCTTAAAGCCAATTAAAGCCAATTGTTTTTTCCCCAACTCCAACCAAACATTCCTTAATATTTATCACTGCTAACACAATTACTTTGGATTTGTAAAAAACGGTTTCCTTCTTTTGGTAATGCTATGCTATACTCTCCCTCTCCAACCTTCCTGCTACCTAGGCCTAAGAACTCATTTTTCTCAGTGGATTATTCCAAGAGCCTCAAGTTTCTACATACTCCAATGCATTCTTCTGTAAGAGATCTTTCTAAAATGCAATTTTGGCTATGTTTTTCCCATGTAAACTCCTTAAATGACTCCTCACTACCTTCAAGATAAAATCCAAACACCTTAACTTACTGAAATACAGTAAGCCCTCACCTAACGCTAGTGATAACTTCTACAACTTTAAGAAACAACTTTAAGTGAAACAACGTATATGTAATGAAATCAATTTGACCACAGGCTAACTGATATAAACAAGAGTTAAGTTCCTACGGCATCTCATCAATATAAGAAAATGATGTTATTCCAGGACCGGTTGTACAAGGTTCTTAAAGATCTTACCCAGCCATCCTACCCAAGCTAACTCAGTTCTTCTGTCCACTGTCCTTTGCAGACCATAGGTCCCAAATTCACTCCAGTTCCCCAAATATGCCATCTTCTCTCATGCTTCTTGCTTTGTTTTCAAAAGTACCTCTGCCTCTCCCCAGATCTCTCCTCACTAATTCTACCTTCTCCTTTTAGATTCAGCTCAGATAACCACTAGAGCATCTTCCATCATCCCATCCTACATTTGGTTCCAGATTCTCCCATGTATTCCTAGAAAACACTATGATTAACATAGGACTTACTGTAATTTTGTTCTATATTCTAATCTAGACTGTGAGCTCCTTGGGTTTTTAATGAAGTTTACAAATGGGGCATTATCAAATAATGTTTATAAATTGGTTGTTCAGAACTCAGATACACTTTTTCAGAGAATAATGAAATAACTGGTACTTGTTATACCAAGTTGGTTTACAGACATTTATAAAATCCATAATCCATTATTACTGATTAAATACTATATATCTGCAACAGGCTAGAAAAAATAAAAAACAGTTAATTAGATTTGGGACTGGCCTAGACATCCAATCACCATTTGAACACTACTTCTATTTGAAAGTACCTTTTGAATTCTAACTCTAAACACTGGTACCAAATCTTCTTCCACTATAGCTCCGAATACTCTGCTGCCTCTTGCTGTACAGAAAGACGGAGCTTCCAGCTATAGCAATCTTATATACAGGATGTTCTCAACCTGGATGTTCAGGTAACAGGTACACCTACAAATACACTACATTTTCGTTTTAATGTATAAGAATACCAAAAACTCTCCAACTAATACTTTTCTTGATGGCATAGATACCCTTTTATATCCTTCATAGACCCAGAATATGTATTAAATTTGTGAAATTTTAAAGCTATATTAAATATGTATCGAATTCAATTGAAAGATATTTACTTAATAAAATAGTATAGTATATTCATTAAAAGGAAAAATAGGTTTGAACCCTTTTAAGGATTCTCTTGGGGGCTGAGGGAAAAGGGAGATAATTAGTCAAATAGTACAATCTTCCAGTTATAAGATGAATAAGTTTGGGGGAATTTAATAATGTACAGCATGGTCTTGTACTTAATAATACTATATTATTTATTTCAATTTAAAAGAAAAGAATTCTCTTTGAAAGTTGAAGCTAAGCACGCCAATATTGTCTTGTTATCTATAGGAGTTGATTGACTTGTTCTGAGTCAAACTATATTACCTTCAAACATACCCAAGCAAACCATAAACATATCATTATCTCTGATGTAGTGCCTGGCACTGAATAATTACTATTAGTCTGTGTGAAAATCAAGCAAAAACTGACCAGCACCTTAAAACTCATTATGAAACATCAAAAAAGTATTCTTTCCAACATCACAAAATATAGCATCAAGCTATCTCATTACCAGAGTTATGGGAAATAGCTTCCTGTTACCTGGCCTCTTCCCAACCTGAAAATTCCCTAGAGGAAAGGTGATTGGGAATATGTACAGCAGGTGACAGACATTAGCTGCTCCAGAGGCTAGGGCTGATCACAGCCTGGAGTCTGAATTAGACTTTGTCCCCCACACCCCCCTTTTATTACACTTCTCAATTTTTCTTACTGCTTATTCCCTTTCCCATTTTCTAGTCAGTATTCATTACTATTACAAGTATAACAATACTTGTCTGCATTACTGTACCTAAAACTAGTGTAAATTCCACTCTAGCACTAACTAAAGGAATGAATACTTATGACTGAATAAGCTCAAAAAGGAGGGAAGAATTTAAGATAGAACCATTATGGAAACCTGATAGATAGCATGTTATTTGCTCAACCTTTCTTTAATTTTATTTTCCAAAAATTCTGAACTTTTAGAAGCTTAAAATATAAGCTTCTAAAATATAACACTGTTCCTAATACGAAATCCTATTTTACTTCCACGTATGAATTTATGAGGAAAGTTTAAAAAGGAAGCCTATTTGTAGCACGTAATTTAAAAAATCTAATTAGATGGCTTAACGTAAAATTGGAACTGCAATCAAATAGTTTTCTTTTAAAACTGAAAGTTTAAAACAAATATTCCTGTACTTGACAGCTGGATAGACTTGCTGTCAAGGAAATCCCAAGCTTTAACAAATGAAAATCTACAATAAGTACAAGAAGGACCGGATAATATATACATTAAATGATAATACTAATTTGTGGCCTGGGAAGAATGACCCACCAGTTGCAACAACCACACATCACAACCACATCTTGGCTTCTACAACACCCTTCTCCACTAAAGGAACCAGGACTTCTTGGAGAAATGCCTCATTCAAGGGTTGCAGCAACGTAAGTACAAGATGAGCTCGGAAGATCTTATTGAGGCCTTAAGGTACTTAAAGTAAGTGCTTAAAGATTCATGAGAACATTTTTAAAAGACAGTTAGTTAGAAGGAGCTGCCACTGGCCATGTCTAGGACAAGTTGCTATCAAAATAACTAGTGATCGTAATGGATTATAACCCACTGAATAAAATAAGAATTCACAAGTCAATATGAACCCAAAAATAACAAGGGAGAAGGAAATCCTCCCCTAAAATGAAACCTCAACTCATAAATATAGGAGAAATATTGGAATTAGAAAATCATCAATGAATGCTAAAACTAATGTTTAGCATGAGTTTAATAAAGAACAGGACATAGACATAGTATCAAAAAATCTCCCTCAAATAACTTAATAATTTTAAGGGTGAGAAGTAGGACAAGCTGGAGAACTCTGGGAGACATATCTCATCAAGTGATCAGTTAACATTATCAATATGGAAACAAATTGAAAACTGACATCATGTGCCTCAGAATGCACTGATAACACAGTACTTCAGTGGTAATCCTGCCAAAAATGCATGACTTGAATCTAATCACAAGGATACATCAAATAAACCCAAACTGAGCAACATTGTACAAAATAACTTGCCTATATTCTTCAAAAATATCAAAGTGAAGAAAGAAACAGAAAGGGTAAGGGATTATTTCTTTAGTCTAAATAGAAATGACAACTAAATTCAATGCAATTAAATTCATTGGATCCTGGGCCATGAAAACAGCTATAAATGACCTACTGAGGTTAATTGTTGAGATTTGACTATAGACTATGTAGCAGATATTACTGTAATTAGTGTCCAATTTCCTGAGAACTGTATTGTGTTTATGTTATATAAGACATTGTCTTTATAATTAGGAAATATGTACTGAATTATTTAGCGGCAAAGGTTCATGATATCTGCAACTTACTTTCAAATGATGTAGGAAAAAAATACATAATTATAAAGCAAGTGGGGCAAAAATGGTTTATCTAGGTAAAATGGATATGGGAGTTTCTCTTACTCTTTTAATGACTTTTCTATAAATTGAAATTGTGTAAGATAAAAATTACAAAAAGTTCAGAAAAGTAGACGTGTATTTACATATTTAGAATAAGAAAAATTACTCCTCCTCTGGAAACCTCTATTTTCACCCCCTGCCCATCATGCATAAGAATTTGAAATTAAAAATTCACAGGTAATAGAAACTTCTGGTCAAATGGACTGTTTATAGAGCAAATCCTTCCACTCAATAATAAAGATAGCAGGAGAATCATGGTCATATATAATAAATTGAAAAGATCATTAACTTATTGGTTCAGTCTTAAACTATTAGAATTAATGGAAGAACTGAACTACTTAATGTTCAGCAGTGTTCTACTAAAGGCAGAAAAGATATTTAAAAGGTGGCAACACATAATCCTATGAACTATTTCTTCTACTAGCAAGATGGGAACTACTACTTCATGAAGCAGGAAAACAACTACAAATTTGGGGCTTTCTAAGTATATAAGTGCCAAAAAGACCTCAAAAAAACATCCTATTTCTCTATCACTATTATAAAACCCAACTGGTTAATTTCATTAGACTAAAGTAGCATGCAAAGCAGAAAATAAAACATCGCTCCTAAAAGGGTGTTGTCAAGAGCAATCATCAGCCAAAAGCTTCAGTCAGTGCTCTTTCTTTAGCGTGACATGAGAGGAAACGCTTTTCTGAAAGAAGAAAGCACTCTAACATATGAAAGATGTACCGTTACTCAATGAAATGGTAAAGATGTCCAAAGGAAGAAAAACAAAACAAAGAAGCAAAACACCTCATTTCAAGTGACCCCCAACCTTCTATAACCCAAACCAAGCAAATTCATTGAGCTAAATCTGCAACGATACTTTTTTTTAAAAGGCTAATAGGACTGTGGACATTATTTAAAAAAAAAAAAAAAAAAAAAAAAAACTTGAGTAGGAAAAGATCAAGAACTGGTGTAAAGCTAAAGCAGACCTGCTTCCTCATCCTCCTCCTCTTCCTCATCATCGGAAGTTGATGACAAGGGAGTTGGTGCGGAGCTAGCTTGATTATTAACATAGTCACCATACTGCATGCCTGTAAAGTGGAAAGCACAAACACAAGAGTCAAACCAACAGGAAAGATGAGAAGTAAAATTTGACATTGCATTAAAAGTGAGAAAGAACTCTGACATTACAAAGAGCATTCCTGCATGCATGTTAATATTAACAAATTTATTATCAAAACTGGAACTGTTAGAAAATCTCTGCAAAGCACTTTAGTAAAAGCAGCTTTAATATGAACTAACTGATTTAAATGTGAAAAAAGTACCATGTATTACACCGAGAATATTTAGGAAACTATAACGATGTTCTCTGAAAATCTTACTGGGCTCTCTACACATTTCCCTTCCTTAACCGTAGGGCCCGTGATATACTTCTCCTTTGGGACTGTGCATTCATGGTGAACAGTGATCATTTCTACTGACATGAATTTATACAGCATATAACACACACACAGAGACTTGATACCTCCCTTCTGCTAATGCTACCTCAATGGTAACTCAGTTCTCATAACAGAAAAAGAACGACAGTTAAAGAAAAGAATTATATTCAGCATAGTTCTCTGTTCACACAGTAGATGCTCACAATAAGGGTTTATTAACTGTGGCTCTACAAGTGTGACAATAACAGAAAAGTGACTTTTCTGAGATGGCTGATCATCTCAGCTTCAGCCTATTGTCTGCATGTAGGTCTAAAGTAGGTGAATGAGACTGGTCCTCTGTAAGATACACCAAGACAAGGCTGACTGTGTAGAAAAGACACAGCAGCTGGTAACTGTGTAATACTTCCCTTTAAAAGTTTTGATTGGGTATTTTTATTTAATTAATCTGGTAAAATCAAGACAAAAAATTAACACATCCATACAAATTTTAAGAGGGAAAATTATCTTAATTAAAAATAAAAATACTTTATAAAATAAGAATAAACCTTCTGTAAGGAAAATCTTATAGCTCAGCTTGAAAAAAAAGAAAAACCCAGAAAGTGTGTGAATTTTCAAGAACATTTCACAATATTGGAAGCACAATGAAGCCCAGTCTCAACAAAATCACATGGCAGTCCCCTGATGCTCTCTTCGTTGCTTTTTCAGCTGACATTTTAAATTTGCATGGATAAACACAACTTATGTCTACAGTAAGAAAAACGCTATTAAAGAGTACAGTTTAGGCTAGAAGGGTACAGGAGTGAAGCTGTGATCTCTTCACTATGACTAAAAAAGTCATGGAAAAATTTCTAGCTTTACTGAAACATCTTCTACATATATATAAAATGGTAGTTAAGACAAATTCATCTGAGAAAATAAAAATTAATTTAAATAAATTCAGACAATACAAGAAATAAACTTGATACCTTGAAAGACCAAATTCAGAGGGGCATGTTCCTCCAACAAAAGGCGAGTTAAGATGAAAATTTGACTATTATTAGACTTTAATATGTTTAGACTCTAATATGTTTACAATAAAACATAAGTTAACTGTAAAAAGATTTTATAGAAAGACTTAGAAATTTTTCAATTTAAAGACTTCCTTAAAAACGACGTACTTTCTCCAAATGCAATTAGCACTGTACTTCATTCAATAAGCACACATATGTATATGCATACAATTAAGAAGAATCAAGAAAAATTCTGTTTTCTGTGCTTAGCTAAGAGATGCCAATAAGTGGGGGGGGGGGGGAATCAGAGGAGAATCCATTCTTTCCAGGACTGAATGAATATGCAAGTTGTTGACTCTGTAACTAATCAAAAGAGCCCAAGTACAGGGCACACCATATGTATTATAAGATGAATATTTTCCTTTCTTTCTCCAGATTTACTGAATAAAAATAGATTTATTTCACTTATTATTAGAAAAGTATCCCATGCTTAACTGGAAGCAAATGAGATGGCTATACAATAATACAAAAATTTATAGAACTACTTAGCACACTGGAACAAATCTATGAATAAGACAGAACAGAGTAGTATTATTTATTATACCGCAGTTGTCAATGTACTATATTAAGAGAATGTCACACAACATCCTCAAAATTTCACTTTCCTGAAAAAAGATGCAATCCTTTTTGAGAAGTGCTAGAAATGAACAGTGTCAAGATTTACGCCCTTCCCCAATGTGACTCTTAATATACTCAGAATTTAGCCTTTCTTTGCTTGTTCAAGTAAACTTTGTTAAAAGCTTGAGAATATTAATGGCACAAGAATATGACATTTTAGTTAATCCACAGTGGAATGGTAAGAGCTCCAGAGTAACCATCAATCCATATTTAAGTGGCCTGCTCTAGACTAGGTCCAGTACATACAAAACGCAACAATTGAGGAGCTATGGTAAGACACAGGCTGACAGCCAAAGATCAGTTCTACAGTATGTGAAGGGCTGTGAGAGCTTCCTGAGAGCCTTTACAGACTCTCTTTACGAGCCAGAACCTATGTAGGAGATACACAGGGTGCATCTATCAGGTGGTAGAATGTGACATGTCCTCCAGAGCTCAGCCTGAAACCCACTGTGAAAATGTACATGGAGTACCTTCCACTCCAACTGCAACCACCACCACCACCAAATGGGAAGGGACTGCTATATCCTAACTTTCTCTTAATCAGAGCTTCCAAGGTATGACTCTAGTAAGCCAAGAGGCAAAAAACACTTCATAGGTAGACTCCGACATCATGAAGAGTTCTGTACTTAATTAACAGGGCCCCGATATTTTAAAAAAGACATCCGGTTTAAACTGCCCATTATTAAAGTACCTTCAGGCAAAACTCTCCAAGAGACCATATGCTTTGGGCTACTTAAGAAAAGGCATCTTCCTGTTCCCTAGATACAGCTACCTTGGGAATAAATAAAACTAGTTTTAAAAGAACAAACCTCATGTGGAGGTTAGCTTTCTTAAATTCAAGAGTTCAGACTTCTGCCTGTTGTCTTTCCTAAGCTGGTCTTCAAACTAGGTACACATACTAGAAAACTTTGCATGGGTTCTCACAAAAGAATGGTTTTAAGGGAATCAATTTCCACAGTACTTTCTTTCCTAAAACTTACCCATCTAAGAAAGTGCCTGTGTTAAAAACAGCCTTTCATTCACATTACAAAGAAAACACATACCCTTAACTTATCCTAAATTTTACTGTAACACATGGCCCTGACGTATAAAAATCTCTCAGGTGCTAAAGGGAAACTGTCCCTTCCTTAAATGATTAATGAAGGCATCCTAAATCTATAGACTTTCTTTGACCTTGCCACACATGTTTCAGTTAAAGATGAAACATGTTAGAAACAGGGTTGGGTCTCACTGGAATATTCTTAATTCAGAAATACTGAAAAGTACGGTGGTGGGGAGAATGATGAATTTATTTGATAATTCTGCACATATATGCATATATGTGATCCCCAATCACTACTGCCAAAAAACCCACTGCTTTTGAAAGAGTCCCATGAGAACAAAGTAAAAACATTAAGAAATATTGACTAGACAAGAAGCAGCACATTGTGGATAAAGATGGAGACTCTGGATTCAATTCTAGGTTCTACTTACTAACTTTCCTGTTCTTCATTTACATCATCTGTAAATAGGGTAATAACTACCTCATATAGTTGTTTTAGGATTAAATGAATTAATATACATATTTCATAGCTTAGAATAGTACCTGAAATATACTATACACTATATAAGTAATTAGCTATTATTTTAAAATATACCTTTGTGTATATGTATTTAATTAAAAATAATTATTTTCAGCTATTCCTGGTAGGGCAAGTAATTAGTTAGAAACAAACAAACAAAAAAACATTTCACCAACCTGAGTAGTGTTCTCAGTAACATTAATTCTCTTAAAAATAAGTAGAATGTTTTCTGTAACCACTAATTTTTTTCAAGATACACTGGATAAAACTCATAAGATAAATAGTTTACATGACTTCTTCCAGAGTCAATATGAGATGTTCAATAAAGTACTTTACAGCCTATTTTATCATAACATATTTATAAAGATTATCACTTATCACTTTATAATATTTTATGCAATATTTAATTTACCTTCTTGTTACAACAACAAAAAATTTACTGACAGGTAAACCTATTAGTACTTAGTAGTGTATGCTTTTCTTTTTTGTTTTTAATACATGGGAACATTCCTTTTTATCATGATATCTAATGAAATTAACAGTTATTTCTGATTTTTATTCTTGATTCCTTTGTAAATAAACCTTTTTAAAAAGTTAAATATCAGAGTTTCATACACACAATACATATATTGACCATAAGAATACAATGCTTTTCAAGATAATCCATGCTTCATAAATAGCATACTATTAGATACTACTTTATTTCAAATTTGGTAATGAGAAATAGTATATTGACTCATTACCTAGTTTTTTATAACCTACTATTAAAAAAAAATTGTATTAGATCTTTGACATTTAAATTTGACTGAATTTAGTAATCTGGTTTAAAAGTTATATGCTACAATTTACTTCTCTGGAATTAATGATACTCCTTGAAATTCTAGGAATACATTTCCTTGAATCAAAAAAATTACATCAAACTTTCCGACAAAAAATTAAATTTGTCTCACTGGTTTGAAAAGGAGGACATACAGACTCCAAAGGTGGGAGCAAGACCCAATGCAGATCTCCTGCCTCCAAACCCAGCGCTCGTTTTAGTGAATCAGTAATTATTCACAATATTGTGAATTTCATTATACCATTGCCAATATCTTATCATATCCTTTCAACGTATTTTTATCAAAACTTCAACTTGTGATGCAGGTCATTTATTTATGGGTGATGTCTCTATAAAACCCAATTGGTAAAGGCAGTCCTCCTTTTATTGTTTACTAAAACCCTTCAACAATCTACGTTTATATGAAGAAGTTATATGTATGAAAATAAAACTATGAATGAAATTTAGTTTAGTTTATCTTATTCTAATAATGAATCATGCAATTCAGGGACACAAAACTGTGGTGGGGAGGAGGGAGAGGCACTCATCTCTCTGAAATATGTATTTTCAATAAACATGTACTTTCTATTAAAAAATACCAAAAGTCATGATATTTATGTTGTTTTGACCAACTATATATTAATAATAATTGTATTGATTACTTAACCCAGAAGAAAAAATGTTAACGCTTAGACTTACAGTCACAGACAATAAAACAAATGTTAAAATTTCAACTTATAAAATTGTGAAAGAGAAGTATGATAAGAGTGATAAAAGAGTTACTAGCTTAAGAATATATTATTACATTCAGGGGAGGGCATATGACATTAAGGAGAAAAAGGAAAAATGTAAACTTTCCAAATGTTAAAGAAGGTCTCATTTGGGTATTTTTTAAAAGGAGGATGGTAGGTATCACTCCAGTGGATCCAAAGAATACTGTGATATCTTTGTTTTAAGTCAACATATATAATATGTTAAAAATCATAAAACTGCAACTATTTAAACTTTTGGTGAAAAATTTTAGATGTCAATCTGAAAAATGTTAAAGTAGTTACAGAGTTTTCTAAAAAAACAAGTTTAGGAGATATACAAGCAAAAAATTAAAGCCTCTCCTCTGAAAACCAGTAAAAATGCTGAGTCCTTGAGAGAATAACTAAACAAGGGTGTCTCTGAAGCTGGGACAAAAAGACTTAACCTCTTTTAAGTAGTAATGTTTTAGTAGTCACATCAGACCCATGGCATACCCTATGCAGGCCATACACCGCACAACTGTTAAGAGGCACCATTCACACAAACTACTACTTGCACAGCACACATGGTAGCCCTAACTCACACAAACATTTAGGCGTGTACCCCAGATCTATCCAAAAGCAAAGATGCCTCAAAGAAGCCAAACCCCTCCTTTAGAAAAAGGAATAATAAAAGCTACAATTCAAATGTCTCCAGTACTGTCTTTTTGTAACTTATTTAAGTAGTTTATCTTAGGTAAATCAAGAGTTTATTATCAGCCAACAACAAAAAATTCAGCCTCATTTTACAGAAACAGCACAAGATAAAAAGGCCTGAGTTAAAAATCTTTCAGTCTGCTACTTACTAATTTATCATTTAGTCAGGTTACCTAATTTTTGTGAATCTAATTTTCCTCCTCTATAAAACAGGAATAGTATCTACATTGTAGGATTGATATGGGGATTAGATAAAATAATTAATATAAAGTATCTGGCACATTGTGAGTGCTCAATAAATGGTAGCTCCTTCTCTTTTCAAGTCTATCTTTTTAGTAAGGAAAAAATAAAACAATTACGATTATTGAGTGAGAGAGTTTACAGTAAGGTGACAACATGGTATTTAAGGTAAACTGGTCAAAAAGAAAAATATTATAGGAAAAAAGAAATTAGCAGGAGCAATATATAGGGTCAAAACAAGCAAGGTATTACATAAAAAATGGAAGGAGTCATAAATGCAGAGGAAAGACACTGTTCATTCAGTTAGGGCTTCAATCTACCCTTACTTATGACAAGCAAAACTTTCCTACCAGCCTTTCACTTTGAAGGTAAACACTTATAATAATTAGATTCTAGTCCCAGTATAGCTGGTTGGGAATCAATGGACACTCCTGGGTGCTGCAGTTGGTTTTCCTATAAATCCAAATAAGAAAATTTATAATGTATAATCTGATCAAATTATAGAAAGGCTTCTGTTGATCACATAAACATTCAGCAGGTAACAGGCAGTGAAATGAGCCTATGGATTTATGATGCTTTTTCCAAGTTTCAGAACATAAGAGAGTTCTTCATATTCAAGGTCAGGCTGTCATTACACAGTGAGAACAGTCCCTAAAAACACTGGTTGCTCTGGAAATATAAACTATAGGTTTCTAAAAACAGGTATCTCTCATCAAATGAAAAATTCAGTATATTAATCTGAAACATCCATAGATTTGGAATTTTAGCTAGACAGAAAATAACCATGAATACTGCCACCAAAAATGACAGTGTGGGAAACATGGTCAAAACAACACATTTTAGTTGCCTGTCACTTTCTTAGCACAATGAGAATATTAACAAGCAAACAAATAAACTGTATTGTTTATCAATGCTGTGAATGTGGTTTACAATTTCATTCCCAAAATAGGGTTACTTTCCATTAATAATGATGACAAGCACAGAAGTCATCAAACAGGATATGGAGATACGCTAAGTAAGGAAATCTTGGGTACATTATCCTAAAAGAAGCTATAATCTTTAAAAAATAGGAAACAAATGATCCAAAATAGAGGGATGGATTAGTAAATTATATAATACACTGACATGATGAATTGTTAGTCAGGCAAATGACTATAAAGACTATGTAGATAGTTGAAGAACTGAATAATTCAATGAATGTAAAAGCAAAATACAAAATAGTATTTAAACTATGCTTGCAATTACGTAAAATGTAAAATCATAATTAGAGACTAGAAGTTAACATATAAAAAAGAAGTTATGTTTGAATTGATTATACTGTATTTCCCCAAAAATAAGACTGGGTCTTAATTTTTGCTCCAAAAGATGCATTAGGGCTTATTTTCAGGGGGTGCCTTATTTTTTCATGTACACAAATCTACATTTATTCACATGTAGTCATGTCATCTTCTGGGACAGCGTCACAACTCTCCAAACCCCGAATTCCGGCTTGAATTTCTTGTGACTCCATTTCCTGTAGAACCACTGGCCCCAGTATCCCATGTCCAGCAATAGAGCTCTCCTTAAATGAGCACTTCTTGTCCATGTCGCCTGCTCGTAGTGCATTGGCAACAACAGCTGTCAGTGACTTTATCCCAGGAATTCTTCACCCAAGTCACGACCTCTTGCAGGCTGGGCTTCACAAAGTTTCCACGCTGAGTTCTCTCCATTCTATTTTCAATATAGTCATTGATTTGCACAAATGGTCCTTGAATGGCTTGTTTATTGCAGTATCAAGAATCTGGAGATAGGCAGTCATTCCTGCAGGAATTATTATTTCATCTATTCTTCTCTCTGCAAGGAAGTTCTTCATGTCTTTACTGCGGTGAGTGCTGGCTGAATCCCAGACCAGCAGACCTCTTTGGCCACCTCGCAAAACAAGTGGCAGCATTCAATCGACCCACTTCCGTATAACTACTTGTGTACAACAGGCTTTTTCGGTTTCAAGAACATAAATGCCTGAAACACATTCAACCTTATCTTTCTTACCCTTAGTGATGATTAGACGTGGGTCTTTCTTTCCAGCCAGCCGAATTGCCAAAATACAGGTAACACGTGCACTTTTGTAACCAGTGGAGGGAATGTAGATTGACGAGGCACTCCTCTGATCAATTGTCATTTGAGATCTCTGGTCCATAAACACTGCAGTTTCATCCATAGCAGTCATGTTGGAGAGTTGGTATTTAGAAAAGTCGATGCCACCAACAAAGGACTTGAGTGCAATGCACGTTTAATAACTTCAGTATCTTCCAGCTTGAACAGTGTTGATCTTAGAGACAGTTCACATTGCTGCAGAAAGCCATCCAGCCAGTGTTGTGATGCTTTGAATTCTTCTGAGGATATTTCTAACTGTGGTGCCATTGCAAGGGCAAATGCTTGAATGTCAGCCCTGCACACAACCAAAGGCTTTGCTCTCCTGTCAGCAATCCACTGACAGATGATGTCTTCCAGCTCAGGAAATAATGGTTGCCAACCTGATCCACACTTGTGCTTCTTAGCATTTCCCTCGTCTACCTGTTGACTGAGGTTAGTGTACTCTGCTCGCCATTTTCGGACGGTTCAGAGATACTGCTTCTTCTCTTTGCAGAAAGCCGTAAGATTCTTGCCCCGGGAATCCTCCACAATTCCTTCCTTGTACTCGACAGAATAGCTCTTTCTTTTTGCACTCATCTTGTCTGGGGGTCAGAATATTATTCCCTTTAAATCTACCACTGAATCAAGTGTTAACTGAAGACTTACAAGACAGGAATGGCAACAAAAAAAGATGACAGTCAAGAATGGTGGTCCACACAAAAGTGACGAAAAATTGCAGGCACCAAAATTCAGAAAACGTTTCTTTATTTCACACGAGTGCATTAAGTATGTCTGTTATAACACACAATGTATTGAATTATGAAGATTCAGATTAGACACAACCACGTCCATTCATTATCAGTGCGCACATTATTCGTGCGTTGTATCTGTACTCTGATTGGTCATTAGGCATTAAGTCTCGAGTTCATCTGTTTACATAGGCATTTACCTCTCGTCCAAAGGCACCTGCTTGGGTATTTACAAACAATTATAATTTATATTATCATTTATTTTAAGTATTAACGTCAATATTATTTATTTGTATTTAATTATATATTATTGTTTTATAATTCAATACGTCCGTTGTGTGTTGCAATGGATGTACTAAATGTGTCCATCTGGCTGATGATTTTAACTGGGGCTTATTTTTGGGGTAGGGTTTATATTACGAGCATTATGCTAGGGCTTATTTTCTGGATAGGTTTTATTTTCGGGGAAACACAGTAAATGACTTTCCTCATATTTTCTAAAAATTATGGTTATACAGTTTGACTTCTAAAAATCAGCAATTTGAATCCGGTATGTGTGTATATATGTGCTACACATATAGTAGAATGATGTTCTCCAGTACCTTTCTGTTGTAACAGCTCTGATGGCTGCTGGGTAACTGAGGCCACAGGCTCAACAAGGTGATTTGCAGTGGGAGGTGCTCTTGCTGATGAGGCTCCTGGCGCAGCAGTGGGCGCCACTGGGCTGGACTCAGGCGGCTGAACAGTTTGCATCCCAGGACAGGATGGAGCCTCTGCAACTGAAGACAAGAAACTCTCTCACCCACAATAATAAACTTAAAATATATTAAAAACCAATAGAATACAGTTTATTTGAAGTTCTTGTAGAAACTTCACTAGCAACACATTTACCTAGTAATCTGTATTTAGAAAATAAGGTTGTCCAAAGAAATTATTTTCAAAACAACCAAAAACTTACCAAAGTTTTGATAATCTTTAACAGAAAATGTCCTAAAACATTTCACAAGCTTCCTTACTTTCTTAAAATAAACTCAAAACAGATTTTCTTTACTAACTGGCAGTCACTGTTATTAATTACTATACTATGCAATGGTACCTCAGATACGAAGCCTAATAGAGGCATCTGCTTCGCAGTACCGTGGTTCATGAACTCCACAAATGGTCCCAGTATCAGCTCAGATCTCATTTTGTATTGTAAACTGCACCAGTGTAGAATAAACACTTCTCATTTGCTATTTCTAATCAGACGCCTTATTTCACAGTTAACTAAGTAAGGGCCTGATGGTAACACTAGGTTGGACTTGTAGAGTAAAGCACATGTGATTCACCGTGGACCTTTGTGATAGTTCAAATTGCCTGACCTAGAGGATAACCTTCAGCCAACCAAGAGATAACTGAAAAATCTATGCAACAACCTAAGTGTCCATCGACGGATGAATAAAGAAAATATAGCACATATACATATTGTGTGTGTATATGTGTAAACATATAATAGATGAATGGATAAAGAAAATGTGGTGTAGATACACACAGAGAGAAATATTATTCAGCCATAAAAAAGAAGGAAATCCTGCTACTTGCAACAACATGGACGGACCTTGAGGCATTACGCTGAGGTACATCAGACAAAGAAACACAAACAGTGTATCATCTAACGTGTATGTGGAATCTAAGAAAGCTGACCTCAGAGAAACAGAGAGCAGACTGGGTTGCCAGGGACTGGAGGGGAGGGGAATGTGGAGATGCCAATCAAAGGGTACAAACTGGTAAAAGGAATAAGCTCTTGGGATTTAATGTAAAGCACAGTTGACTACAGTCAACAATACTGTATTATATATTTAAAAGTTGCTGAGAAGAGATCATAAATATTATCACCACACACGGAAGAGGTAATAAATGAAGGTGATGGATGTATCAATTAACTCTACTGTGGTAACCATTTTATAGCATATGTATATCAAATGATTATATTGTACACCTTAAACTTATACAACATTATATGTCAATTATATCTCAAATCTGGGGTAAAAAACCTAAGGCAAAAGATTAGTAGTAAGCAGTGGATAAATATATACTAAACATATACATACATAGGTATGTATATACACACATATACGGACACGTTATGTATGTATGTGTATATATGTATGATGTGTGTGTGTGGTACATGTGTGTATAACTTAGGTCTAAGACTGAAACAAATGTAGAAATACAGTGACAGAACAAAATGTGTCCCTATAATGTACAAATGATATAAACGTGGGGAATGGGGAAAGAAGGTGGAAGGGAGTCTAAGTATGCTGATTGCTTCCTTATTTTTAGGAAGAACAAACATCATCGTGGGAGACTAAAAACAGTCACATTATTTTGCTGTTCCTTAAGAAGGGGATTCTATTATCCCACCCCCAAATTTGGGGCTAACCCTGACTAGCTTTAATCAACAGAATGTGGCAGAAGTAATGGTGTGCAGGCCCCATACCTCAAGTCTCGAGAGGCCTTGCAACTTACATCTTTCCACTCTTGCAGTGTGCTGACATCGTGTAAGGTATGTAAGGTAGTTTAGTCAAGTGGAAGTCAACTTAGGTGCCCAGTCAACAGTCTATACCAACTGCCAGACATGTGAATGGAGGCCTAGGAGAACTCATCCTTCAGATTTCAGCTCAGATGCTGAGTATCAGGGAAAATTTCCCCAAGCTTCATGACTAATAGATGTACCTAGACTGCGCTGGCCAAGCATCATATATCTCTGCTTCACAATACTTAATAACTTTTACATTCATTTGTGTTTATTTGGATAATGTTTGCTTCCCCACCTAGATTTGCAAACTTCATGAGGATAAGAATCCAATATTTTTACTCACTATTTAATCTCCCAGCATTAAAACAATGCCTGTCATAGTTGGCTTTCAAATGTGTAGAATGAATGTAGAGAAGTTCTACAAACATTAAGGACCATAGAAGCATGCCAGCCAAAAAGAAGGTGCCCCTTTCACAAAGAATTTGATAGAATAACAACATATAAAACTGGCATTATGAAAAATGAACAGCTGTATTTCTGCAGGTATGGGACGTTTAGAGACAGAACTCACGATTCAAGAATAAATCATGTCTTTCCCCCCCTTGTATTAAGGTAGTTCCCTACTTCGTTCTTGTAGCTCCTTAGTAATTGTATACAAAATTCTTTCAGAATTATAGAGATTAAATAATCCTCAGCTAATAGCACCACAACACATTCAAGTTATTCAAGCTAGAAAATTTAGAAGTTATCTTTTATTCTTCCTTTTGGTTCATAAACTTTATCAACAAATCCCCGAAATCATCTCTGTTATCTGTCTTATGTCTAAGCAAGTCCCAGCCCAAGTGACCATCCTGTATGTAGATAATTGTAGTAATTCCTTCCTAGCTTGTCTTCCTGTGTCCAAGTTCTTCCTCCTCCAGTCTACCTACCACACTGCTCATAAAGTTCTGTAACATAAATCATATAGTGTCACTCCTTGCTTAAAAACTTTTGACGGCTGCTGGACCACATAGGACCAAGCTTATGTTATTCCTTCATCAATTCCTCTCACCTTTCTAATAGTATATATAGCCTGGTAGAACCTAAGAAATTGGTAACACAGGAAAAGGGATACCTGATAAAGCCAAGATCCGAAGGAAGCGATCACAAAGATGAACATCTCATCTTATGAGTTTACAGAAGGAATCAATGCAGAAAAATTTACAAGTGGGACGTACAAAGTTGAGACAAGATGATAAGGTTCAAGAGTAGCTTTGGAAAAACTGAAGGAGTATGAAAGCGAGAGAGCCAAATTACGTTATTCGTATCTTGCAATTCTGCAACCTCACAAGCTTCCAAAGCTTTTCTCTACTGTACTATCTATACCTCCAGTGTAGTTTTATACTTCATTTCTAACTTGTATTTCTTTGTCCAGATAATCATCTCCTACAGAGTATTTATTTTGCTTTTCCTCAGGCACATCATCACCCTGACATAACACATATACTATTGACTTATCAGTGACTATGTGTTAGCGTCACTTATGTTGTGGATTTTTATACAAGGATTATATAAATGTTTATTATTATTATTTTTATAAATAGCTTTTTAAATGCTTGTTTTATAAAATTATACATAATAAAACAGCAGTAATCAGATAGTACTATTAGCAATTACAGAGTACTATTGTGTAACATGCTATTAAGATGTGATCCTTATTAAGCAAAGATAGTAAAAATAATTTTAATAAAAATTTTTTTTTCTGGGGCGGCTGGTTGCTCGGTGGTTAGAGCACACTGCTGGCTACCAAGGTCGCCGTTCGAGTCCCACATGGGCCAATGCGCTGCACCCTCCACAACTAGACTGAAAACAAAAAGACTTGACATGGACCTGATGGGTCCTGGAAAAACACACTGTGCCCCAATATTCCCCAATTAAAAAAAAATTTTTTTTAATATATATTTTTTCTGACAAAATTCTAGATCTTGGCAACAAGATTTATCTTGCTAAATTTTAAAATTAGGTACTTTTCAAAACAAAGGGTAGTAAAAATTTTAAGAAAATGGCTTTAAATTAACCTCAAGTTTCAGTACTTATCTTACTATCAAAGACTGGCACTTTTATATCCCAAAGTCACACACTCAACCAACTTCACCTCAATCTAAAAAAGAGTTTCTGAACCTTGAGAGATTTAACTACAGTGACAGCTTAAAATTTTTTAAATGGCCTAATGAAATGACACCTTTTCAACAGTAGCCAAAATGTTACCGAGTGAACAACCAAATATAGCACTTAAAATATACATGCTAGTATGCTTTCTAATAAAATCATTTTAAGTTCTAGTGCTAAATTATACTAATAGGCTTTTCCACAATAAAGAGGCAAATGAGGTAACATTTGAAGGTCTTTTATACCATGTTTCTGAGTTTGAATTCACCAAGTGCCTAAAAAATAACAGCTTGTACCCATCACAGTATTTCTGATAATCACTAAGTCAGGTTTATGCTTCTAGATCTCCAGGCCTTTACAAATTGCTTAAGAAGTTTTACTATACTTGAAAATGAAATCAGTATAATCAAGCAATAAAAAATGCAACCATTTTTTCTATTTCTCAAAGGAAGAATTTCACACAAATTCATCACAAAACTATGTTTAATGCCTAAGATTCTCATTTTAATATGGCAATATAGTTTAAGAGAAAGCAATTAAGTTGCCTGTCTTCCCCCAAAATTAAAATCAATATTCCCATGATTCCCAAACCTTGTACTTAGGGTATACAAGAAGCGCCTGTAACAAACTCACAGGGTTCCAAAGGACATTTTAAATTTTCAAAAGAAACAGAGTGATATCTGGCAAACACTTGAACTATTATTACTAAGTTGTCTGTGGTACTGTGAAAAAACACTGAGATACATCAACTGAGAAAGTTTGGGAACTCCTGTAATATTTAATTTTAAAGTAGATTTTAAGGAGTCTCTGTATTTCTTTTGAAATGGCGAACAGTATGTGACATATTAACCTGAGATATATTTGTCAACTTCTAAAATACAATTTAAAAGTAATTTAACAACCTAAAGGTAAAAAAAAAAAAAAATTCTTAACAAATTAACTTCTAAAATTATATTTATTATGGCTTTCACAGTACAGTATTGGGATTAAGATTGAAGATTATCGGGCCAGCCCGGTGGCTCAGGCGGTTGTAGCTCCGTGCTCCTAACTCCGAAGGCTGCCGGTTCGATTCCCACATGGGCCAGTGGGCTCTCAACCACAAGGTTGCCAGTTCGATTCCTCGAGTCCCGCAAGGGATGGTGGGCTCCGCCCCCTGCAACTAAAGACTGAAAATGGCAACTGGACTTGGAGCTGCGCTGTGACCTCCACAACTAGATTGAAGGACAACGACTTAGGGCTAATGGGCCCTGGAGAAACACACTGATCCCCAATAAAAAAATAAAAGTAAAACTAAAAAAGAGCATATTCTATAGGAACCCCACACTGAAAAAACTACATGCTTACTCTCATAATTTTTCAACTGATAAATTTAACATCTTGGTTTAGGAAGATCACAAAGACTAACTACAAGAGTATTATTCTTTATACATCTTTCCTCCCCTTCCCCATCCTTCATCCTAACTTACCAATTTGGGAATAAGAAAACATCAGCTTTAATGTATAGGAAATAGGTCTTCTGTGAAAGTCACTAGTAGGAGCTAACTTAGAGAAACCAGTGTTATACTGCAGACCATCATCTTTCCTATAGTGAGTGGGGCTCTGGCTAGTACAGTACCTATCCCAAAGTGGAGCTAGTATTAAGAAAAAAGTAATGGCTAACAAAGCACATCGTCAAATGGACCCTTCCATTTGCCCTATACCTAACTCACATTAAAGACAACTATTGCAGAGGCACAAAACGTCAAAAAATATTGACTGAGATCCCAATCATGGCAAGGAACTAGGCTTTACGAGGCAGATAGTTGGGTGGCTAATTGTGACTATGTAAAGAGGAATGGCCCAGGGAAATGATGCATAATACCACAATAAATAAAGCAAATTAATTACAAAGGTAAGCTAATTTCCAATTTTCTGTTCGCAATATCATTTTAACTTTGATGCAAATAAAAACATGATTGGAAATGCACTGATTTTCAGCCATGCTTTGGTGAACTTTTCATGCAACCTACCAGCATTTGGGTTGCTGTTGGCTGTAGCCAGGGAGCCAGTGTGGTTTCGGATGAGATTGTCCTGGGTTGATGGAAGGCCTGAAGCTGACCACGAGAGAGGACTGTATCCTGAAAGACTCAGCTGCTGGTGGTACTGTTGTGAAGGTGGAGGTGGAAGTGGTGATGGATGGCTAACAGCGGTATTTTGACCAGAAAATGAATTCTCTCTAACCGGCCTGATAGTCGAAGCATTCTGTGAGGTAAACATTTGTTGCCCATATGGATCACCAGCAGGCAGAGAGGGATATGAAACACTAGGATACGCAGCATTAGAAACAGTTGACACAGCATAGTGACCACAAGTAGAGGGAAATCCCTGAGAAACAGCAGGAGAATTGGCAGAGTACATGGTTGGACTATTGTAGTGATTCACAAAAGAGGAGTATGGCTGAGAGGCACTCGTATGCAAATGGGATGATGATGATGCGGCACCTTGGAAATATCCTGGAGTGGATCCCACAATGTGAGGGGCAGGAGGACCCCTGCCATAGATCTGCTGTGCTCCTGATTGTTGGTTTGCTGCGTTAGGAGTCACCACATTTTGTGTTGGTATCGTATAGACACCAGAGTAGTAACCACCACACTGGCTATCCAATGGCAATGAGGTCGTTTTCCCAGGTCCTTGAGAGTAATGTCCTGAGGGAACATTATAGTTTTGAGGATGCAATCCATACCCAGGTGGAACCTGCATTTGATTTTGTGCTGGACCTGAAAAAGAAAAGCAAATATTTACAGGGATGATAAGGAGATAACTAATATTTAAGTACAGTTCCAACCCAACTGTTTTCTAATTAATTTGCTTCTCTACAATCCCAAATTGTTACAAAAGACATATACTGTTATAGGCCCACTGTGATACTAGTCTCCAAGATGGCCTCCAATGATCCCTACTTCCCGGTATTCACAGCCTCTCAAAATGTACCAGAATTGGTCTACATGACCGATAGCACATAGCAAAGGAAGTGATACATCACTTCCAAGAGTTGCCCAGTCTTGGATGCTAGCTGTCTTAGATCACTGAGCCTGGAAGAATAAATTACCAAATTGTGAAGAGCTCCATGGAGTGAGGAATGGAATTCTCTGGCCCAAGAGAAACTGAGGCCTTCCAACAACCACATGAATGAGCTTGGAAGCAGATCCTTCATACCTCGTACAGTCTTCAGATGACTACAGCTCCAATTGACAGTTTGACTACAATTTCATGAGAGCCTAAGCCCATTGGTAGATGACTGGATTGAGAAACTGGTACATTTATACAATGGAGTATTATGCAGCCATAAAGAATGAACAGCCATTTGCAACAACATGGATGGACCTAGAGATTATACCAAGTGAAATAAATCAGACAGAGAAAGAAATACCATATGATCTCACTTATATATGGAATCTAAAGAATAGAATAACTGAACGAACTAATCAGAAACAGTCTCAAAGACACAGAGGAAAACTAAGGGTTGCTAGATGGGAGCGGGGGTGGGGATAAGGGGGAAGGTGAGGAGATTAGAAAGCACAATCGATAACCACAAGATTGCCATGGGGATACGAAAGTCAATTTGGGGAATGTAATCAATAATGTAAAAATTTTGTAGGGTATCCGATGTCTCATTAGGGAGACCACCTCAGGGATGATGTAGATTCCTGATCATTACACTGTACACCTGAAGCTGAAGCACAATGAATGTCAACTACAATTATATATATACATATGTATATGTATATATATTATATAATTACAAGTAGTGGAGTACACCATTAGGAATAGAGACAGTGGAAATGTAATGGCTGTGTGCGATGTCAGAGGGATAGTAGATGGGGGAGAGGGGATGACACTGTGTGCGATATAAATGATAAATGTCTAACTATTACATTGTCTTGTACACCTGAAACTAATATAAAAAAAGTGAAAAGTACAAGTCCCCTTCTCTCTCTCTGATATCAACTTCCCAAATGCAGCTATAGCTAATGGTTTCTTTTGTATCCTTTGTATATCTATGTGTATATGTAGTGTAATATAAGCACACACACACACACACAGACACACACACACACATAATTTTTTTTTAAACATACAAAGATCATACTACAGTTAGGCACTTGCTTTCACTTAATATATCCTAGATATCATTCTGTGTTAGCATAAATAAATCATTATTCCTCTAAAAAAAAATCTATCATATTTCATGTAGAGATATAACATTATTTACGAAATCCCCATTGATGAGTATTTATTTCAGAAAGTGAACTAATTATATTAATGAGGTCAACATCTGTGATAAATCTGTAGGGCAAGTTCCTAGAAGTGAAGCTGGAGGTTCAAAGGGTTTGTGCTTTTAAAATTAACCATTATTGCCAAATATCTCTCCAATAATGTCTATCAGTTTATACCTCCCAACAATAAGACTCAATAATGCCTCATCTTCCCAGCATTGAGTAACACTGTAATCTCTGCCAATCAGATAAATGAAAAACATTTCAGTTTGCAGTACTTAAGTTTGATGCTGAGAATCTTTTCAAATATTCCTTACACACTGGGTGTCTCCCTCTGTTATCTGCCCTTTCTCCACAGAGCGTTGTTTCCCCTAATGACTTATAAATGTTCTTGTATATTAAATGTTCTTGTATATTAAGAAATTTAACCTTATGTCATTTTTATAAGATGTATATATTTTTCCTCAAGTTACTGTTTGTCTTTTGACTTTGTTCACGGTATCTTTTGCTATACTTTCTCATTATTTAGTAAAATCTTTCATGCTTGATAAATTTTAAAATCATTCTTACTAAAATCTTCCCTTTTATAGTTCCACTTTTATATTTTTATATCTTTGATCAACAATCAGAAGGTATTTATCTTATCAATATCATTAAAGCAACATTAATCATAACATTAATTTTATTAAGTTTATTATTAAACATTTTACACTATTTGCCACTCACTAAATGCTTTACATATATTAATTTCTTTAATCTTCCTCATAGCCTCTAGAAGTAAACAGTATCATTATAGCCACTTTATAAATAAGATAAATGAGGCACAGATATTGTCATTTAATACAGTCACCATCTCAGGAAGTAACTCCATAGTTTTAAACAATGATCAGCCGCCCCTCACTACACTAATATCCGGCTGGCTTTCTTTAGCCCAGCAAATATTAGCCAATTGTCCCAAATAATGGAATTCTAGCCTCAGTTCCAACTAAAGGCAAACTTTATCCAAAAATCTATTTTTTTTTATTTTGTGGAGGAAATAGGTATCTGTGCCATACTCAAATGAAAGGAAAACAAAAACAAATATTCACAAGCTGTTTCAAGTTCCATGACACCAAGGAAGTGCCACTGTATTCCTTGCCATAACAAATACAAAAATATTTATTTATAGAAGACATATGAATAAAGCTTAACATTTCCTTATTCTGTTTTCAATTTCTACTAAATAACATAGTGGAACCTTGATCTTTGATCATGTAAATATATATTCTATGGCAGACACAAAGATAACTTACACAATCAAGCTGTAAGGAAAGAATACCCACACTATTCTGAGAAGTATATAAAGAATGAAAACTCAGATTAAACTGTAAAAAAAATTTTACTTTTCTTACAGCATATTTTACATGGTCGTGGTTCACCTGAAAGAATTTACTTACTTAAAAGGAAAAAAGTCTAATAGGAATCTTTCATTAACATGGCAAAAAAACATGCAATGTTCTCCCTCCCCCACTTAAATATATAAAAAGATGGATTTGCTACTCTTCACCACAGTCTCAGAAAATTCTACTGGTATGAATTTATCAATCAAGAGGAGATCTAAGTCAGAGCTGCATAAATCTGTTTAGATATTTTCCCACTTAATGAATTAGTTGGTGCATTGCATGCCTGATCTGAAAATAGGGAAATAACCATAACAACCAAGTTACTCATTCTTCTAAAAATAATACAAATGTTTTATCGGCTGAAATTTACCAGAAGTGAATTTACCCATCAGAGGAAGCCTATTCTCAGTCCATCAAAGAAAAGAAAGGTATTACTTTAGGAGGGGGTGAGTGGGGTGAAGGTGTGGAAGGGGGGATTGTATGTCGATGCTTACCATTCCTTACTCTTTTTTTTTTCCTTACTCTTTATTAACATCTAAATGTTCTAAAAGCATGAAGATCCGAAAATAACTTCATCAAAAATGATAAATGAATCAAGACTCCTTTGAAAACAAAATGTTTCCTCTCAAATATTTTAAGCGAATTTTTAAAAGCCTGAACTGAAAAAAATATGTAAGTAAACGTAAGATTCAATTTGAATTGAAAGAAAATACTATCCAGAACAAGTAAAGTCTTTAAAAAATTTTGTCTTACTGTTACCTAACAAGAAATGCATTTTCTTTTCTTCTTCAACTTTAAAACTCATTAATTTTCTCTCAGGATGTAATACCAAACTAAAATTAAAGTTCTACTTCTGCATATACTGAAAACTGAGCTTGGCAAATATTACAAATGAATAGTTTACAAATACCTATACTCACTTTTTTTAATAAGTACTGTAAACTATGGGAATTTTACTAATATTAGCATTTTCATTTGCCTATGTTTCCTATAATTCCCTGAGCAATTGAGGCAGTTTTAAAATACAGCACCCAAAGTCTTTGGTACTCTGCTGATTAAAGGTAGAGCTCTAAGTCTACTCCCCTTGAATATGATGAGCAGGCTGTAACAGTTGTCACCAATAAAGAATGGCAGGGGCAAAGCTGTGGGACTTCCCAGCTCAGTCACAAGCAAACCAGTCGTACATTGTTTGATGGAACATTTGCATGTGGATCCCTGAGCAGCCACAGAAGAAGTCCAATTACTCCACAGCTGCCATGGTCTGAGGAAGCCAGACCACATGGTGAGGTCCTGGGCAGGTGCTCTGGTCTGAAATCCGAGTCTCTGATACTAGTCCAGGTACCAGACATGGGAATAAGTGAGCCTTCCAGGTCATTCCAATCTCCAGCCACTGAATCACCTTTGAGTCTTCTCAGCTACGATCCTAGACCTCCTAGAGGAGAGAAAAGCCATCTCTGCTGTGCCCTGTCCAAATTCTCTATCAAGAGAATCTGTGAGCATAATAAAATGGTTGTTTTAAAACATCAAGCTTTGGAGTAATTTGTTATGTAGCAATAGCAACTGAAACAGCAATTAATTACTATTTTTAAAAATTCAGAATCCAGATTCTAAAACTCAAATACATCCATCTTTACCTAACATAAAGATGTGTTATATTCTTAAAAGTCTAGACATCAGTTTCAATTATTACGTGTTATCTTCAAGTAAGTTAAATATAACATATAGATACATATATATGTACATATACATACATACATATATACGTGTGTATGTGTATGTCTGTATATATATACACACACACACACATATATGTAGAATGCACTAGGTTGTCCTATTCTATTAGAAAAACAGTTCCTCCCTAGAATACAATCTGAGAGCTACATAGCCTAAGTAAAATATGGAAAAAGAATTGAAAGATACACTAGAAAAAAATGACAGAAAAAAACTGAGAGCTGAAAATTGGGTCTATCATGAGAGGTGAAAACAACGGGAATCGTAACATGCGATACAGACCTACACTTTCCAACAGGGCAGCCACTGGCCACAGGGGGCTACTGAGCAGTTGAAATACGGCTAATCAGAATTGAGAAGTGCTCGAAGTATAAAATATACAGTGGGTTTTGAATAAATACTATGTAAAAATGGAAAATGTCTCAGCATTTTTTAAATATTAAATACATTTTAAATGATATTACTTTGTATATATTGGGATAACTGGATATATTGATTTTACTCGTTTTTTTGATATTTTAATGTGACTTCTAGACAATTTACAATTACATATGCAGCTTGCATTAAATTCCTATTGAACGCTGCTATAAGACAGAAAAATATAAAAAGATAAAAGGAATTAAAAAAAAAGATCACAGGGATGTAAAGTACAGAATAGGGAGTAGAATCAATAACGTCGCAGTAACTATGCACGGTGACAAATGGGCACCACACTTACGGGTTGATCACTTTGTAAGGAATATAAATGTTGAATCCCTATGTGGTACACCTGAAACTGATATAAAACTGTATGTCTATTATAACTAAAAATCAATTAATTAAAAAAATTACATGCCAAAAAACATGATAAAAGGAATTAATGACAGCAACTTAGGCCAAAACATTTAAAGTAGACATTAGTAGAAACATGAATTACAAAAGCATTTTGAGGTACTGCCAAATTTCATTAATGCTACTAATTTCTAAGAAAAAGGGGAAAACAACACTTTCTAGGATCTTTCTTTAGGTTCAAAATGATTTTACAGTATATAGGAAAACAGCTGGTATTTTAATACTTCCAAAATGGACAGCAACAAACGTTGTGCAGGAGAGAATTAGTTACATATATGGATAGTCAAATTTTTGAAAAATAAGTGTTTTTCTTATTACAAAGGTGATATAGTCATTGCAAAAAGATATAGAAAATGATCACATAAAAATCATCTGTATCTTACTACCTGCGATAACTGCTAGTAACATTTTAATGTACGGGTACATATACCCAGAATTTACTTTTTGCATATAACTACTTAATTTAATCAGATTTTATATGATTTTTGTATTTAGCGTGACTTGAATATCTTTCCATTATCATTTTTAATGTCTGAATAGTATTCCATTTCATGGATTTATCATATTTTGATAAATTCTCTATTATTGGTCACTTGGTTGTTTTCAATTTTTTAAAAACATTAAGCCACATGATCATAAATAATTGTAGATGAATCTAACCTATATATTTTATGGTTCCACTTATGTGATGCTCTGGAAAAGGTGGAATGACAGGGATGGAAAACAGAGTAATGGCTGCCAGGATTAGAGGACAAGAAGGTGGTTAACTATAAGGGGACTCCATGAGGATCTTTTACGGTGATGAAACTTTTCTATATGGTAGCGTGATGGTGGATACTTGACTGCACGCATCTGCTAAAACCCACAGAGTTGTACACTACAAAGAATAAATGCAAATTTATTACATGCAAATTTTTATTTTAAAAAAATCAACCAGGATTTCAAGAAAATCTACAATAGAATGCAGTGGAATGCAGACTATGACAAATCAGTATGATAAACTACCTGAAAAATATTAGGTAAAACGCATGCAAGATGGACAAATGCAGATATAATTAGACACATTTACATATATGAATTATTAATAGTATACACACAAGTATATACATCTCCTAGCCGTCTACTGTGAGAGCCTAGAAGTAGTGACACCTGGTGGCAGTTAAGCACATCCAGGGCACAGTTCTTGGTTTCTAAATACTAAGTAAGCCCCAACAAAAGGCATCAGGGCTCCTTGGACAAAGAGCTGATTCTAGTGCTAAGGTAGGGCAAGTAAAAGATGGAGACTCTTATAATGCAGGAAAGTACAGAAGTGCTCAAAACCCAAAAGGATGAGAACTAAGGTGCACAAGAGTCAATCTGAAAGAGCTCTGAATGGCCAGAACTATAATAATTTGAGTAGCAGATATAAATGATGATAATCCAAAGAATAAAATAAATATCCATGAGTCCATAATATAAATGACTTAATAAATTTTGAAATAGGAGAAAAGGGACAAATCTTCCTTACAGAAAAATTCCAAATGATAAATGTAGAAGGAATGAGGGAAAGAGAAAAATCACCATTAGAATTGCAGTGATAATTACTGCAGGCAATATAGCCACTGAGGAACGCTAAAATTAGTGGGTAAAAATTTAAAGAGAAACAGGTTAGTAATTTCAAAGTTTCTCCCCAAGCATATTTATTAATTATTAATTACTGTGCTGATTTTAACATATGGCCACAAACTGATATATTCACTCTAGGAGGTAGAGCTTAATTCTCTTCCCGTTAAATATAGACTGAAGTGAGTTATTCCTAATAAACACAGTAGGAAAAGAAAAAAATAGTAATTTTCCAGTGGAGGAACCTGCAGTGCTGCCCCTATTATGAACTGAATGTGTCCCCCAAAAATTTGTATGTTGAAGTCCTGAACTCCAATTTGATGGTATTAAGAGGTAGGGCCTTAATGAGGTAATTAGGTCTAGATTATGTCATGCGTGTAAGACCCTCATGATGGAATTAGTATCCTTATAAAAGAGGAAGAGATCTCTTTTCCCTACATGCATGAACCGAGAAAAGCCACGTGAGAATACAGCGAGAAGACAGTCATCTGCGAGCCAGGAAGAGGATCTTCATCAGAACCCAACCACGCTGACACCCTGATCTCAGACTTCCAGCCTCCAAAACTGTGAAAAAATAAAATGTCTATGGTTTAAGTCACCCAATCTATGGTATTTTGTCATAGCAACTCAAGCTAAGACATCTCCTTGATCATGTGCCCAAGGTTAACATGACTAACAATGAAACACGGTGATGTCATGCAACCCCTGATCTGATGCGGTAAGATGGGCACTTCACCTCTGTGACATTCTTCCTAAAAATTCATAATCCCCATCTAATCATCAGAAAGCATCAGCAAGTCTAAATGAGGGGCTGTCTATAAAATAGCTAGTACTGTCAGGCATCCCCAAACAAAAAAAAATACACTAAGAAACTGTCACAGACCAGAGAATAAAAAAACATGACAACTAAATGCAACATGGTATCCTGGATTGGATTCAGGGACAGGGAAAAAAAAAAGTGGAAAAACTGGTGAAATATAAATAAAATCTATAGTTTAGTTAAGTGTCTATCACCAGTGTTAATTTCCCAGTTTTAATAAATATACCATGGTTTTGTAAGATGTTAAGACATGAGAAGAAGATACAAGACTTTAGAGGAAGCTGAGTGAGGGTATTGCAATTTTCTGTACTGCATCTTTGCATCACTTCTGCAAATCTAAAATTACTGCAACATTAGTTTTTACAACACCAGAAAAGTGCTGGAAATGAACTACTAAATTGATTGTATGACACAATTTTTTAAACAAATGA
This sequence comes from Rhinolophus hipposideros, assembly GCF_964194185.1. Lineage (NCBI taxonomy): Eukaryota > Metazoa > Chordata > Mammalia > Chiroptera > Rhinolophidae > Rhinolophus > Rhinolophus hipposideros. Next base: position 81,657,527 of record NC_138047.1, on the reverse strand, counting down.
CTACACCAAACATAGCCAGAGTGATTTTCCTAAAAAGCAAATCTGATTGTTACTTCCTTGTTTAAGGCTTGTTAATGGTTTCTCTTGCCATCAGGAAAAAATTCAAATTCTTTAACATGGCCAATAAGACAATCGAAGGCAGAACAATCCCTCCCCCATCCCATCTGTCCATGTCCTAATCCCTGGAATCTGTGAATATATTACCAGTAGGACACATGGCACGAGGGAGTTAGGGTTGCAGATAGTATTGGGGTTGCTAATCAGCTGACCTTAAAATATGAAGATTAGCTGCAATTATCTAGGTGAGCTCAGCGTAATCAAAACAGTCCTTAAAAGTGGAAGAGGGCCATGTGACTACAGAAGACGCCTCAGAGAAATGCAGTATTTGCTAACTTTGAAGATGGAAAGAGGCAGCCAGGAGTCAAGGAATGGGGGCAGCCTCTGAAAGCTAGAAAAGACAAAGAAATGGATTCTGTCCTAGAACCTCTAGAAGGTAACGGAGCCCTACAGACACTCTGACTTTAGCCTAGTTTGACTTCTAACCCACAGATGGTAAGTTCATGTTGTTTTACGCCTCCAATTTGTTACAATAGAAAAGAGAAAACTAATGTAAAGGCCCTTCCCCTTCATGATCTGACCCTACTTACCTCCCCAGCTTCATTGCTCACCACTCCTTCTCACAATGATTTTCAACAGGCATGCCTTCACATACTGTATACTGCAAATCCTTCACGTGGATCTACCAAAGTGTGATCAGTAAACGAAATGTAATTTTGCTACAACTAAGGATGCTTACTGTTATGGTGAAGCGACACTGAATGCCGACCTGGTAGGAAGAGGTATAACTTGACACCAATAAATAAATAAAATAAATAAATAAAAATAAATAAAAGCAAAGAAGCCACAGCACAATTTTAGGTAAGAGTGTATGCTAGAGCTTTGCCTCAAGAAACCATCCAAGAAGTTGGTTAGGGCAGAATACAGTTCAGATTCTTTTTTGAAACTTACTTTTTTTTTGGTAAATACAGGTGCTCGAAGTTTAATTCCTTTACGAATGCCATCATAAATGTTAGCACTAAAGTAGCCCTGAGTATGGAAAGGCTGAGAAGTACTATTGCACACACTCTTACCACACTAAATTTTTCTCAAGGCATGCTTCACCTCTGAGCTTTCAAACAGGCTATCCCTTTACCTCGAGACTTCAAAAATCCCCTCCTCTCCCTTCATCTAACCAAATCTTACTCAATCTTCAGACCTCAACTCAGCTCTTCCTCTAGAAAACATTCTCTAACCTGGTAAGTGAATGCCAGCTTCGTGTTGCATCTATAGTATCTTGAACTACTGCGACAGCAATTTTCACATGAACTGTAAATAACTAATTGCAAACTCTGTAAGTTAAAAACTTGGGTCTAAATTTGCTCTCAGCTTTATCATATCTGTAAGGCTTAGCATAGTGCCTCGTTCATGGAAACCATAGCCGTATTCTGAAAAAGCAGCCTAGTAAATCATCATCAAATATTTCTACATCAGGCATTTACCTCATCATGATGTATCAACAAAGACTATATGACACTTAAAAAGAAAGAACACAAAACTTTAAGAGCTTCCACTTATGAAAAGTAATTTATGCCTAGTACAACAAATAGATCTGATTTTTTTTACTTTAGCATTTTACACATTACACTCTGTAGTAGTTCAAGTATTAAAAATGTGAAATAAAAGGAAACAAAAAAAATCTACTCTGTATCATTATATCTAAGGTGTTTTGATACTGTCACCTTTTTTTAATCTTACCAAGTGTATTAGTTTCCTACTGCTAGTGTAATAAATTACCACAAACTCCGTGGCTTAAAATAACACAAATGTATTCTTCTTGTACAGTCCTGGCGGTCAAAAGCCCAAAATTGGTTTCACTGGACTAAGGTCACAGTGTCATGGGCAGAGCTAGTTCCTTTTAAGGCTCTGAGGAGGAAATCCATTTTCTTGCCTTCTCGGTTTCTAGTGGCAACTGCATTCCTAAGCTTCTGGCCCCTTTCTCCATCTTCAAAGTACATCACTCCAACCTCTTGGTTCCTGTGGTCACATTACTTTCTCTGTGGGCTGACGCCTCCCTTTTCCTTCTAATAAGGACTATTGTGATTTTATCAGGCCCACTGAGATCCGGGATAATATCCTAACTCTTAATCAGAGCCGCAAGGCTTTCAGAGATTAGAATGGGGACATATTTGAGGAGGCCATTACTCAAGTATACATGGCAGGTTTTCACACAATTATATTATGACTTCCACTTCAGTAAAACAACCTTTGAAATTCCACCACTTCTAAGATGCACCCCAATTTCAGAGGTAAAAATGTAAAAAAAAAAAAAGGAAAAAAAAAAGAAAGCGTTAAGAATCAATGAAGTAATTTAATTATTGCATCCGCCAAACAGCCTAAATAGTGACACACAAAAATGCATCAACAAACAAATCACTGAAAAACAGAAAAAAATCAGGTTATAATACAATCTCTGAAATAATTTTAAATTCTTAGCTTCATGTTGGGTATGTCTGTATAAAAGAGAAAAACAGATTCTAACACCTTATCTACTTACTGGTACCAATCTGACTTCAGAAGCAAACAAGAGATTTTTAACAAATAGTCTATTATACTTGTTCAATGGAGCTGCACGGCTGGTCAGCCTGATACCACACAGCACGAGATACAGCCTCTGATTTTCAATTAGCAGGGTGTCCTCCTTGGCGAAACTCAGTATCACAACATCTACCCAAAGGTTATCTGCCTCAGTGACATAATCTCCTTCCAGAGCCTAGATTTCTGTCAAAGAAAATTGATTCTATTCCTGCTTTAAGCAAACCTGACATGAAAATCAAAATTTACAAAGCAAGTATGTTATGGAACATCTAGGCACTATACAAAAAATTAATCATAGGATCTCTTGAAATAAATGAATTTCCTAACCCCACCCACACTTAACAGAGAAGCAATACAGACAAGTATCCACATTTTAAGAAACAAAAACTATTAATTGTAATACTCAATATATACCGATAACAAAAGATGAATACAAATCAAGTTTGACTTGTGCAATTACATGAGGTGCTCAAAGTGGTTACCATCAGCATCCAGACACTTCTGATTATGGTGAACTACTGCTTGAGCAACGTTGACCAAAGTGCCCACTTGTATACATTTTTTGGCACCCCCGGTATTTTTAATATCAAAAATATTTGTTTCATTCTTTTTCTGAATTAAATTTCAATACTTTTTTTAAAAGTTAAAGGTTTTCATTATCTTCAAAAGAACATCAGGGCAACAAAGTCAAGCTCCTTTATCCTATAAAGAGGCAGAATCAGATTTAAGAATGTAATTCATTCACTACTGAACTACCGAGAAGTAGGTCAGTGTTCAGCCAGCATGCATTTTAACAATCATTGTTGATAAAATACTGAAATACTTCTGAACCAGTTAGTAAATAGCCACAGCCCTGACACTGCCTCCCTAGTATGCCCCACAATGCTGGCCCCTTCCCCCTGACCTATAAGACCTCATGTCAGCAACTAAAGGACTAATGTCTGGCATATTACAGGTTAACTGAATCTTGCTCTAGTATCAAGGCTGGTATCCATTCAGTAGTCAGTGCACAAAGTACTGATTAATCAATATTTTGAAATACACTACCACTGCCAATAAAGTATCAATAATATTGCTAAAATGAATTTTATAAGCATAAAAATACGTACACACAGACTGAAGGAAATCTGCGATTAGAAACCCTAGTGATGTTTCAAAAATGGGGAGTTCCAATCGCATCTGGATACCCTGGATTATTCTTTCTAATCGAAGACTAATCCAGTCACTGCTGGCAGACAAGAGCCTACAGATACAGCCTATGCAACCATTTGGATAAAATCTCACTGCATTTAGATTTTTCCTGCCACTACATCAGTTGTCCTCTTTGGATGCCATGGTAACAAATACTAAGAGTTAAGGGGCCAAAAGAAAGCTGATGCTGGTTGAGAACCTAATACACACCAGGGACTTTGTTTGTCTCCACATAATCTTAGATAATTCTCACAACAATCCTGTGAAGTATCACTATCGTCATTTTACAAGTAAACGGGGCATGAAAGCTCACTACTAATTCACACAAATTCAAATAGTAAGTAGTGTAGAATAGAAGCCAGGCACTGTGGGTTCCAAAGCTCATTTCACAATACCCGTTTCTCAGAAATACTAGGAAAAACAAGCAAGTTAAGACTTGGCTGCCGCCTAGGGAAGGCACTTCACTACTCCCTCTCCCTTCCCTACTTCATTCTGCTTTTGCTCAGTCACTAGTATAAGCAGCTTTCCGCACACAATTTTAGAAAACTTGAACCCTATTAAATCCATCTGCTAGCAAGCCAGCAAGCTAGCTGAGGTAGATGGCCTATTAAAGGAAACCTCCCAAGAGTTGGACTAGTCGGAGGGACGGGGGGCTGGACAACGTAAGAAAATAACGAAAGCCTAAAATAGTCACTGAGCTTTCAATACAAGAAACGGGTAGGGAGAGCTGGCCATACACAGATCCTTTCAGTGGCCAATCTTAAAAAGTAATAATAGGAAGCCAAGTTCACTTTTCAATTGAGAGCCTACTGCATGTTGCCACTGGGAATATGATGAGGAAAACACATGGTTCCTACCATACGAAGAATTTATATTCTGGTGTTCTGAAGGAAACTGAATGAAAGGGCACTCATTTGCTAAGCACCTCATTTTGCTAAGCTCCAGGTCCTTTAACTCTTTCCCTGCGTTGATTTCAAGTTTTTTTTTTCAAAATGTATCAGAAATCCACAAAAAACAAAAAGTTGATATTTTGACTATTTTATGCATTTAATAAAAACAACTTAAGCTGCTCTGTATATAAATGACATTATTTTTATGTGTAAAAATTTTGGATGTATTCATTTGGATATAAATGAACCTGGTAGCAAAAGAGTTAAAAATAGTACCTCATTTAATGTAATTCTCCCAACAACCCTACAAGGAAGGTATTATTGTCCCCTGAATCTCAGAGATATTAAATGATTTTCTCCACAAAATCTCAGGCTGTATCAAAGCCTACAGCCTTTTCACTAGCCCCCACCTTCTGACAATTCTGAGTATGCTTAACCTATTGCAAACAGTGCCTTCCTTGAGGCTGAATATAACATGATCTGCTCTAAACCCAGTGCTGAGTGTGAAGATGCTCTCATTTCTAGGCAAGTCCATTGAAGATTGGCTCAAAATCTATTCTATTCCAATGACTTTAGGCTGTAACACTTCAGGGTTTACAGACGGATTAGAAAGATAAAAGTAAGCTGAAATACTTGATCAGTGGCAATGAAAATGGTTTACAAAAATTATTACAGATACAATCTCAGAAACCCGAAGGGGAGGGAGTGGGTGGAAATGAAAGGACACTGCAAATAACTAAAGCAGTACGTATAGCAACACAAAATAAAAATTAAACCTAGATGAAAGACACTTGTTTATATAGGGGAGTGAATATTTTTTAAGACCCTTCAGGTATCTATTTATCAACTTAGAAGGAAATTATGTATTCAGATTTACATAATACCATGGCAATATCTTCAAGGGAAGACCTGATGCTCTGGCTGCTATAAAGGAAGACGAGAAACCTGAGACACAGGTGCCACTCTGATCAAAAGGAACTTACTGCACAGACACTAGGGAGATGTGTATCATTTTAAATTTTGCATGTGCTCTCAAAGCTAAAGGGTTTCCTATAACTGACCAGATAGTATTGTTAAGTGAATGGGATGTTTATTTATCTCTTCCATAATGAATTCCAGTAATTCCCATTACTATCTCATCTTTCTCACATTGTTGACAATTAAAATGATAATACTATCATCAGTAATCACCATTCTTGGAAAAGGAATATGGAAGGAAGAAAATACATCTTCATTTGGAAATAAGCACCAATGGTTTCCTAAAAGTAGAATTAAAAAGCCGTGGTTTATTGTTAAATCTGGGTGTCGTCCCCCCCCACAAAAAAAAAAAATTTTAAGACCCCTTTCAATTCAAGTCAATTAGGAGAAATTTTGAGTTACAACTATCATTACCAGGATACTATTTCACTCAAACTTCCCTTGTTTGAGGACTCAGCTTTGGAAGGACTCTCAAAAGTCAAAGTTGAAAAATATTCATCTAATACTTCACATGGAAATACAAATAAAAACCCATATTCTGCTCAATAAAAAACTAAAGTATAGAACTACAACTCCAAGGAAGGACGTTTAAGAGAAACACTTTACAGATTAAAAGAAGTCAACTTCTATCTTCAAATAAGTGGGGAAAGCATGTTAACTTGTTTAAGTCTCAGTTTTCTGCCTATCTATTCCCTACACTTTCCAATGTCAAAGTTTCTAAAAGTGTTTAAAAAGAAAATTCTTATGGTCTGTTGATAGGTCTGAACTTGGGATTAGGAAGACTGAATTAGACTTCCTTTAACAAATGTTTAATGAATACCTATAATTTGTTCCGGGCCCTGAATATATAGCAGTGAACAAGAGACAGACAAAACTGCTACCCTCATGAAGCTTACACAGCAATTGGTGAAAAACACCCACTAACCTTTCTGGATCATCAGTTCATCTGTAAAATTAGGGAAGTAGACAAAGTGTTTTTCAGACTGCAGTGCAAAAACCCCTGGACCTCCACCTCTATTTTAACCACAACAGCTCTGCTTTTTATTCCTTTCTCAATCAGGGCTCTATACACAATTTCCTGTGGGAAAATAATTCTGTTTTTAGAAAAGTTTGACAACCAGTGAACTAAGTGATCAGTAGGTACCATTCCAGTTTTACAATTCTGTTTTCTTATGTTTCCTACTTTTGACCTATTTCTTTTTCACTGTCTGGAATTCTACGGAGATATATTGAAAGGCGAATTAGTTTATGTAGAGCAAAAAAATAAACCACAAACACAAATGACCGCTTAATACTTATCTATAGATGACAACACCATGTAGCAAAAACTTTTTTTTCTAAGATTAGCAAACAAAACAAAAACAGACTTGATCTTATTATTTTTCTGCTTAAACTACTTCCTTCTACAACAACAAAAACCAAACTGACCCTAATACTTAATTTCCTTAGCATGACATGTAAGGCCCTTTTGCAACCTGGGCCCTTATAAGGATTCCTTTCAGCTCCAATGCCTTGGGTTTTCCCTACCACCAACACCCTTTTTTGCCTCTTGACTGCTTCGTCGCTAAATATGCCTTGCACTTTCATACTTCCTTTTGTTCATAATGTAAACTTCATGGAGAGTACATTGTCCTCCTACCCCTACCTATCAAATCCCTCAAGGTCAAACCCAGCTGGAATGTCACCAAAAAAACAGGTCAATTTAGGAGAAAGGACTCTGTCGTATCTACTGGGGTAATCTTGAGTACCCAACTGGTAAACAGGCAAAAATGTTGAACTGATTATCTGAAAGGAAAGGAAAGATTACAAATATTAGAAATCAAGCATCACCTATGTTTGGCTTCTACATATGTTAATTGGTTCCTACAGATTTAACATCCTGATTACAACTGATATCCTGGCATTCCTTGAACATTCACAAAATCTGTAAGGCTAAGATAAATATTTGCCACTTTAAAACGTGTTCACTAAGACAATAATGCATATTCAGAAAATCAAGAAAAGACATGATCCTTGGACCACATGGGTTTACAATATTCTCAAAGGCTTAGGATTGCTTCTTAAATTATCGTGTTCCAGTTCCTTCATACACAAAGCTATTTTAAAAACAAAACAAAAACAAGAATTTGTTACGTTTACAAGAAGAAAAAATGCTCACAATTATCTTTATGTATGTTCAGGACATAAGTAAGAAACAAACCTAAAACACTGTTCATATTCAAACCCATTAAACGACAGCTAATGGAACTAAAGCATACAATACTGACAAGTATGGCTGATCCAAAGGATATTAGGGCTAAGCCATCACTTTTGACTTAGAAAAAAAATTCAACCTCTGATTCTCGGGATAAATGATAAACTTCATGTTTGAAAAGCATCAGTTGTTGGATCTTGAAATTATTATCCTAAGCGAAATAAGTCAGACAGAAAAAATCGAGAATCATATGATTTCACTCCTATGTGGGATATAAAACTGAAAGCAACAAAGGAACAAGACAAAGAACCAAAAAACCAAAGACACAGTTTAGTGGTTACCAGAGGGGAAGGGGAGATGGAAAAAGAGGGTAAAGGGGGTCAAATATATGGTGATAGAAGGAGAATTGACTGGGTGGTGAGCATACAATGTGATACACAAATGATGTATTACAGAATTGTACACTTGAAACCTATGTAATTTTACTGACCATTGTCACCCCAATAAATTTAACAAAAAAAGAATTTGACAAAAGAGAAAAAAAAGAAGCCATCAGTGGTAAAAATTAGATGTCGGCTGAACTGATTCATAAAGCCCAGCGAATTTTCACTAACAACTTGGATAAAATAGGTCGGCCCGACAATTGTTTTAAGAGTACTTGTGTAGTTTTGTTCTCTTAGAAACACAGGACATCTTTCTCAAGTTTTCAGTTGAGGACTTTCGAGGGTTCTCTTCTGAAATATTTATCAAGTCTATAAAGAGATTCTCCCCCTTCCTCGGCCCCATCCACGAATATTCCACATCTCAAGATTAGAGAATGGATATCCTAGAGATGATCATTTTTCACGCGAAAACTCCTGCATACTCAAAGCCAACCGGCTTTCACGTTGCATTGGCTGCTGCCTGTATGAAAGCCAGCCTGCCCTCAAAGCAGGGCCAACTCTGGCACGTTTTTCTCTTTCTGAAAGTGAAGCTTGGGGGGGGGGGGGAAACCATCCAACCTAAAGGTATTCGTTTAAATCCGTTAGACACCTGCTCCGCTTTCAAACATGAAGACGAGCGAATCCCAAACCCCCCAACCCTCGAGCAGCAGCCGCAGTAGTAAGTGACAGATCTTGAGGCTGAACTGGGTCAGGGTGACGGTTACACTTAGGTTGCATATTTACTCCCTTTGTCTACAAACTTGAGCGCTAACTTCGGTTCCCGTGAAGGCAGCGTGCTCGCTGGACTGCAGAAACCAAAGCAGTTTTCCCGAGTGGGAAAGGGCACGATGCACCGAGCTCGGCGACCACGCACTCGGCGGCCTCGGCTCCCGCCCGGGTCTCCCCCCAGGGCAGGGCTCGCTCGAGGCAGCTCACCGCGCCCGGGCCGGATCGGAGGGCTGGTCTACGGCTCCCGGCTCCTCCTGGCCCCCGGCGGCTTCGGGCCTAGGGGCACATTACGTAAACAGCCCCGGCCCCGGCTTTTTAGGTCGGTTCCCTCCCTCGTTCAGGGCGTCCCTGCCCCCGCGCCCCGCGGGCCCCGGCCCGGCGCCCCCACACCCCGCAGCCCAGGCCCCCGACGCCCCCGGCCCGGCCCGGCCGCCCCGCCCCGGGGATCCGGTCGTGCAGGCCGCCCCGCCGGCCTAGGCCCCGCGCTCCGCCCAGCCACTCGCCTCACCGTTCTGCTGGGGCGGCGCCGGCCCCGGGCCCGCCGCGGCTCCCGACACAGCGGCCCCGCCAAGCTTGGGCGGGATGCGGGTGCTGGCGGCCGGATGGGGGGACCCGGCGGGGGCCGACATGACGGCGTTCCTGGCGGCGGCGGCGGCGGCGGCTCCGCGGCTGGGAGGTGGGCGGGGGGAAGGGAAGGCGGGGCCGGAGAGGCGAGAGGAAGAGGAAGGAACGCGCCGGCGTCACGGAGGGAGTCAACGGGGACCGCGGCGGGCGGCCTCGCGCTGCGCCGCTGAGCCTCGCGCGGCCGCCGCAGGCGCCGGGACCCTGGCCCACGCGGCCTGCCCGAGTCCGGCCCCGAGCCGCGGGCCGCGGGACCACCCCGGCAGCTTCCCGGGAGCGCAGGCCTCGCGCCGCCGCCGCCGCCGCCACGCCCCCTGCAGGCGGGAGCCCGCGCTCCGAAGCCCGGGGCGGGCGGGGCGTGGGCCTCACGGTCAGCCCCGGACCGGAGGGACCGAGCTCGGCGGGGGAAGGGCTTTGGGGCCCGCCGCACCCGCGTCGGAGGCTGGGACGCGCAGTGCCGGGCGTCCGCAGTGCCGACGGGGATCCGACGGCTGCGCGGTGACATCCGGAGCCCAGACCGGAGTGACCCCACCCTCCCTTACTCGGAAGAAGAACCCTGGGTTCGGGTTTGGTTTTGAATCGTGAAATTTTTTTTCCCCTCTTAATGTGAACTCCAAAGGAAATAGGGCATTCAAGCCCCCTGTCTGTACGGAATTATAATCCTGGGCAAAAGAAGAGGAAACATTTCCCTATGATAAAAGACAAGACTCTCAATAAGAATTGCATTAGTCAAAACTTTTTTCCCCCACCGACTTACATCTAAGGAAGAGGCAGGGAAAAATAGGGTAAGGAAAAGTAGAAGACACACGATCTTCCTCATGATTTTTGCCAAGGGTTGGCCCATCTGATGGGCGTTCAGAAGATGCTGTAACATCCAAAGCCAGAACCCAGCTTGCTTTGTCTACGCTGGTGATCTTTCAGCCTCCTTCCTGTACCAGCATGCTAACTGGCAAGCAAGCCCTGGGCTACATGTTACCCACGTGGTTTTGCAGTCTTGGAAGCTTTGTCCTCTACTAGAAATGAAATTGCTCGGAAACATTGACTTCAGAATAGGATCTAGCAAAATGATATTTCTGGAACGATTACTCTATTGAATTATGCAAAACACAGTGTGTTGATCATTCTAGAATAATGCAAAGCTTTCCTTTAGTTGTAGCCACGAATCAGTGATACCTGGTGCTTCAAAATACACCAAATGACTACAAAAGGATTTCAGTAGTTGGATTTGTGTTCCTTGAGTTAGGACTTTCAACAGTACATCATGGTCCATATACACAAAAAGAGGAAGCCCTTTTCCACAGGCTTTCCAGCTTCTCCATAGAAACCTAAGCCTTCATGGCACAAGGTCACACTCTGCTTCATCAAGGAGATTACACAATTACAGGTCCCAACACTTCCCAGGAGTCCTTTGAAAAATGGTTCAGAAAAAATCTGGATTAAGGCCTACCATTATGTGCATAAGGGAATAACTAGACAATTGGCTTTCTGCCCCTGGAATGTATCCTCCTGGGTGTAAGAAGCCCATTTTAATCAGGGTATGTGGAATGAAGGTGAACCCCATCTCTTTTGGAGAGACTCCTAAAGGGAGGACCGGGACTGTGTTCTTTAACAGATCTTCCCCACAACCTTTATCACCTAAGCTGTTTCCACTTCTCCACTGATTCACCATAGTATTTTTTTCTAGCACGGTTAGAAGAATCTTTGGAATGACAGATCCTACAAACTTTATGAAAATATTTTTTCCCTCAATTTCTTTGTATTCTATGACTCCTATCAGTGAAGAAAAGGAGGAAAAAGATGAAGGACTGAATGCTTACCATGTACCAGTCACTGGTCTAGTCACTTTAGGTATATCTTTTTCCATTTAGTCCTCTCAATAATTCTGGAATTCTTTTTTCTTAGCCCGGTTTTACCAGTGAGTAAGGCTCATAGATTTCAAGTAATCTTAGTAAAAGTCATGACCCTGTAAATAGCAGAACCAACGATCAAACCAATGTCTGTTTAGCTCCAAAATCTTTGCTGTATTCCCTACAAACTGTAGTGGGTTCATTTACATCTTTCTTCATAAAGTTATGCTAATCATGATGTACTATTTTGCTTATCAAAAGATTTTCAGTTTTACATATTTAGACAATGTTCCAGTGTTCTTTAGAAAGGTGGATTCTCAGAGTGTTTGAAATGCAAATTCTCAGGTCCCACCCCAGACCTACTGAACACTGGAGGTGGGACCCAACAGCAAGCTCTTCCAGTGATTCTGATGCACAGAAATTTGAAACCCATGGCTTTTAAATAGCAAAGTTAAGCAGATTGGTTGGGACAGGATAGTGGGACATAATGGTGCTTTTCTTCAGGGCATTTCTCCCATCTTTGGCTAATCATTAAATGTGATAGTTTGTAGATGTGTGATTATAGTGCTAGGAATGCCACATATGATAGTTCCTATGTCAATTTTGATTGATGAGCAGTGTTGAGGCAAATGCTGAGGCCAAGTCTGTGTTCAATGGGAAAGAGTGCTATTGAAACCAGAGGCCAAGTGAGCCAGGGACTCATGCTGCCCGACATAGGAGTTGGGCCATAAAATAAGTGTTTATTATCAGAGCACTGTGGTCTGAGAAGGCAGCAGGTTAACACCTTCAAAAACTGCCTTCACTGGCAGATTGGTGCAGCTATTATGAAATCAGTATGGAGGTAATTCAAAACACTGGAAATGGAACTACCTTATGACCCAGGACCCAGCAATTCCACGCTTAGGTATCTATCCAAAGAAATCCAAGATGCTAATTCAAAAAAATATATGCACCCCTATGTTTATTGCAGCGCTATGGAAACAACCAAAATGTCCATCGGTAGACTACTGGATTAAGAAACTGTGGTACATTTACACAATAGAGTGTTACTCAGCTATAAAGAAGAATGAAATCTTAACCATTTGCAACTGTATAGATGGACCGAGAGAACATTATGCTAAGTGAAATAAGTCAGTCGGAGAAAGACAAATACCATATGATCTCACTTATATGTGGAATCTAAAGAACTGAGTAAATGAGCTGAGTAAAAAAACTGAGTAAACAGAAATAGTCTTAGAGATATACAGGGAAAACTGATGGTTGCTAGATAGGTGGTGGGTGGGGATGAGGGAGAAGGGGAAAGGATTAGACAGTGTAAATTGGTAACTACAGTATTGCCACAGGGATATGAAAGACAGTTTGGGGAACATAATAAAGATTTTGTAGGGTGTCAGATGGGCACATGTCTTATTAGGGAGACCACTTCATAGTGTAGATGCTTAACCACTGCACTGTACACCTGAAGCTGAAGAATGTATGTTAACTATAATATATATATAGTCACAGGATGTGGAGTGCAGCATTGGGAATAGAGTCAATGGAATTGTAATAGATTCCATTAGATATACAATGCCAGAGGGACAATAGATTGGGGGAAGGGGATTATCACTTTGTGAGGGGTATACATGTCTAACTGGTACATGGTACATTGTTTTGTTTAACCTGAAACTAATTTTAAAAAGAAAAAAAAAATCTGCTGTCACATTCTCAGACAGGTTTGTGGTATTTATGGGAAAATCTGGGTGTTCCTCCAGAGGCTACGTGAAGGTTCTGGCGTCTGCATGGAGCCTTCCCTCTGGCAGTGTGATTCTCTGGTGGTATCAGCAACCCAGGAACAATGATGGGAGTAACCTGGAAAGAATGCTAGACTACAGAGATTGCGATCAATAAGCATAAAAGTATTAAGCATAAGTTTCAGGGTAATTTTCTAAAACAGAGAACTGCTGAGAACTGTTGAGAATATTCTGAGCTCGAGCCACAGGGGGATGATCTATCCTTAAGCTACAGGTCAAGGAAAGGTGAGGCCGGGATGTTGCAAGGCCTCTGTTAACAAGGGTCCCATCCAGCCCTGCTTCACTATCACTGAAATTAACCCTGCCACAGTTGCTGGAGGGACATTTTTCTGAGTGTCCAATTGTGACACGTGTGCCACTATTGTTCACCCCCAATATAAGACTCATATTCTCTATAACAAGTTGTGGGAGGCTTAGGTGACTGAATGCCTGTCTCTATTCAGAAAATGATAGTCCATTTATTTTCTCTATTGTAACCTTGCTTCCCATCTTCCTCAGCCAGTTTTTAAATTATCTAGTTTTTAAGTCACATTTGACCTTTGTACAACACCTTTTGTCTTTTAGTGGCATTTTTTCTTAGTCCCTCTCCAAATGAAAAGAAATAATTTTCTTCCTTCTTTTTATGTTATATTTATATATTGCATTTTTAGTTGGCCTGGTGTTAGGGATTCAAAGATGAAGAAGATGTAATTTGTTCCCAAAGATCCCATGCAGGATCTTTTACATATATTCCTACTGACTTTCTTATATTTGGATTTCTTGATTTTTTTGCCCCCCACAAACTTGCTATATATTTTTTCTTCTTCTGTTCCTTGTGAATCTTTGTTTTTTTCATAATGGCGGTCTAAGTTGAGGTCCACGAGTCATTATGATGGGAAGAAATAATTTCATTGACATTTATATTATTTGATTACTGATGCTAATGTCATTTAAATATCATTTAAATCTCAACTGTCTATGACACAACTAAGATCCTAAAAGAAAAAAAAGGATGGGATTATTAGGCAAATAATTACCACAGAGCCATAACTGCTTAAAGGACATTCTCTCAAGTTCTCACTTAGAATATTTGGCTATTTTAAATATACTGTGATTTCTGTAGTTATCCACTTATCCAGCCCACAGCAGGTTAAAAATAAATCACAAGGCAGGGGAAGGAAATGCTGTTGATAATAGACACATTGAGAGCCACAATCACTATTAGTTGGCAGAATGAGTACAAAAATGACAAGGAAATTGGGAAAATGGAAAAACTGAAAATGCACAGCAATCTAAGATAGTTAAGTTGAACAACCCTGTATATTCTTCTGGTAATATGATAAACATCCCACAAAGTGCCTGCCATCTAAGAATTTCTAACCTGTTATTCTGAAGGCAGTTGAATGAAAGGAATACTCATTTACAGAGCACCTATTATATAATTTGTAAGCTCTTTAGGATATCACTGTATATATACAGATATTTATAGCTTTGGCTGTCAATTACAAAGAAAAACTAAATTATGCTCTGCACTCTGTTTCAGAAGACAGCAGGTATATACAACCTTTGAAACTTTTATATATGAAACTTTTACAGGTTAGGTTCTCAGAGCTCCATTGTTTATGAGTCCCAATATTCACAAGTCCGGAGAAAGTGGAAGAAGTTACCCTCCTAGGCCACATCTGCATTTCCACCAAACAGAAAGGTGAGCCAGTACTTTGTACTTTAAAACCAAGCTTACTCTTTTTTATTTTCTGCCTCTATAAGTTGTAAAGTGGTGCCTTTCAAACTTTAATGTAAATGTGAGTCACTTGAAGATCTTGTTAAAATGCAGACTGATTTGGTAGGTATGGGAAGACCTGAGATTCTGCATTTCCAACAAGCTTCCAGGTGATGCTGCTGGTCCGGTCCATGCATCACACTCTGATTAGCAAGGTTCCCAAGGGCATCTTTTTATTTACAGGTCAAAGTCCATTGAGAAAGAAATGCCCTTTCCTGTGAAAGAAATGCCCCTTCCCAACCTCTTAGGAGCTGTAATGTATTACTCAAACTGGTTACCAGTCAAGTTAATGTGATACAGACTAAAATGGGCCTGGCATTTCCCTGGCTTTCTACAGCAGCAGTATTTTCTTAGGCTGTTAAGATACTGAACCACCTCCTAATGGGTAAATAGGAGCTGGATATTGATACTGATACCTTGACACACATTCAGCAGTGTTTCCATTTTGTGAATTACTTTTCCTCTTACTAATTATTGTTTGTTGTAGAAAAATGGTGTACTAACTCATGCTGCCATAAACAAAATACTATAGACTGGGTGGCTTAAACAACAGACATTTATTTGTCATAGTTCTGGATACTGAAAGTCCAAGATCAGGGTGCCAGCACGCTTGGGTTCTGGTGAGAGCTGTCCTGACTTGCAGACTTCCGCCTTCTCACTATGACTTCACATGGAGGGAGAGATTCTCTAGTGTCTTTTCTTATACAGATGCCAGTTCTATCAGATCAGGGCTACACCCTTATGACCTCATAACCTTAATCACCTCCTTGAAGGTTCTATCTCCAATACAGTCACATGGAAGGTTTGGGCTTCAACATAAGAATTTGGGGGGGACAGTTTAGTCCATAGCAAACGGCACTTTCTCAATGGCATAATTCATCCTTTGCCCTTCAGAATTGTTCCTACCTTCAAACGGTTAGTCCCAATTCACTGTGTTTTTCATTATCATGAGTTCCCATTTTAAAATCTCTAATTTTGTCATCTTCAAATTCTTTTTACTCAAAATACCTTCAAAATACTCACTGTTCTCTCACTAACATAAATGTTGGGATTAATATTTATAAATAAATTTTAAAAACATAAACTTATTACAGGTTGCAAATTAATAAGAAGATGACCTAGATCAGAACTTCCCAACCAACATACCGGGGCACATTATGGGCGGTAGTGCATTAAAAGATGTGCCAAAATATCAGTCCTCCTCAGACCTTGGGACAGCCAGAGGTGGCTTTAGGTGACCCATAGGCTAGTCTTCTTTGGGTGCCACACCCTTGTTTATTTATTCCACAAAAATAGTCTTATTTTCTAGCTGTGCTATGACATGAAACCGCTGGGAAGCACTCACCTGGACTAAATAAACTTTCTGTGTACAATCTGCAGTGCCATCTGCTGGAAGAAGGAAAAATTGACATGCTGTTGCACCAGAGGGCTGATTTACATTTATTTATGAAACTACAGAAGTTAAAACATAAGAAGGGTATTTGTGTATTACAGAAGATTGAGTTAATTTTTTTACTAGTTGAGGATAAACTTTAATTACATGGAAAAATCAATGTGCAAAACACAATTCTCTTTTCAAAAATAAGCCAGATCAAAAAAAAAAAATGTTGAACATGCTAATTCAGTTAGAGAGGACACACTGTTTAAAAACCACTGTGATGGCAAGATGTTTAAATGGCTTGTCATATTAAAAAAATCTCAAGGAATTGGACTACCACAGGTAAAATCATGGGAAAATGATAGACTTTTTAAAATATTTGAAAGTTGTCTTCTGAAGAATGATAAGTATGTTGCTTCAGATGGCAGAACAAGGACAAATGAATAAATTTTGATACATGAGCTATGTTACAGTAGAGGAAGTTGGGAATCCTGGAAAAAATATCCTCACATTAGGAAGAAAGTTTAACTCCCTATACTCTAAACTTTCTCCCAACTACAGATTCCATACCCCGTCGTTCTATTTGCCTATTGGATTTTATTTAGTTCGATATTTTCAGTAATTACAAAACTTTTAGGACTATCAGTCCTTAAAGCAGGGGTGTCCAAACTTTTTTCAACGTTTTTCACCAAGGGCCATATGCGGTAAAATACACAGCCGGGCCACTCACTCGAGGTGAAGTACATATTGCCTCACCTGGTTTATTTAAGTAAACTAAATATATTTTTGGAATTTGCTGTGGGCCAATAAAAAATGGATCGCGGGCTGCAGTTGGCCCGTGGGCCACAGTTTAGACACCCCTGACTTAAAAATATATCCAACTATAATTTCAATATAACTTAAATCTCTGTTATGGGTCAATTGTGTCCCTTCATACGAGTATGTGGCAGTCCTAACTCCTAATATTTCAAAATTGAATGTATTGAGAGATAGTGCCTTTAAAGAGGTAACTAAGGTCAAATGAGGTCATATGAGTGGACCCTAATCTAAAATGGCTGGTGTCCTTGTACGAAGAGATTGGGACACAGATATGTGTGCACAGAGGGAAGACGATATGAGGACACAGTCAGAAAGCAGCCATCTGCAGACCAAGGAGAGAGGCACACGAAGAAATGAAACCTGCTAATACTTTGATCTTGGACTTATAGCCAACATAACTGAGAAAATTAATTTCTATTGTTTAAGCCTCCCCTTCTGTGGTATTTGGTTATAGTGTTAAGCTCTAGAATCGACCACCCCTCAATTGGACAGAGGACACACGCGATAATGCAAGTCACACAGCGAGGTTTATTTCCAGCTAGCTGGGGCCCGAGTATCTGCCCGATGCAGCGGGTTTCAACAAGGACCCCGAGCACTCCAAGCCAAGGGTTTATATAGCATTTTTAAAGCATCCAGTAATTTTCCATAGCTTCAAAGAGTATACATATCATGGGCTTGTACCACATTCTGATGGTTTGACAAGATAAGCTGGCTTGTACCCCACCCAGTCGGCAGTTAACAAGATAAGCTCTTTTCAAACAGGACATCTGGTCCACACCCTGTTAAGGCCGTCCAGAAAATGGCTTCCTTTCTTATGCTAACCTACTCTTACAATAGCAGCCCTAGCAAACTAATAACATGTCTTTCCTGTGGAGTCCTTCCTTTCCTTTATATTTTATTTAAGGATTGAAGTGGATTTTTTTTTTGTTTAAAATCTCTTTCAGAAAGAATTTTTTTCTTGTGATAACTTTCTTCTTCCTAATGAAAAGTAGATATATCACAAGGATTCCTGTACCCAGTTGCTATGTAATAGGCTAAAACAAGTTCTTATTACACTCTAGCCCTATATTATAGGGCTGGAGCTACAGGAGACCTAATATGGGACAGGGTGATTTTAAACAGGAATTTCTCCTATGAGATTTTCTCCTTTTAAATATAACAAAGTGGGGAAAGTTATTCCCCAGAAATTCTCTATGATAAAATTTCTCCTGAAAACAATATTCAGTGAGAGAAAAACACACATTTTAGAAGAGAAGTAGTGTAGGGAGGCCTGCAGCTGTTCTCTGTGTGGCTGAGGGGCAGTGACACAAGAGTTGATGGCTTCTCACTTGTACACCATGTGGGAAGAAAGTAGTGAAAAAGGTAGAAGAAAAACTGAGAGAACAACGTGTAGGGATTAGGGATAAAAAGAGGAAGAGGAGAATTTTAGCTGTCATGAGTAGGGAACTTTAGAGAGAGGTATTGTAGGAAGTTTTAGATTTTATATTTTCTGTGAACAACTTCTGTATCACATCTTTAAGAAAATTTATAATAAAGATCTTTATTATTTAGCAAAATTTGTCTCATTATCTTTTTTTTTATTTGCATTTTTACTTATTATTTTTTTATTTAACTAAATTTACTGGGGTAACATTGATTAATAACATTTTATATAAGTTTCAGGTGTACAATTCTATAATACATCATCTGTATGTTGCATTGTGTGCTCACCACTCAGAGCCTAGTCTCCTTCAATTACCATATATTTGACCCCCTTTACCTTCTTTTTCCTCCCCTCACCTCTTTCCCTATTGGAAACAACCATACTGTTGTCTGTGTCTATGAGTTTGTTTGTTTGTTAATTTGTTTCTTTCTGTTTTATATCCCACAGATGAGTGAAATCATATTGTTCTTGTCCTTTTCCACCTGACTTATTTCACTTAGGATTTTACTTTCAAATGACAGTATTGTCACAAAAGACAGTATTTCATTCTTTCTTGTGGCTGAGTAGCATTCCATTGTGTATATGTACCATATCCTCTTTATTCAATCATTTGTTGAAGTACACTTAGGTTCTTTCCATGTCTTGACTATTGCGAATAATGCTGCAACGAACATAGGGGTACATATATCTTTACGAACAAGTGTTTTCAAATTTTTGGGGCAGATACCCAGAAGAGGGATTGCTGAGTCACATGGTAATTCTATTCTTAATATTTTGAGGAACTTCCATACTGCTTTCCTCGTGGCTGTGCCAATTTACATTCCCACCTGCAATGTACTGTGTTTCCCCCAAAATAAGACCGGGTCTTATATTAATTTTTGCTCCAAAAGATGCATTAGGGCTTATGTTCAAGGGATGTCATCCTGAAAAATCATGCTAGGGATTATTTTCTGCTTAGGTCTTATTTTCGGGGAAACACGGTATGAGAGTTCCCTTTTCTCCAAATCCTCTCCAATTTCAGTCATTTCTTGTTTTGTTGATAATAGCCATCCTAACAGGTGTGGGGTGATGCCTCATTGTGGTTTTCATTTGCATTTTCCTAATAGCTCGTGAGATTGAGCATCTTTTTATATATCTTTTGCCATCTGTATGTCTCCTTGGGTAAAGTGTCTGTTCATGTCATCTGCCCATTTTTTAAAAAAGATTTTTATGAAAAATATAGTAAGCACACAATGTTATATTAGTTTCAGGTGAACACAATAGTTATTAAACACTTATATACCTAAAGAAGTGATCACCGTGATAAGTCCAGCAACCATCTAACACCATACTATGCTATCACAATATTATTGACTAATATATTCCCCATACTGTACATTACATCCCCATGACTTATTTGTTTTATAACTGGAAAGTTGGACCTCTTATTGCTCTTCACCTTTCTCTTCTTTTTAATTTTTCAGTTACAGTTGACATTCAATTTATTTTGTATTAATTTTAGGTGTACAACATATGGTTAGACATTTATATAATTTAAGAAGTCATTCCTTTGACTAGTCTAGTACCCACTGGCACTATACGTAGTTATTACCATATTATTGACTATATTCCCTATGCTTTACTTTACATCCCCATGATTATTTTGTAACTACCAATTTGTACTTCTTAATCCCTTCACCTTTTTCACCTGGCCCCCCAACCCTCCTCCCATCTATTACCCAGATATAGTACCCTTCTGACACCATACGTAGTTATTACAATATTATTGAGTATAATCCTTATGCTATACTCTACATCCCCATGACTACTTTTAACAACTAATTTGTGTTTCTTAATCCCTTCTCCTTTTCACACACCCCCTAAGTCCCCGTCCCATCTGGCAACAAGATGAGTCTGTTTCTGTTTTGTTTGTTTATTTTGTCTTTAGATTACAAATATAAGCAAAATCACATTGCATCTGTCTTTCACTGTCTGACATACTCCACTCAGTACAATACACTCCAGGTCCATTCATGCTACTATTCTTGAGCATCCTTATAACCATTGTTTTAAACTCTGTATCTGGTAGGTTGCTTGCCTCCATTTCGTTTAGCTCTTTTTCTGGAGTTTTCTCCTGTTCTTTCATTTGTGACGTACTTCTTTGTTTTTTTCATTTTGACTGCCTCTTTTTGTTTGTTTCTATGTATTATGTAGGGCTGCTATGACTCCTGGTCTTGCCAGGTGGCCTTATGTAGTACGGGTCCTGTGGGGTCCAGTGGCACAGTCTCCCTGGTCACCTAAGCCAGGTGTTCCAGGAGTGTCCCTTGTGTGGGTTGTATGTGCCCTCCTGTTATAGTTGAGCCTTGATTGCTGTTGGCATGTCAGTGGGTGGTATTGACCCTGGGGCTGACTGGCTGCAGGGTTTGGCCATGTCTACAGTTTATGGACTGCTGTGCAGGGGGCTGCAGGAGACTGGTGCCTATTGAGAACGCTCTTTGCGTGTGCTGCTTGTGGGGCTGATTGCATGGTGCTCTGTTATGGTCTGAAGCTATCCTCCAAGTATGTTGGTTCTTGGGCCTCTTGAGAGGGGCTTCAGTGCAGGCCCAGGTCAGCCCCTGCCTATGACTGGCTGGGGAGTACCTGGTAGAGGTTACAAAGTGATCCACAGTTGGTTGCTGCCTGTGCTGTACCTGGAGACACGTAGAAGTGGCCACGCTTTGAACTGAGGACTGCTGCCACCAGTACCATGTCTGGGGTAGCTCCACAAAGAGCCACGACATTCTGAGGCCTGCTGCCAATTACAGGCCCCTATATGGTTCAGCTGCTGATAAAGTCTCTGGCAGAAGGGAAATTGGGTGAGGCAGGGTCTCAGTGAGTCATCAGGGTGGAGCAGTGGAGCTCACCAGGCCAATCAGATTCAGATTTAGCCTGTGTGTGTGTGGGGGGGGGGCTTAACACAGGAAAGATGGCGTCCACCTGCTGGCTGCGCAGGAGAAGGACACCACACAGGGAAAATGGGAACTGTCCCTCCAGTCCTCGCCCCGAAGTTACACAACTCAGTCGCTCCCCATATGTCTCCAACACGCCTAGAGCCACTGTCCATCTGCTGAAGCCCAGGATGAGTACCTATGGGGGCCTTTTAGGAGGATGTCTGGGTTTCCTGCAGCCTTCCGTCCTACCCAGGTGAGTCAGAATGCTCACTGTTTTTCACAGCCAGAATTTGTGAGTGCTCCTCTTCTTGACACCAGGACTCTGGGCTGGGGAGCCTGGTGTGGGGGCTAGGGTCCCTTGCTTCTCAATGGGTAAACTCTGTGGCTGAGATATCCCTTCCAATTTTTATGTGTTACATGGAGATTTGGGGCCTCGCCATTTCATGTCTCGGCCCCTCCTACCAGTCTGGACCTGGCTTCTTTGTGTCCTTAGTTATAAAACATCTGTTCAGCTAGACTTCAGGTAGTTCTCCAGGTTGATTGTTCTATAATTTAGCCGTAATTTTAGTGTGTTCACGGGATGAGGCAAGCACAACATTTATCTACTCTGCCATCTTGGACCTCCCTCTGCCCATTTTTTTTTTTATTTGATTGTTTTTGTTGTTGTTCTTATTGTTGAGTTGTATGAGTTCTTTATATATTTTGGGTATTAGCCCCTTATTGTAGGTGTTGTTTGCAAATATCTTCACCTATTCCGTTGGTTGCCTCTTTGTTTTGCTGGTGGTTTCTTTTGTTGTGCAGAAGCTTTTAGTTTGATACAGTCCCATTTATTTATTTATTTATTATATAAATTTTATTGGGGAACAGTGTGTTTCTCCAGGGCCCATCAGCTCCAAGTAGTTGTCTTTTAGTCTAGTTGTGGAGGGTGCAGCTCATCTCCAACTCCAGTTGCCATTTTCAACCTTTAGTTGCAGAGGGTGCAGCCCACCATCCCATGCGGGAATTGAACCGGCAACCTTATTGTTGAGAGCTCACACTCTAACCAACTGAGCCATTTGGCTGTTCCCTCTGGAAGTTCAGCAGCAGCTCGTTGTCTTCAATCTAGTTGTGGAGGACGCAGCTCAGTCTCATGTGGGATTTGAACCACAACCTGTTGTTCAGAGCTCACGCTCTAACCAACTGAGCCATTCGGCCACCCTCCATTCATTTATTTTTGCTTTTACTTCCCTTGCATTTGGGGTCAAGTTCACAATAACCCCTCTGAGACCAAGGTCCATAAGTTTAGTGCCTATTTTTTCTTCAGTGTATTTTATTGTTTCAAGTCTCATGTTTAAAAGTTCAATACATTTTTAGTTAATTTTTGTGTATGGTGTCAGATAGCAGTTTAGTTTTATTCTTTTTTCATATGACTTTCCAATTTTCCCAACACCATTTATTGAAGCGGCTTTCTTTTCTCCATTGTATGTTTTTGGCTTCTTTGTTGAAAATTAGTTGCTCATATATGTGTGAGCTTATTTCTGGGCTCTTAATTTTATCCATTGGTTTGTGTGTCTATTTTTCTGCCAATACCATACTATTTTCATTATTGTCACTTTGTGGTATAATTAGAAATTAGGGAATGTGATACCTCCAGCTTTGTTAGTTTTTTCTCAGGATTGCTTTGGCTATTTGGGGTCTTCTGGGGTTTCATACAAATTTGATGATTTTTTTGTTCTACTTCTTTGAAAAATGCCATTGGGATTTTGATGGGAATTGCATTAAATCTGTATATTGCTTTAGATAATATAACCATTTTAATTTTTCCAATCCATGAACATCTTTCGATTTCTTTGTGTATTCTTCAATTTCTTTTGATAGTGTCTTGAAGTTTTCAGTGTATAGGTATTTCACTTTCTCTGTTAAGTTTACTCCTACATATTTTATCCCTTTTGTTGCAATTGTAAATGGGATTGTTGTCTTCATTTCTTTTTCTGATATTTCATTGCTAGTATATAGGAACACAACAGATTTTTGTGCATTAATTTTATATCCTGCAACTTTACTGTATTTGTTTATTGTTTCTAGTAGACTTTTTGGTGGGGTCTTTAGGGTTTTCCATATCTAGAATCATGTCATCTGCCAAAAGTGACAGTATTACTTCTTCATTCCCAATTTGGATGCCTTTTAATTCCTTTTCTTGTCTGATTGTTCTGGCTAGGATTTCCAGTAATACGTTGAACAACAGTAGTGAGAGTAGGCATCCTTGTCTTGTTCCTTATCTTGGAGGAAAAGCTTTCAGTTTTTCACAATTAATTATGATATTAGCTGAGGGTTTGTCATATATGGCCTTTATTATGTTCAGGGACTTTCCTTCTCTACTCATTTTATTGAGTGTTTTAATCATAAATGGGTGTTGTAAATTGTGAAGTGCTTTTTGTGCATCTGTTAATACTATCATATGATTTTTATCTTTTATTTTGTTAATGTGGTATATCACATTAATTGATTTGCGTATGTGAACCATCCAAGCATTCCTGGAATGAGCCCCACTTGATTGTGATGTATTATCTCTTTAATGTATTGTTGTATTTGATTTGCTAGTATTTTGTTGAGAATTTTTGTATCTGTGTTCATCAGAGATATTGGCCTGTAATTTTCATTTTTTGTGTTGTTCTTGACAGGTTTTGGTAGTAAGGTAATGTTGGCCTTGTACAATTATGTAGGAAGTATTCCCTCTCCTTCAATTTTTTTGGAAGAGTTTGAGAAAGATAAGCATTAAGTCTTCTTTGAATGTTTGGTAGAATTCACCAGTGAAGCCATCTGGTCCTGGCCTTTTGCTTTTTGGAAGGTTTTTGATTACTGTTTCAATTTCCTTACTGTTGATTGATCTATTTGGATTTTCCAGTTCTTTATGGTTCCATCTAGGAAGGTTATATATTTCTAAGAATTTGTCTATTTCTTTCAGGTTATCAAATTTGGTGACATATAGCCTTTCATAGTATTCTTGTATAATCCTTTGTATTTCTATGGTGTCCATTGTAACTTCACCTCTTTCATTTCCGATTTTATTTATTTGTAGTCTCGTTATCTTTGAATGAGATTTTCCACAGAAACTGGGTAATATGGTGCCCAGTGATAGTTTACACAAACTTAATTTAAAAGGCCTAGCTCTTCTTATTTGCTAGATTTAGGACATTTATGATATATGAGTGAAGTGGGATAATTCTTAGTCTGTTTTCCATGGAACTCCAGTGGAACCATAAGTTGTATAGGTGAAACCAGGTCATATAATACATGTATTTTCTATATAACGAAGGGCAGAGAAAGTCAGCAAGTCTGGTATCTGTTATTTTCCCCCCTTTAATTGAAGTTTGGGAAATAGGAGCTTTGAGACACACTCTGGGCTCTGGGCTTAGTTAACACTTGGTGTGTGTGTGTGTGTGTGTGTGTGTGTGTGTTTGGTGTGTATTATGCTGTTGTAATCAGCCACCCAGGCTAAAGCAACAAAATATGGCTGCAAATATACAAGTTCTTTATAGGGAGAATATAGACATTTTTGATAGTTAGTCTGCACATATACAAACAACAGGCAAAGTCATAATTTTATTCCATGATCATTAGGCACAAATGATAAAAATGGTACACAAATTACTATAATTAAGTCACATGTTCACTTTCAAAATAAGGTAAAAGAGGCAAAAATAACAATTGTTGCCATTTTTGAGCACCTACTATGTGCCAGGCTTTGTTTTAAGTTCATTAATACATTATTTCCATAGAATAGTAGGCATTTAAAAATAATTATATGGGGGTGAAATCTGAAAGTCAAAGAGATTAAGATCACAATTATCTCAATAATTCAGTGAGTGGGATGAGAAATGGGAGAGGTCATAGAGAAAGAAGGGAAGGTTCCCTGAAAGACTCCAGAAATCCAGGTGCAAAGTGGCTCATTCAGTCTCCAGCAGCAGATATGTCCATTAAGAGGATTTTTCTTTTGAATGCTTTAGTTCGGTATGAAAAAGTATAAGTTTTCAAACATATTGAGGAATGCCAGTCTCTATTCCTTCTGCAGCAAAAAAGCTTCAATAAGATCACTGAGAACTTCTTTAAAAAATATCTTAGCGAGCTTTACTCAGGCAATGCTGTTCAGAACCATTTTGTTCCATTAAAAGAATCATCAGAAAATATAATCTAATGAGATTATTAAAAACACTTTGTCATTAACATATCTTTCAAAAAATGTTTTTAAATTGTGCTTTTTTTAAAGTCCAATATCTGAGGCTCTAAAATGTACTAGCCCTCTTGGATTTTACAATTGGGTTTAAAAAGAGGATTAGAAAGTCCCACCTTCTTTGTGGTATGAAGTGTCGGTGGGCTTCTACCACCATCTGGTGGACAACATGTAGCTGTGCTCGGATTTGAGAAGACTCCCCGGCATGGAAAGGAATGTGATTCATGACAAGTTTCATAGACATGCAATTAATCTGAAAGGAATGCATGGGAATATAAAAATTAAATGGATAAAGAATAGTTTACTTCTTGGTTATCAGAAAAGGGAACAATTTTTAGGTGTTGGATTACAAACTAGGATGATATGGAACAAAAGTAATGACAATATTCCTTAACTACTTCTGTTAGAATTCTTCAAGTCCACATTCTGTAGTATATAACACTTCATAAACAATTCCAGCACCAGGAGCCACTTAAATAAAGATGTTTAACCCACGGTCTTGTTTGAGAGGATAGGAAGTTCTGTATCTACATCCATTTCTATTTCTAGAATCCCACTTCTTCTACACCTAGAATTTGAACATTAAGGATCTATTCCTTTCTGATAAGATTGTCTTATTTCCTTTAATTTTAAAATACTGATAATCCAAATAAATAAGTAAATAAGTAAGTAAGTAAGTAAATCAATCAATCAATAACAGATAATCCTTATGGGTCTAACACCTCCTTAAAGTGTTGAGGCGGAGATGTTGGGGAATGTGTGTGGCAAAGGAAAAGCAGCCTGTCGTGCTTGGTCACTGAGTAGTTCTTGCTGTCTGTCTTTCAGTATATGGTTAGATTGCACTTGGTGTTTAGAATGGCCATGGGTCCCTTTCTGGTCAATGAATTATGAATTCAGTCTATAAAAGTCCACGTGATTCAAGAAAAGTAGTTAACAGATGACAAAAAACAGCAGTGTAGATCAGAAAACTCAGGGTTTTTGTTGTTGTTGTTGTTAATTTCCTTTGTCATTTTTCCATTAGTAAAGCAAATGAGGCATTAAATATACAGCTTGCTTAATGCCATCTTCTCCTGTCATAAATACATGACAAGTGGTATGAGATGTGATAAAATATAATGAAATTAATTTTTTTGTATCAAAACATATTTAGCTATATAAATGCTGCCTTTCAAAGCAGTCAGTTTGGGTAATGATATACTGTTAGTACACAAAACACACCAGAAATCATAAGCCTCCATTTGTCCCCAGCCCCAATGCCTTCACCTGCTGGCCAGCCTTCACCAATTGGCAAGACACTACTAAGCAAATGAGAGCTGACAAAGAAGCCCCAGCCCCATAAGTGGTCATATCGAATATGACTAGGCCCTTCATGTCTGCCAAGTCACATCAAACCTGACCCTACCCTATCCACACTGTATTGCTGACTACTAAATTTAGGCCAGCCCTATAGTTGTATAGAATCTACCCCTCACGCCCCACCCCACCCTGACTTGGATTCCTCTTTTTAAACTCTGACCTGGGTGGCTCAGTGTAGTGGATAATGTATGAGCCTTCTTCTGTCTAGTTCCATTTAATTTCCTTCCCTTCCTAACCTCTACCTTTACTCCCCCACCCACATAGTCATAGGGATAAATCTCAGCCATGCTTTTCCTACATGACCCTACAGTTGACTGAACTGGGAGTAGGCCACCAGACACAAACTGGTTGAATCAGAGTTCCTTCACTCTCAATTTGGGACTGAATAAGGTAATTCAATGTCATTGTGGAATCTCTGTTGAATGGAATAGCTGCAAATTCTGGAGCTCTAGACAGCCATCTTCAACCTTAGGGAGCGCTTAACAGCATTTTCCTGCACTTCCTTGTAATGTCATCATTGTTATCAGTGAAGAAAGGAGGGAAAGGATGAAGGAATGAATGAAAGATCACAGCAAGGAAAAGGACTGAAGCAGAGAGGAAGTGCAGAGAGTCATGTAGAATGTTCCTGCCAGAGATGAAATACCCCAGGCTAACCCATTCCAGAGTTTCAACAGCAGTCCAACTACTTACAGTAAGAATCTCTCCTGCTTTCTATAATGTTAGAGCTGATTTGTTTCTTGCATCCAAATGCGTTTACACTAACATCCCCATGGCTCTCGCATGCTTTCTGAGAAAATTATAGAAGGAAATGTCTTCAGAAGCAGTTCATCAGCCAGTCACAAAATCAGTTTTACTACATTATAATCGCCGTTTATGAATTTGGTGACATTTAATATAACAAATGTTCAGAAAATTCTTACTCTGTGCAATGCACAGTGCTTGTAAATCACAGGCATGCAAAGATTAGTGAGAGCTAATAGTTACTTTGGGAGAGGAAACAATATACAAAAATAATAATAGGTAATACATTCCATGACACGGGTATAAGTAAAGTGGTTTGGAACAGAGAAAAGAGAGCAATTTATTTAGATTAAAAAGAAAACTTTATCAAATGCTGAAAGGCTGCCAAGCATGCTGAGAAGTGTGTTATGATCTGGAGATACAATGAAGAATAAAACATAATCTCTTATTTCAAGGAGCTTAGGTTTTATCACAAGGGTAAGTGACATTCAAAGGAGCACCTAACCATGTGTTGGAGGTGGGGTTGGAAAACTGGAGATTTGAGAAGGCATCCAGAAGAGGGGATAGCTACATCGATATTGGAAGGCATAAAAGTGAAATGGGATCTCATAGAAGAAACTGCAAATATGAAAAACGAGTACTTAGACAGTTCTCTTAGCAACATGAGACATCAACACTCGGATTCTGTTACTCTCCACTTTTCTGTTTTTCCTCTTACCTGTTTGGCTCTTTCTCAGTCTTCTTGGTGCTGAGTTCCCTTCCCTTCTCTTTCCTCATTCCCTTGCTAGGAGTGTTTTAACTAACCAGTATATATCTTGAGACTTGAGCTGCGGTCAGTGAGTCCTGTTGATCAGCTGGGGTGAGTGTCCTCCACCATGTTTCTCTGTCATCCAGCAGTGGGCTGCTGAGACGTGTGGCCTCCAGCAGTTCCATTGCCACCAGCAGCCACATTTCTCCTTGGAGGTCTGAAAGTCAGCCGTGGTGGGGAGATGTCTCCTCAGAATTTCAATATTTCCTTCCTGTTCATTCTCTGTTGGTTTTGGAGGTAGTAGTGGCCATCTGCTGTTGCTATTTCTGTACCTCTTAGAATTCTCTTTTATCTCTTTCAGTAGTTCACCATATTTTACTACTTAGCAATAGTTTATGTTACCCTTTTCTGTTTAAATAACTGATGTGGTTTCTGTTTCCTGATTGGAACTTGGCTGATATAATGAGGCAGGAGCTGGGAATGACTACAAAAAGCACAAATCATAACATAAAGAATTAAATAATTTTATTTCATGAAAATTAAAGACTTCTGTTCCTAGAAAGTCACCATTGACTAAGTGGTGAACACACAATATGTGTGATATGTAGATGATATATTACAGAATTGTACACCTGAAATCTGTGTAACTTTACTATTGTCACCCCTATAAACTTTAATTTAAAAAATTAAATTAAATTAAAAATCAGTAAAAAAAATTAAAAGGCAAGTCAGTCGAGTAGAAAATACTTGCAATTCATATATCTGACAAAAGAATTGTATATAGAATATACAAAGTATCTCAAAAATAATAAAATTGTGTTAGTCTGTTAAGGTGACCATAACAGAATACCATAAACTGGGGGGCTTAAACAATTGAAATTAATTTTCTCACAGTTCTGGAGACTAGAAGTCCAATAACTAGATGTCGGCAGGTTTGGTTTCTTCTGAGGCCTCTGTACTTGGCTTGCAGATGGTGCCTTCTCTGTGTCCTCTCATGGTTTTTCCTCTGTACACACATGTCTATGTCCAAAACCCTCTTCTTATAAGGACCACTGAGACACCTGCAGTTCGTACGGTCAGAGTATTCTCTCTATTGCAATAGTCCCTCTCCTCCTATTGCAGTAAACCTTTTAAGTAAAGTTGATCCCTACCTATGTCCAGATTTGTTTTTATTTTACATTTCTTTATTGCCTTCTGTGTGTTCAGCAGTGGGGCAATCTAGTAGGAATTAAGCAAGTAAATAGTCAATTACAAACCAGTAAGGAATGTATTATGTAGGGCCTGCTACATAATTTGCTAATTTGAGGAAATCTGTAAAATGAAAATGCCAGATGCCTTGTTCAAAAGAACAGGGAAAAGGTGTTAATAAAGGTACTAAAATGTTTTCTTTTTTCTTCCATAATCTCTTTCAATTTATTGTAGCATCCTGTATTTTTTATTTAATGTTCTAAATAAAGAAAAACTAAACCTTTTAATTATTAGCATGAATTTTACCATTCATCTTTATATTGTACAAAACCAGTTTAAATGTAAATATAAGAGCATTTAATGTGTGGAATCACCAAACTTATACAATTTGAACTTTAAAAAATATTTTTATTAAAATAAAGCTAACATACAATATTATATCAGTTTCAGGGGTACACCATAGTTACTCGATATTTATATACCTAAAGAAGTGATCACCATGATAAGTGCAGGAACCATCTGACACCATACCACACTGTCACAATATTTTTTGCTATATTCCCCATGCTGTACATTACATCCCCATGACTCACTTGTTTTATACCTGGAAATTTGAACCTCTTGTTCCCCTTCACCTTCTCCCTACTTTTAAAATTTTTTCAATTAGAGGTGACAGTAAATATTATTTTATATTAATTTCAGGCATTCAGCATAGTGGTTAGATATTTATATAATTTAAGATATTTAGGTAATTATATAGCAAGTGTCCTGTGGGGTCCAGTGCACAGTCTTCCTGGTCACCAGATTCGGGTCCTCTAAATGTGTCCCTTGTGTGG
The DNA here is from genome assembly GCF_964194185.1 of Rhinolophus hipposideros. Taxonomy (NCBI): domain Eukaryota; kingdom Metazoa; phylum Chordata; class Mammalia; order Chiroptera; family Rhinolophidae; genus Rhinolophus; species Rhinolophus hipposideros. The sequence continues at coordinate 81,626,861 of NC_138047.1, read as the reverse complement.
GTTGTGTGTGCCCTCCTGTTGTAGTTGAGCCTTGGTTGCTGTTTGCATGTCATGGGAAGGATTGACTCTCGAGCTGATTGATTGTGAGGACTGGCTGTGACTATGATGGAGAAGTTGTGGTGCAGGGCCTGACCCCACAGAGCAGAATTCACTTTAGCAGGGCTCTGGTGCCTTCTGGGTCTGCTCTTTGCGTATGTCATCCTTGGAGGCAGCCAGATAATGCCCTGGCTCGGTGTGAAGCTGGCCACCTCTGGGACCTCCTGGGAGGGGACTCACTGCAGGCCAATTTCAGCTGCAGCCTGTGCCCTGCCCAGGGCCACCTGGAATGAGCCACAAAGAAATCTGCAGATGGCTGCTGCCTGTGCTGTGCTTGGAGGTGCACTGAGAGGCCAACCCACGAAACAAAACCAGCTGTTGCTAGTTCTGGGCTTAGGGATCCACAGCCAGAGATAGGGGACATGCTGAAGCCAGATGCTGCTTGATTGGGTTTTGTGAACTTTTGAGAGATTTTGGGAAAGTCTTCAGCATCAGCCAGGGCAGGCCTTTGTCTAGAAAAGCCACTGGAAGCATCTTGGGTGTGTTGCAAAAGTTGGGTAGGAGGGGTCTCAGAATCACCAGGGTGGGGCGAATTAATGGTGTTAGACAGATTGATGGAGACTCAGATAAGGTGGCTGCCTGTGTCTGCATGCTGGGAAGGGGAAGGACTCAACAAAGAAACAATGCCTCTGCCAGCTCATCTGTGCAGGAGAAAGCTGCCCTATCCATCCCTCGTCCTGAAACCAGATGACTCAGTTCCTCTCTGTATGTCCCTGGTGCCTTTCAAGCTGCTTCCCCAGCACTGGAGCTCAGAGGGAGTGAGTCCTTCAGTGGGTAAGTCCAAGCATGGGCCATTTAAGAGGGTCTCCTGTGAGTGTAATCACCCATCTCACTCAGCCACAAATGCTGCTGGTTTTCACAACCAGAAGTTATGGGGACTTCTTCCCCCAGTACTGAAATCCTGGGCTAGGTAGCCTGGTGTGGGGCTGGGATCACCTGCTCCTCCAGGAACCTCTGCAGCTGAGATGCCCTCTTGATTTTGAATGGTCTCACATGGGTGTGGGACAAGCTCATTCTGGATCTCCACCCCTCCTTTCTTCTGCATGTCCTTAGTTGTAGGACTTCAGTTCAGCTAGACTTCAAGCGATTGTCAGTGATGATTGTTCTACAGTTTAGTTGTAATTTTGATGTGGTTATGAGAGGATGCAAGCACAATTGCTCTGCCATTTTGACTGGACATCCCTACAATTTGTACTTTTTAGCTCGTACATGCATATGCATTTTGTTCTTAATGGAAGAGTGAAAATGCCGCACAAAACGGACTCAACTTTTTCGCCATTTATTTATATGTTCAATCCTACCAATAGTCTCTGCTTTCAGCTTCCTGTTATATAAGAGTGGACTAAAAGGAAAAGGAACTATGGGTCCCCATATATGTCCCTCTCTTTCTATGTCATCGTTTTCAATGTAAGTGATTACCTAATACCAGGAAGCTATGTGAACACGAGAGGAGATGGTAGGGTTCCTTAGTTGTTTCTTAGAGTGCCATTGCCTTCTTTTTGCTTTATTTACTTAAAGAAAATTCTTGTGTGAAAACTGTGGCTTATTGGGATTATTGCCACCTCCCTCTGCCGAATCACAGCTTAATATATTTACCTTGTACAGGCTTTGAGTCTCTCTGAAACTCCATCTCCTCCATATCACCCCACCCAAGTGCAAGCTGCCATCTTCTATGATTTGGGCTACTGAAATAATCTACTGACTAGTCTATCTGCATCCATTCTTATTTCTGTAATCCATTCTACACACTGCAGCCAGAGTGATCTTCTCAATACCAAATCTGGTCATGTTATCCCCAAATAAAAACCCTTTAATGCTTTGATAATAAAGACAAAACTCCTTTATATGACCTAAATTTCTGCAAATTTTGCTTTTACATTTTTTTCCTGTTTCAGTTTGGAGCTTGCTCCACATGTGCACTCCCCGTTCCTGAACACTGGCCTTGCAGCTCTTCAATCACCCCATTTCTTTTGACTTTTTCTTAGAGAACTCTTCCCCACCTCCATCCCAGCCTCTCCTTTACCCAGTTAAACTGCACTCATTCTTCTGATTAGAGTTCAAATATCCCTTCCTCAAGGAAGCTGTCTCTTAACTCGGACAAGTTCAAATCTTCTAATTATTTTTTCATAGAACCACTTACCTCTCCTTGAAGCACTCATGACAATTGCAATGTTATATTTATTTTTGTGGTTATTTGATTTTTTTTCCTATCTTTTCTAGTCTATAAATAAGTGAAAGAGAAGAAACTACTTTTCTACATGTCTTTTTTTTTTTGTAATAGTTATTGTAGGTGGTGATTGATCAATTACTCAGGAGATTACTTGAAACGTGTCTTCCACACAGACCATGTCTGTTTGTTTATTATTCCCACCACCGAGACCTAGAATCTTTCCTGATACATACTAAAGAGTATGTATCAACATACTCATTCAACAACAAATAATCATTGAATGAATGATAGAAAACTTGATCAGACTTTTCCTTCTAAATGCCAAAGAAGTGTTGATTTCAATGAGTGCCAAGTAGCATTGCAAATAAACATAGTGCCCTGATGTCTGAACATTCCCTCCTTTTTCCTTTTTTTAAAATTTTATCTTAGTCTCAAAATCTCAACTGCAAGATATATGCAATCCTCTGTTCCTTTGAGGTGAGAAGTTTGAAGGAGTCACACTATCTTGCTTTAGTGTGCTTATCAGCTTATCTCTCTTTATAACCACTCACCTATGGGCCCCTCCTTTTTCTGTCACTGATATAGTCCTTGCTTTATATCACAACTTCCATTTCATTTTAGGCCAGACTCAGTGTTTCCAACATCTGTTATGGTTTAGAGGGACTCTTGAAATAGAAGTTCTTTCTGGGCCATGATACACAAAATCAAGAGATTGATTTTTTAGTAAAAACAAATGAATGAATATATAGCAAGGAACAACATTTCATAAGGAAGTTGTCCTGGAAGTGGGCTGCTGTTATAAAGTGAGGCATTTGCCTGTTATTTCATCCCCAGAAGCCTGACTACTTCTGCCCAATCAGGACTTCCCATCACATTGTGTGCTTTGCTGTTCCATCCTCCACAGACCGTGTGGGTTACAATGTGTACATTGGCACTTGTTATACAGCAAGTGCAAACAGCTGACTTTCTTGCTGTTCATCCAGCGCCAAGATATTATTCCTCATAAGACCTTTTAACTGCTTTTGCAGTTAGTAACGTCAGTGACTGGGAAATCAAACATTTTATCTAGTGTTTTGTTAACGTAAGGCTATTTTCCAGATGTTTTCTAGAACTGTTCTTCCGATGCTGATTTGTGGCAGCGTTGATATTTTCTTTCTATAGCATTTTATTATTTTTGAGCAGTAAAATTTAATTTAGTTAGGGGAAATGTCTTTTCCAAACTCCTTGTTTCTGATGACACACAGTTATTTAGTGCCTCGTGTTAATCCCACGAACTATAGGACTTGGCCCAATTATAGACATAACTAGACAATAGAAGCTTTAGAAAAATCACTGCACCAGACCTTCACATCTATGGTGGCTACCAGATACACTGATGGATGATAGGCCCAGGGAATTTTAGGGCCAGGGGGATTATTTACTCAGATTCCCACTTTATTCATAAAACATAACTAGAACTCATAGACACTAAGTGATTTTATCCTGGGCCACACATCTGGTTGCTAGTAAAATCAGAACTAGAACCCAGGTCTCCTAGATACTATGGAGGGGAAACCTTTTCTATGCCTTTCACCTGGAGGTGTAGATGCAGATTTGCTTGCCCCTTCAGTGGCACAGGGATGCTTTCTTGGCAAGGAAATCTCTGGAGAGCATTTTGAAGAGGCAGAACAAACTCGTAAGCCAGTCTTCAGGAGCCATCACTCTTTCCCAGTGACCAGCCCTGTGATGTGGCATGCTGCCAGCCCTTTCTTCTTACAGGCTTGTACTGAGTTATCACATGATGGAATGACTTCTGTGCAAAGCCATTTTACCAGGAATCGTTTTTGTTTCTCTACTCTGCAATCCCTTCTTTCTCCCCATAAGCTCTCTCCTATCATACAAACCTTTAAGGGCCTCTCAAAGGTTTGTGATCATCTGTTTCTCCATCCACAGTGAAAGAGAGAGGGGAAAGAATCAAGTTCAGGATGTTGTGAGACCAAAAAGTTTTGAGAGTTTGACAGCAGTTTATAAATAATTCAGGGTAGATATTACTGACAATGGGAAGTATATGTAGGAAACACCATCATAAATAAATGTATTCTTTGAAAATGAAGAGTGACAGCATACAGTCCAAACTCCCCAAACCTTAACAGAAATTCTCATAAAACTGTAGGTAGGCTTACATTACATTACACAAGTTTTAAACTCTGGATCATGGCCGAAAACATCACCTGCTTTAGGTCTTCAAATAGACGCTAAAGAGCTACAGAATGATATAATTGATGAGCAAAACGGTTTAAGATGTGCTTGTAATCTATAGACTGTCAACGTGGTGGTAACTGGTAAAGTAATTTGTGGTCCCTTTTTGTCTTTTTTAATTAGTGATATTTCTCTGCAGCTAGCCTTACAGGACAAATTGAAACACAGCTGCTGCATTGTAAATCACAAAGTGAAATAAGCAAGGTCCAGTGAATAACAAGAAGGCCCCAGAATAGCTCCTCTCACAATCCTGCTTGATTTCTCGACTGGACTCTTCCTTGTGGGCTCAACGATGACTCACGCGTGGAGGGCTGTGGGGCTTGGGATTCAAAGGCACAATAGGGCAGAGAGGAGCCCAAATTTGCTATTGGGAATTGTACCAGATGAGTTAACAACAGCAAAGGAGGCCTGGAATACCAGCTTCAAAATCTGAGTCATAACTTGAGTTTTGACTTCCAGGTCAGGAAAGGTGAACTGTTGGGTTTCCGATGTCATCACCCTTATAGAGGACAATTCCTGTGGATTGTAGACCTGGTATGTCACCTTGTGCGGGCGTTGTTGCCAGCACCTCTTTCACTCAATCCCAAACCAGTGACGTTTTTATTCAGATGAAATTCCGTTAAAATAAATACCAAGTAATGACTTCGTCAAGAGAACCAACACTGGGACCTTTAATTTATAACTGGTGTGTGTGTGTGTGTGTGTGTGTGTGTGTGTGTGTGTGTGTGTGTTGGTACAAGGCTGGGGAAAAATTAGAATGACAATGTCATGAAAAAGCACTATTTAGCCTGAGAGGGCCTGTGGAAACGAGAGGGGATGTTGCCAGGCCATTTACCTTTCTTCTTGCATTACTTAGTGATTTTGCAAAGAATGCGGATAGAAACTTGAACAATATTCTTTACATCTCTCTCTTCCACTGTGTTCTGTCTCGCCTCTAGTTCCAATCATTGTCATCTTGGACCTGGATTATTGTTAATCGTCTCCTGATTTACTTTTCTGCCTCTAGTTCTCTTTCCTCGAACTCATCGAACAACATATCCTTGTCAGACTAATCTCCCCAGAGCATTGGACTGATTGTGCCAATTGCTTAGTCATAAATGTTTAGTCACATTTATTTAAATTCCCTCTTTTCCCCGTAGTTCAGCACTCAACGCCACCCAGGATCTCCCTCTAATCTGAGTTTCCTACTGATCCCCCAGTACTTCCTTTATGCACATTCTCTTCCTGTTAAATAGGACTCACTTCTCTCCCAATACCCTCTCCCCCCCCCACACACAATGCTTCTATGTCCAGGCTCTTCCACAGCTGGTTGTCCTGTACGACAATGTTACATATTGAAATCATTCCCATCTTTCAAGGCTCAATTTAAAAGCTGCGTTGTCCATGAAATCTTTCTTAAACATCCATCCCTTTGGAAGTGTTATCTGTACCTCTGTTTTTCCACAGCATGTTGCGTTTTTATGTTTCTTGAGACACTTCCGTACAACTTTCTATCTTTCGTCATTCTTACTGTGAACCTTAAATGCTCTGGGTCGGCCAGCGTGGATTTTAATCCCAGGTCTGGTCATTTATGGAATCTTGGTTATTAACCTTGTAGAATCTAGGGATCTTCCTTGGAAAATTGGTAATAATTGTAACTATCTTTTGATGAAGATTAAATGAGACAATGATTGTAATATACTTGGTGCTTCACATACAGTAAATGGTCAAAAAATTATGTTATTTTGTTTATTGTTATTGTTTTAATTTCCTTTCCAGACTAACTTCATTGAGGGTTAAATCTCTCTATATAGCAGGCATCAACAAACTTTTTTCTGTAAAAGGCCAGACAGTCAATATTTTAGGCTTTGCAGGCAATGCATATATTTGTCACATTGTGAAATAAGAGGAAAAATGATATATATCCGTCTCTACCCTGCACCCCCTTGCAGCCTTCCTGGCACAGAGCTCCTAACACTCTTCCAGTTTCCTAAGAGATAAGAGCACTAGCAGCATCTTTGTTCTAAGACTCAACTTTGACTTCAGTTCCTGACATGGGGCTGCTAAAACCATTGTAAATTCCTGGGTCTATGATAGGAGGGTTTCTTGTTCTAATGAGGTGACTGTGGGTGGGCCCCTGGATGGCTCCTGGGTGAGGACTGGTCACCAGGAAGACCAATCAATGATTAGAAGCTTGGAATTTTCAGCTCCCCCCACCCTGCCCCCCTATCATCCAGAGAGGAGACAGGGATGGACATGGAGCTAACACTTGGTCGTGCTGATGTGAGGAAGCCTGCATAAAAATCCCCAAAGTAGAGGGTTTGGAGATCTTCCAGGTGGGTGAACACATCCTTGTGACACAACTCCATGGGGACAGAAGCTCCTGCACGGGGGATCCTGCCAGACCTCGCCCTACGTCTCTCTTCAGCTGACAGTTAATATCATATCCTTTAATTAACTGGTACACGTAAGTCAGTGTTTCCCTGAGCTCGGTGAGCCACTCGAGCAAGTCAGTCAAAGCTGAGGTAGGGATTGTGAGCACTTTTGATTTGTAGCCAAGTTCGACAGAGGTTGTGGATAACCTGGCGACCCACTGCTTGTGATTGGCATCCAACGTGCGGGGCAGTTTCAGGGGACTGAGCCCTAACCTGTGGGATCGGATGCTATTTCTGGGTACAGAGTGTCAAAATTGAGTTTAATTGCAGGACACCCAGCCGGTTCTCTACAGAGAACTGCTTGGTGTGGGGAAACCTCCACGCAGAAATGTTAGGAGTGTGGTAGTAGTGTGAATGTAAATAGGACTCATAGAAGAAAAGAAATTAGTTTTTCCAAATACACACATTCTTTTCTTTTTGTTTTGTTTCTCTTTTTTCTTCTTTGAAAATGTAAGATTCATCCCTAGCTCGCAGGCTGTGCAGGCTGGCTATAGTTTGCTGACCTGTGCTGTGTCGTCTACAGTGCCCAGGTCAGTGCTTCATGAATACAGAAGTTCACTGAGAAATGCTGTCTGATTAATTAAATGAGTGATTACATGATTGATCTCTATTGAGTGCCTCTGTTCTTTTTCACCTTTTGCAAATGACTCCATTTTGCTTCCTTCACTCCTGCGCCATTCAGAGTCCTGAATATTTCCAGCATGTCTGGTTCTAAGACAAGCTGGATAAAAACCTCAAAGCGTGGAGCCAATAGTGAGTTGCCCTTTTACACAGCTCTGACTCTCTGTATTGGCAGATCATCTCTAATCCAATCTAACAGAGAAGCTATGTATACAGTCAGTGAGGTTGAATTGTTCTTGGGAGGAGCGTGGTGAGAGTATTAGAACAATATTAACTACTGTAGTATTGCGTTTAGAAGGGAGCTATTTATGTTTCTCGATGTGTTTGTCAGATCTTCTCACCCATTGTTTGTTTTAATTCAATGTCTGACAGATCCAAAACTAAGAATGGTGGTATTAGGCTGGTTTTTAATCCTTGTTAACTGCACTGACATACCAACTCTTGGGATAGTATACATTTTTTTTTCCTTTGTGCCTTGGTTTTATCGCAATAGTATCAATTACCTCTATTAGGCTTCTTTCCATAGCTATACAAGAATGAAAGTGAGAATGAATGGCTTAACTCTGACAATTTTTATTACTGGCAATTCAGGCATTGGCTCTGCTTCTCTTAAAAATCTATTTTAGAAAATAATTAATATGGCACACTACATTTGAAGCACAGACTATATCTTCACATTTATTTTAAATACTTCTCTCTTTAAATACTCAATAATTAAGGCTGATTATCATTCTTTATGTTAGGAGAACTCTATAAATGTACATGTTTACTTACCAGAGCAATATTAAGACATATAATCATCAGTAATATTCATACAAATTGCAACAAGACAATTTCATATTTTGAAAGGTAGTGAAAAGATTCTTCACTGAGAAGTACAAAAACATCCACTAGGTAGTGCTGCTGTACACTTAATTAGCCAAAGGAGCTTAAAGAAATACAAAGTAACAATAATTCCACCCACAAATTCATTATCATAATTGTTTAAGCAATTATTATTGGGAAGACAAATAAAAAAATAAATGGTACATAATTTAGTTTTATATAATTTTGAAGATGATGTCATTTGTAACTTTTGTTTCATATATAGAAACAAAAATATCTTAGGAGAGGAATGAAAAAAAATCAATACTAATTTTTATTTTTTAATAAAACAACCAAAAGGAATATATAAAAATAGGCTATTTAAGGAATGCAAGAAAATCAGAGATAAAGTACACATATAGACACTTGACAATGCTATCTTTTTATAATATTATAAGACTTTTGGTTAATACACCAATTAGTTATTAATCTGGAAATTTGGTAAAAATTCCATAGCAATCAAGAAAAGTCTTAAAAGAAAAACTTAATTTTGATTCTGGTTCAAAATTCAAGCCCTATTCATTTTATTTCCAGGCTTATAGAAAAGTGATAGCGGCCAAAATAGCAAGCATAAACTATAAATTTTATGAACCGTGCTTTCATTTCCCTTTTAGGACTGACACATTGAAAGTTCAGTGGTGTTGTTCGTTATGACAATACCCAAGATTAGTTCAAAAAGTCTAGAGGGCAGTAAGATCGTCCGTTCTATGAGTGTAGTCGCTATAGTTGGTATGGAAAGGTAAAGTTGAAACAGCGTGTTAAAAGGAATATTTCTCTTTTAACATTAGTTTCCATTTTTTTTTCAACCTATGTGGGGAAGAGAGTTATCTGAGCTGTAGACTGTGCACCTTTTCCCTCCTGGGCAGCAAAGCTCACAAGGAGAGTATTACTGCTTCTCTGGTACTTCTCTCTCATGGAACAAATTTGCAAGGTCTGGGGCAGTGATTCATAACTCAGGAAAGACACACCTTCCAGGAGCAAAGATGAAGAAAGAAGGATATTATATGTTTAGTCTTTGCTATTTTTATCCTTCTGGTTTTTAGTTAAGCTGTAACTTACAATCGTTTGGTTATGGTGACCCATTAATTCACCAAGCAGAAGTTTCATTTGAGTCAAAGACTCCTTTTTTTCCAAACTTAAAAGAAAATGAATCTGTATGTTCTTATGTTTTCCTGGTGGTGTGTTCTGTCATTTTACTCATGCTCAAAGTCTATCCAACAGTCCTGGACTCTTCTTGAATAAAAATTTAGAGTTTCACATGAATAGAGAAATAGTGTTGAGTGTTTTCATTAAAAATGGACAAACATGAAAACCAAATTAGTTTTTTTTCTTGGCCCTTGTTTATAATATGCACTAAAAATTATGATTGTTCTTGGGAAATATTTTTAAGATTAAAGCTGACTTTACTGGTACTGAAATATTTGGACCTTCTGGTGTGTCATATGGCAGAAACCTTGTGCCATATAAAAACAACCATTTAAATATTTAATTGTGCACATTTTCTTTAACATCTGCCTCTCCTACTGGACCACAAACACCCCAAGGACTGTTTTACATAAACAGTGTCTATACAAATAGGTGCTTAAAAATTTTTGTAGAATGAACTAGCATATGAATAAATAAAGATAAACATTGCTGAATTAAACAAATGAAATATCAGCCAAGCATAAATTCATTCTTGGTTCAAAAATAATTTGTGAACTGTGAGTTAACCAGAATATTCCTAAGACTAAGTGCAGCAGTCCACGAGTAAGAGAAGCATTTAGGATCGAAGGAACTTGTCATCTTGATTGTTTCCTAAATTTTCCAGATCCTCAATACTTCTTCTAGAATTCAGTTTTCAGCACCTTGTTGCTTGACTCTTCTATTTCATAGCGATTAATCTACAGTTGGACAACTGACAGCTGCATAGTACTTTCAGGTTTCATCTCTGGCCTCCAGTCACACTAGTTATGCCAAGTCCACAAGAACACCAAGTGATTTAATTAATGCCAGTAAGTATCGAATGCTTTCTTGAGCTTGGTTCTGTGATATATTCTATACACCATGGCGATTTATTCCTTTGTGCCTTTGTTAATGGCAATCTTTCTACCTTGGATTTTCTCCCCTTCCTTCATTATCAGTGCAAACACTACTCTTTCTTTAAGACTCATCTCAGGCCTCACATACCCATAGAGCATTTCCTGAGCCATAAGCCTCGGGTCCCATGAGATATTATGCATAGCTTTGTTACAGAACTTAGTTATTTTATTTTACTATATATGAACTTTATCTGCTTATTATCCATATCCTCCACTAGTCTATGAGCCCCTCAAAGTAAATCAATCAGAAGCAATCTGAAGAGAACTAGCTATTATTTCCACTATCAAATATACCCCACCTACCCATATCTGCACTCAAATCCTCTGACTTATTTCTTAGTACAATGGATGAACTGCCATTGATTCATCTAAGGCCAGTCGATCTTCTTGGGCACTTCCTTTGCCCTTGATTTACACTTTGTCTTAAGTATATAGAATTCTAGTTTGGAAATAATTTTCTTTTAGAGTTTTGAAGACATCACTCCATTGTCTTTTTATTTGCAGTGTTGCTGAGAAATCCAAATCATTCTTACTATCCCTTTTTTAAAACTTCTGCATTATAGAAAAATTTAATATCTACAAAGAGAGAATAATATAATGAATCCCCACATATATACCACTCTGCTTCCACAATTATCAATTCATAGCCATGCCAAGACCTGAGTGGATTGCAGAGGGCCCTTGGGCAACATGGTTGTAGTTATAGACAAGAGTTCCTCAATGTACAGCTCCATAACTGGAAACGGAACACTTCCTTCCTGACTTGAATTCTGGGATACCACACTGGCCTGTTTAGTTTTTCCTGACCTCACCAGGCACCCAGTTAAAAACAATCATTTAAGAAATATTTTTTGTAGTGTTTTCTAAACGCCAGGCACTATTTACGATAACAGCAAACAATAGTGAACAAAATACACAAGTTTATGTCCTCATGGGACATTTTTCCCCTTGCCTTTGCTAGGCTTATCCTTTTTCTGACCTCTGAATTATATGTAGGACCCCAGGGCTTGGTCCTTAGACTTTTGTGTTTTTCCTAAGTGATCTCATTCAGTTTCATGGCTTTGAAAACATAAAGTGGTAACTCCAAATTTATATTTCCAACTCTGATTACTTCCCTGAATTCTAATCTCATATACCATTGTCTACTCAACCTTATCATTTGAAGTCAGTAGTGGACTGAATTGTGGCCCCACAAGATATGTCTGCTTCTAATCCTCAGACCACATTATTGTTACCTTATTTGGAAAAAGAGTTTTTGTAGATGTAAATAAAGATTTTGATAATCATCCTGGATTATCTAGATGGAGCCTAAATCCAATGACAAATATCCTTCTAAGAGACACGCAGAGGAGAACATAGACACCAAGACATGGCAATGTAAAGATGGAGGCAGGGATTGGAATGAGGTGACTGCAAGTCAAGGATACCAAAGAATGCCAAAAGCCACCAGAAATTGAAAGAGGCAGGAACACATTCTTTCCTGAAGACTTCAGAGGGTGTGGGACACCTTGATTTCGACTGTGGCCTCCAGGACTGTGAGAGAATAAATTTCTGTTGTCTTAAGCCACCAAGTTCATGCTAATTTATTATGGCAGCCTCAGAAAACTAATATAATGTCTAATAGACATAAAACACTTAAATATCCAAATCAGAATTTTTTTGTGTGTGTTGGCCTCCTTGGTCCCAGCTCTTTTTTCTTCTCTGGTTCTTCTTGAATTCTTCTCCATTCAATAACTAGGGTATCCCATCATGACTTTGAAGATTTTATTCCATTGATTTTTTAAATAATTTTCATTTAGTATCCAATTTACAGAAATTTTGCAAAAAAGCACAAAGAGGCGAAGACATCATAAGAAAACAACAGACAAATGTCCCTTTTGAATATAGACACAAAAATCCTCCACAAAATAATACCAAACCAAATTCAGAAGTATCTAAAAAGGTTATACCATGACCAAGTGGGATTTATACCAGGCATGCAAGGTTATTTCAAGATAACAAAAACCAATCAATGTAATGCATCATATCAATAGAATAAAAAACGAAAAAATGCATTAATTCTCTCAGTATACATGTAGAAAAAGTATTTGACAATAGCCAATACCCTTTCATGATAAAAACTCTTAACAAACTAGGACTAGAAGGGAAATTCCTCAACCTGATAAAGGGCATCCACGAAAACTTACAGCTAAGATCATAGTTAATGACAAAAGACTGCTTTTCCCCTAAGATCAGGAACAAGATAAGATTTCTGTTGCCACTCCTCTTCGACATTATGCTGGAGGTTCTAACCAGGGCAGTTAGGCAAGAAAAAGAATGAAATGTCATCCAGATTGGAAAGGAAGAAGTAAAGCTATCTCTGTTTGCAGATGTCATGATTGATCTTGTATATAGAAAATTCTAAGGCATCTACTAAAAACTGTTATAATTAATACAGTACAGGAAAGTTCAGTAAGTTTTTAGTACATAAAATCAATACACAATAATCATTTCTATTTTTATGTCCTAGTAATAAACATTTTGAAAATGATAGTAGGTAAACAATTCTATTTATAATAATGGCATTGAAGAGAATAAAATACTTAAGTATATATTTAACAAAATAAAGTGCGAGTCATACATTGAAAACTACAAAACATTGTTGAAAGAAAGAGAGTTTAAATAAATGGAAAGACATCCCATGTTCATGATTGGAAGATTTAGTATTTTTAAACTGACATTATTTCCCAAATTGTTCTACAGATTTAAGACAATCCCAATCAAAATCTTAGCTTTTTTTTTTGCATAAAATTGACAGGTTGAGTTTAAATTCATATGGAAATACAAGGGAGCCCAAATAATCAAAACAATATTTAAAAGAACTAAGTTGGAAGATTCACATTTCCTGATTTCAAATTTTACTGCAAAGCTACAGTAATCAAAGCTTGAAATTCTACATATCTATTTCTTGGTCAAGAAATAAATCTGTTTGGTTAAAAAATGTTTTTTTTGAGACAAAATGTAACAAGTGTGTGTGCTGTGGGACAAAAATAGTGTGTTCCTGTATCTATCTGTCAATTCTCACCAGGTGGGAGCATGCCACATTCTTTCCAGGTGTGCTTAAGTGACAGTTGCTGGTGACAGAGGATTGGAGGGCTGGAATTGGCTCTGGAGCCAGCAGCTCGAGGTCACTGCCCCTTTGGCAAGCCTACCTGCAATACCTCATTGAATTGTACACTTTAAATGGGTACCTTGTATGGTATGGTGCTTCAGTTCATGAAGCCCATTCCGGGAGGCGGGGTGATGTCACCTTTTGATTTCAGGAGCTGTGATTAAGGGGAGTGAGTGCATGGGGGTGTGGGGAACTGGCCTGTGGCTTTCTTTTTCTGTTTTTTCTGTTTTTTTTTTAAACTACACCCCAAAACATTTATCTTTCCCATTTTACCTGTGGATAAAATTTTAGTTTAGTTCCTTGAAGACTAAACACACACACACACACACACACACACACACACACACACATTTTATCAATTTTTAATTTGCCATTGTTTCCTTCCATACTTGCTCTTTGGACAGCTGTGGATGTGAGTGCTGGGGCCGGCAGAGGGGTGAGGTGCTTTTCTTCTGTGGAGGTGGCTTCCTTTCTCTCATCCCACCCTAATTTTCCCTTTTCTGTTTGCTGTTCAGAGAACTCAAAGAGAGTTGAAATTCACAGACCAGGGCACATCTTTTGTTTATTTAATTGTGTTGCCCAACAGAACTTGATTGTAAATAAAGGAGAAATCTGCTATATACTTAAAAAAAAAGACGTATGGTACTGGTATAAGCATAGACATATATGTTAATGGAATAGAATTCGAAGTCTAGAAATAAACACCTACATTTATGCTCATTTCAATTTGACAAGGGTCTTAAGACTATTCAATGGGAAAAGAATAATATTTTCAACAAATGGTGTTAGGAGAACCTGATAGCCACATGGAAAAGAATAATAAAATTTGGACCCTTACCTCTCACCATAAATAAAAATTAACTAAAAATGGAATACTTAAATATAAGAGCTAAACTTATCAAACTCTTAGAATAAAACACTGGAATAAATTCTTGTGACCTTGGGTTCGGCAGTGCACAAACAACAAAAGAAAAAGTGAATAAATTGGACTTTATTAAAATTTTAAACTTTTGTGCTTCAAAAGACACCATCAAGAAAATGAAAAGACAATCTATTGAATGGGAGAAATATGTGCAAAACATATCTGACAAGGGAATTATATCCAGAATATATAAAGAGCAACTCAACAGTAAAAAGACAAGTAACATCTTAAAAATGGGCAAAAGATTTCAACAGCTACTCTGGTAGACAAAATAATGGTCCCCCAAGTATGCCCATGTCCTAATCCCTGGAACCTATGAGTATACTAAAAAACGTTGAATTGTACACTTTAAATGGGTACGCTGTATGGTATGTGAGTTTGATCTCAATAAAGCTGTTTTTTCACAGAATAGTTTAATGAACTCCCATATATATATTACCCAATCTTACCAATTACTTACATTTGCTTCCATTTGCTTCATCAGATTCTCTCTCTCTCTTTCTTTGGATGTACATATATATGTATGTATATGCATATATCTTTTCTGGATCCATTGAAAATCATTTGAGATGATTGTGGAATACTACTCAACAATAGAAAAAATGAACTATTGATAACAGAGCATTAGATGAATCTCATAATGATTATGCAGAGTGAAAGAAGCCAGACAAAAAAAGAGTACAAACTGCATATTTCCATTTACATAAAACTATGGAAAATGCAAACCAATCAATAGTGGCAGAAAGCAGATCTGTTGTCATTTGGGGGAAGGGATGGGAGACTGAGGGGAGCAAGAGAAGGATTGCAAAGGGGCACATCTACCCAAAACACTTTTGGGGGTGATGACTATGTTCATTATTTTGATTGTGGTGATAATTTCAGGAGTGTAGACATAGGTATAAATTTACCAAATTGTACACTTTAACAATGTACGGTTTATTGCATGTCAATTGTACCTCAATAAAGCTGTGAAAACTTTTCAAGTTGTACACTTTAAATATAAGTAGTTTATTGTACATCAACTGTATCACAATAAAGCTGTTAATGAAATGAATGAAAAGTAAAAAAAAAGTTTTAAATTATAAACAAAGAGCTTATAATATAATTGCCTCTTAAACCTAAGAAAAGATACTCAACCTCACTCATAAAAAGAAAATTTCAAATTAAAGCACCACTGACACGACTTTTAAATGGGCAAATGTGCAAACATTTCATAAAACACTGTACTGGCATAAGTTTGGGGAAACAGGTAGTAGTTTCCCCCATAGATGGTGGTAAGTGTATTGACTGGTGAACAGCTAGGAAGGACACTTAGGCAATATGTATCTGATTGCTGTATCCTTCTACATAGCTAGTCCACTTTTTTCCTACAGGTATACTTGTGTAAGAGCAAAATGACCTATGTTCAATGTTATTCATTGAAGTCATATTTGTAGTAGTTAAAAGACTGGGAACAATCTGAATTCCTGTCCATAGGAGACAGGTGAAATTGGTAAAAAAAAAAAAAAAAAAAAAAAGGAGAGAGAGAGAGAGAGAGAGAGAGACAGAGAGAGAGAGAGACAAAGTTCTTTATAAGTATGGATAAAATCAATTAATCTTAAGTGAAAAAAGCAGGGTGCAGAACAGTGTGTATAACATTCTACTATATGGATTAAAAATAAATCTACAAATGAATACTTGCCACAATCAGCATAAGATTGTGTGGAAAGACACACAAGAAACTGGTTAACAATGGTTCCCTCTAGGGAGTGGTTTGAGGAAAGATTTGGAAATAAGTCTTTCTTGCGTATTTTTTTAATGACTTGAATTTTGAATAATTTGAATGTATTTCCTACATTTTAAAAAAGCCTCTTGATTACTGATACTAATGAACCCCTCTGGGACTGCCAAAGTCTTAGCTCATAAGTGAATTTGGTTCTTTTACAGTTCTACCCCAATTCTCCCTCCCTCCCCTCATTCTTTTCCCCAGTACTTAAAAAAAAGAAGTTTATTTTTAATCCAACATTTCTGGATTTTTGCAGCACAAAAATCTTTCTTATTTTCAGATTACGTAGTTCATAATACTTGTACATATTGAAGTTTTCATTATTAACATATTTCTGAAGGTGACAGCTAGGTGAAAAAGGTCTAAACATTTTTTAACACTTTGGAAGCATATGGCCAAATTTCTCCTTGAAAGATTACCCAATTTACATTCTCACCTGCAAGTAATGGAAATGCCCCTTTTCTTAAATTCTCATTAGCACTTGTGCTGTCATTTTTAAAAATTCCAATTTGATGGGCTAAACTTACCTCTCATTATTTTAATTTGCATGTTCAAGTTGTAATGAGTTGGAACACTTTTTCAAAGTTATACTAGTCATTTGAGTTCTTTTTAATCTTTTTTGTTTTTTCAATTCCATAAGTAAAACATTGATTGCATTCTCATGATACATGATTAAAATCATATTGAAACATACAAATATATATTAATATATAGTGTTAGGTAAGGACTCTGTATTTTTCCACTGTTAACAAAAATTTTAAGCAACCATTTATTAAAAATCTACTGTTTCTATATAGATTGTAAAAGTGCTTCACTAATTATAAGTCCTTATATATTCTTCGATATATCACAGATTTTAGAATCTGTTTCATTGACTTACACATCTGTTTAGTATCATGCCAGCACTACAATTAGTTATTTATGCTTAAGAGCTTTAATTCCATTTTTTTTATCCTTTTATTATATAATTTTGGAACTGGAACTTGAAATGGAGTTGCATTAAATTTATAATGAAATGTAAGAGATTTGAAATTTTAGAAAATTCTTCTCATTTGAGAACAAGGTATTTTACTCCATTTATTAAGAACCACCTTTATATTCCTCAGTAAAATTTTGTATTTCTTTTTATGTCGGTAGTACAAACTTCTTGTGAAATGTACTCCATTTGGAATTTATAGCCCCTTCCCCAATGATTAGATTACCTTATTGTGCTATTTCAACTTTCTGTCATATTATATCACTCAGCATCCTTCAGCTCTTGGCAGTTCCCCTGCTGTCAGAGTGGTTGATGGGAGTTTGAATGCCATAGGTCTGATGGATATGATTTATTCTTCTTGTGCTTGAATTGACCACCTCTTAGTCTCCTTTTACAGCCTGTAGAGAGTTTACAGTGACCCACTGCTGGACCAAAGATGAGAATCTGTAGTAGCTCTTCTTCATTTACATAAACAGCTAACTGGTTGCCTGCCAGATTTTTTAGTGCCACCCCACAGAGAGCTCACCACTTGTGCTTCTGATCCCTTCTTGGATATCTGATTCCAGGCACTTCCTTCCTCACAGGGCTTATCCCCACCCAGGGCCCCCTGAACAACCTTAGAAAAAAGTCAATTACTTGTTTCCATTTGAACCCAAGAATCGTTCCTATATTGATTAAATACCTATATGAGCTCACAGAACGTAAAAGAGCCTGGTCCTCAATCAGAACATGTAAAAAAAGAAAGAGTAAATCAAAGACAATAGCCCCTTTCTATTGAAGCTCTGTATGCCAGGCACTTTCTAAGATTTTTTAAGGTAAAATAAAATCTTTTATTCAAAACATTTTCTTTTCTATTTTTTCATTTTTTAAAAAATTGTGATAAAATACACACAACAAAATTTACCACTTTAAGCAATTTTAAGTGTACCGTTCAATAGTGTGAAGTACATGCACGTTGTTGTGCAGTTGATTCCCCAGAACATTTTCATCTTGCAAAACTGAAACTCTATAGCCATTAAACAACAACTTCCCGTTTCTCTCCCCGCCACCCAACCGCAGCCCCTGGCAACCACTATTCTGCTCTGTTTTTAGGAGTTTGACGGCTCTTGATACTTCATATAAGTGAAATCAGATAGTATTTGTCTTTTGGGGACTGGCTTATTTCATTTAGCTGAATGTCCTCCATGTTTAGCATGTGTCAGAATTTCCTTCTTTTAAAACTGAATAATATACCACCGTATGTACATACCACATTTTGTTTATCCATTCCTCAATTGATGGACACTTGGACTTCTTCTACCTTTTGGCTATTGAGAACAATGCTGCTATGAAAATGCAGCTTCTTCAAGACACATGCTTTCAATTACTTTAAGTGTTTTACTAGATTTATCTCTTTGATCCTTACTACAGCTTTATGAATCAGGTACTATTAATATCCCAGCTTTACAGGTGCAGAAACTGAGGTACATAGAGGTTAAGTAACTAAGTAATTGTAATTCTAGAACTCTCATGTTTAATAGCACTCTGTACTGTTTTCTAAAAGAGGCATCTAGGTGTCTTGTACAAGAGAATGGAAAATAAGAAAAACGAAAATCATGTTTGCATTGGTAGTCTATAAAGTAAGAGGCAGGTATTAATTTTTACCATTCACTATATTCAAAGGACAATACGATAAAAAAATAATATTTGGGTTATTTCTATTCCAACACAATGAATTATAAAGTTGAGAGCTATTCAGGTCATTCAGGAAAACATCATGCTTTTCAGTTGCCTTTCAAAAAAATTACTCAGCTAATTGCTTTGATATATGAGTAATCTAGTAAGGTTATTTCTTATTTTCATTAGCAAACACATTCTCAATTTTCTGTATTTATAAACACAGCCATAATGAGATAGATAAGATGAAAATTAAAAAGGGTGACTGGTCTGTGAAAATCTTATGAAACGGAGATCCTTTTATAAATTGTTAATATCCACAAATATTACTTTCAATGTATATCTTATGTACTAAAACCTCCTATGTAATGATTTGAAATATTACTCTAGGAAGGAAAAATGAGCCTGAGCAATAGACTCTTCATAGTTAAATAGCCAGAGTGTGGTAATAGAAAAACTGGTGATGGCAGTCATCCTATGATCTGCATTCCTGGTCCTTGATTTGACTATGTCTTGACTTGCATATACCTTCTCTAAGCTTTTGCAGTATAAATTCCAAGAGAAAAACAACATTAGAAATGTAAAAACGTTTTCTGCGGAATATTTTTTAATGGGTTATCTATAAAGTAGGAGTGCGAGCCCTGGCGCACGTGTGTGTGTGTGCTGCATATATCTCGATATTACTTCTTTTTCATTTTTATCAACTTAGCTGCACATTAAAATCATCCATCTTCCTTGGGTCTCAAAACACTGCTGGGTCCTCAGGATCAGGAAATAAATATGATTTTGTTTCCTGCCCCCCAAATAAATTATTTGAGTTGTTGTTTTAAGCTAAATTTTATTTCACTTTTTTTAGGTTGTTTTTTTTTTTCACCTCTGACATTTTTTTCATTATGTAAAGTTTATACATAGCAAACACATTTTAAAAATATGTAAAGTCCTTTCTAGAGATAGAAATCATTGAATAATTTTTTTTCCCCACAAAATTATCTTCAAGGTAGATGAAGAATGTTTTGGTTGTACAAATATATACACATAGTGGATAAATAAAGAAAATATTTGAGGAAATTAAAAAATGGCCTCAATTTAAAAATAAGTAAAACACTACCCTACAATGGAGATATTAGAGTTAAAGTTTTCATCATTGTTACTCTATTTTGATCACTTTTATATGATGGGATTTTAGGGTAAATGTATTGGTATCTCATTACAGGGGAGTACATGGTAATATCATAGTAAATGTAATTGTCAGGATTTTCTTCTTTTATTTTTTTCTTTTTGCTACATGACAGAAAACCAGCTCAAATTTATTGAGATATAAAGGTGATTTTAATTGCTCACTGAATCTTAGACAGGGATGAACAGACAAAGCTGGGGCCTGGGCCTCAAGATGATTCCTAGAAGCATAGTAATGAGAGTTGGAAGTGAAAGACAAACTAAGACAACCATTTAACAGTAACTTTCCACTAACAGGGAAAGGAAGCTTGAAACAGGGTGTCCAGCTGCCATTTTATTGTCTCTTTATTGGCAAGTCCACTTCCTACTCTTTAGCTGTAGACTAGGCTCCTCCACATGGCAGGAAGCAGAGCCCACTGACTGCTCCGTAAAATCCCCACCATTAACCACTGTACCAGATGCTGTTGCTGCCCTGGCCATGTGTCCTTGGCCCACCTGTGAGGCCTCCTACAATTGGGGTATTGCTCCCCTACTTGTCCCAGGCTTCCTACCTCAAGCACCTGCATCTTTCTCCCTGAGGACAGTGACTAGGGAGTGAGCTGGGATAGCAGGTAGGGATAAGCCGAAAGTGCCAGGGGGTTAATATACCCAGTAATAACTAACCTTCAGCCAAAATGGGATGAGAATTGGTGCATAAATACCTTACTTCCTCCTTTTTTGTTGGAGCTGTGGTGGGGAGTGGGGGTGGGCATGGGGTGGGGCATAATTCTGAGTTTTGTTTTGTAGGCTTTTTAAAGGGTCCCCAGAAGGACTCAACACCTTTTACTATTGCTTTCTTCCTTTCCCTGTTTCACTTCCAACTCTCATTACTATGCTTCTAGGGATCATCTCTCACATAAACAACTTGTACCCAAATCTTTGTTTCAGAATGTTTTTGGGGGAGAATCCAAACTAAGACAACCACCTAACAGTAACTGACTTTGGTTTCCTTTGTGACGCAGTGCAAAAACCATGGAGAGATTTTTTTAGATTGGCCCATCTTGGGTCAAATGCTTATCCATTGGCCAATCAGATGTTAGCCCTGGGGCAAGGATGTGGCAACCATCCCATGGCTAGAATAGGGGTAAAGTCAAGGCTAATGGGAGCGAAGGGAAGGAGCAGGTCTAAGATTTAGCAGGATGTTATTTGCAGAAGATAGGATATGTGTTGGGGTGATGCACTGTTGGGTATATAAAACAGTAGGTCTTTACCCATTCGGTGGTTAATAGAATGTTTATAACATGTTTGTACTGAGCCAATTTTTTTGTAACTTGGTTTTAAAATAATTTCAAATTTACAAAAAAGCAACAAGACTTTTATATATACCTATTTATTATATATACCTATTTCATATATACATATATACATATATATATAGCTATCATATACCTATTGCCCAGATTTACCAATATTTTATATTTTATCCCTTTTTTATTTTTAATTTTTATTTTCTTTCTTTTTTATTGAGTTATAATTGACATAAAACATACTAATTTCAGGTGTACAACATAATGATGTGATATTTATATATGTATGTCCCATTTGTTTTTATACTATTTTCTCTCTGTGTATATATGTATATATCTAATTATATATACAATTTATCTAATATATATATGTATATATATACATACACACACTGGGGGTACCAAAAAATGTATACAAGTGGACACTTTGATCAACGTTGCTCAAGCAACAGTTCTCCATAATCAGAAATGTCTGGACGCTGATGGTAACCACTTTAAGCACCTCTTGTAATTGCAGAAGTCAAACGTGACTTGTATTCATCTTTTGTTATCGACATATATTGAGTATTACAATTTTAATAGTTTCCTCCTTTCTTAAAATGTATATACTTTTTTTGGCACCCTCTGCATACATCTCTCTCTTGATAGATAGATAGATAGATAGATAGATAGATAGATAGATAGATAGATACATAGATACATAGATACATAGATAGATACGTACATACATACATACATACATACGTACAGTTGACCCTTGAACAACATAGGTTTGAACTGTGTGCATACACTTATATGCAGATGGTTTATGGTAAGTACAATCAGCCCTTTGTATCTGGGGGTTTCGCATCCTCAGATCCAACCAAGTGTGGAAAAAAAACAATATTTGTATTTTCAATCATGGATTCCCAGCCATAGATCCTCAACTGCAGATTGAAATTACTGTTTTTGATCAGTGGCTGGTTGAATTGTGGATGCACAGGGCTGACTGTACTTAAGTTTTTGGGGAGTCGAAAGTTATACCTGGATTTCCAACCATATTAGGAGGGATATGGTTAGAGCCCCTAACTCCTGCATTGTTCAAAAGGTCAACTGTATACACACGCATTCATACATATGCCTTTACATGTACGGATACAGTATATGTATATATGTATGAATGTATGTATCATATATTTTTTTTCTCTGAACCACTTCAGAGTGTTAGAGGTATCTTGTCCCTTTACCCCTAAATACTTCAGTGTGTATATGCTAGGCGCAAGAAAAAGTATCCTCTTACATAATTTAAGTGCAGACATAAACTCAGGACATTTATCATTGATTTTAGACTGTTATTTAACCTATAGTTCATATTCAAATTTTATCAATTATTTCAATGGTATTCTTTATAGCTACCTGTATTTTCTCCCGAGTCTAGGATCCAGGAGCATGTATGGCATTAAACTGTCAAGTTTCTTTACTCTCTGTTAATCTGTAACGGTTTCATCAATCTTTCCTTGATCTTGGCATTTTTTGAAAATTCAATAGAATGTCCTTTAGTTATGAAACCAATATATTTTTAAGTGGTGGGTATGTGGGAAATAGAGTGAGAAGCGGCAGTGAGCTGAGGCTCCACAGATAGCCTTGACAGTCAGCTCATTAACTTTGAAGTGGTTTCCATTCTACCTTATATTATACTTAGCTCTGGAAAGACTAAATCATGAGAGAGAATGTTCACTGATTTAAGCTAGACAATGCAGTATTATTGGAACATGTAGGAACATGTGGATATAATTAAAGTGTCAGTGATGAATTCTTTAAATCATTCTTTTTTAAAAAGTATAATACTGTTCAAAGGTGGTCTCGAACCAAAACTTCTACATAGTGAGTGGGTATGTTGAATATATCATAGAAATTTATAGCTGAGTGGAACTAGATATTATTTCGTGCATTTTACAGAACAAGAACTTTAGATTTACTGAGCTTAAGAAATTTGAGTATGGTAGTCAGTGGAAAGCCAAGGTTAGATCTCACGTCATCCTGATTCCTTGGCCAGAGCTCTTTTCTATTTTGCACCAAATGATCAAAACTATGCTACTCATTGTAGTTGTCATTATGAATCTCATTTGTGATTGGGTGGTGATCCAATTTTTAATGTATTTGATTCATCTCTTTAATAAAACAAATGAAACTTTACCAGGAAAGTCCTCACTTTAAGGACTACTACGTAAAATTGTCACTAAAATTAGCAATTCTTTTGTACCTCGAACATTCATTTTGCCAATAGAAATGCTTCCATAGCTAAATGAGCAACCATTTTAATACATTAATTTCTGTTGTTTAGATTTTTATATTTTAGTTATTGTTTCTAAGTAGAAAATGAAATCTCCTTTAACTGTTTTAACAGTTAGAATGTGGACCCGTCGTCTTATTTGTGACAAAAATTTTATACAGACTCTCCCTTCAACAGGGAGAAATGGTTGAAAGGCAGTTTAGTGTAGTCTAGAAGAGCATGAGTTTTAATCAGTGAAATGGGATTTCAAATTCTGTAGCAGCCAATTCTACCATGTTTCCCTAAAAATAGACCGGGTCTTATATTAATTTTTGCTCCAAAAGATGCATTAGGGCTTATGTGCAGGGGATGTCATCTTGAAAAATCATGCTAAGGCTTGTTTTCCATTTAGGTCTTATTTTCGGGGAAACACAGTAGCAGTATGGCTTGGGCAAATTAAATAATCTTTATGAGATTCCTCATCTATGTAATGGGAGAAAGAATATCAATTATTTGACTCTCTGGCATGTAATTATGTATTCTTTAGGATGTCAGAAAATGTCTTTTAAAGTGTCTGATGTGGTGGAAGTGCTCAATCGTGATTATTTTCCACTGGATAATTACCCAAATCTTGTGCTCTGAGGAGGTACTCAGGAGCATCATTAGAGAGTGAGGAGGTCGATTTTACCAGCTGGTGCTAAAAATAATCCAAGACAGTCATAAACAGTCCCTACAGTTATCCTTCAGAATTGCTTTGCCCCGGGTTTGGAACTAGTAGTTAGCAACAGTTTACCGTGTTTTGTCCCACTTTTCTGGTGAGTTAGTTGCATTAAAAGAAATAAAACTTCTTTCATTCTTCAAAGCCACCCTAGATTTTTATTTCTTCTGGTTTCACTGGCATAAAAATGTTTTGGGCCGGGGTCTTTATAGCAGGACTTGTTCTGCACTCCTCTTGGGTGTCC
Organism: Rhinolophus hipposideros; assembly: GCF_964194185.1. Classification (NCBI taxonomy): domain Eukaryota; kingdom Metazoa; phylum Chordata; class Mammalia; order Chiroptera; family Rhinolophidae; genus Rhinolophus; species Rhinolophus hipposideros. The sequence continues at coordinate 81,602,232 of NC_138047.1, read as the reverse complement.
ATTGGTGTATTTATGTATTCCTTTCTTAATTTGAAAATATGACCCAAATGTCTATGCTATGTTAATGAAACTAGACTGGTAAAGAGATGTCTTGGAATTTTCAATCATCTCTGTGCTTTTGCTTCTCTATTAGTTTTCTCATCTCTAAAGCAAAGTGGTAAAATACATTTCATAGTTTTTCATAGGAATATTTCTTCCTTGGTTAAAGTCAGTAATGTCAAGTTAGGCATGAATTACAAAGATCTGAAAATGGGACCTATAACAGAAACTACAACTCAACCGTGTAACAACAATATCGCAAATGTGAAGCTGATACACATTCAGTCACTGCTAGCATGAATTTCCCTGCTTTCAGGTCCCAGGGAGTGGATCCTCTCTACTCTTCTCTTCCTGATTGAACAGAAAAGATACCAACAATATCAGCGATGATCTGTATGAATCAGCTGCTTTTGAGTTTGACAATTTTCTTGGGAAAACACTTTAAAAGCAATTTGCCCAGCACATGAAGATCACAGGATTGCTAATTTGGGAGGAGCAGGGGCGTCATGGGTCCAGCCTCCAGCTGCAGCAAGCATTCCCTCTGCAGTCGCTCTAACAGATGCCCAACCAGGCTCTTTATCATTCAAAATGATAAAAGAAGTCATTCTAAAGAAAAAGGTGAAGTTCTATATTTTGAGCCCCACAAACCTTTCCACTTTATTTTAGTCATTGTCTTCCAGGAACAGAAAATATAAAATGAAAGCAAAGTAGAATACTGTATTGAAATATATCTATACAATTGAAAGAAGACATGCCTTTTGCTCTTCTTTTTATTACACGAATTTTTATTTTCTAATGGCATACACACAAACAAATTTATGCCAATAAAGAATTATTGGCACACAAAAATATACACATACGCCAGTGGAAAAAACACATGGACACAAACACACACATACACGTTGATATGCTTTATTTCGGGCCACCTCAAATTATTTTTATAAAGACTGTTTAAACTATTACATAAAAAATGTGGTATTGAGAGTGCTGAGCCTGATAACGAGGATTGGAACTTACACAGGCAGTCACGTGCTACACACAACAGTGTCTCAATCCCCAGGTGAGATTTGCTTGCTCTTTCAGGGAGCAATCATTTGCTGCACTGAGCTCCCTCTTCTGGGGTCTCTATTTAAAAGAGAGCCCAGAAGGGAAAGCTGTAACAGCTGAAAACAGAGCCAAATATGACAAAAAGCACAAGTAGCTTTTTGGTGGCATGTTGTAAGCTTTATTTCTTGGTAGTCTCATGTAGTAGAGAATATTCTTTTCTGCCTGCTCTGTTATCTGTCCCTTGGGAGATGTACTGATGATCAGTCATGGTCTGATATTGAGCCTTCTGGCCAAACACTACTGCTGACGTTGGGCTGCAGTTTCTGCAAGTGCCTCGTTTTGCACAGGGATGGTGTGAGAGGTGGAGGAATGATGGCAGAGAGCCAGGAGGCAACAGCTGTCTGTCACATAGTAAACAGGGACGGCTGCAGATCAAGGCCAAGCTGGAACACATGGCAGGCTGTGGGACAGAGCAGAGCTGCTGAAAATTGAATCCTTCCTCCTAGCTCCTGCCCCTATCAAATCACAGAGCAAGAGTTATTCTTATGGAGTTACAGTTCCTATTTTTTATTTTCTCCACACATTTTGCTTTTGATTTTACTCCTAGTAACGAAAAGAAGGCCTGAAAAGCAAAGAGATTACTATCTCAGGAGTATGAGGGCAAAAGTCTCCACAAAAACCTCACTATGCTAACTAATAGGCACTCACAGAATTCAGTTGTGTTTTCCACAGCTTGAGTCTCGTAGTGCCTACCTTTAGAATGCATGTTCTTATGCCATCTATTATTAGCATTTAGCGTACCTTACAGTAATTACTGTTTATTATCTACCAGTGGGTCATAAAAATGAAAGATTAAGGTCACTACATGTTTACTTGCTTTTGAAGATGATTTAAAAACAAACAAACAAACAAACAACTCAGTGACTGCAGAAATGAAATGTTTAGTTATTCCTGAACACTGATGCGGCCAGAGCAACCTGGTTTCAACATTTTTAGACACTGACTACTTTCAGGACTCAAAACATTCTGGCGATTCATGCTTGCTTTGGGTTGTTCCACCAACTCACAGGGCGATTCTACCCATCAACCGCAGTCCTTTATGTGCCAGGCCTTCCACTGGGTACTTTCGAGAATTACAAAAGAATAGAAGACACAGTTTAAATTGTAAACTCTTGGGGAGTTTATGATTTAGTGAAAGAACCAGAGAAAACAAATAGGTACCTGTAAATAGGCAAAACAAGATTGAGCTAATGTACTTGGTGCCCTTAACAATAGATGTGTTACTCTTACACCAACAGCACTGATAACACATACTATTGGGTGTTCAGGAAATAAAAGCCTCCTCAGTATTTTTTCTCTCTTATCCTAAAAGTGGTAAATGGAGTAGCATAGTTCCTACTTCATAAGGGATGCAGCACAGCTTTGACTGAAAGTAGCAATGTTCTCAAGTATCAGAAATGATGCTTGAACTTGCCAAGGCAGTCAGTCCCAATCATGCAGTGAGCATGCTCTGCTTTGGAACTAAATGGCTCGATAGCATATGTGGGATTCTGAGGTTAGACTTGGTGAGTCCATGCATCCAAGCTAGGCTTGTCAATATAGTTCATTCAAGAAACATTTGAGTGTCAACTACCTTCCTAATACTCTTCTAGACGTTGGGGATTTAATAATGAATAACAAAGATGCCTTTCTCTCAATGAGCTCATAGTGTAGGTGAGTGTGGGCAGGGAGTGGGGGGAAGTTTAGGTGGGGAGCAAGTAAGCAGTAAATTGCATTAGAATATGATTTTTCTTTTCTATTTTTGGATTTTGGAGTACAGGCAGTTGGTAGCTGTAGAGCTACTAAAATTTCAGGAGGAGGGGATTGTGAGTGACAGAGATGTTGCTAGCTATGGGCTTTGAGAGTGATAGAATTAAGAAACAAAATAGAGTTATACTTACTGATGAAATTCTGATATTCTTTTTTTTTTGGCGGGGGGAAGGGGAACAGGACTTTATTGGGGAACAGTGTGTACTTCCAGGCCTTTTTTCCAAGTTAAGTTGTTGTCCTTTCTATCTTAGTTGTGGAGGGTGCCGTTCAGCTTCAAGTTGTTGTCAAGTTGTTCAGTCTTAGTTGTGGAGGGCACAGCTCAGCTCCAGGTCCAGTTGCCGTTTTCTAGTTGCAGGGGGCACAGCCCACCATCCCTTGTGGGAGTCCAACCGGCAACCTTGTGGTTGAGAGGACACATTCCAACCAACTGAGTCATCCGGGAGCTCAGTGGCAGCTCAGCTCAAGGTACCGTGTTCAATCTTAGTTGCAGGGGGCAGAACCCACCATCCCTTGCAGGACTCGAGGAATTGAACTGGCAACCTTGTGGTTGAGAGCCCACTGGCCCATGTGGGAATCGAACCGGCAGCCTTTAGAGTTAGGAGCATGGAGCTTTAACCACCTGAGCCACCGGGCCGGCCCCCAGAAATTCTGATATTCTGAGGGCAGTGAAATTCTCAGGCATGACTATAAAGTGGAAACAAGTCTGTAACAACCACTGTTAGTGCCTGGCCCAATTTGTCTTCACCTTACCATTGTAAAAACCTCTATGGCTGACTTCTGACAGCCTGAAGGTTTTCCTATAGTCTTCCGGTGGGATAACTTGGAGACTTGACTCACAGAGTTCTAGAGGGAGATTAAACTGGTGAAAGCTTTTAGGTGATCCTCGACAGTTAATAAGGGTAATTATATTCATATTAATTCCTCTCCATCCCTCAATCCTCCTTAACCAATCCAATTTTTCTTTCCTCTGCTGGATCCAAACAGGGTAAGAAACTTTCACAGGTGAATGTCCACAGATGAATATGCATGTTCTAAAGGCTTTCCCACAGATCCCTGCTGAATAAAGCAGATTTTCAAAATTTTTCACATAATTGGTCAAGGTTTATACCATATAACCTTGCCTTCTTGGCTGTAAATTAGATAGATCTGGAATGGGCCAGTCTATGAGTTGGCCTAAATGAAGCATTCATTCAAAACATACTTGAGAATATACAGTGTGCTGACCACTATGCTAGGCATTATGAGTGTAGCTATAAATAAGCTACATCTAAATTCATCCTTGATTAGGCTTTGAATGCTACACTTATAGAGACGGCAAGCAGGAAGCGGTGGCAAAAGCTGGGAGGTACACAATGGCTGTGTCACAGAAATGTAGAAGCCACAGGAGGGAGAGACTTATGCCCGTTCTCAGTGGGAGAAGTTAAGACACAGAAGCAGAGAAAGAGAGTGGCAAAGTCATGGCAATGTTACGACTCTAGAATTGGCACCCCGCAAGTCTGCTGATGAGATGGAGGCAAGGTAACTGGGTTGTAAAAGCTGCATTGGCTTCTAAGGACCACCTAGCTCCCCAACTCCATTGGTCTCTGAAAGCAGGCTCTGTTGGAGGTCCTGTTTGTCCATGTATTTGGGGTCTAAGATTTTGGTTTCTTATTTACTGGTACATTATTAGTATTATTTTACAGCAAGCCTTCATTAATTAAGGAAACTTGTGATGAATTTCTTTTATTTGAAAGTTGATTAACACAGAAATGAGAACATGGAATTAAGTTCTCACTTTTAACAGATGAGGAACCTGAGCTCTGGTGAAGCAAAGTGATTGTTTAGTGAGGAGAAACCCCTGCCTCCAAATTCACAGTTTAGATTTGTCAAGAGCAAACACCAATAACCTCATTTATTGTGAGAAGGCTTAGAAACAAAGACGTCTCTTGGGTAGCCAGCAAGAGACGTCTCTTGGGTAACCTGGCCTTCTACATAGTTTTCAGACATATTAGACTCTTTAAAATCTGTATATTTCACTAAATTTGTGCTGGTCCAACCACACTTATCAGTGCCGTTCTCTAATCTTCCTATTTATTCTTTTGACTCGTTTTGTACTACTCCACATATATTTAAGCCAAAAGCATCAGCATCACCTGGGAACTTGTTAAAAACGCAAGGTATTGGGCCCATCCCAAACTTACTGAATCAGAAGCTCAGCAGTTTGTTCTGATAAGCCCTTTGGGTGATTTTTATGGCATGTTAGTGTCTGAGAATCACTGCTTTGGGCTAAGAAAATGCCTGGCTCCACTTGCAGCAAATGTTCAAAGTGTTTCTCCAGATTCCCATGGAAACATTTAGAAAAGAAGAAAAGAGTATATCCTTTTAAAAACTCATCTCTCTGTTCGATGCGTATTAGGCTTATTTTGCTGTTGTCGTTGTTGATGGTGATGATGTGTCTTTGTATCTGTGTGTGTGTTTCAGTTCTAAGTACATCAATTCCAGTGGTGTGCTGGTAAATGTTTTACAACCAGCAGTCTGAAAAAAGAAAAGGAAAGACCTCATTAATAGGATTTGCTAATTTCTGTGGTGTAAATACTCCCATCGTGGCCAATTTCAAGATACCAACATGACATCGTTGAAAATGGAGCTGGGAAGAGATGTGGAGTTGGGAAGAGATAAGTGTAGTTGACTCTGATAAGTCAATATTTGCTCAACGCATCAATTTTGCTTCTACACATTTAAGCATAAATCCCAGAACATAGCTGTATTTACATGTTTGCTGAATGAATTATGAGAGAGTAAACTAAGGATATAGGGCTAGAATATTATCTTGTGGGTAAAGACAAATTTAGTGTGATTGAAGACTTTATTTAGCATCTCATACTATTCTTCCTTGATTTTAATGACTCACAAAAGTAACAACAGAAAGAAAACTTAAACATATATTTATGTAAAATATATTCTCTAAATAGCTCTTTTTGTTACATACTACAACAAATCAGCCTATTAAAATAGAAGCCATTTTCAACATAGCACTTTATGGCAATAAAACACTTTGCAAATCACTTTTATTGTTCCTCTCTACAACCTCAAAAGGTAATATATATGAGTTCCTTATTTTTCAGATGAAGAAAGTAATGCACAAAGAGATCTTCAAACTTTCACATAGTGTGCTAATAGAAAAACTGAGATTAGGACTTGAGTCCTGGAATTTCCCAGCCTAAATAGTTTATAAGGTTATATTTTCTAAAATGTAAATAATTTAAAATTAGATTTTAATTGGCTTTGGTCTGCAGGGGTGACTGATTTCTGTTGGCACAATGTACCAGACCTAAGGTTCACGCTGATTCTTGCCATGTCCCTTCTGCCATTCTTGACTTCCCATTGTCCCTGTCAAGAAGGACATTAGAGGGCCAGCTTTCCTCCATATTCCTAAACCCACCCATCCCCCAAACCATAACTACCTGGGTTAGAGCTGGACACCAGACCTAGGGGTGGCCAATCAATAGGTTGGCCTGTGGTCCAAACAAAATAGGACAGTTGTACTCTTTGTCTCTAGAACTCGGAATAACAAAAGATGCAAAAATTTGCATGGGAACTGAAAGTTAAAGGTTATGATATAAAGATATGCAGGAAAGGCCATGGAAGATTGTGGGTAAACTAAAGTTACGAGAAGCAAAAATTACTAGTAAGTAGAATATTTGTTTTAGAGAACAAATATAGTGATCAGATAAAGAAGAAAGTAGTTAGAGAAAGGAAAATAAATAGATGTTTAGGAAAAAAAATGCACCATGAGAAACAGACTATGTAGCAATTGGGTGAGAGGGAGAGATGGAGAAAGCAGCCAGTTTCTGGGGCTGCTCTGGTGACTGGCAGCTTTCCAGCTTCTATCCATGTATATACGATAAGTTCTGCTGCATGGAACAGGAACTCTGCATTAGTGACTCAGTTTAAAGGGGGTCTGTAGTCTTCACAGAAAACTGTAGTCTGGAGGCAGGCGGTTCAGGGCGGAGCAGCGGCTCCACACTATGACATACAAGGCTCCTCTTGCTTTATTTGTCACTACCCTTGACAGGTAGCATTCATCTTTCTATTTGTCATCATATGGCCTCCAGCATCACATCTATTCCACGCCAGAAGAAAGAAATGATAAAGAGAAATGTATTTTCCACATATAAGTATCAAGAAATCAAAACTTCTGTTTTTGTCTGGTTGGCTTGGACAGTTAAATGGACTCCTAGCAACAAAAAAAGGGTAGGGAATGTAGTCTTCTTTTCTTCTTTTCTTCCTTCCTTCCTTCCTTCATTCCTTCCTTCCTTCCTTCCTTCCTTCCTTCCTTCCTTCCTTCCTTCCTTCCTTCCTTCCTTCCTTCCTTCCTTCCTTCCTTCTTTCCTCTCCCTCCCTTCCTTTCTAGCGTAGCACATTGCTGCCCAGGACAAAAATGGGAGTCCAGCTAATAAGGAAGAAGGGGAGAACTGGGTAAGCAACTCACAGTGTTTGCCCAGTATCTTATATGTAGGTTGCCTCTATCATTTGGGTAACTTGAGTGAATCTTGAATTAAATTAGAACCAGCATGGAGGAGCTTGGTTGGCCTATCAGCCATCATAATTCTGCTATCCCTCACCTTAAGTGAATATAGCTGACCTGTCCAGAAGAGTTAAAGCACTTAGAAAAAAACCCCAAACATTAATTGCTAATAACAATATAGATTTGTTAACAAATCATATCAAACTAACTTTAAAAAAATGGTTTTTAATTAGATTGAAAAGATTGAGAAACTCTGTAGACATAGAATATCTTTCTTTTAGCAGGACATTTAGTAAATTGTCTTAATGTCATTGCAAAAGAAGATATTCTACCACCATTTAACTTGATGGTGGTAGAGTAGCTGAACGTAAAGCTGGTTAAATATATTTACCTAGTATATTGACAAACCGATTAATGTTACGCAGCCAAGAAGTCTTTAGAGGTGAACCAGTAGATGCTCCCCTTGACTTTGTCTACTTCAGTATTTCTGGTTGGTGAGTGGAAGAAGAGACAGATGTTCACTGATCCAGAGTTGGAAGGATAGTTATTACAATAGGTGATGGAATAAAAATACATGCACAGAATGGACAGCATTAGGTTCAATAGAATCAATCACATAAATATAGCAGAGAGAGAATCTGGCTTAATAGGAGTTTGGGGGCGGGGGGAACAAAAAGGACTACATTCAGTCCAAGTCAATTGCGATGATTTGCTTGCCCCTCTCTCTCCTTTATCCAACTCAGCAAATCCACAGTCCGGGGTAAACCCAACCCTTTCTACCCTACACTTGCACCTGTGCAGCTGAAAGGGGCTAGAAGAAAATACAACCACATTGAAAGTCCTCACTTCAAATTCATAAAAAAATAGACCCTTAATGCTGCTTGGTAGTTATAGAACCATATAAACGCTCCTGGGTGCGCTAGCTAGGACTTTTTGCGGGTTTACTGGCCTCTCTCTTCAAAGCCTCAGCGTCTCCTCCCTCATCCTCCTTCTCAGCTGATGCTCACGGCTGCTACTTAACGGGAAAAACTGAAGCAGTCAGAAGAGAACGTGCACAGACTCCCTGCCACCCTGTGTACCCACCCCTCAGTATCTCCACCCACCTGTTCTGGCCAGCAACAGAATACTCTCCAGCACCTGCCTCTATTTGTGCAATGGATCCCACCCTTCTTGCCTCCAGAGATATCATCCTAGCAATTCTCCCTTCCTTGTCTGTATCAATTGCTCCCTCTCTGTGAGCAATTGCCACAGCATTAAGTCATGTTGTCATTACCCTGTGAACTACTTTCTAGTTCTGTGTGATCTGAGAATCGTGCCTCTTCCTCCTTATCTATGCTTCTTTCCCTGGCACCCGGGGGTTTCCTCTTCACAGACATGTGCTATTCGGTCCCCAGCTGAAGCTCCTCTAGCGGGACCCCCTGCAGAACTCCAGAACTTTCTCTCTGTGCTGTTTCTCTCGTCCACTCTGCTGCTCTGCTCTGTGTGTCCTTGCATTGCTTGTCCTCCCTGAATTCTCAGCTCCATCTCCTCAACTCAGAAGGACCTCGGAGGTCTGTTTGGTTCCCTTCTCCAGGCTGTGGCCAGAAACTATAGGATATAAACTGGTGCAGGGATCACTGACCCGTGTTGCCTATTTTCCAAATCTGAAAACTGTTGTTTCATGTGTTTTGTCCCGTTTTTTAAGCATCTAAAGTGGGAGGGTAAATTCAGTCTCTACTGCTCCATTACGGCTGGAAGCATAGGAAGGGAGACTGCTGCCCCTAGCATATCCTCTGAACTTCTCTCTTCCGGATCATCACTGATCACTAGGGGGTGAAATCCAGTTCCCAGTCCCTGCTCTGCTTGGCCTGTAAGCAGCATGGCTGCATTGAATGCTCTCTTCCACTTGCTGCATCTCTTCCTTTGGCTTTCAGGACAGTACTTTCCTTCTCTTCCCTATGCTACTGCTTATTTCCTCCCAGTCTCCTTTTCTGGTTCCCGCTTTCCTCCCTTGACCTCTGAATGTTTGAGTCCCGGGAGTTAGTCCTTGGGCTCACTCTTCACCCAGTCTACTCTCCCTCTTGGCTGATCTCATGTAATCCATGAGATGTGCCCACCTTCATGTCTGTAGCCCAGACTTTCTCCCCTCCTCGAGAGGTGCCCACTCAGCGTCTTGCTCTACACCTCCACTTTAGGTTTAGTTATAGCTGAAACTCATCATGCTCTGAGTGGGATTCCTGCTTTTTCTAAGTTTCTCCACGAGCAGCCTTCCTCAGCTCTGTGGCAGCAGCTCCAAGCTTCCGACTGTCCCTGGAAACTTGCAGTAATTGACTCCTCTTTCTCTCAGACCTCCTATCTCACCCACCAGAAAATCCTCTTGACTCCGCTCAGAGCCTGACTACCTACTTCTCATCTCCTTCAGGCTGCCACCCTGGCCTACGCCATCGTAGTCTTTCTCCCTCAGTATGGCACCAACTTCCTAACGTACTTTCTCTTCAGCGAGTTAGGAGGGGAAGGAATCTAAGTCTTTTCTCAAATCATCCAGAATGATCTAGTTAAAATACAACTCAGATCATCGACCCTTCAAAACTGCAGAGGCTCCTCCCCTTCCTCCTTACCTCTGGGGCTTCCTCTATTACTGCTCTCCCCTCACTCATTGTGCTTCAGCCACGATGGCTTACTTCTGTTCTGGGGACATGCCAGATGGGTCCCACCTTAGAATCTGTGCATCGTATTGCTGGAACACTCTTTTTTCCGATAAACTTCCCCATGGTTAAGTCCCTTGCTTCCAGTCTTTGCGCAAAGAGGTCTCCCCTCACGAACCTGTTTAATACAGCATGCTTCCTCACCCCCCACGCTCACAGTAGGAACATAGTAAATAGCTGCTGAATGGAAGAGTGAATAATGGCGGTTAAGAAAGCAAATGGAGTTTTGGAGTACTTTAGTAGAATCACAAATTCCACACACGAAATATGTAGTCTTTTTTTTTTTTTTTTGAAATATGTAGTCTTATTGTGCTCAGCAATAATGGTTAAGTGGTCATTTTTTTTTGAGACTTTACTATGTGCTTTATGACCGTTATTATACCACATATTCAGTATTTTAAGCAGTATTTTAAGGTAGTACACTGTTATGTTGATGGAAAAAAAAAAGGGACACAGGAAGGTTAAATGAATTTTCCCATTCACAGGGCTAAGAACTGGTAAGGAACCAGGATTCAAATTTAGGCAACTGACTCTGGAACCCATTTTCTTAACTACCCACTAGAGCCGGAGTACATCAAGAGTAAAATGATTGAATCTAGAAAACCTGTTGTGTGACAGAAGGCTGAAGCAACTGGCATTTTCCTGAGAAAAGAGAATGCTTGTTGGGGACATGACAATTTTCCAGCGTGTGAAGGGATGAGGTGAAAGGATGAAATTTTTATATTACTACAGAAAGGGAAAACTAGAACTTGTGATGGAGACAATACAGAGAAGAAGAATATAGCCTAATATTAAGAACTTTAAAAAGTTAAAACTACTGGAGCTATAAAACATTAATATGGTCTACCATTCAAAGTGACTACTTCTCTATCACAAAGTTTATGCTGACCTTGGATGACCATCTCTTGGGGATAAAATTCTTTTTTTTTTCCTTCTTTTTTCCTTTATAAAATTCTTGACGTAGAAGTTCAGACTTACCGTTCCAACTTGCAGATTTTTTAATTCACCTGTCCTTTATCTGATGGCCTCCTTAGATGTTGTGGGGACAGAGCCCCAGAAAGCAGTTTCCAGGCTCTTGGCCTCATGTGGAGAGGTGCTGGCTCGGATAGTGGATGGCCGTCAGCTGTGGCTGGTTGGCCATCAGCTGTAGCCATTAAGCCATTGGTCACTGATATAACTGCCGCGGCTACGGAGGGGAGCCGAGGAGAGTGAAGGAGGAGACTGAAGGAGAGTTAAGGAGAGTCGAGGAGAGTTGGTCGGTTGGCAGCAAAGCGGACAGCAGGTCGCACGTCGTGTAAACCCAGCCTCCAGTGAGACCATAGTGGTATGACTTCCCTACCTATGGCTCCGTGGATGTTCCTTTTTGGCCTCACCATGTCCTGCGTTCTTATGTGGGGAGTGGGAGCAGAGACCCTGCAGGCCGCCCTGCCGGACGCCCTGCACAACAGATGTCCAGAGCAGTGTAAGAAAGGGACCATTGCTGGAGACTAGAACTGCTTCACTAGCATGAGGAAGAGAAGCAATTCCTTCTCAGTTACAGCAGCCTGCATTCCACAGGCGTCAGGAGGTAGGGGAGGGACCATTTTCTATTTCCTAAATGGAAAATGGTGTTCCCAGTATGACTGCATTGAGATTAAATTAACATGACAATTGTACTTTGCCCTTATTGGGAAGAGGGCATATGTTAATTGGACTCACAGGAAAACATCATTGCTCAGGATGGAGGAAACTTCATTAAACAAAGCACCCAGCTTAAAGAAAAGAACTCATCTACTCCATGTGTCAAAAGAGGGTGCATCTGGAGGGTGGATGTGTAGTAATGTTTTGGAGGGATGGTGGTGGAGCAAGCATAGGAAGCTTAGAGAAACAAAGCCCAAATTTTTCTATTTCACAAATTTTCCAATGTGCGGAACCTACTTTATTCCTTATTGTTGGTCCAGCACGGCATGGCCTGCAGTTTGTCTGAGTATCAGTCTGATCTGAGTTCTAATCCTGACTGTCATGCTTAGTTGTGAGACCATGGGCTAGACTTTCATTAGCCACTGAGTGTCTGTTTCTGAGTCTCAGTGTCTCAGTGTCTCAGAGTCTCAGAGTCGATTAACAAGTACCTCAGAAGTACCTCAGACGGTTGACTTCAGCATCAGAGGGAAAGAATACAGACAAAACTAAGTTTGGTTTTGTTGCTCAAAAATGTGAGTTCCGTTCCGTCTTCTGAATTTAAGGAGGGAAATCTAGAATTGTGTTGTCCAGACAGTAGGTTAGTCTGTTGCTAGTCCATGAACTGTTGTTACTGGTTAGAGATGAAATGAGCAGCTTGAACCAGAGTATAAATCATGTGCACGGCTTCTTTCATTCAGGAGACCTATGCCCCTGCCCCACAAAACATTGGCTGAACTGAACAGTGCGTTTGGTGAAATAGCCATCATGTTCTGCTGTGAGTGCCTCACCTCATTGTGGATTAGTAATAACTATTGCATGACTAGCACTTTGAGTAGCACTGTATGTAGAGGCTGTACAAGAAAGATTAAGGACATAGCAACTAGTTCCTAATGCCAGAACTGACTACTAGGTTCAAATCCTGGTTTCACTGCTTAGTAATTTTGGGCAAGTTACTTACTTCCTTGGTCCTCAGTGACCTCATCTGCAAAAAGCACATTAATTGAATGTCTGCGTTACCACATGTGAAACCTTTATAGCAGAACCTGGCATGAAATAAATACCACATAAGATTTTGCTATTGTTATTATTGGAGAATCTTTAAAATTAAGTTTTGGTCTTATAGGCACTAAGGCAGTTTGTTTTCACTCTATTAGAGATGACTTACCCTTTTGTGGATCTTTATTTTTTTGTTTTTTTTCCCTCTCTCCCTCCCTCCTTCCTTCACACTCTCCTCCCCCCTTACTCCTCTTCTTTCTCCCTTTCCCTCTCCTCTTCCCTTTCTCTCTCCCCATCCCTTTCTTTTTACTGTTGAAGTAGATGACATCATGACCTTTTCTGCTAGTGCTAAAGTTATATTCAGCCCTTGATGAATTCACTGAGCAATGTTAATAATATTTTGGAAGCTTGGCTTGTAGTGGGTTGTGACTTAATGTACTTGTCCTGGGGTAAAAAAGATCTCTACATCATTTTTTCAGGGAAGAGAAAGCTTTTGTGGTTTCCCTCAGGGAAGTAGATTTGTTGCCCTGTCTCATTCCTGTTGATGAGGACAGTGATCTCTGTTCTTTTTTAAAAAAAATTTTATTAAATGTATTGGGGTGGCATTGGTTAGTAAAATTGCATAGGTTTCAAGTGTACAATTCTACAATACATCATCTGTATATTGCCTTGTGTGTTCACCACCCAAAGTCTGTTCTTCCGTCACCATATATTTGACCCTTTTTTCCCCTCTTCTACTAGCTCCCCTCCCCCCTTACCCTCTGGTAACCATTAAACTGTGGTCTCTGTCTATGCATTTGTGTCCCTTTGTTGTCTTGTTCGGTTATTACTTCGATCACGACCACACCAGTGTCTGGAATGCATCCCCTTTGCTCCTCTCCTTCTGTACCTCAGTCCAGGTCATCGTTAGCTCCAATCTGGGTTCTTGCAAATAGCTTCTAATTGGTCTCTCTGTCTTTAATCCTTGCTCCATACTGAGGCAAGAGTAATCTTATGAAATGAAAATATGGTGACACTGACTTGCTTAAATCCCCTTCCCACCTTCCTATTGCCTTCAGGGTAAAGACCAAATTCCTTAATTGGCTGAAAAAAGCCCCTCCAGACCTGGCCGCTGTCCATTCCTCCAGCATGGCCACTAACCACTTTCCTCCTTGTCTTGAGTTCTTTTTCGTTTCTTAAGCTCACTTCGCGTTCTCATATACAGTTTTTTTTTTTTCTGTCAGGATTATTCTGCCCCTTCTCTTCACCTGTTGAACTATCCCTTCAGGTCTCAGTTTAAATGCTGCTTTGTCATCGAGGCAGACTCTCTGGTTAGATGCCTTGCTATATATAATGCTTTTATGAAATGTTTGTCTTCTCTACTCGACTGTAAGCTTCAGGAGGACTAGGGCCATATCTGTCTTTTTAGCTCCAGAAGTGGTCAACAAATATTTGTTAAGTGAATGAGTAAAGTGATGAGCTCATTGTCTGGCACATAGTAAGCAGTTAATGAATGGCAACTAGCTACACCTCCATCTAGACCCATACCAATTCACACACACACATGTGGCATGGCAATGTTAACAAAACAGTCTTGCTGTACATAAAATAGATTTACGATGAAGACAGTGATAGGAAGGATACAGTCTATTTATTTTTTGAAATTATTGAATGTGTATAAATTGGCTCTCCAACCAAACTGGAAAATCATCTTATAAATAAACATGTTCCCTTTTTGCTAAGACTTAAATTTGAATGCGCTTTCTGTGCCCTGGAGGTGGTAGAAGAGTCCACGTGCAGTGAAATGTAAGTAGCCCGTATTATATGAACATACTCAGACGTTGTGGTGAACACATGTGTCAGTCATTGCTGTTTAACATGTACGTGTGGCACTGAGTGCTCACGTTGTGCCTGGGCACAGTGTGTAATTTAAAAGTACATGCACTTCCATGGCCGGTGGAGTTATGTGTTCTGATTCAGGAGAGGATATAACAGGTTTAGGTTTTGTTAAACCTAAGCCCTACTACAAAGTTCTTCCTGGCCCCCTGGCGTGTGTTAGAAGCGCATGGCATTCCAGGTGAAGTGAGAGGCCATGAGCCTGTAAAGTGAGAGGAGATGAGCAGTGTGAATGCAGGGGAATAACTGAAAGGGACTAACCTTCAGCTGCTGGCTTCCAGTTGCTACTTCCTCTCCAAAGGAAACAGTGGTATGCAGAACGAAAAACCAATTAGGGCGGCAGAAAAATCACAGCCTGTGACACTTGCATCACTTTCCATGATTGAAATGTTGAGAGCCGAAAGTGACTTTCCTAGCCAGTTTCTCATTGATAAGCCGGTTCAGGAATAGCTAAGTTACATGGAGTCAATAAATGTAATTGCTTTCCTTCATTACTCTCTGATCTCGGTGTCAGCAGAACAAGAGTATGTGTTCACGAGGCTCTGTGAGTCTTCAGTATGTTTTCTCCAAGGTATACTCACTTTAACCTCTCAAATATAAAAACACAGGTATTCTTTTTCAAAAATTAGAAAGATCTCAAAGATCAAGGTATATCCAAATTGGATAAATACAGTTATTCACTCACTCTCTCAATGGCTCAATCAAAATCCGTAAATGGACACCATCTCTAAAGATTTTACTCTAAAGGAGGGCAGACTGTGCTCTGTTAAGTATCTGTTCCCCACGACTCTATGTCATAGTAGTTCTGTGTTAGTATGTGTAATACATCTTGCCTTAGTCTATTGGCTCTTACTGCTCTTTTGTATTTTAATTATTGCAATGGCATGGCATAAGATCTTTATTATATGTGGCTTGGGCATGAGCATTGTTAAGAGACGTGAAAAGGATGTCCTTTTGGAAATCGATCTATGTATGATCAAAATTAATAGTCAGCACCCACAATACCTAACTTGATGAGGTCTTTTGGTTCCTAAGTAAGAGCCATGTGGTGCTGGGAAGTATAGAAGTCACCTTTCTGTGTCTTCTCAAATTCTCCACTGAGAGGGTTTGAATACATAACTGTTTGGCAAAGCTGTTTTAAGCAGCAGCAGCAGCACCAGCATCTATTTGCTACAGAGACAGCCATGGAACAAGGAAAGCACTCCAAAATGTGTGAATGACTTCCTCACTATGCCCCAACCATGACCCATTTGAAACCTCACATTGTCCTGTTCTGGTTTCTGCAGAGTGGCATTGCATGTTGAGCCACAGCTGGAACCAGGTTGATTCCTCACTCTCCAGTGACACTCTTTATACCCCAAAGGAATTTTAGGTAAATCCACTCTTCAATTTTAGACACAAAATTTGAGATTATGTAAAATATCATGATACAGTACTTTTCTTCCAAAGAGCTTAACATTTATTTTTTATGTATGTTATAATCATTTCCTCCTATTAGTGATCTGATGAAAAGAGAGACATATTTTCATATATGATTTGAAAACTGAAACAAAATCCACGAAGGATTCATACATTTTCAAAATATATTTGGCATTGTATTAATAGTATGTTAATAAGCATATTATACAAAAACATTTTCTTTCCTACTATAAAAGAAAAAAAGCCTATACCCATGACATATATAATGATACATATTCACTTTCTATTTATGAGAAATAATCTTAATTTGCTGATATACTGTTTGTATAAATTATATCTGTGAACATCTCTCTCCTCTTATCATTCTCTTTTTTCAGGGGGAGGGGTTTACTTGAAAAATAAAATTCACACCCAATGAATTGAATACAGAAACAATTCCTAAGAATATGTGTAATGGCTGTTCATAGTACTGCACAGCTGTTATTATATTTAAATATCACAATTTTAAAGAGACGCCGTCATCCTGGGACATATGATGCATGCACGGGGTATAGCTGCTCTAGAAAGAGTCAAGGCAAATCCCATTTTTATGGCTTTAGATTTTAAATCCCAGGGAGACTTTACAGAAAGAGACTGACAAGAGGGACAGGTGGATATTGGTTCCAACTTGGTGACAAGTTTTCAAGCTCAGCTGCATTCTTACAACAGGGGAGTGAAGAGCAGCTGGCGGCTTGGGAGCCACTGTTCTACAGATGGAATTCTTGTGGCAGAGGGAAGAATGTTCTATCTGGCTCCTCATGCTTTATGAACAAAGAGCACAACTTAAGAGCTTGAAGCTACTGTTTGATCTAAATGGTGGAGCTTTACTCCCCCTTTCTTCTTTCACATCTTTTGTATGATAGGCCTAGTGATTTATGTTTAGAAAAGAGTGTAAAGTTTCCCAATTTATTGTTACTCAATGATTTCTCTGAACTCTAGACGTTCTTCTAAGGCCCACCCCTCACATTTGTGAAGTCTGAGGCAAGAATATAAATAGAGACCCACAGATCACATATCTAAATATTTATAAGTTATAAATCAAGTTAGCAAACCGTTTCGTAGGAGATGTTCTTTCTCCTAACCTGGCGTTCCCACCGGAGCACGGAGATGTGAAGGGAGCTGATCCCCTTCTCTCTCTTCACAGGCTCTATCCCGCACTACACGGGGCTTCCTGTGCACATGTGCGGACACCCCGACTCACAGATCCAGGCTCCATCCACACCCCGTTGCTGATAGCTGCCCTTTGCTCACCTTTAGGAAGCAGGTTGAAGATTATTTGGACAAGGAGTTTGATGGTCGTGGATCAGAAAGTGGTACAGAAGCGAAAGTTCAGGCTTCGAGAAGGCAGGTCCCCCTCACTTGCAACATGGGGATGGGTGAGGCTGGAGGAGGGCCAGAGTGGGATGCTCAGTATCATGGGGCTCAGGACAAGGGTTCTTTTCCCTGGGTCTAAGGACAATGCTTTTCTTTCAAACCTCAAAGTGTACAATCCCTCTATGACCAGAGAGGGAGAGGACTTTGTGGTTAACTTCTAAGTTCTCCATTTAATTAAGAATGCTTAAAGTCAGTAATTATTTACCTGGTGTTTATGGCCCATCTGCTCTCAAACTAGGAATGATTTCATTGAGGACAAGGTAAACTCTTTACTGCCGCACATAAAATGTGAAACCTAGTGGTTCAACATGGAGATCATTCTTCCCCTGCATTTCTGTAGCCTTGGGAAGGGTGACTGCAAATGTGGAATGGCGTCCTTCTAGTTATATTTGACAGGACTTTGGTCTGAAAGGTAAATGGTAACCATTATTCTAATCCTATAAATAAAGGAACTTGGAAAAGCCTTTAGCTTTATGGTTACTTCAAATACACAATAAACTAGTGAAGGAGCTAGTAGCTGACGCAAGAGTTTTACCTGTGCTTAGAAATCAATGAAATACAGGTTGAGATAGAACACAGAACCGAAAAGATCTAAATAATATTGCCTCTTGGTATATCTAACAGAAACGTAAAAGAAAGAGCAGAGGAAGCAATCCCCATTTGCATTATTCACAGAATTACCCATAAATTAGTGGCATGATGTAGGTGGAAAACCCCACATAGTGTTAGTAGGAAAGCTAATATTACATAGATTTTGACTTTAAGGTCCGGGGGGACCCAGCCAAGTGGAAAAATAGCTGAGTTATGGTGGAAACCAGTCACCTTGTTAAAACTGAACAACCAGGTGTTTAGGAAAAGAATGGTATGAGAGACTGGTTTATTTCTTGCTGAACAGAACCATTCACTGTGAACACACAGAAAAGAAATCTTTGTTATAAGATTTTTTTTACAAGAATTACAAGAATCTTTGCTACAAGCATAGAGGAAGATAAAATTTTGTGTATTTGAATGTTTAAAAACTAACCTGTTTCACAAGTCCATTTTGGGGTTCACAATGTAGCAAGTAGAGCTACTGTGAGCTGTGCCCTCCACAACTAAATTGAAATACTACTTGACTTGTAGCTGAGGGATCCTGGAAAAACACACTTAAAATAAATAAAAGTTAAAAAAAAAAGGATACAGATCATTCTCATTGCAAAAAACAAACAAACAAACAAAAACAAATCCAGGTGATTATTATGACAGTGGATAAGAGGTTTAGAGTACAAAATCATAGATGTTGGCTTAAAAAATAGTATTACCAAAAAATTACAGAAAAATATAAAGAATATTTACATCCATAAATATAAAATACTATCAGGTGGCCTCCTGTTGCTTTGGGGATAAAAAGCTGGCATGATCTGGCCTCCCTGCCAATCAGCCTCATTTCCCAAATCTGTCTCTTTGCTTGGTGCTAACCACGTAGGCCTTTCTCTTTGTTCCTGCAACACCACGCTCCTTTCTCTCATTCACAGTGTCCGATTGCCTTCCCTCTCCTTGCTAACCTGTTCTCCTGCTAGTCTCAGCTTAAATGTTTTTTTCCCAGGGATCTTTTTCCAGGTTACCAGACTGGTTACGTCTTCCTATTGAACACTTCCATTAAACCTTTCCTTCTGTGCAGAAATAAAACATTGTATCATAGGATGATCCTAGCCTCTTCCTTCTCAACTGCTAAAGAGTGTGCTTGTTTGTCTTTTTCACTCTCCCACCTTCAAGAATTTGGGCATGCTGTGTAGGAAGATAGAGGCAGAGAAGAAACCAGGAGGTGAAAAAGTAGAAATAAAGGGATTGATGTGGCCTCAGGCTAGAGGATGAGATATTTTGTGGCTCCAAGGAGTGAGGCAAGTGACTGAGGAGATAGACTTGGTGGAACTGTTACTGAGGATGAGTATTTCCTTCCTGTTGTTATGCTGGAATTACCTGTTCGTTCCAGGACTGCTTTCTTTGCAGCAATGCTGAGACTGGATCACATGTGTCCTGGTGTGTTAGCAACACTTCTTGAAATGCACCACGTTTATAATCTGTGCAGTTGTTTGTGTAATTGTTTCATGCTCTTCCCTTCTTCCTCTCCCCTCAAGACCACAGGCAGGGCTCATCTCTGTGTTGTTCAGAGCTAAATCCAGAGTGCAGAGGACAGCTTCTGGCCCATGGTAAACACCCAGTAAGTGATAACTGAAGGGGGTAAATGAATAGACGAATGTGTCAGTCCATTCTGTTTTAGATTTCTAATCTCTAAATATCACCACTGTCCTCAGTGACAAAATTATGCTCTCCTCAGCCAAAGATCCCTAGAAGAAGGTGTCCTGAACTGGTTTTTAAACCTGAACTGGTTTTTAAAATGAGTTATTTTTATTTTGCTTACCACATTCCTATGATTTTAAGAGGTACAGGGATTGGATATTAATATGATTTTTGCAATTGAAATGAAACTCACCACATAAATTATTTTTAAAGTATATTAAAATATTTGCTGAAATAACTGTATCTTTGTTTACATGTTAGCTAAGAGTTTCTCTCTATTAAAGAGAAAGACAAAGCCAGGTAGTATATATAATGGCAGCCACTTACTGAGACTTACCATGGACCTAGCACTGAGGTATTTGCTCTACACAGATTATATCCTTGAAACACATAAACAATATATTTTAAAAAAATTTTTATGGGGCAATATTGGGGAACAGTGTGTTTTCCCAGGAGCCATCAGTTCCAAGTCAAGTTGTTGTCTTCAATCTAGTTGTGGAGGGCACAGCTCACTGGCCCAATATTTTGAGGTAGGTATTTGTTCCTGATTTTGCCAATAAAGGAACTAAGGTTGCCTAGGACTGCTAAATTAGGAAATTATGGAGCTGGGTCTGCTGATTCCAGAGCTAATGCTGGTGAGCACAGCATCCATTTTTTAATTTTGAGGAATAAACTGAGAGTTTATTTAACTTATTATTTTAACAGTAAGTCTGAGTTCACAGGCCTGCTCTGCCTTCTCTTTTCCAGAAATCAGCTCCACTCATCCTGCCTTCAGTTCGTACTACCAATTCTGGAACTTGACTGCTATTTACTACAGTGCTAGAGATAGACCATGCATAGTTAATGCACTTCACAAGGAGATTTATGGTTGTTGAGTAACTTGACAGAAGTTTAAAACAACACAAAAGAACCCTCTCTCATCTAGGAATTCCTAGTTGTCACGTTAGTCCACCAGCTATTCCCAATTCCTCTGGGATGGCAGTTCCAGCTCCATTTTAAAGTGGGTCAGTTTACATTATTTTTTATATGATGTTTTTTATCATGGCTCATTCATTCATTTAATTAGAAACCTTTATTGTTACCTACTCTGTTCCAGGCCTTGTGAGGATCCAGCAGAGAAAAAAGACATGGTCTCTTCCCTTATATCATTTAATAAGTTAGCTTATAAATAGATAATATAGGCTATTTAGTTTAGGATTATGATGGCTTTATATAACTTAAAAAATACAAATTAACAGTGATTTAAGCAGGATAGAAATTTATTTATCGTTAGCATAAACAGAGCCTGGAGGTAGGTGGCCCAGGGTTGCTATGACAATTCAATGGTCATCAGTGACCCAGTCTTCTTCTATATGACTGCTCTGTCATCTTAGCATGCTGTTTGTGGTCCAAGACAGCTGGTCCAAGTTCCAGGAATCCTGCCTGCATTCCAGCCAACAAAAAGGAAAGAAAGTGAAGGAGAGCACTCTTGCCTCATCTTAAGAAGAGGTTCTGTACATTCCACACTTACCTTACATCTCATTTACCAGAATTTAGTTACATGTTTATACCTAACTCCAAAGGAGGCTGGGAAGTACAGTCTGTTAGCTTAGTGGCTACATGCTCAGCCAAAATACAGTTTCTAGCTCTATTTCCAAGGTAAAAAGAGGAGAAATGTACTTGGGAAGCAATTAGCAAGCTTCCACATAGATAAAAACATTTTTTCTCCTGCCTGTTTTATTGAGAAAAGTGGACATACATTACTGTATAAGTTTAAGGTATATAGCATGATTGTTTGATTTACATGTATTGTGAAATGATTAACACAATAGGTTCAGCTAACTTCTGTCTTCATATATATATATGTTCATTAACCCCCTTCAGTTACCACTTACTGCATGTTTATAATAAGTAATAAAGATACAATGTACAACATGATGTATATATCCAGCACTGCTGTAGGACATATGGAAAAGCTGTGTGTGTGTGTGTGTATACATATATATATATATATGAAAAGAAAAGAAAAAAGAAAAAGGAAACAAATTTCTCCTTGTGATGAGAACTCTTAGGATTTATTCTCTTAACAGCTTTCTGCATGTCCTACAGCAGTGCTGGCTGTACACATCGTGTTTACATTGTATCCTTATTACTTATTTATCTTATAACTGGAAGTTTGTATCTTTTGACCACCTTCCTCTAACTGCCACTCCCCCCACCTACTGCCTCTGGTAACCAAAAAAACAAAAGTCTGATCTCTTTTTCTATGAGTGTGGTTTGTTTTTAAAAACATTTTCTAACCTCAAATAGCTTTATAAAAGTCAAAACATATTATTGAATAGAGTTGGATTATAGATGCTTTTCTTTGACATTGTCTAATGGTCTTCAGTTTTTTATTGTAGTGATTTTTTTTGTTCTTTAGGGCCCTATGGTTTTTATCTGGTTTCTTCAGCAACTCCAATATCCCTGAATTTAGACTCATCCTCTTTGATGTGTTTTAGAAACAAGAAAGATAGATGCCTTCATATATATTTTAGCTAAAAATTTTTTATGTAATGTTTTCTTTTGACATTATACCAAAGTGAAATCATTCAAAATTCCCTCAAGAGGAAAAAATAATATTTTGGAGGATAGTTAAAAACTTAATATTATAAAATTTAAGAAGATTGAAATCATATCAAGCATCTTCTCTGACCACAATGGTATGAAACTAGAAATCAATTACAAAAAGAAACAGAAATACGCAAACACATGGTGGCTAAACAACATGCTACTAAATAATGAATGGGTTGATGGTTTAGCAATGAGACTAAGGAGGAAATCAAAAGATTCCCTGAGACAAATGAAAATGAAAATACAATGACTCAAAATCCATGGTACACAACAAAAGCAGTCCTAAGAGGGAAATTTATAGCAATATAGGCCTACCTCAAGAAACAAGAAAAATCTCAAACAATCTACTTTAACACTTAAAGGAACTAGAAAAACAACAGAAAACAAAGCCCAAAGTGAGTAGAAGGAAGGAAATAATAAAGATCAGAGTGGAAATAAATGAAATAGCGTTGTCTAAAAAAAAAATACAAAAGATCAGTGAAACCCAGAGCTGATTATTTGAAAAGATAAACAAAATTGATAAACCTTTTAGCAGACTCATCAAGAAAGAAAGAGCGAGGACCCAAATAAATAAAATCAGAAATGAAAGAGAAGTGACAACGAACACCAGAGAAATACAAAGAATTATAAGAAAATATTACGAACAATTATATGCCAATAAATTGGACAATCTGGAAGAAATGGATAAATTCCTAGCAACATACAATCTTCCAGAACTGAATCAAGAAGAAACAGAAAATCTGAACAGATCAATTACTACAAATGAAATCAAATCAGTATCAACAAACTCCCAAAAAACAAAACTCCCAACCATCAGCTTCACAAGTGAGTTTTACCAGACATTCAAATAATTAACACTTATCCTTCAAACTATTCCAAAAAATTCAAGTGGAGAGAAAGCTCCCCAACTCATTTTACAAGGCTACCATTACCGTGATGCTAAAACCAGACAAAGACATTACAAGAAAAGAAAATTATAGGCTGATATCCCTGAAGGTAGATGCAAAAATCCTCAACAAAATATTAGCAAATCAAGTTCAGCAGTATATTAAAAAGATCATACACCATGGTCAAGTGGGATGTATTCCTAGGATATAAGTTTGGTTCAATATCCGCAAATTGTATATGTGATACACCACATAAACAAAATGAAAGATAAAAATCATATGATCATATCAATAGATGCAGAAAATGTATTTGACAAAATCCAGCATCCATTTATGATAAAAACTATCAGCAAAGTGAGGATAGAGGGAACATACGTCAACATAATAAAGTCCATATATGACCAACCAATGCTAATATTCTACTCAATGGGGAAACACTAAAAGCATTCCCCTGAAGAGCAGGAACAAGGCAAGGGTGCCCACTTTCACCACTTTTATTCAACATAGTACTAGAAGTCTTAGCCACAACAATCAGACAATAAAAGGAAATAAAAGACATCCAAATTGGAAAGGAAGAAGTAAAACTGTCATTATTTGCAGATGACATGATACCATATATACCGTGTTTTCCCGAAAATGAGACCTAGCTGGACAATTAGCTCTAATGCGTCTTTTGGAGCAAAAATTAATGTAAGACCTAGTCTTATGTTAGATAAGACTTGGTCTTATATTATAGTAAAATAAAACCAGGTCTTTTATTATAGTAAAATAAAATCACGTCTTATGTTAATTTTTGCTCCAAAAGATGCATTAGAGCTGATCGTCTGGCTAAGTCTTATTTTCAGAGAAAGATGGTAGAGAACCTTATAGATTCACCAAAAAACTATTAGAACTGATAAATGAATTTAGTAAACTAGCAGGATACAAAATTAATATTCAGAAATCAGTTGCATTTTTATACACCAATAATGAACTATCAGAAAGAGAAATTAAGAAAACAATCCCATTTACAATTGCATCAAAAAAAAAAAGTTAAATACTTAGGAATAAATTTAACCAAAGAAATAAGACACCTTTACTCGGAAAACTATGACACCGAGAAAAGAAATTGAAGAAGATACAAATAAATGGAAGCATATAGCATATTCTTGGATAAGAAGAATTAGCACTGTTAAAATGTCCGTATTACCCAAAGCAATCTACAGATTCAATGCAGTCCTTATCAAAATACCAATGGCATTTTTCACAGAACTAGAATAAATAATCTTAAAATTTATGTGGAACCACAAAAGACCCTCAATAGCCACAGCAATCTTGAGAAAGAAGAACAAAGCTGGAGGCATCATGCTACCTGATATCAATCTATACTACAAGGCTATAGGAATCAAAACAGCATGTATCGGCATGAAAACAGACACATAGATCAATGAAATAGACTAGAGAGCCCAGAAATAAACCCATGCCCCTATGGTCATTAAATCTATGACAAAAGAGGCTAGAATATACAACAGGGTAAAGGCTATCTATTCAATAAATGGTTTTGGACAGATACATGAAAAAAAAATGAAATTGGACCACCCTCTTATACCATATACAAGAATAAAGTCAAAATTGATTAAAAATTTAAATGTAAGACCTGAATCTATAAGATTCCAGAAGAAAACATAGGCAGTAAACACTCTGACATTACTTATAGTAAATTTTTTTTTGATGTATCTCCTGGGGCAAGGGAAACAATAGAAAAAATAAACAAATGGAACCATACCAAATTAAAAAGTTTTTGCACAGCAAAGAAAACCTCCAATAAAACAAAAAGACCACCTACTAAATGAGAGAAAATTGTAGCCAATGATACATCATTAAAACCACAATGAGATATTACCTCCCTCCTGTCAGAATGGCTGTCATCAATAAATCAACAAACAAAAGTGTTGGCGAAGATGTGGAGAAAAGGGATCCCTCATGACCCGTTGGTGGGATTGCAAATTGGTGCAGCCACTATGTGGGAAAATAGTATGGAGGTTCCTCAAAAAATTAAAAACAGAACTTATCTTATGACCCTGTAATTCCACTTCTTGGTATTTATCCAAAGAAATCCAAAACACTGATTCGAAAAGATACATGTAATCCTATGTTTATTGTAGCATTATTTACAATAGTCAAGATATGGAAGCAAGCAACCTAAATGCCCATCAATAGATGATTGGATAAAAAAAGATTTGGTACATGTATACAATGGAATATTACTTAACCATAAAAAAGAATGAAATTTTGCCATTTGCAACAAAATAAATGGACCTAGAGGGTATTATGCTAAGTAAAATAAGTCAGTCTGAGAGAGACAAATACCATATGATCTCATTTATATTTGGAATCTAAAGAACAAAATAAATGAACACACAAAACAGAAACAGACTCATAGATACAGAGAATAAACTGATGGCTGCCAAAGTGGAGGGAGGTTGGGGGTATGGGTATAAAAGGTGAAGGGATTAAGATATACAAATTGGCAGTTACAAAATAGTCACAGGGATGTAAATTGCAGCATAGAGAATATAGTCAATAATATTGCAGGAAGTACATATCATGCTAGGTGGGGACTAGACTAATTGGGGAGATCACTGCATGTTATATAACTGTCTAACCACTATAGTGTACACCTGAAACTAATATAAAATAATATTGAATGTCCTCTGTAACTGAAAATAATTAAATAAAAAGGGGGGAAAAGTAACATTATAATTAAGATGTTTTTAAGAGCCTGTATAAAAAAGCTAGAAAAAAAATGAAGCCATTGTTTTGAAAGAAATTGAGTTTTGCACTGTCTACTCAAAGAAGAAATAAGTATTAAGGCACTTTAATTATATAGAAATTTCAGATAAACGGTTCTTTTTCTTTTTTTTAACCTGTATAATCCAGAGATTGCCTCAAATGACCATTTTATCATTTGTGCATGTATCAATCAATGTCCTGGTAGATAACACATTCAAAGGTAAGAATTAAAGAAAGTTTAATGAAGATTTAGACTATTTACAGAGGCATGGGCATGTGTTATGGATGGAATGTTTGTGTGTCTCCCCCGTGCCCAAACCATTTGTATGTCGAAGCTCTCACTCCCCAATGTGACTTATTCGGAGATAGGGCCTCGCAGGAGGTAATTAAGGGTAAATGAGATCATAAGGGTTGAGCCCTGATCCTATAGGTTTAGCATCCTTATCTCATTCCCCCGGCCCCCAACTCCAGAAAAAAGAAGAGGTTATATGAGCACACAGCAGGATGGCAGCTCAAACGGAGAGCCCTTACCAGAAACCAAACCCCACTGGATTTTGATCTTGGAATTCTAGTCTCCAGAACTGTGAGAAAATAAATTTCTGCTGTTTAAGCCACTCAGTTTGTGGAATTTTGTGATGGTAGCCCTAGCAAACTAATATAGCATAGTTAGGAGAATCCACGAGGAAAGGTGACTATCTGGGGCCTAGCTGTCACAGCCCTGAGACCTGAGGGGCAAGTGGAAGAAGTTGTTTTCCTGGAAGCTTGTGAGAGCTGTAGCCATGTCATGAGTACCACTCAACAGGAGCTGTGGCCTCTCATAGAGGAATGCAGCCACTGTCAAGCTAGAGCCTGGCAGGGAGGAAGAGGGAGTTGGGCAGGAAGGGATGTGGAATGTATTCCCCAACTTCTCCCTCCTCCAGCTCTCTCTGATCTTCTGGAAGTGCTTCCAATTACAGAATGGATCTGTAGGATAAATGAACAACCAACACAATGTGCAAAGGTCATTTGAATACACCCACATGTCAGTCATTCTTACTAATTAATGCTTCCTGATATCAATATTATGCACTAATTTTCCCAACCTGGCTGCAGTTTAGCTTTTCAAGTGACAATTTCAGATACATGTTTTTAATTTCAGAATATGTTACCCATTTTCATTCTTCTGATTTTGGCTATACTTGTCCCTGGAAATGTCCATAGTTTTAGAAACATTCATGCTAATATATACCATGTTTCCCCGAAAATAAGACCAGGTCTTATATTAACTTTTGCTCCAAAAGATGCATTAGGGCTTATGTTCAGGGGATGTCATCTTGAAAAATCATGCTAGGCCTTATTTTCCAGTTAGGTCTTGTTTTCAGGGAAACACGGTAAACTCGGTGGAAGTAGAACAAAACACACCTGATCTTCTTGACTTGGCCATTAAGATCAATCAGGTGGGTTTCTAGCTCTGACCCCTTCTTCTATCACTTCAGGATGTTAACTAGGAATTGGTGCAATCCGTGATAGATGAATTAGTGCTGTTTCAGAAAATTCTCCAAAATTATCTCTGTCCTCAAATAGTTATTCCATCTATTTATTTGCCACCACCTCCTACTTGATGTGATATTCCCATCATTGGATACCACTCTTTTGGACCAGAAAAATGTAGAAAGAAGCCCATGATGAGAACTAGGAGAGAGACATATTTGCCTTCTCCCATTAGCCAAGGGTTTGGTTTCTTTACATATTCCTTGGTTTTCTTTTGACACACATAATGAAACAAATGCTAAGGAATCTCGGACAAGTAAGTTTTAATGTTTGGTACACAGAAAATGAGCACAGGCCTGAGCCAAAATGACCCGGCAGTGTGAGTGATCCGGAGAGTCGGAGAAAAGAGGCCCGAGGAAGTACGTTTCACAGGAATTACTGCATTTTTCTTATTTGATCCTCACCATCAGTCAGTGGGGTAGCTAGAAAATAGATGATCTCTTTTAAGAAAAGTTAAAGATTCTAAAACAAACAAAATACAACTGAGGCCCAGATAGGGTTAAGTAACTTACCAAGGCAAAATGGCTCAGCAGGCCAGGTCACGAACAGGAAACCATAGATCTTCCCCATACTTATTGTGTGGCTTAGGGTAGACCACTTTGCTATCTGTGGTTCATTTCCTTTTCCTCCTTGTGGTATAAAAGAGTCTCAGAAATATACAGAGAAAAGTTCTATAAATCCCTGTTACAAACAAAACAAAACAAAACAAAACAAAACAAAACAAAACAAAACAAAAAACCTTTGCATCAAATATTACTAACCCAGCTTTCTAGTCCTTTAGCTTAAGTCAAGACCCAGTTAAGACTTATTTTCCTTTCTCTCACTCACCCTGGGCAATGACAAAAGTGGGAGAGCTGGGGGAAGAGATGTTGATGAGGGGACTGGGAGCCTGGGCTGGAGTGCGCTTGGACACAGACTCACAGTCTTCTAAGAATCCCTGCTCTTTCTGGTGCCTGGATTCTGCTGGTGGGATGATCAACCATCCCAGCTTGCCTGGGAGTAGGGGGCTTTCCAGGAAGTAGGACTTTTAGTAGTAAAACCAGGAAAGTCCTGAGCAAACCAGGGTGACGTGTGCACCTTAGTCCTGTTTTCTCTCTTTTTTTTTTTTTTTTTACACAAGCTATTTTTCAATTTTCCCTCCATCTTTAGGAACGATCAGTTTTTCTTCATTAAGAACCACATGCAGGAACTAGCAGAGCCAGCTTTATTTGTGAAACAAGGCAATACAGGCTGACTTAAAAAAAAAAAAAGAACCACATGTTGGCTTGCATTTAGGGGCCATTGTATGGAAAGCATCTATCTTTAAATAATAGACTCATGCTCAGTCTGGGAGTTCATAGAGGAGATGCTTATAGTATGAGAAAGTGTCAGGAACAGAATTATGTCCTAGGAAATAGCAAATCCCACTCAGGCTTGAGCTTACATGGGCTGATAAATTCATAGAGGACTGGCTGTGGAACTACAGGCCTCCTTTAAATTGGTATTTATCTTTTCACTATTCCCACCCCTTGTTCCATGGGCATGTATAATTAAATTCACATAAATTAAATCCCTCTCTGAAAGAGGCCTCAGTATATAGAAGACTAATCCAGCAATTAAAGACCTTCGGGGATGTGGTGAATGGCTCAGAGGTGAGCACTTGTAGAAACAGTGTGACACAATATAAGACAGGACACTTCCAATCACAGTTTTGGCTGAAGCTCCAAAGGCTGAGAATAAAACAGCCTATGCCTAGTCACCACTATGCATCAAGGGAGGTGCTGGATTATCTGCCTCTTCATGACATGCTGTATGATGGAGACCCAAGAGGCTGGGAGAGAAGATTCCTTTGGGGTGACTTGCGGTATGGCTAGCCAGTCCTTCCATGAGAGAAGGAAAAGAAGGAGGTAAAGTTAGGAGGCCGAGCAGAAGCTGAGCCTTTCATTCGCTCCCACACTAACATACAAAGCCTTCCAGGTCTCACGGGTTTTAAGCTAGGGTACAGGAAAATCTCTATGTTAGCTAAAAGTTAGAAAGTTTGATGATTTCTTGCTACTGGATATTTTAATTACTCAGATATAACTTCTTGGGACAGAGAGTGATAGGACCAGTTCATGATTTTATCCAAGGGATCAGAAGAAACAAACTCTTAGGTTGGATTTAAAGGGACTGTGTGTGTGTGTGTGTGTGTGTGTGTGTGTGTGTGTGTGAGAGAGAGAGAGAGAGAGAGAGAGAGAGAGAGAGAGAGAGAGAGAGCCTGCTTAATGATAGATAGCTGGCATTCACACAATGCTTATTCTGTTTCACGTGTTAAGTCATTTAATGCTTTCAGCAACTCTGTGAAACAGGTACTATTATTACCCTCATTTTACAGATGAGGAAATTGAGTCCCAGAAAGGTTAAGTAATTTTCCAAGGTCACACATCCAATAAGAGAGAAGTTGGCATTTAAACCCAGGCTCAGGAGTTCATATTCCTAATCACACTATGTTTTGCTTATTTTCTGAGAAAGTGTTTACGAAAAGATGCTGTGAGACTTATAGGAGTAGGGTGTTTGAATGAGTTAGTGGAGCAATGGTCTGCAGCAGCAGTTATGTAGTAGGAGGACTCCAGGTGCCAGCATTTTGGAACTCTAAAGGGAACCTGCGTGCAAGGTTATTCTGGGACGACTGTAGGTTTTCACCCCAGAGGATTCTCACGAGACCTGGGATGGTGAGCTGCCAGTTCTGACAAAAAGAAAAAATATTCTTAGACATGGATCCATTGATGGTCTCTCTTTTTGAATGTTACCTAATCTGTTTTTCCCACTTTTGAATTTTTTTGCTTCTGCTCTGGCCCCCATTATCTGGGCTCCTTTCTCTTTTGAGTCATCAAAGGGCTAATACTAAAAGCCACTATTTAGTTATGATTCTCCTTCAACTCCAAGACCGAATTTAAAACCATTTCTGATTAAATAAGTATGAAGAACCATATTTCATGCCTAACGCTCACCTTTGTACGCAAGGCCTCCGAACGTCACAGATCCAGGATGTGCCCCAAACTATTTGATCTGATTAATTATTCTAATAAAGACTTATTTCCATAGTACGTTAGACATAATGGAGAATACATTAATTAAAAAAAGTATAGATACATTATTGCAGAGTTAAAATTTTCTAACCTTGAATGTTAGAATATACAAAGCCATAGTTTTCATAAACTCTATTACCCTCTCACACTTTTTATATCACTACAATTTAATGAATGTTATTTTATTGCATTAATTCAAAATTTAAGGTCAAAATAATGAAGCTACATTGAGGCTTATAGCAGGAATACTAAGGAACTTGAGTGCATTTTTCTTCATCCATTTTGGTTATAACACTTAAAGTGCCCCGATCCGCCTTGCTAGTCAGCTGAGAGAAGGTGGTTGGAAATATTAAAAAATTGCAGAAAGAAAGATTGGGAAGTCATATTAAAGTCATTTAGAAGAGGGCTGGGTTCTCTTCTTTTCTCATTATAACCTCTCACTTTTCAACTTAGGGTTGAGTTCTTAAAAGAGTAAAAGTTGGACAGGTTCAATATGAAATTCAAGTTTTTCTAAATCAATTTTTATTTTTATCAAGTTAATACATGCACATAGTTAAAATGCAAATGATATGAAATCCCACATAGCACTCTAAACTGAGTCCAAAAAAATTCAATTAGGTATAATATGGGGTTGCAGTCTTCTGAAGTTAACAAATAATAAGGGTGAGTCTAGTACAGAGCATAGGAACCAATCACCAGTTCATTCAATTACATTGGAATTCATGTGATTGTGGGGCGTATCAGCAATGGGTTTCCCCGTAGGTCTACAATTCATAGCTAAAAGCAGCAGTTCTCCCCTTGACCTTCCACACCCCTAGTTCCACTCCCCAGACATAATCTCCTCCAACATTTTGAGCTGTTCTTGGTAGTATTGACATTTATATTTTTAGATAATATTTTGGGATAAATCAGTAGTATTATATTATTGTAATATCTAAAAATTATTCACTGAACAGGTAAGTAACATATGACGATTTTGATTATTTTCTTGCATTATGGTTTTTCTGAACTTTTATTCTGTTTTTCATGTGTTTATCCTCAATTCTTTCCACACGCACTATCAGATCTATCATGTATAAATTTCATTTTCCAAATACTCAAATGTGTTAGAATATCATCTCTTTATAATGTAAAGTTTAAGCTTACCTTCTGAGAAGCAACTACTACCAGGCTTGCTGTTACACCAAAAAAATGAATGAGAAAACAACAGAGACTAGTCAGTTTAGGAGTTTTATTCCATTAAATGATTGGAAACAGTCCATGCTTAATGTATATTTTTCAGTACCTCAGACTAATTACTCTATATTCTTAATTTTTGAAAATAGAATAAAAACTAAAATCTAGACTTGAAAGAGACTTCATTCATTCATTCATTCATTCATTCATCATTAATTTTTTTAACAGAAGTTTTTAATAGATATTTTTCAACCATTTTTGACTTACCAAAATGGAAATTTCATGTGATTCAAATTACTGCTATATGTCTGTCGCTCTGCAAGGCCCGAAGTCATAGCCGTTTTATTCAGTCCCTCACTTTACAAATGAGAAAGGAAAATGAAGCTGACTTGTAAAGTCCATTGATAAAGTTATTATAAGAACAATAAAGAGTAATACATTTCTAAGCATTAAACAAAAACATGATTGTTAGTAAATGCTTTGGAGGCATAGTTTACTTCCTGTGGATTTACGGTTCCTATGGCACAGTTTATTTTCCTGTTACTTTACTGTTCTAAATTTGAACATGTTGCTGAAATCTTATGTCATAGGTACTTAAAAAATGGAAAGAAAAACAAAAAACAAAACCCTCCCTAAAGTGTAAACAAATAAAAACATTATAAAGTGGGAGAGTCTGAAAACATGCCTATTTATTTTCATGTTACGGTGGAAAACTTTTTAGCCTCCTGGGTAAATATTCATTATCTTAATGTACTTCTGGCTAGTCAAGTCTTCAGGAGGATAAAAAATAGTCTGTGGGTTAAATATGTTTGCTGGAAACTACAGGGTTGGAATGAAAGCAACATCTGACTTTCACTCTGAAACCAGAAAATCTAATGCAGTAGTAATGATTTAGTCATGCTGCTTTTTTCAGGAATGATCAATAAAAGAGGGGAAGTCAAGTCCTACCTGGAGCACTGGAGCTCAATAAAGAATGAAGTATAAGAGCTGAAAAAGAAATCAGAACTACATTATTTGGAAGCACATACTGGTAAGGGAAAGTCCAAATAGGAGTGTGAAGAGGAATGGAAAGAAACAAAACTGTTCCATTAAAAAGGTGTTTAAGGGGCTTATTCTCCCTCAGCGTGCATGCATATAAATTCCATTAGTGTTAATGGGACCTAAATGCATGGCTCAAGGGTAGAAGAGAGTGACTTGTGTATATGTAATTAAATGAAGTCTAGGAAAAGTCAATTAAAAACCACAAATGGTAGTTTGGGAGTCTAATAGACTTACAGATATCTGCAAGAGAGGCATTTAATTTTAATCAATGGAATAACGCATTTTTCTTTTGCTAAAGACAAAAGTTATAAAAATGGCAAAGGGAAAATAAGCCCAAATTGAACTCTCAAAATTATTGCTTAAAGTTAAGGGATAGAGTCTTGCATTCCAGATGGTAAAATTGACCCCTTGTGAAAGATTTATAATTTGCATTCAGATTGGAATGTTGAGTTATATAAAGAATTCAAATACACTGCCCATTTTTCCTAGCTTTCACAATGAGAAAGAAGAAACAGACAGAAGAGAGAGAGATGGAGAGAGAGAGAGAGAGAGGGAGAGAGAGAGAGAGACAGACAGAGAGAGAGACAGAGAGACAGACAGAGAGAGAGAGAGAGAGAGAGAGAGAGAGAGACAAAGAGACAGAGAGAGAGACAAAGAGACAGAGAGAGAGACAAAGAGACAGAGAGAGATTTACATAGAAACAAAACTCTGGTCTTTGGTTACTTAGAAAAGGGAGCATAATCAAACCAGATTTTTTTTTAAGTGCCTAATTGAACAGAAACTAGTAGGTGGGAATCTCTTAATCAAGGGAGAAATTGTTTCTGGAAGAATAATTTGAGATTATTATGCTATAGTTCAAGTGAACAATAAAATTCTTTATCAAGAAGAGACAGAAAACTAAGAATGTTTTTCTTTATAGAAAAAAAGTTGGGGGTTATGAATAAAGTCTTTCTTTGTGAGTATTTATTACTTATGTCTTATAAGCCATAAGTTATTTCAAACCAGGCATGTTGTAATCCTCCACTTTATTCCTCATAATTCTATGTGTATTAAATAGGTGCTCAAACATTTAACTAAAGAAGAATACATAAACATGAAGGTAAATTTAAAAAAGAAAACTTAATGTCTTATCTAAAGTGTTTTCTTTGAAGTGTCTCAGCTATCCTCTGGTTTTGGAAAAGGCTGAATTTAGCACTGAGAAATGCTTTAGAAGGAAATTAAATACGTAAGAATTTATGTGATCTCTTTTCTAGTAAAAGAAACTACATTTAGGAAGAAGAATGTGAGTGAATTCTCCTTTGGCTGACTTTAATAAGAAGCAGATCTTAGAGAGATCTTAGAAGGACTTGATATCATATACTTGCATTAAACTTTAATCCTTTACTCTATGATAGCTCCAGTATTATGGCACTGAAGTCATACTGCTTCCCGTTCACTTTATTTTAATCATTTAAAAGAGTTCTTTACGTTTGAGGATCTAATACAGCAATATTTTTGAAATAAAAGGGTTATAAAATTCACACATTCCCAGGACTGGCACCAGGTGTGCGAACATGTCTATGACTGCTAAGATCAACTTGCTCCAAGTTAGGAAAAGTTAAATATGGGTAGTCTGAGAAGAATAGATGATGTGCAATGTCATTTCTGTACTGCTGGTGCATATAAGGTCATACCTGAACCCAAAGGGTGTATTTAGTTTTAATGTAAATGCTAAGTAGTGCAGTGACACTGCTGAGATGGGGCTGTCGGGTGCAGGAATAGAGGGTGGAATGGGAACCTGAAAACTGTCTCTATACAGTGAGAAATAGGTGATCTGTGCAGCATCAATGAAAAGGGAATGAGAAAGGGCTCTGTAATACGAGGTGTTGGGAGGGTGTAGAGCAGCTAGAACTCTCAAACATGACTGGTGGTAGTGTAATTGTTGAGACCATTTTGAAAAGCTATGCGCAGTATCTACTAAAGCTGAACATTTGCAAATCATATGAACCAGCCATCTCCTAAATATATATGCAGAAGAAATGTGTAGATACTCATTAAAAGACTTGAGCAAGTATGTTCATAGCAACAACATCTGTAATAGCCAAAAATTGGATCCATTCCCCAAACTCATCCATAATAAAATGGATAAATTGTGTCATATTTAAGCAAAGAAATATATCCGGTAACGGGAATAAATATGCATATCATTTGCAACAGTATGAATGACTTTTACAAACATAGTATTGAGCAAAGAAGTCCAGGGAAGATAAGTTTGTATTGTTTGATTCCATTTTTAGAAAGTTACAAAGAAGGAGGTGAATCTGAACTATGTTTAGCTTATAGTTTTCTAATAGGGAATGGCAGAGGGAGTTGTGATTCTTTCCTAATTTGGGCATGGGTTACCCAGGTGTGTTCATTTTGTAAACATTTATGGAGCTGTACATGTATGATTTGTGCAATTTCTACTTTTGTATGTGGTGTGCAATAAAAAGTTTACCCTCCTCCTCAAATAAATATAGGCCCTGTGAAAGCTTGGAAATTCAAGTCCTTAGGGAACTACTTTAGGCAGAAAGGGTGATGTCAAGCTTTAACCAGGAAGAAAAGTTCGGAGGGTGGTGTGGTCTTTGCATGCAGCCTTTAATCACTGAAGGGGATAGAACTCGAATTTGGGTAAAACTTTAGGTCATAATAAATAACAATATAGACTGACCATTAATATTCAAAGATCTGAAGAGATCCAAGCTTGAGTCAGAATCAACACAAATATGGGTTTCAAATGAATAAGACTAGAGACAGGGGCAGGCTGGAATGCCAGAGTTCAGAAGCATAATCGTTGAGGTATGAGCAGCATATCACACAATAGCTTGGAATGGCCTGCCAAACCCTGCTTGGGTTTCAAGTTCTCTTGCCCATGAATGAGGCCTTGGCAACTTTGTGTGGTTTATATGGAAGGCTAGAGAACAAAATAACATGGCTTACCATTTTATTTATAAATCACTTACTCATATAGTCATGCTCTGTACTTGTAAATTTTCCAGTTTTTCAAGCTGTGTTCTGACTTCTACATGTAAAACATGATGTAACAAGTACATCAGCTTTTATCTATTCATTTAATTCCCAGTTGCTCATCAATGCAAGGGTAGAATTAAGACTGGCAAAGACCCAAAGTAAGATACTTACTGATTTCTGGACCCTATGCAAAGTGAATCATTAAGAAAGTAAATCAGTAACAAAAACATTGAATACTTGCTGTATACTAGGCACGGTCCTCAGAACTTTACATATATTGTCTTGTTTAATCCTGACAACTACCCTGAAACTCAGAGAAAAAGGCACATGATGATGAGCACAGAGGAAGGGTTCAAGGCCAGGTTTGTCTAACTTTCCACTGTACGTTGTTTTATCTTGTGAACTATGCACAAGTATTTAACCACCAGACAGAAAAAATGCTTTGAAATCTCAGTGAATGTACCTGTAAGTCTCCCTTAGCTCAGCCCTCATCTGAAAGAGAAGGCTCTCTGCATACCCTGCTAGACCCCTTTTTTTCAACTACAAGAGCTGGGGCGTATCCACAGGCAATACTTAGAAGGTAATGAAGGCAGTGGGAGATTTTTCTCATGGAAAGACTGGGCGATCAGTTGGCAAAGAGATCAACACAGCGTAGCTCCTGCCCCCTGGCGTGGTGCCCTCTCTGTGCCCTGGGCCTTCACCTCTCTCCATTCCCACATGCAAAGTCCAGTTTTCCAGTTATCACTCCTCAAGGCAAGAGATAATCTCTTTTTTCTCGAATAGTCTATGAAAAATAGAGCCCGATTTTTTTCTTTTTGAGAGAACAATGCGTGGGGAAACTTTAAATACATATCTTGTGGGGACAGGGTAAAAACATGGAGGTCATAAACTTAAACACCTCCAGAAAGGATATTTAAATAACTGAAAGTGGTGGTGGTGAGGCCTTATCACTCAGATGTTTTATATAGAAAAGTAGGATTAAAATGTGTGTGTGTGTGTGTGTGCGCATGCATGTAGGAGGCTGTGGATTTGAAGGCCTAAAATTTGCAATTGGAGTCTTCCAAGGGGAAGGGCTGAAAACTGCATTTATATAGCACTTTCATTAGACTGAGAGAGGGAAACATGCGGGGTGTGAAGGATGGTGGTGGAGAACTGGTGGGAAATATGGTGAACTGACGAAATTAAGCTCTCCCTAAGGAGGCAGCTTCTACTTAGCTCCAGCTGATGGTTGCCAGTTGGCAATGAAGACAGTTGCCAGATCTTCTGCGTTTTCAGAAGATGGAAATCCAGATTTTTTTTAAAATGGGAAATCTCCTATTTTTAAAACACTGTGTGGGCCAAACCAAACACGTTTGTGGGCTGAATCCAGTCTGTGACCTACCATCTTGAGACATTTGATTTATAGTCCTCACAAAACATGACATTTCTGTTCCAATTTGTAATCTCAGGCTTCTTACTTCCAGCCTCAGTTCATTTTCTGTACTCCACCTTCCTTCTTTGCTTCTTTATTATTTACATGCATGTCTGACACCCCCTCAAGATTATACATTTTTTTGATGGTATAACTGCATCTTTTTCAATTTTGTATCTTCTCTGTGGGTTACTCTAGTGCTTAAATAGTGTAACACTCAGTAAGTGCTGGTTTAACAGGTATTTATTAAATAATGCCTTTTCAAAGCTAGTCACAAGAAAGTTGAATTTCTACTTGGGGTCCATTTATTCACTGAATCACAATTTGCCAAAAAACAAATATCTTGAAGCCATTTTGGGATTTCCACTTCCAGGAATAGTCTAAGATAATTCAGCCTGACTTTCTTGCAAACTAAACTAACATATCTTGACAAAATATAGAAAACATTTTATTTATTGCATCAAAGACCTAACAAGATAGTGAGGAATTGCTTTGAGAGAATAGGGAGAGGGTAAGAGCATATATTGGTGAATTGATATGTTTTTTATCCTGGGGCATTTGCCATGCATAGCAGGTGGCAGAGGAGAGAACGAAGGGTCATAAGTGGGCTAGAACAGCAAAACAAGATGGACACCTTGGAGACTCACCTACTGCCCTTTGGCTGGGACTCTCCCTGTCCTTACCTCTCCTGCATCCAACATTCAGTATATGACCTTTCTGGGGAAATAGCTGAGCAGTGCTTTGGGCTTCCGAGGGACAAGAGTGGAAGCTCAGAAACATCTAAGGTCAGAAACCTTATGTAACATACCCTGGAACAGCTTGGTGACTTGACTTTTCCCACTCAACTTCTTTCTCTTGTAACTCGTTCTGATAAGGCTAACCTTAAGTGAAATGATTCTTGGACCTGTGGTCAATGGAACTGTTAAAGCTCTATGAAGTGTGCTGAATGTTAGCTTGAGGCAGTGCCACTCTTACCCTCTGACCTCACCTTTTCAGAGCCTCTGTTTGGATCCTCCTGCAGTTAACCCACTCCTCACAGAGTGAAGGGTCCACTGGGCCAATGGGATATGCCCATCTAGTGCTGGTTTGGTACTGTGTCCCTATCTCCAGCCATGTTCAGGGTACTAGACAGTGAAATTCCTCACCAAATGGTGCCAAAGCCCATTTCCCAGGCTTCCACGGGCTTCTTTCTCAGGCCTGTCTGCCAAAGGGCATGCCTTGCCATTGGAGTGTGCATCACTAGGTCCCAAGGGTAAACAAAGGGTAGGTTGTAGGTGTGTGACTGTGTGTGTGTGGAATTGGGGGTTGGATGCCCACACAATCCCGCATAGTGCTGGGTTATAGATTACTGAAAAGAAATAGTCATTCTAGGAACTTAGTGAAGCTGAGGTTTGTAAGAGTCCCTGAATTGGACGAGTTGCTATGATAACATGAGAGTAGCCAACTCATGTTGACAAAATTGTACTTAACATCAGTCTTGTTGGAAGACTTGGATTCCCAAATTAGAGAAAGCTCTTATTTGGGTGTGAGATGTATAATAGATGCCTATATAATGGGTGGCCTGGAAAATTTAACAAATGAGGTGATTAAAATATTATATATAGCCTGCTTGGATCTTTGCCCTCTGCCCACTGCCAGACCCCTCCTGTTGCCACACTCTAACCACTTGCAAAGATTTCCATCTTATGCTAACTTCTAGGAATTTACTTAATCACGTTTTAGATCCAGACATACTAGTGACAAGAGTAAGAACATGTACATCATGTTAGCAATGAGCTAAATATCCTATTAATTATAGTAAATGACATCTCAAAGAGTGAGGCCTCAAATATTTTTTGTGGTGTCAACATGTTCCAGAAAAAACTCTATACTTTTCACAAATGAGCACTTTTGCCTTTAATAATAATTACTTTTAGGAATGTTGGAACAACATGTCAAATACATCATGTTGGGAGAACTGAATAAAATTTGTTAAAAAAAATTTCCCCTAAAATGCTATAAACTCTAACTACTTATTCTATTCTACTTCAATTTTTATACATGTCTGTGATGGATATGTTGTATGAACGAGATGCTAAACTTTCATTTTTTTAAATGTTCTCATTCTGTTGAATATTTGTCTTAATGAAAAGAGATTTAATATCCAAGTTTTTGTTTTTAAATTGAAATAAATTTTCAAAACTTAAAATTAACCATTTTCAAGTGTATGATTCAGTGTCATTTAGTGTATTCACAATGTTATGCAACCATTCCTCTCTCTAGTTTCAAAATTTTGTCATCACCCTGGAGAAAAACCTGTATACTCATTAAGTAATCATTCACCTTTCCCCTCCCCCATCTCTGGTAACTACTAATCTGCTTTTGGTCTCTATGGATTTGCCTATTTTGGGTATATCACATAAAAGGACTCATATAATATGCGACCTTTGTGTCTAGTTTCTTTCATTTAACATAGTGTTTTTGAGGTTTATCCAAGTTTTAGCATTTATCAGTACTTTGTTCTTTTTTATGGCAGAATAATATTCCATTGTACGTATATATCACAATTTGTCCATTAATCGGTTGACAGGCATTTGGGTTGTTTTTTCTTTTTGGCTATTACAAATATGTAATGAACGTGCATGTACACATTTCTGTATGGATATGTGTTTTCATTCTCTTGGGTACATACCTAAGAGTGGAATTGTTGCATTATATGGTAATTTTATGCTTAACTTTTTGAGGAACTGCTAAAATATAACCAAGTTTTGTATAGTCTGATTACCTTTGAATTTCAGACATAGTGTATCTTTTCTTTTAACAGCTTTATTGAGACCTAATCCACCCATTTAAAAAGTCCATCCATTTAGAGTATACTATTCAATGGCTTTTAGGGTATTCCCAATGTGAATGAACCTTGAAAACATTATACTAAGTGAAAGAAGCCAGTCACAAAAGACCATATACTATACTGTATGACTCCATTTATATGAAATGTCTGGAATAGGCAAATCTGTATATAAAGCAGATTAGTGACTGTCTAGACTTAGGGGTAATGGAGGGGATGACAGGTGTCTACAAAAGAGTACTAAGTGATAAAAATGTTTTAAAATTGTAGTGATGGTTGCACAATGTGGGGGAATATCCTAAAAACCATTGAATAGAACACTCTACAACCATCATTACAATTTTAAAATATTTTTATCACTTAGTACTCTTTTGCAGTCATCTCTCATCTCCTCCATTACCCCTAAGCCCAGACAATCACTAACCTGCTTCATATACAGATTTGCCTATCCCGGACATTTCATATAAATGGAGTCATACAGTATGCGGTCTTTTGTGACTGGCTTCTTTCACTTAGTATAATGTTTTCAAGGTTCATCCAAGTTGTAGCATATATCAAGTACTTTATTCCTTTTATGGCTGAATAATATTTCATTGTGTGACTATACCATATTTTATTTATTCATTCATCAATTGATGGGCATTTTGGGCTGTTTCCATTTATTGGCTATTATGAATAATGTTGCTATAAACATCTGTGTACAAGTTTTTGTGCAGACGTATGTTTTCAGTTCTCTTGGGGATATACCTAGGAGTGAAACTGCTGGTTCATATGGTAATTCTGTTTAAGTTTTTGAAGACATTCCAGACTCTTCCAAAGTGGCTGTACCTCTTTGCATTCCCTCCCGAAGTGTGTGAAGG
This sequence comes from Rhinolophus hipposideros, assembly GCF_964194185.1. Lineage (NCBI taxonomy): Eukaryota > Metazoa > Chordata > Mammalia > Chiroptera > Rhinolophidae > Rhinolophus > Rhinolophus hipposideros. The sequence goes on along the minus strand of NC_138047.1, from coordinate 81,561,373 downwards.
TTTCAAGTTCTCCATATCCTCGATAATATTTTTAATGTATCGTTTTTATTGTAGCCATCCTAGTGAGTGTGAAGTGGTATTGTATTGCAGTTTTGAGTCACGTTTCCTTGATGGCTAATGATGTTGTGCATCTTTTCAGGTACTTTTTGGCCATTTGTGTATCTTCTTTGGAAAAATGTTCATTCAGATCCTTTATCTACTTTTTAATTGGGTTATTTTGTCTTTTTATCATTGAGGTATAAAAGTTCTTTGTATTTTGTAAGTGCAAGTACCTTATCAGATGTGCAATTTGCAAATATATTCTCCCAATTTGTGGATTGTCTTTTTACATTTTTGATCTTTGAAACACAAAAGTTTTAAATTTGATAAAACCCAATATACCTATTTTTTTCTTTTGTTGCTTGTGCTATTGATGTTGTATCTAAGAAGTCATAGCCCAAACCAAGGTCATAAAGATTTACTCTTCTGTTTCTTCTAAGGACTTTATCAATTTAGGTCTTTGATTATTTCAGGTTAATTTTTGTACCATGGTGCGAAGCAGATTTCAATTCATCTTTTGCATGAAATTTGGATATCCAGTTGTTCAAGTCATATTACATCTTCATATTACTTTTTCCTAAAAATCTGAGTATGTTTTTCTGTGTGAATATATAATTACACCGCATAATTGATTGAAAGTCCATCTTTTTCTCACTACTCTTCAGTGTCATTTCTTTCCCATTTTAATGCCAACATGGGGGTTTGTTTCCAGTCTCTTTATTCTATTAGGTTGGTGCAAAAGTAATTGCAGTTTAAAAGGTTAAAAATAATTGCAAAAACTGCAATTACTTTGCACCAACATAACATTTCTTTAATTTCTTCTATCCCTGCAATAATCCCAAACTGTTGATTACTATACCTTCATAATATATTCTGGTATCTGACAGAACCAAGTCCTCTTTTTATTCTTCTTTATAAAAAATATCTTAGCCATCTCTAAATGAAAAAAATTGTTTTTTAAAAATATACAAAATAAGAAACTTGCATATGAATATTCATAGAAACTTCGTTCATATAGCAAAAAACTGGAAACAATTCAAATGTAAATGTCCACCAACAATTGAATATATAAACAGGTTGTGGCATACAATGGAATATTACTCTGCAATAAAAATAAACAAAACACTGTTATATGCAACACTAAATCAATCTCAAAAACATTATGTTGAGCAAAGGAAGCCAGCTACATAAGAATACATACCATATGCTTCTATTTATATGAAGTTATTGAGCAGGCAAAACTAATCTAAGATAACATAAAAGCCATCAATGGTTGCCTGGGATAGAGAATTCTTTAAATCATCTAAGAGCTGAAAAGTGGCTCTGACACTATTTTATTTTTGTAAACTGAGATAGGACTAAATCATGATTAGGACATATAGGTGCCTGATAGTATAAGAATGTACCTTTTCTTGCCCTTCAATGCCTATGTTTCAGTAGATTGACACTTTTAAAGCAAAATAATCATAGCACTTGTAAGAGCTAAAATTTATATTGCACTTAATATTTACTAGGCATTATAATGCTTTACACATATCATTCCATTTATTCACCCCGGAAAACTTTACGAGTAAGTATTGTTATCTTTGTTTTATAGATGAAAAAACCAGGGCACAGAAAAGTTAACTAATTTACCCAAAGTCACACAGTTATTAAATGGCAGAGCTGGATTATTAATCTAGGCAATCTGGCCTCAGAGTCTGTACTTGTAACCATGATCTGAATCAATGCTACAAACATATTCTACCTACATAGCATTACAACAAAATATTAATTTGGTAAATTCAATGAAAAAATTGCTCCTTGTTAGAATTAGCAGTATAATTGGCAAATTTTGGGGAAAATCTAAATGGGGTTATTATCTTGTTACTTAAGATTTGAGAAAAAAATTTACCTCCTCTTTTCAAATAAAACAAATCAGAAACAAAACAACAAACATAAAATTGACTTTGTAGAGAAGAATGGGACTTGGGGGGCTTGTATTATCCAGATTATTTGATTCCTACAGTTGTAAGCCTCTTGCTTAAACAGGCTTGTGTAAATGGGATCCGGTCCTTGATCTGTCTGAAAGAGAATTGCTTCAGCCTGTCATTAAGAGCCAAATCCTTCTCTTCTACTCATAGAGATACTTATAATTTATGATTTATTGAAATTCACCTGGCTGTGGGAGAACTGCATCTCTTAAATTCACTTGACTGCCTACTTCATTCTATTTGGAAAACTTTGTCTTCTTAAAAGATGTTCCTCTGAGAACACATTCTCGTCTGAAGTTTATGAAATAGCATGCTCTATGCAGCACACAGTTCTATAATTTTCTTTATTAAGTAGCTGGTTGTGGGTGTACAAAGATAGCCACAAATCCCCTCAGACATTTGTTTCTGTTTAATAACTTTGGTGGTGAATATTGGTTAAAATTGTGGTTTTAGGAAACTAATTAGCCTCAAAAATTAGTGGTGCTAAAAGATATTTTCTAACCAGACTTAAATATTTTTCTGTCATGTAATTAATATCTAAAAACAGCATAATATGTTTATCCCAGTTACTTATTTTGGTCAGAGAATCTTTCTAAATACATATAAGACATTAAAATGTTGAATATGTGCTAGTTCTCCTCTATGCTATTATATAGTTCCTATTGATCAGCCTCTTAGATACGTATAGGAGTGGATTATGCCTTTTTAAAACATTAACATTTCTACCTAGTTGAAAAGCTCTTTTCGTCTACCTTATTCATTTTTTCTCCTTATCTTGTTTTTCTCCTAGTCACTTTCTTTCTCACTTTAACTTCCTGCCATGTCTCTGTCAGAAGTCTTTGTTTATTTGCCTTTTCCTGGGGCCTGCAGATTGGTAACAGTTGTGCTAGCAATGATACTGAGTCCTGGGTCAGAATCGTGGCTGGGCCAGCATTAGCAGGGAGGAGAGATGAGAGTGGCTGTACAGCTTGACTGGTTTATTGTTTTTAAGTTGCACCAATGGGAGACATCAAAGAAACAGAACACATTTTATTCAGTTGAATATGCCTCAGTAGAGGGCATCCTAATTTTACATGACATGGGAGAAGGCATATCTCTCCAATTCTTTCCCAATGGGCATGTCAGTGAAACAGGAATGCATAAACATTTCGGAGACAGGGATTGTTATGACAGGGCCGGCTGGAGTTATAGGGCATTACAGTGGATACAATACTGCTTATGATGCTGTAGCAGATGAAAACCGATTTCTTGTGACTGTGATTCTATTAGTTTCCCATTGCTGTTGTAACAATTACCACAGACTCGGTGACTTAAACAACACAAACTTATTAATTACAGTTCTGATGGTCAGAAGTCCTAAAATCAAAGGGATGGCAAGGCTTCATTTCTTCTGGAGGTTCTTTGGGAGAATTTGTTTCTTGACTTTCTTAGCTTTTAGAAACTGCCCATATTCTTTGGCTTCTATCTTCAAAGCTAGTATTCACATCACTCTGACCTCTGCTTCTGTCATCACATCTCCTCTCTGAGACTCTTATAAGAACCCCTGTGGTTACATTGGGCCCACCCACATAATCGAAGAGAAAATCCCCATCTCAAGATCCTTCGCTTAATCACATCTGCAAATCCATTTTATCAAGTAAGGTAACATTCCCCACTTACAGGGTTTGGAGATTACAATGTGGACATCTTTGCGGGTCCATTATTCTTCCAATCACATACGAATACTTGTTTTACAACCAGCTGCCTGCCTTTTACTACTATTGATATCAGTCTTAGATAAATTGGAGTCAGCTGGACTGTACCGTTTTTAGTGCTATTTTTACTTTTTTGAATCCTTCTCCATATAAGAACCAACAACTGTGGTGTGATGAATCTACAGAACTACGTGGGTTCAAATCCCCAGAGCCTTCTTGATCCACGCATTCTCTGTGCTTGATGCAGAGAATCTACTGGGTTTTGAAACCTTAGTGTTAATGACAGTACATTTCTGAGCTATTGTGCCCACTAAACAAATAAAGCAAAAATAATCCTCTGGATAAAGATCCCAAATCCACAGAATTCCAACTCTATCTTTCCACTAAGATCTGACAGTTCTGAAAGATTGCAGGAGTTGTTAATGTATTTTCTCATGGTCAATTTACACAAAGCAAGATACAAAAACACTGTACCATCAAATTAAATGTGTGACTTACTGTCAGCATCAGTCAGCAGGGAAAAGGGTCTTTCTACTGACTTTTGAAGAGAGAGGTGTTTGCTGTGCCCCCAAAGTTCTTCATTCTCTTTGTTCCCATACTTTCATTAGAGAAACTGGTGTGGAAAGTGTGAGGGGAAAAATGAGTAATGAGGAAGGAGACATAACAGACACCAGGCGGTGACTTGTAAGAGACACGATTCCGCCGTAAGGACAATAGGCGGTATTGAAGAGATTTAGGTAGAAGAGGAGGGCAAGGGAGAAGTCCAGGGTTATTACTGAGTATTTGTCTTGAGGCACCTCCATTTATTGAGGTGGGAAACAAAAGAAGAAGAGCAGGGTTTGGAAGACATAGATTAAGTTGGAATTGCTTAGGGAACATCGAAGTGGAGATGGCAGGCTGGCAATTGGCTACAGGGGTCTGAGGCTCAGGAGGGAGATTTGGGCTTGTAATATGGGTTTATAACTCATCAGTGTAAGGTGGTAATTGAGAGCACTACTGGAGATAGTGTACAGTTAGAAGATGGAGTAAGAGACCTGAGGAGTGCCAACATTTAGAGGACAGGCAGAGGAAAAGCCTGAAAAGTATTTTTCTGAAAAGGAGGCTAAGGAATGGTTAGATACGTAATTGGAAAATCAGAGTTGACATATGAAAAAATCTGTACCTATTCCTTTGGTGCTATTATTGGAAACACGTTTAATCACAATTACATGTGACTTGAAAATTGTTTCCTAATATATAAAATGGGGCCAATACTTTTATCACAGGCTCATGAGGTTCACATGAGAAAAATGTATTTGCAAATATTTTGTGAAGTGTTACACCAGTGTTCTCAAACATTTCGTGTGCATCAAAATCGTTAGGAAGACTTTAGAAGACACAGATTGTTGTGTTTCTGATTCAGTAACAGCAGTACTTGCTGATTCAATAGATGTGGGGTGGGGCCCAGAATTTAAATTTTGCATAAATTCTCAGATAATGCAGATGTTGTTGGTCTAGGACCACCCTTTGAGAGCAGAGCGACTGTGTAATACAAATATAAGGAATTCACTTTTGATTTTATAGCAAAATTCAGAGTTTTCCTCCAATGTTGTATCTGTTTCATCCCCTAATTGTTTTCATTCCTGTATCTTCCATCAGCAGATGTTGAAACATTTTTACCCTGTTTCATACCTAGCAACATGCGTTGACGTATGTGAAAGATCAGCTTAGTGCAGTATTTTTCTGGTTGTTTACATTAACGAGCAAAACTTGAGGTTAGCTTGATTAAGGATAAAAAAAATATATATGGTATTTCTTGTGGGGAGGAGGGCATAAGAAGAAACTCGTTGGAGTAAGAGGTGGGATTTTTTCCCCCCCAAAGTCAATTAGATGTAGAATGCTACTTGTTACCTACTTTCAAAAATCCCATTAGAGAACTCGTAATTTGATCCAGAGGGAGCAGCACGAGGAGAGTCAGGTAAGAGGAAAAATTGACCTCATTCTTCAGTCCTTTCCTAAATCCTGAGAAATGTGCACCTCAACACTCCCTTTTTCAATCCCACAAAACAGGGAATCAGGAAAACGCATTAGCACCCTAGTACAGACTAGGAACACGAAGCGGGGAGGAGACTCGGCCCCGTCAAGACAGAAGGAAACTGGGGGAGGGGAGAAAAAACTTCCGTAGGCGGAGAATCTGCGGCGGCCGTGGGAAGAGAAGGGAAGTGGGGAAATGTACCCCGGGCGTCAGCCAGACAGACCCCTTGCCTCTGGGCATGTGGAAAAGTGAAGGAGGCGGGAGAAAGGCTGCCCAGAGCGAGATCCCAAGAGCTCCCGCCGCTGCTTTTGAGTGAAGACCTGGGGAGCTGGAGCTTTCTGCTCCACTTCTTCCCTCCTGGAGGCCGTTTCTCCAGATTTAACCGCGATAAAGAGAGGGCGCTGGGCCGAGTCAGTCCAAGCCAGAGTTGCCGCCTAGACCACGGCAGCCCCACTTCAGCCCCTGGCCTGGGCGGGAGAAGTGGCCTTCGGGGACGCTGAAGTTACTCTATGGAGGGGGCGGAGTCGTCAAGCTCCTCTCCAATCTCGGTGGCAGCTCGATTTGCATATATTATGCTAATATAGACCTCCCGCTCAGCTCCCCAACCCAAGGGGGTCTGGGGCCGCCGCGGGCCGGGCGAAGGTGAATACATTAGGATAACGAGGCGGGCTCCGGTCGGGCTCCGGAGGGGGACGCGCTGCCGCGGGGCCGAGGCGGGCGGGGGCGGGGGCGGGGGCGGGGGCGGGGGCGGGACGTGGGCTCCGGGCGCGCGCGCACTCACACACTCACAGGCTAGCATCCCGAAGGGTATTTAAGGCTCGCACGCGCGAGGCTGCGGAGAACCTGGGGGCAGTCGTGACATCGGCTTCGCTGCCTGCGTTCGCTCCTGGGTTATTTCGTTTCCTCTCTGCTCTCTCGCTCAGCCACCCTGTTAGCGCTGCGCTCCCGCCTTCTCTTAGCCGTGTTGCCTGGAACCGAGTCCAGGTGGGAAAGAGGTCGGCGTGCCGAAAAACACCGACTAGGTAGAAATAAGGCGAACTAACAGACGCAACAGGTCCGCACTCCCGGGCGAGGCGAGCGGCGGCCCCAGCAGCTCTCTCGCCCGCTGGCCCCAGGCCCCCTGCGCGGCCGCTCGCGGGGACCTCGGAAGAGGTGTCTTCCTCTTGGGGGGGCCAGCAGGGCCATCTGGGTGGGTTTCATCCCGGTTTTTACCTTATTGCCACCAGTCCCCGGACTGAGGGTGCTTTTCACCCCTAGCTTAGGAGGGCAGGAGGCGCAGGACGGTCCACGACTGCTGTTCTAGGCGCTGGGGAAAGTAGGGGTCGGTCTCCGAGCCCCGGCTGCCACTCTGCCAACTAGTTGTGTGGCCACCGGGACTGAACTTTGGAGGAATCGTCCTTTTTCTTTCCTTTTAAGATTATTGGAAGTGGTAGAGGGTGGGAGGCGAAGCCGAGGCAGCCGACCCGCCACCATGCTGCTGAAGAAGCCTGCGGGGAAAGGAGGCGCCCTGGAGCCAGGCTCCGAGCCCCCGAACCCCGCCGGGCAGCGTTGTGCCCGGACCGTGCCCCCGTGCGCAGCTTGGGCGGCCCTCCTGTCAGTGGTGGCCGTGATGTCTTGTCTGTACCTGGGCGTGAAAACCAACGACCTCCAGGCGAGGATCGCCGCTCTCGAATCCGCCAAAGGGGACCCTTCCATCCAACTGCTTCCCGATTGCCTGGATCAGCTGAAAGCAGTGGTGCAAGAGAAAGTGGAGCGACTTCTGGCTCAGGTGTGAAAGGCTGGGGTAGTTTGCATGCGGATAACATTTTGCACAGGCGTTATTCTGTGTACACGACCAGCCTCTACCCTTACTGCCCGCATTCTTGACGTGGCTGTGTGTGCATATGCGAGGCGACCATCTCATGGCATCACACATTTGTATATGCACATCCTTTGATGCTACCCTCTGTCTGTATCATCTTCCCTCACTCTTCTGAATGTTTGCATGTTATGTTTATACGGAAGTCTGGCTAAAAGGGGGAAGGGTGGCCAGAATGGCAGGGTGGTATTTTATCTCCTTTTGCTTTCCCAGAATCACACGTGAATCTTTTCTAATTTTGTGGAGACCATTCCTCGAATAGATAACATCTGTTATGTCCTTCATATGTTTTAAGAAGGTTAGGGCCATAGGTGTTTTTAACATACAAATGATAACCACTCTTAAAAGTAAAATAACCCTAAATGTCATTTAACTTCAGTCATTTCACACATTGAATGTTTTCATATTAAATGTTTAGAAAGAAATAAAATAGTAGCTTAATTTGTTTGTAAAAGATGCAGTTCCAGGGGTGTTTATGAATGCAGAGCCATTGGACTGGAGAGTTGAAAGGAATGTGCATTATGTTTATCAAAACCAGGGGCAGCTTTAGATTAGAGTTAGGAGGGAGGTTTTCTGGAACTTGCTCTCCCAATAGAGAGGCTGTTTGGCAGTAGTTGCAGCATGACATGATTAGCAGTTGACCTTCAGGTATAAAATATGGACTGTTTCAAAACCTGTAGCTTACCTAGAACTGCAGCATGTTAATACCAGGTGTTTGCACTGATTGGATATGCTTGAGCTGAGAGAGGGTGAAGGTAGTTGAAGAAAGATGTTATGTAAGTCCAGCAGGCTTGATATTATGTCAATGGTCATTTTCTTTTTTTAGGGCTTGGATAATATTACCTTTCGATTAAAGTCCAAGTACATATGTAAACTTTAGTTATGCAGGTTATCAATTGCTGGTAAATCAAGCGTATGGCCAGAGTCCCTAAAGAACCCTTTTTTTTTTTTTTACCATGCTACTGATGATTCTTAATGCGTCTTTTTTTCTCCTGCAGAAATCCTATGAACATATGGCTAAAATAAGAATTGCAAGAGAAGCACCTTCAGAATGCAACTGCCCAGCAGGTAAAATGGAACTTATTTAACAAGGTTTGCTCCATAGCAGAACATTTTAAAACAAAAGTCCTGTGTCTGTCAAGTCTACCTGTAATAATAGTAAAGAAACAATGCAGACCCAACTTACTTTAATAAAATCAACATGTCTCAGTCAAAAGAATGGCAAATAAAGCTCCAAATATTATTTTAAGCAACATACCAAGGTCTGTTATGGGAAAGCAAAAGAGAGAGAGATAATCGCCAAGGAAAATAGAGGCAAGATGATGTACAAAGATGAAGTTCTTAGGTTCACAGATTGAAAAATATTCTTTAATTTTATTCAGTTTTAATGTCTAAGGTGAAAAGGACTGCAGAACACGTTAGATTCCAAAGTCTCTGGTGGCTAATGTTGGATTAGTACAGGTTTCCGTTTGTTCCTTTTGACATATGATTATGTTACTGAACCACCTTAATTTCCTCTCCTGCTTTTATTCTTTTCTATCAAAACACACTGTAGGCTCTCGCCTATCCTATAGCTAAAGGAAATTAGTTCTTTTTCTTGAGCTTCCCATTGCAAACTACTGCATTCTCAATGACCTCTCAGAAAAGGCTCTTACATTTTTACCATTTTTCTGTGCAGCTTTAGTGAACTATATGAATGACAGCATATTAGTAGAAGGATGAAAAAGAGAGACATTAATGAATAAAACCCCTAGGTAATCAATAAGTCTTCCTTCATACCTCTGAGACTTGATAGTAATCTGTAGATCTAACAATTTAGAAGCCCTTGGAATATGTCCATTGAAAAACCTCTAGTGGATTCACTGATAAAAGCCATGAAAAGCTCCCAGGAGTTGAGACTTTTATTTCGGATAAATGTTAATTTATGAAAATTTAATTTCTTTTATCATCACTTGTGGAAAAGTGACTCTTCTACATTTTCTGTAATGTTCAGGAACATGCGTATATATGGAAAGGCTAGTTCCTGTATTTTTTCATATTCTGAAATATTTTTCTCACAATAACTTGTTTTTTCCTCCCAATAACACAGCTAAACTAGGCACCATGTTTAGACATTTTAAATGTCAACTCCCAGTTGTACATCATAAAAGTTGTACTATTTATCTTCTGCTACATTGCTGATAATAATGGAGCTGTATTTTTTTTTTAAATGAAGCAAGCCCTTTCAATTGAGAAGGCATATACATTAGGCAACAGGAAAACAAAGAGTTAATGTTTGACATTGTAGGTTTCATTCTTGGTTGTTTTAAGCTGGGAAAGACCTCAGAAGTCAAAAATTCAAGGAAGGCACTTTTCTAGTGCAGGAATTAACTGGCAACAACCTCATCAGCTTGTAGGGATTATTTAAATTCCCAGGACAGTTGGTATAGGACTTCACTGATCATACCATGTAAGACTCTAGCATTTTCTCTATACAGTATTCTTGGTAGCTGTGTGCAAAATAACTAATGTTTAATTAATAGGATTCTTAGTGAACTTAGTAAAAAGTAGAAAAGTGATAACTGCAACACTGTTTTTTTCTGGATTTAACTGCTTCATGTTTGATGTAGGCTCATTGTTGAGGTCTAATTTGTAATCTGAACGTTATCACATTTAGAGTTCACCTTGTATTATCTTGGAAGGTCAGTTGGAACTATTTTTCTTCTTAACATATTAATTGAATAACAAATGGTGATTTCACCATAATAACAAATAAATTAATACGATTAATGGTGAGTTCCTTGGCTTTTTTGTTGGCTCTCACTAATGGCTGCTTTACTTTCTTGCCACCACTAGAGCTCCACATTACATCAGTTTTCACCAGGTTACTTGAGAGGTAAGTATTTGAAGCTGCACATTCAATACACAGAATCAAACAGGTTTCTTGTTGACAAATCACTATTATAGAAACACTCTCTTCTGCTTGTAGAATAATTAGACATCCTCAAAATAAAGGCGTTATGTTGAAAATAGTATCCTGGGGGAAAACTAGTTATTTTGAATGATAGTCAGTGGAGTCTTGTTTTAGGGAATGAATGGGCTGGCCAAGAGGATTAGAAAGGAGATATAGCACTTCCCACCTGGTTTGGCTCTAACCCTGGTTTGCAGTGACTAAGAGTTGTCACCCAGACATCTGTTTGTAGGGCAGAATGAGACAAGTCTGTGACCTCAGCTTGCTCAGTTCCTGTGGACAGATGCCCACCCCTTGAAGTTGACACTCTTGTTGACAGTCCCCGTCACAGAGCCAAGGACTGATAGCAAAGGACTAATGCTGTGTTGTTTGTGTTCACTTTAATTGCTTTTGATAGAACTCAGTCCCAGTAAGGTTTATCCAGGTAGGCTACAAGGAAATTATAGACTTTATAGATTTTTTTTAAAAACATAGCAAGGAACTTGTGTGGGAGAGGGAGGCAAAAGACTATTATTGAATAGTTTCTAATTGTAGAGAAAGCACTCTCTCATTTAATCTCCACAACAACCCTGAGAGTTAAATATTAGTGATCTCATTTTATAGATGAGGTAACTGGACTCAGAGAAGGTGACTAACTTAACAGTAAATAAAGGCAAGGTCAGGATTCATCCCCACATCTGACAGAATCAAAAGCCCAGTCTAATGAAGAATAGAGAATGAGTATATGCTTTGGGGTTGGACACTTTTGGATTGGAATTCTGGGTCTGCTACTAAATAACTATGTGACCTTGGTCAAACTAATGAACTCTATGAGGAAACTTCCGGTTTCTTCATCTTCAAAAAAGTAGCTAATAATAACTTCCTCATAGTATGATAATTTAAACAGTCTAGCGTATTGGTGGCTATTCATTAGATGATAGCAATTACCATTCTTTTTATTGTATTATGTGCTGCTTAACTCTTATCTGGTCTACAGGGACACTTGATATAGGTGGGAAAACCGAGGTCTAGAGATGTGTGTATAACTTGCTCAAAATCCAAAGGCTAGTTACTGACAGGTTTTGGACTTGAACACTGTGCTTCATTAAACAAATATATCTGTAGATCATTCATGCAGATAATCAATCAAAGAACTCAGTATCTATTGGTGCTACACCAAGATATTTACATTAGTCTACTAAATTATTTTTACCAAAATTGCAGGAGAAACTTTTGACTTTGTAGGTAAACCTTGATTGAAGTAGATAAAACCTGGGCTTAAAAGAATGTGGGGATATTTAAGAATGTCTTGACAGTTTTGATACCAGATGTTTGCAAAAAGAAATACTTTAACTATCTGACTCATTTTCACACTTAATTTTAACAGGTTTCTTGAAGTATAATTTATATATTTACCCAGTTTAAGTGTATAACTTAAAGATTTTAAAAATAAATTTATGGAGTTGGGCACAATCCAGTTTTAGAGCACCTTCCTCACCTCTGAAAATTCACATTTACTGTTTTCATATGCGGAAGAAAAGTTCTATTTTTTTGAATATTTGCTTTAAAGAAACCCCAAAATAAAATTTAAAAACCATAAAGTTGGAGCTGTGTTTAGCAGAATATTTGATTTAGCAGCAGCTGAACCATAGAAATTCAGGTGGCATATGTGGCTTGGTCTCTGTAAAACTTGACCCTCCTATTTGAGAATAAATTGGCTCTTTGCTCTGGCTGTAGAATTCCGTTTTGGGTTCTGTTCTTGGAGTCTTACATAAAGTATATATAAACCAGGCATATTTATGGGAGGGTTTCCAATTGATACAGAACACTGGGAGCCAGGCAGTCAACCAAATGATGGTTAGATCACAAAGGTTTCAGGGCCTTACTCATCACAGTAGTGTTGCCTGCCTAGGGTATTAGGAATACAAACCTCTGTGGTGTAATGGGCAGAGAATGTGAATGGGCAATAAAGAATCCAGAATTCTAATCCTGTCTTTGTCATTAACATGTTATACAATCTGGGGCAAGTCATTTCTAAGAATGACTTTTATAGACTCTATTTTCATATCCCCAAAATAGGATTGTTGGACTAGAATGATTTTGAAGGGCATTTGTCAGTTCTCCAGGTATAAAGAGCCTTCGATGTGCCAAATATCAATAGATAGTTGGAATATACTGATGAACAAGGCAGACCTGGTATCAGTCCTCGTGGAGCTTACATTTCAATGAGGATGACAGACATTTGTAAAATTTGATAAGAATTTACGGGTGTGATAAGTGCAGCCAAGGAAGAGAACAGTGTGATTTGGAGCACGTGACCAAAAGTTCTTCCATGTAAATACTAAGGATTTCTTTTTCTTTTCTCTGGGGAAAAAAGACATTCACAGTAGGAGAAAATCATATGAGAAAATCTGACTTCTGATTACAGATAAAGCTGTAGCAAGGGGGAAAAAGCTAATTGGCATAGCCTTCCCTGGCTTTTGGCTTTCCAAGAATTTATGGTCAGGTGAAAGTACACAGGCACCTAGTTTACCTGCACTGATACACAACTGAAACAAAAAAAGTGGCTTTAATGTAGGTATAAGGGTTTGGGCGCAGCACCGGAAGTGGCGGGCAGAAGGGGCTTTGTGGAGAAAATGGCTGCAAGCGTCAGTCGGGGCGATCCAGGCACCAGAAGCGCTGGCACACCCCGGTGCAGCTCCACAACCTCCAGGCCTACCCTGCATAGCCCCACTTGTTTTTGTTCACTCTGGGCAGCACGGTTCATGGCGTCTGGCAGCTCAGCCTGGACTTACGGTGGGTCATAGAGCCGCCGCTGCCATCCGCCTGCAAGTATGCAAGAAAAATTCTCTGGGCCCCGTGGGGTCACACATTTCCTGATTTTGAGCAAAACGGAGACCAATATCTATTTAAGCTGATGCACCTCCCAGTAGGCCCCACCTTGATCTTCGGGATCAACAAGTGCACGCCGTGCACGCACCGCATGCCTGAGCAGCAGTTCACCCACTCGCCCCTCTGGTGCTAGGCAGCTTGGCCTCCCGGCGTGCACATGAGGCTCATGGCCACCGTGTTTCAGAACCTGTTCCCTCCATCAGCATGCACAAGGTGAACCTGAACACCATCAAGGCTGCCTACTTATCAACTACAACCCCAACGCCCAAGAGCTGGATTTCCGCCACTATAGCATCAGAGTTGTTCCCGTGGGAGCAAGTCGCGGGATGAAGAAGCTTCTCCAGAAGAAGTTCCCCAACATGAGCCGACTGCAGGACATCAGCGAACTGCTGGCCTCCTGCTCGGGGCTATCGGAGAATGAGGCACAGCCTGATGGCGAACACATTATGGAGCTGTCCCAGGCTGTCGCTGGTCATCGCCCAGCGGAGCACAGTTGGGCTCACTGAGATTGGGCCTCGGATGACGCGGTAGCTTATCAAGATCCAGGAGGGCATCAGGGACAGGAACATGCTGTTCTACAGTTTAGTAAACCGAGATGGAGGAACTGTGGGCTATCCTGGCTGCCAAGGAGAAGCTACAGCTTGAGGCCCAGAGGCAGGCCCAGCAGGCCCAGAATGTCCACTGCAAGCAGGAGCAGCGACAGGCCCACAAGAACAAGAGCCTGGAGGGCATGAAGCAGGCATGGGCAGAGGCTGATGGGGACAGCAATGCCAAGGAGCCTGGGGCCCTCCCAGAGGCAGAGGGGGCAGGTCAACAGGACAAGGAGGAAGCTGAGTATTTCCGCCAGACAGTGGGTGAGGAGACTGACAAAGACATATTCCTGAAGGCCCAGAAGAGAGGACCCACTGGGCCTCCAAGCAAGAAAGGGCCAGTAAAGGAGCAGAAGTTGGACCGTGGCAGTGATGGGAGGCCTTCATAGGCCAAGGGCAGGTGCTGGGGGCCCAGGCCAACTTGAGGCCTGGAGGGCTGCTCGGGACAGTGGGCGGGGCCTCGTAGGGCCACCTAAGAGAGTGGCTTGAGGCCATGCCTGAGCAGAGGATGGAATGTCCCAGATTGGAGCTTGAAAAATGCTGCCCTGGGCTCCTGCCTCGGGTTGTGTTTGCAGCCCTCAGTTTCCTTTCCTAAAGGAACTAGTTCCCCAATCTCCCACTTTAATAAACATTGATTTCCTGTGGGGTAAAATATATGTTGTGACAGACAGGATGTAATTTATTCTTCTACCTTTCTCCTGAAAACAGTGAGATTTGAGTTGAATAAGATTTGAAACTTCCTGCCTGATGGTACTGAACAGTGCCAGTGGACCTGGACCTGGCTTTTCTACATTCACTGATAATGATGAAATGTAGCACAACTAGTCATCTGCTCGGCAAGTTTGGATAGAGATAAAAACGATACACCACATAATTTCTGAGGTCCTTATATACCTCCAAGTCTGTGAAAATGTATACAAAATAAGAATAAATGTAGCCAAGTAAAGTTCGTCTGATTCATAAATGTGAGTGATAATAGCCTCTGGTGACGGGCTTTGTGGCATCTTCTCAATTTGGGGTGGAAATAAATGTTAACTGTGTCTTTAAGGTTGTATATCCTTTCCCATTGTATGAGAAGATCTTTGAATTACCTTGCTAGCATAAATTTACTTTATCATGTAAAACTTGTATTACCCACTAACATGGTTTTTCGCTATTGTTGTATATTATTCCTAACCAACAGCACAATGAATGGAGAGAGTGCATCTAGTTAGGGTGTAATAATGTGTAGATGTTCAATTATCTGAGATAAACAATAGTCAGAAATGGATTGCAGAAAGAAAGCAAACTAAAATGTTATAAATGTTACTTAAATGAGAATAACAGGCAATCTCCTCTTCTTGTAAGGTTGAACAATACAATATGACATCCAAGTGCCTCAAAGCGTTCCTGGTAAATGGTTTCAGTCATAATAAGTACAGCAGTTTGGGTATAACACTTTCAGTTGATCCAGTAGTGACAGCTTGCAAAATGCCCTGCCAGCCAAAGAACCGGGGGAAAATTGCCTCTTGAAGCAGTGTTCTTGTGTCTTACCTTCTCTTTCTCTTGTCTAAAAGTTATTAATAAGCTAATTTTTCAGATATTCTTTTTCTTACCTTAGTAATTCTGTTTTTCCATGAGCTGGAAATTATTTAAAAGAAGGACATAAATTCTGCATAGGCGTTAATTCTTTCTAGCTCATTGGAAGAATGTATAAGTTCAAATAGCTTCTCAGGGTCATAATATCCCACTGCTTCTGATTGGTTTGTAACTGCAAAATCAACTACATGACATTAACAAAAAACAAAAGCATTTGAAGTCAAAGTTAGGTCTAGGAATGGAGAACGAGGGCATTCTTTTATTAACAAGATTAGGTGAATGGGAGGCTGATGGGGAAATATGCCAGAATCAGGGCTGTTTTACAGTCCATGGGGGCATTTTCTGTTGCAAGGGAACCTTACTAGACATTCATCAATCTGTGTTACCTTGAGTGGAAACCATCCAAAACATATAATGAAAAAGTGTTTTTATTCTATCCTTCCACTTGATGAACGTTGGTGCTTTGTTGGAAGCTGAGAATGTGAAAACAATGACTGAGTCAGCCTTGGGCTGCAGGCTGTAACCCAGGATGGGACACTAAACATAGAAGCTGCCCTGCCCTCCCTGGTTTGCCAGCGTGGGTGAAGTTCCACACAGTGGTTTAATGCACCATAATGTTTAACACTTTTTTTTTCTCAAATTATGTTGGAAGTGGTAGTTGCATACTGGCATACTGAATTCTTAGACATGTATAGTTACTGTTTCATTTGGGATGTGTCCAGCAGTCTTGCAAAATTAAAAAATATTTTAAAATCCACTTGAAAAAAGGAGGAAATGCACACAAGTGGGAAGCAGAAGTAAGTGGAAATCACTTACCAATTAAAACGGAGCACTTTTCATTGGCATCATATATTCCTTCAAATGACTATTCTGTAAGTCATTTAAATAGGAGGATTCCTTGAAGAAATGCCACCAGATGGCAGGCTCCTTCCCTTTGTAACCACAAGGAGGAGGAACTGAGCTTAATAGTGGGACTTCCTCTGTTCTTCCATATCCTCAATTAAATTCCTAGCTGACCTCTATTTCTTGACTTTTGTTTGCAGGATTTCTAGAGAAAGCAAGTAATTTCTTCCATCTATATTTGAAAACTAAAATGTCCTACCTGGCAGCTTTAAAATATTTAAAACAATTTACTAAATTTTACATTTGTATTAGTCAAAAAGTTTAATTATTTAGTAGATAAACTCACAGATATGCACTTGAGGCTGGTAGTTCAATAGGTAGAAATAATGAACTAAATGTAATTGAATTTATCAGTTTGGGATTTTGTGCTTACGTTTTGTAATTTCTCAGAATCAAGAAATTATTTGTAATCACTATCATTCTTTTGACATGATTTCATCCGGAGTCTCCATTTCAACCTGTTGCCACATAATATGACGGTTGAAATACGTTCTTTATTTTTCTCATGTTGTGTTCTTTAGTCTGATTGCTTTCTGATTTGCCAGGAATGCCAAAAACTGTTTGTTCATTTGGATATTAGTAATTTAGATTTTAGGTGCTCTAGGCTTCTGGATTATGTGCACAAAGTTTTTATTATATTTGAAATGTGGTCAGCACATGTTTAAATACAATTTTCACATTTAGGCCAAATGGCTGAGTAAACTGTATGACTTGGGGTCAGTTCTAGTTTGTGAGTTACAGTAATATTGAGAGTCTGAATACCTCCAGCTAGAAGTAGAGCCTGGTTGTGAAACCAGAGGGCAACCGAGTCCGGGGCTTGTGCTGCCTGTGTCACTCAGCCAATAGACCAACACAGGAGTTGGGCGATAGAATGAGTGTTTATTGTCAAAGCCTCTGTGGTCTGAGAAGGCAGCAGGTTAACACCTTCAAAAACTGCCTCCATGTTCTCAAGTCTGGCTTGGGGTATTGAAGGGAAAATCTGGGCATTCCTCCAGAGGCTACGTGAAAGTTCTAGCGGTCTGCATGGAGCATTCCCTCTGGCAGTGTGGTTCTCCTCTGGCATCAGCAACCCAAGAACAATGATGAGAGTAGCCTGGAAAGAATGCTAGACCACAGAGATTGTGATCAATAAGCCTAAGGGTATTAATCATAAGTCTCAGGGTAATTTTCTAAAAACAGAAACTGGGACAGGGGACATTCCTGTCCCAAGCTGCAGGGGGATGATCTATGGTTAAATTATAGGTAGGTCAAGGAAAGGTGAGGCCGGCATGTCCCGCTGCTGCAAGGCCTCTACTACGGGTGTCCCAGCCGGGCCCTGCATCAGTGGCAAGGGTAGAATCTGGTTTTCCTTTCTTTACCAAAGGGTTCATATGTAAGGTGAGTAAAAACAGGAGGAAAGAGTCAGCCATGTCCTCTAATCTCTCGGAATCCCATCTCTTTACCATCATACTTAACAAGCCTGGTATTTTAGAGTTCCTGTTATAATGGAAATTTGGACAATGGTTTGAGAGTCGGAGGAATTCTCCACTATATCTTTGTCTCCAGCATCCTTTTTGCTCTTGTAGCAGCTAGTGGGAGAGAAAGATCTCATAGGTGCCTCTCCTTCAAGTCTATTATGAGGCCAGAATGGTGTTCTTACTTTTGATCCTTAAGATGCTAGAATTAAATATGCCTGGAAAATTGATACAGTGATTTTCTAATATTTCTGTATCTAAGGTCAATTCTGGCAGCTATAAAAGATAAGTTGTTTGTATTAGCCTTCTAGGAATTATGAAAAACTCTAATGTGTGTCTTTGGGGCTTCAGAATCTAGCTGGCATTTGTTTTAGATGTACATGATATGATCATAAGATGAAACATTTCCACAAACCAACCTTTTGACTTTAAAATCATGCTAGAAGTGATGGCAAGTTCTAGGGCTTTGCCATTGAACTTTGGAATACTGATAATTGTTTTTTTAACTGAAAGAATTAGTGCTCAAGGTCAGAGCAGAGGAAGTTTGAATGGAAACAAACTTCTTAAATAACTGCCTTTCTGAGGATGGTTATCAACCTCGTTGGAGATGGCGTGAGTTAAGCGGGTCAAGGATCAGGTGATCCTCCTGGGCAGATCTTGGTGCTAACTGTTAAGTGTTCTCATGGTATAATTGCATTCTACTTCCCGAGGGAATGGGTTAGGAGTCCAGTCTACCAATCTCATTTACGCATTCCATGGCCGGGTTTCTGGTTTGTATCTGTGTATCTCTAGGGCTTATTATAGAGTTCTCTATAGAAGTTCTCTATAAAATTCATAATGGTCATAATGAGGATCTGTCAACCTGACTTGGTTGAGAACTTTTTATTGTGGTTTATCTCTTTACATACACAAATAG
This sequence comes from Rhinolophus hipposideros, assembly GCF_964194185.1. Classification (NCBI taxonomy): domain Eukaryota; kingdom Metazoa; phylum Chordata; class Mammalia; order Chiroptera; family Rhinolophidae; genus Rhinolophus; species Rhinolophus hipposideros. The sequence continues at coordinate 81,542,533 of NC_138047.1, read as the reverse complement.
TCTCATCCCTGTGTTTTTTAAACGTTTTCTCTAAGGACTTTGTGAGCTAAAACACATTAAAACTAATACAAATCTTGGAGATCAAGTAGTTCAGGCGTTTTCCATCATTTTTTAAAGAGGCTGAACATTTTTAAAAAATGAAATTTTATGAGAAAATCTGGTATAAGAAATCGGATGCAATGTTAGTTACACATTGATTGACCTTGAGGTTTCGAGGGGACAGAGACCAAAACCCTATATGCTCTTTCTTTCTGCTGCCCTCCCCTCTCCCCCTTGATGGCCCCTGGGATATCTGCAAAGAATTTTAGGACTCCGTAGGATACTGTTAGAAAATTACTATAAGTTTAGTCCCCATCATGATCCCATTTGCTCTATCTTGAGATACCATATATTTGTCAATACAGAAATCATCTCCAAAATTCTGTAACTAGAAACATTACTAGGCACAAAGGAAGTAAAATTATTTATTAAAATGAAAGGAATCTAGAAATGACTATAGTATAGTATTGTTCTTTAATGAATTGTAGTAGTCCAGCAAAGGAGATGTTATTTAGATGTCATTTAGTCCAGCAAAGGAAATGTAATAATGGTAGTAACACCAGAAATCTGGGAAAATGTACTATGTAACTGAGCAGGGTACTGTTCATCAGGAAATCAACATCAGCCTTTTTCTTAAAGTTACTTATTTATTTTTTGTTGGGAAATATTGGGGAACAGTGCGTTTTTCCAGGACCCATCAGCTCCAAGTCAAGTCATTTTCAATCTAGTTGTGGAGACCGCAGCTCACTGGCCCTTGTGGGGATTGAACTGGTGAACTGGGTGTTATGAGCACTGCGCTCTAACCAACTGAGCCAACCAGCCACCCCAAAGTCACCTATTTTTTAAGCCTTCAAGTTACAATATAATTCTTGTTTTTAATGACAGTCGTTTGTGTTTTTTTCAAATTTCTTCCTTTGTTTTTACTTTTTAATTCTATACATTAATGTGGGGCTTTAACACCAAGTAACATCACTCCATTGCCTTTTAAATATATTTATTTAAAGCAATTGATTTTTAAGTTTAAAAGTAGTTAATACTTAGTTTGCAAAGTAGTAAATGAAAAACAACTATCCCCAAATTGTATTATTTATAGAAAATTTATATTGTGAGAAAGTTATTAAAGTTGCTTTTAAGATCTTTGAGATTTTCTTACTTGATTTGATTCTTATTTATGTTAAGCTCATGATGTCTATGTATTGAAATTTAAATTGACAGTACAAAGAGAATATATGAATTGTGCATCTTTGTTTAAATTATAATAGAAAAAATTTCAGGAATTAACATTATTCTAGCCCATCCCGAGTGATATATGTAGTACATTTCAGAGAGAGACTGTAAACCTGAGCGCAGTCATACTGTAACAAGTACTGCAAATGGAAATTTGAAAGACAATACTCTAGCTCCCATCAAAATGAATGTCCACTGTCATCAGCAATGCTATTTACTATTTGAGTAGCTAGTTGTGGACAGTAGTTTGGCCGAGTGCAACACCTTCCTCAAGTGTCCTATTGGACAGATAATAGAATGACACAGCAATAGTTCAAGTTATTGAGCTTTGGTGAGCAATTTGTTTTCTCCTTAATACACAGTCTCACCCTGTGGACTTCCAGGAAGTCTGGAAGAAAAAAATGACTTTTTTTTTTTTTTTTAAAGCTACTTTAGTTACTTTGCCTTTTGAGAGAAGACAATTATCAGTAAAGCAGCAAAGATAAAAAGGCTGACCAAGTACTGAAGGCTGGAAAGATCGTGTATGCTAGTCAGAGCTATTGTAAGCTGCAAAACAGTTTTAATCAAACCAACTGTATTCCCTAAATTTACTTCCCCAACCCTTCCAGACATACTGACAACTTCCCAGGAGTTTAAGTAGCAAGCTTGACAAGATGGCTTAGTACTACTATACATGTTATACATCTGGAAGTTTTTAATAAAAGAAAAACTCTACCATTGAGAAATTACATCCGTAAAGAAACCAGAGCTTTTATGTTCTTATATGTAGTTTCCTTTTGTGAAAAGTTATTTAATGCTCTAAATTTCAGCTACGTCTGAGGATATGTTCCTGAATATTTGTTTGGTTCTACAATCAAGATTTGTACGAGGAATGCTATGTGTTAAATGTATATTATTTTTAGAATTAAAAAAAAATAATTTATTGTGATGGCAAGAAGTATTCTTGAATTGAGAGGTCTGAGGTATACTTTCTGTTCTCTACATATGAGCCCAGGACACGAGACTCAGAATGTGTTTTATTCTTTTATGCCTTTATCTGAGCAGAAAACCCATGCTTTCAGCATTAAATTTCAAGAAGAAATTCTAGGCAGAGAGGAAGTTTATAATCAGTCACATTTATCCCCTATGTATGTATATCGTACATCATTTTTCTCACATTTTCAGTCTTTTACAAGTCTTCACTTTTGTTTGATTGTAGTCATTTTTTTCACATTTACCAGTTTATTATAAAGAATATATAAAAGATACAGATGAGCAACCAGATGAAGAGGCACATAGAAGAAGGTCTGGAAGGGTCCTGAGTGCAGGAGCTCTGGCCCCATGGAGATGGGGTGCACCACCCTCCCAGCACAGGGATGTGTTCAACTCAGAAGCTTTCCAACCCTGTTGTTTAGGATTCTATGGACGTTCCATTATACAGGCAAGATTGAAGCATTGGCCATTGATGATTAACTGAATCTCCGGACCTTCTCATCCTGGAGGTTGGGGGGTGGGGCTGAAAGTTCCAAGCCACTAATTAGATGATTTGATTCCTCTGGCCACCAGCCCCCATCCTGAAGCTTTCTAGTCTCCCCCTCCCCCAGTCACCTCATGAGGGTACGAAAAAACTTATCATTCTGGAGAGGCCAAAGGTCTTAGAAGCTCTTATGTCAGGAACCAGGGATGAAGACCAAGTATATACACATTTTTTCTTATATTACAATATTACCAAATCCTTTGCTCATTTTTAATCAAGTGATTTGTTTTGTTGTGGTTGAATTGTCAGAGTTCTTCATATATGCTTGCTAGTAACATCTTGTTAGATACATGAATTGTAAATATTTCCTGACTTTTCACTCTGTTAAGTGTGTCCTTCGATGAACCGTCTTTAATTTTGATGTAGTCCAGTTTATCATTTTTTTCTTTTATTGCCTGTGCTTTTGGTGTCATATCTGAGAAATTATTGTCAAATATAATGTCATGAAGTTTTCTAAGTATTCTATAGTGTTAGTTCTTATATTTAGGTCTTTGACCCATTTTGAGTTAATTTTTGTATATGGTGTAAAGTAAGAGTCCAACTTCATTCTTTTGCATGTAGATATCCAGTTTTTTCTACATCATTTGTTGAAAAGACTGTCCTGTCCCCATTGAATGGTCTTGGCACCCTTGTCAAAAATCACTTGACCATATATGTGAGGGTTTCTTTCTGGGCTCTCTGTCCCATTCCTGTGGTCCACATTTCTCTCTTTATGTCAGTACCACACTATTTTGATACCATCGCTTTGAAATCAGGAAGTATGAGATCTCCAACTTTGTTATCTACTGACTGATTTTTTTACTTTCTCCATAGTTTTGCCTTTTCCAGAATGTCATATAGTTGGAATCACACAGTATGTAACTGCTAGCATTTTGAACATTCACACGGCATTCACAGTTATAGGATATGGTAAGATTAATAATGTTCATTGAAACCAAGAGTGAACACAGCAAACACAAATAGAAATTATGCTTTGTCAGGCAGTCAGTCAGTGAGCAGGTATTGTCCTACTGCAATCTGTTACTTGCAAACAGAGTGGACAGGATTGTCTTTGGGATGTAGTCATGTATTCATGAAACTACGATAATAGGTCTTCTGTATTGCTCAAGAAGAACTCTCATTCTAGTCAGACTCTCCTCTCTACCCTCCCTCCCCTTCTCTAGTACAAATAGAAACCCTTTTGCCTCCATTCTATTGATGAGAATCTACTTGGCTTACTATTCACCTCTGATTTGATCAGTCAGGGGCTTTATTATCCTTAGGTCCCCCAAACTCGAGGCCTTTCCAGGGCAATAGCTATACTTATGATTAAATCCAGCAGCATAACTAGGAAAGCATGACTGGTAAATATCAATACTTCTCCCAAATTTTAAAAAGTTACTAATTGTTTTCTCAAAAATTACTGATAAAAGATAATTTTCAAAAGTAAAATTGTGACTTTTATACAGGTATAAAATGAGCATGTGTTAAAGATTTTACTAAATCACTAAAGAAGTAATTGGCAAGATGTCGTAACCTGTTCAATTGAGAATTTAAAGACAGACATACTTATAGTTGCAGAATATTGAAATCAGTGTATAATGGAGGCAAAACTGGATTTTTCCACAATGAGGGAGGGAGTCATTTTCACTCAGTCAGAAAGAATTTGCATGTCTACAGATGCCTAACCAAGTTTTAAAACAGCTCACAAAGAATCAGAATCAGGTAAGTGGGAAGGGTGCATTCTAGACAATGCATAGTTTTCCATTGGAACGCATATTTTCTCCTATATTCTTAAAGCAACTACACCCGGGAAAGTTTTCAGGTAAGCAAAAAAAAATTGTTTTTACTCTTCAATGTAGTAATGGTTGTTATTCTACCTCCTTCCATGTTTCGTGGGGATAGCACTGATTGCCAGGCCTGTATTATTGGCATGATTTACATAAAGTGGCCTTTAAAATTATAATACTGAAAATTTGTTTAATGTAGAGACCACTTTGGAAGACTCAGCTTCCTGTGTTTCGATGTCAGTGAATAGTTCCACTAATGTTAAAACAGAGTGGCTGACCTTACTCTTGTGGTTTGGGATATTACGCCCAGGCTATTATATTATTTACCCAGGCCACATATGGTTCTGGGATCCTGTGCTATTTTGACAATTCTGGCTGTGACTTTAGACAGCTTATCTACTAATTTGGCAACTTGGACACTCATCCAATTCCCATATGTTCATTCTGCTTCAGACAGCTTGTCTTTAGTCAATACTTTTAAGACTTACTCGCCTATTCTTGGTCAGTTACCTCTTCTGGTGACCCCTGCCTTGTTTGATCTCTACTTTTACTGTTACCTAGGCACAATGTCCGTTTTACTAGTACTTTAAACAGCTCAGCCCTTCGCCGCCCAGATATGGATGCTTGTCTTTGCTCCTACCTGTTTCAGTTGCTGCTACCTTTTATCAGAGTCCACTTGGGTTTTGGTAGAAGAATGGCTCACACTAGATATTGGCCAGATTTTGGCCCTGCTTATACATCCTACGAAGAAAACATGTTAGAAAGGGAGTGAGGGGGGTTGGGGATATGTTGAAACTGCATGGTGATTGGTGTTTTATTGTGGGGAAATATTTACCTTCTCCGAAGCAGCTTATGTTCTGGTAGCCCCATATTACTAGATGGAAGAGAGGATTCATTATAAATATTAAATATTTTGGATATTAATGTCAAAATTATATACTGTAGATGGTAACTTATCTCTGTTATTACCTAACTCAACTCTCACTAAAATTAAAAAGTCACCTGTATAGTAGTCTTTAAAAAATCTTTTTATTCAATTAACTAATAAAGAAATGTATTGCAATTCACTATGGGTAAGACCCTGTGCCATATGCCTTACCGTTTAAAGAAATAAGTAGGCTGCTAAGCTCTTGTGAAGGAATCGTGGTGTCAGATATGCAGACTGAAGACTGTAAGAAAAGTAAAAGCTACAAAAGTATACCCTGTAGCCAACCGCATCCAATTTTAATGGATTTAAAACTACAATGATAATTGGTATTTGAACTCTTAATTCCAGTTCATTTACTTTTCATGATTTAAAAAATAGTAACATGTTATTAGAGAAGTTGGTATTTGATTTTTTCTTTAAAGAAGATGTTAAAGTTCTCTAATGAGTATTACGATACTTTGCAGAAATGCCGGTAACACACCAATTAGATGGTTTTTCTGAAGAAAAATAATCTCTGTCAGTTAGGTCAAGTGTAACATTTTTAACCCCTCCCAGGCTACCTTTCATGGCAGTTATTTATAAGGAGCCATGTGGGTTCGCTTTAACATCAGTTCAGAATCTCTGGCCATATTTTTTAGTGAAGATCCTGGCTAGACAGTCTTGGGTCATAAAGAACAGAGATCCTCTCGGGTGGTCTTTAGTAACAGCGGTGCCGGGAATACTCTGCTTTGTCACTATTGATACTTTGGGCTGGCTACTGCTTTGTTGTGGGGGCTGTCCTGTGCATTGTGGCTTGTCCAGCAGCATCCTTGGCCTTTACCCACTAGACGCCAGTTGCACCTCTTCATTTCTACAACCAGCAATGTCTCCAGATATCCCTACTGGTAAAAATCGCCCCCGGTTGAGAACGTTTCTTTTAAGGATACCCAGGGAATAAGGAAGGCAGGAATATCTCCTCTGGGCCGGCTCCCAGAGAAAACAGGAAATGGAGGGCAGCCGGAGCAATCAGGATGCAGAGTACATCCTGCAGGATGACTGTACTATCTTCTCAGCAGGAGGCATTCAGTGCAGTGCCCTCTGGGCTTAAGACATTTATCTCTGCTTCTGCTTTTGTCAAGGCTCCTCTCTCACTTGTGGATGCTTCTGTTTGTTGCCTTGGGTCAAGATATTGCTCATGGTTGACCCCCTTTTTTGTGTTTGATTATAACGTTGTTATAATTATTAAAATAATACGTGCATGTGCCACAAATGCAAACATTTGAGTGAAACACGGTAGCTAATCTCCCGTCTCTCTCCACAGAGGAGTCTAGTGTTAGTAATGTATTATGTGTCTTCCCAACACAGATTGATTTACATCATTCTTTTTAAAGGCTGTAGAATATTCTACTGTATAAATGTACCACAGTGGATTCAATAAGAAGGCAGATCACTTTTGCAAGTTCAGATACTGCTTTCCATTTCTGATTTTCCTGTTTCTGGAGGAGGAGATTTCTTTGATTCCTATTTCTATTCCACACAGCCTCAAGCTGTACACGTATGTATGGAAGATGAATAAATACATAAGGACAAAATATATTACTGATATACTGATATGACAACTATTTTACAACTGCTCTCAAGAGGAGCCCTGATTTGTAGCATCAGGGTATAACTCTTCCACAAGGGTTGATTTCAAGTTAACAAAGTGACATTAGGAAGTGTTTGTTAGCTTTGTTTTTAATAGTTTTTTTCATTGTAAGTGTATATAATTTGAATTTTAATATTGACTGTGGTCAACAATGGTCTTACAAAATCCTGAAAATTGAATAGTCAGCTCTTCTGAGTCAGCTTCCAGCACCCACTGGCCCTGATATCCCTGTTTCCAAAGAGAGTGTGTTGCTTTGTTCTTGGTAATGTCTCTAAGTGGTGATGCTGCTTCCTATAGTATTTTATTATCTCAGTGTTGGGAGGATCTTTAAAGCTTATCTAGACTTATGTTGCGTCTGATATTTGAATTCTCTCGGTGACATTCTGGTTAAATGGTCATGCAACTTATGATTGTCTCTTGAATAGACCATTCGGTCTATGGACTGGTTGTCAAAAAGCTTCATTTTTTTGTGAGGTTTAAATTCATCTCCTCTGAACATCCACCATTTGGTTCTTCACAGCATTCCCCCTACTTCATAAAAAATAAATTGAATACCTCTGTACTCTTCAAATGTTTGAAATCACTTGTTATATTTCCTATTGATGTTTTTGTTTTTGGAATAAATGTCCTTAGCTTGTTCCAGTGTTCTACTTTGTCTACTTCTTTCTCAAAGTGCTGTACATTGATTAGAATACAGCTCCAGATGGAGCCTGATAGGAGAGAGCGAGAGCGAGAGCGAGAGCGAGAGCGAGAGCGAGAGAGAGAGAGAGAGAGAGAGAGAGAGAGATTCCCTAGTTCCAGATACTGTACTGCTAACTAATGCAACCTAAAGTTAACAGTGATTTTTCTTGTTGGTAATTCTATTGACTGACACTGAGTTTAGTGTTGATGAAAACTCCTAAGTATTTTTGTACACGCTACTGTTAGGTTCTGTCTTCTTTATCCTTGGTTGTATAGTATTTGTTTTTGTTCTCTTGAAAGGGGAAGATTAATGAAGACTTTATATTTATTTTCATTAAAATTTCACCTATTTTATAGACCCCTGATTCTAGCTTTTTCAGGAGTTGTTGGGATCACGATTCTTTCAATAAATTTCCAACTCCTCTTGGATTCATATAATTTAGAAATTTGATGAACTGACCTACGTATTTTCTTTTGATTCTTTGATGAAATGTCTGAGCATGAGAGTATAGGACAGAGCATAGTGGCTTTCTAGTAGTCTTTTCATTTTGGTTGCCATTAATCTGTTTATGAGCACCTTTGGAATTGTCTTGCTACCAGTGATCCTTCCACTCCGTTGTCTTTCATGTATTACAATGCATTCAACTGTGTTCCTCAGAATACCATTTCTTTTTCATGTTCACAAATGTTCTGAGGAAGAAAATATTCAAGACAAATTAGAGACACACTGGGTTAAACAGATTTATTTACTGTAGGATTTATTTATCACAATACATAGTTCACAATTATGTATTGTGAATCTCCAAAATGGGGAATATAATGTATCATGTTTTCTAAACTTTTTTGTTCATGGAAAACTTTTTTTCCTTTTAGATGAAATAATGTGGCTAAGAGCAAATTATTCTGTGGGTTGATAAATGTTTTTCAACGGGGCAAAATATAGAGAAGTAGTTTGGGGTTTTCTGAACTTTAGGTGAGATCGTCCAGGGTTAATGAGGAACATGGTTCCCAACTTGCAGAAGTAAAGTTCGATGAGTATGTAGAAAAGAGGAGATGGAGGAGAAGAAAGAGAACAAAATATAGGGTAAATGGGAGTTAAAACTTAAGTCTAAGTTTAAAACCAGATGAGTAATGTACAACGTTTGTTGGACTGGGGTATCCTGTTATCAGATGGGAGATAAAACCCACTTAAAAGCATTCAAATAACTTTTTAAAACACTTTGCCGAATAAAGCAAATCTTTGGGTGCTATTCAGTCTGGTCAAATGCTGAACTTCACGATAACAGCTACCTACCTCAACTACACACAGAGGTACTCATTTCATTTTTGGAGAAAAATTGAATAACATATTTTATATAAACTTTTTTTTTCAGTACCATAATCCTCCCGAGTTAATGCTGTTTAGTTTTGTTTGTGACATATTTCAGAGTATCAGATTGTTCTTAAAATGATTAAGAATATTGTAATATTTTCCTTTCCTTAAAAGTGATTGTCATCCTTTGTTTCTTCAATGCTGCACCACGAATTGAGCAACAATAATAGAACTTATGTAGTAACTAGACATAAGTTACAATAAGCATTTAAGTTATATCAAAACCTCTTATGTAAAGTCTGAATCAACTAACCTAATATTATATAGCTCAAATGAATGTTCTCAAGACTTCAAATGTATATTGAAAAGACAGCAAACTTTTTAAAATTTAAAAAGTTTTTTTCTTGTAACAGTAGAAAAATAGTTTCTTGTAATGGCATTATATAGTCATTATAAAACCATGCTAAATCTCTATGTGATAGTCATGTGGATTGCCCATAATTTAACAGTTTCTCTTTTTATATCTCTAGATTATTTTCGATGCTTTTATAAATAACTTTACAGTGAATAATCTGACATGTCTTGGTGTGCGTCACTGATAATTACCTATAATGATTCAAATTTTATGAACATTTTACAGCCCATAATGCATACAGTTCACATTAAAAAGTGAATGAAAGTACTGATCTCCTGGCACTCACTGGCATTATAGGGAACTCTTGAAGGGGAGGTGATAAAACCATAGTATCAGAAATTAACAAATTATGCTTAGGAATATTTTTAACTGTTCTTGATTCTATAAATAGTTACTTGAAATCTTCTCAGAATTCTTTCCAAAGGGTGTTAATTTTTCACCCTTTGGCTCAAATCAATAATTTTTGGTGGGTACAGTCTTATATATATATATATATATATATATATATAGGTAGGTAGGTAGGTAGGTAGGTAGGTAGGTAGGTAGGTAGGTAGATAGATAGATAGATTGTCTCATATAATTTAACAACTTTAGTTCTTTTCCACTTCTGGCTTATGGTTCAATTTTTGCCCTATAGAGGGGAAAAATATTGTACTTTTTTCTAAGTACAAAAGAATATTCTAATTATAATAATCATTCTTGAAGCATTTTTGTTGTTCTTGAAGTTTTGTCCTGAAGGCTTTGCAGAAACTGTTTTTGTTCCTCTTATTCTTTGGGGAGCTGGATTAAAAACCCAGCCAAAAATCCATCAACATTCTACTGTATTTTTTGGAGTAGCTGCAGAATTGCTTAATATGAACTTTAGTGTTCATATAAAAACACGATTTTATTGAGAGATGAACAAGTTTTAAAAACATACGTGAAGCAAAAATATAATTTAACTGCGTGTGACATCGTTTCCCCATTAGCTGCAGGATTGCATATTGGCACACCCCACCCCACAAGCTTGGCTAGCAGAGTTTATGGTTATAGTAATCAGAGTACATTTGACTGTAACTTAGAACAGTCACTTTTCTTGGGGTTTTCAAGGAACTAGGGGTTTTGAGGAAGAAAGTTCTAGTAGTGTAACTAGCAAAAGTGCTTATTTTGCTGTAAAATAAAGCTATAACCTTTAAAAGAACACCCTCTGTTGCACTGTTTGCTTTAGTGTTGCACTTATTAATGGGCTAGATACAAACTTTTAAACAAGTTTTCTTGGATATAACCATTTAAGAATGTGGAAGTAGCTTTCTCTGTTTTTGAATTCTGTTGTGCTTCCTGCGTGTAAAATATGGTTTTGAGTAAATTATTAGTAGTTATCAACTATTAAGTTGTCCTTTTAAGTCACAACCAGCTCATATCCAGGTTCCTCTGGAATGGACCACCTTGTCACCTAAACGTTCTAAAACCAGTTTGAGGGTTCTAGCTAGTCCTTTATAAAGTTAGATTTTCTACTTTCATTACAAAAGGAATCCTAAATGTCAAAATAACTGCACTTCCCATAACTCCCACTTTCTAAAATACCGTACATATTTGGAATCAAGGTTTTCTTTACCTTTTTTGTAAAGGAGAGGAATTTGAAAAATATAACCAACTGATTTTGAGGATTTGTTAAAGATAGAAATTTTTAGAGCATGACAAAGTCAATTCATAGCACCCTCTCATATTCTATAGTTGCTGGATTGCATTCTTGGTAACGAAAAGAAAAATCAAGCAGAGTCCTGCAAAGTTTTAGTTTTTTTTAGCTTTATTAAGGTACAATAAAAAAAAATTGTGTGTATTTAAGTTGCACAAAGTTATTTGTTAAGGTGAACAACATTATGATTTAATATACATTGTGAAATAGTCATCAAATTAACAATTTTAGTTTTAATTGTAATTTTTTTATTTGTAAACTAGTGAATGGTGACTAGTGTGTAATAATTTGTAGTTTACTATATTTATTTAGAAGAGCCCTCTGTACACCAATTTTGATAAAAGTGGAGCATGTTGTCTTACAGATAAGTATTATAAAATGTTTTATTGTACTATCTCAATTAATATTTTTCCTATTTAATATCAAGTCTAACATTTTCCTATATGTGCTTTCTGTATCTATGTATTTGCATCTATATATCTTTATAGTTATATGTGTGCGTTTTGTTGAACTGTTTGAATGTAAGATGTAGATACTATGATACTTCACCACTAAATATTTCAGCATAAATTTTCTAAGAATAAATATACTGTTATCATACCTAAGAAAATAAATAATTTTCTAATGTCATCTACTATCATATATTATATTTGAATTTCTCCAATTTTCTTGAGAAATGCCTGTTTTAGAGGTCAGACTTTCTTAATTTTTTTAAAACATTAAATCATTTTAAAAAATTATAAAAATAGTGTATTTTCACTAAACAAAAACATCAGAAATGGAGAAAAATATATGAAAAAACACAAAACAAATAATCCAGAGATAGACTCTTGTATATTAGGCCCATATTTTACATACAGATTTATGCCCCATCCTTTCCTAGTAGTATCATATTATAAGATTATCATTTATTTTAAACTACATTATTCTGTTTTAAGTGTATTATTAACAAATAGTTAATATGAAAGTGCTATAATTCTTTCAAATGTTTTCTTATTGTTGTATGTTCAGATACAATTTCTAATATTTCCCTGTTATAAATAATGCCATGATGAACATTGTTCCACATTGAGAATATCTTTTCTAGCTACCATTTTTTCTTCTAACCAAATCAATTTAAGATTTATGCAATGTATTTGGTTGCTATGTTACTCCAGTTCCTTTTAGGTTAGAAGATTTTCTCTCCTAATTTTTTTTTTTTATGACTAACTTTTTGAAGACACTGGGCCAGTTGTCTTGTAGAATATCTCATGTTCCAAATTTATCTGTTTATGCATGGTGTTATTTCACTCTATTTCTTGTGTTTCCTATAAACCTTCTCCCCCCCTGCAAAAAAAAATAAGATATTTTACTTGTCACAATTAGAAGTCTGAGTTTTGGACTGGTGTTTCATATCCATCACCTTGTTGAACATTAGCCCCTGTCTTCTCCCCAGTAGCTTTTTCAGAACGTCTGCCTTTACCAGGAAGTACTGTGAGTTTTCCTAATTTGAACTTGGGCTTCTTCAGCATTTTTACTTTTCTAACAATGACATAATTTAGCCGATAAATAGATTGGCAAGCCTTTTCTACATTTTTTTCCCCAATGTTGTCTGGAATCAATTTATTGACCACTTCATTCAGGTCTTTTGTCTGCACCTCTTTTGTCATGATTTCTATCTTGTTCTTCTGATTTTGGCAGAACTGTTAGTGCTGATCATAAGAGGTCTTCTGAATGTGATTGTTCCATTTTTTAGTACAACCAAGACAGAACAGACAAAATAAATATCAGTAAACAGTCTTCACATTAACATGAGCTTCAATCATGGTCTGCCATTCTTTGACCATAGAGTACATTTTGTCTTGAGTAAGATTCATGCCATGGAAGTTAGGTAGTTTTTTCCCTGACCATCCTCAGTAATTTGGCTTTTCTAAATGCAACTTCATCATTCTGCAGATCAGCAAGGCTCACTTCAAAAACACAACCCTTGTTGCCATCACATGCAACTTTGGTTCCTTGAGTTCTTGTGATGAGTGTTTTCCCAATATTTCTTATATTGAACATAGCTGGTGCTTCCACAGCGTACCAATCTTTCTTAGAAAATGGATCACCACTTTTTCTTGGCTCCCTTTCTGCTACCTTTTTAAAAGTGCTTGTTTTTGCTGACTGCCATGGTGCTGCAGACAGCCAAACAGTGTGTTTCCTGTAAAATCAATAAGATTCAGGTTACACATTTTTGGCAAAAATATTTTATAGGTGATATTGTCCCATTTATTGTTGCTTTAACAGCTGAATAGAATTCCATTGAATGGATTTGTATTTAAAAAATACTGTCAATGAATCGACATTTGGGTTGTTTCTTGTCTTAAAACCTCTTTTAAACATGCAGTAATGCACTTTGTTGAAGAAAAGGGAATACTCAAAATATGCTCATGTTTTCATCTTCCTTGTTCAGTCCTGTTCAATCCTTTTGAAGTGCTTAATATTTTTATATTTTTTTAGGTTTATAGAAGATCCAGAGAATTGGCATTCACTTATGTGAAAGACACAATTTAAGACCAAGGCAAATACTTGAATCTGAGTGTTAAAAGGACCATCACCATATAGTGAAATGTTTTCGCATTGGCTTTAATCCAAAGGCTTTTGTGAGAACATCCTCTCTCTGAAACTGGGGGTGCAGATCAGCTTGCAGCAGAGCTCCAGGAACTCTAGCTTCCTCATAAGATGATGTAGACTCTTTGCTACATTCTAGACCCTAACCCATCTTTCAATAACCATGGAGATTGGAATTTCTTTATTAGAACAGACTGTTCATATTTGTACGCTTAATGTTATGATTTCCAGAACTGGTGTAGTCTGCAGAAAACATGTTTTATAAAATATCTTTTATATTAGGTTATTTGCTTTTATACCCATTTTATTTTCAAGAAGTCATAGTTTGCTTCTAATTATGGGAGAGGTATATTTAAAAATATATAATATTACCTTCTTCATGGCTAAACAGTGAGTCAGTTGAATTCCTTGGTCCTTAACTATGAAAATCTTATAGCCATAATTAAGGCAGAATTTGAAATTGAATGTTAAACCAATTGTAACAAATTGGAGGATCAGTTTACTTTTAAAAAAAATTACTTGTTGAGAGAATTCTTCAAGGAAAATGAACATTTCCAAGTCACCAAATTCTTCATGAACAGAATTGATGCTGGAAGGTGTTCCATGGGGACACTGTTCTCATTTTAAATACATCATTAACAGAAAGCAATTTCTCACAATTAGCCGGACCTTAGTACTCAGTGTAGCATATTGTAAATTTTCATAAGAAATGCATTTCTCATATATTTGGCACAATATTTAGTTCTTCAGACTACTGTAGGAGCTCGTAAATGGCCATTCAGCTCCACAAATATAACTTTCATATGAAAAACAGATAAAATATTTTCCAAGGAATTATAGAACAAAATTCAATAAAAATGAATAGTTTAAGGCATCCAGCCTTTTTCTTTGGTGAAACTGCCAAGTATTTCTTATTTTAGTATACAGTCTCAACATGAAAAAAATGAATGCTAGACAGAGGGTATAATCATTGTACATTTATAAAACTACATAGTTGCATGCTGTCTGAGTAGTAGATTATATAAGGTTTGAAATTATATAGATCGAATTATTGTGCTGCAGAGAGGTGGCCTGAATTGACGTGCTAATTCAACTCATGTTCATTGAAATAATAGCACAGATTGACATTCTGGAAATGAAAAAAAGTATTCACATGTGTCATGCGGGAGACCCTGCTCGCTGTGCCATTTGTCGCGCAGGGCGGCCTCTGGGGTCTCTGCTCCTGCTCCCCACATAAGAACGCAGGATATGGCTAGGCCAAAAAGGAACACCCATGAAGCCATAAGTAGGGGCGTCATATCACTATATTCTCGCTGGCGGCATCTGCCTCTCTGCAATCTGCTCTTGCTAGCCCCCCATTTTTTTGCTAGCGTAGCCACGGCAGTTATATTAGTGGCCAATGGCTCAACGGTTACAGCTGACGGCCAACTAGCCACAGCTGATGGCCATCCAATCACAGTTGATGGCCATTTACTACCTGAGCCAGCACCTTTCTATGTGAGGCCGAGAGCCTGGAAACTGCTTTCTGGGGCTCTGTCCCCACACTATGCAAATCACGGTGTAAAAGAATAATAATAATGAAAAAGTAGTAATAATATAATAAATATTAATTGGGCCAGAAAACCCTTAGTATTACACTGAAAGGCAGAACCAGATACATAGAGATGATGTACAATCTAACTTATCTGAAAGGTTCCCAAGATATTTACCATTGAGTGAAATTTTTCTGTGATTATATGTTAATATTTTCAACACTCTAATTTATTGTTTAAAATATATGAAAACACAAGGTTTCTTGGGACATTGTTCTGATATTTACATGCAGGAAAAATCCAAATTAGTTGATAGATACTTTGAAAGAAGAAAGTTTTAAAAATTCTATTTCAAAAATGAACAAATCAGTATGATTGTCTCCTTTCCCCTTACCCCACTCCTGGCCTGCCTCTTGTCTTTCAATCAGGCTAATTAGTTGAAGCAACTGCTTATAATCTTGTGCTTTTAAGAAAAACTCTGAATGAGTATGAATGTGTGGATGATGATGGACAGGGGTTTCCTGTCTGCTTGATTAAACACATTGGTCACTGAGCAAACAGAGTTGCCTAATCCCATTGAAGTTTTCGATCACCTTTCAGGAGTGTGGATAGAGGGATACCAAGGAGAAAGCTGAGGGGGAACATTTAATGGTGCATTAATAACGCTGTTATGCCTGGAATAAAGTTAGGTAGTATTTCTGCCATGTAATGCACAGTTTCAACCATACACTCAGTTTTTTTTATAGTTTTAAAGGAAATATTGAGAAGCTAAAGAAGTTCTAGAGGACAGCAATGAGGATGAAGGGCATCTAAAATTTATCTTGTAAATTTTAGGAATGACAGAAGAGGAAAATGGGAGCATTTAACTTGAAAAAGACAAGAGCTAGAGATTGTGGTGGTGATGTTAAGGAAAGCAGGGTAGTTGTCTTCAGATATGTGGTGGACCATTTCTACTTAGCACTACAGGGCAAAACTTGGAGCCAGGTGTGGAAGTTAACAGGAAACAGGTTTCTGTCATCTGCCAAACCCTCTCCCGCTTCCCCCGCCCCCAATAAGATTGTTTAAAAATGTCTTCCTTTTGATGTGGTAGCTCTCCATCATTGGGAGAATTCAAGAATTACAATACAAATAGTTATGTGCCTACTATATGTCAGCTCTGTGTTAGGTATACAAAGTAATACGACATAATCTTTATGCTTGAGAGCTTATCATCTAGTATGAGGATACACACATATAATAAGAATAATGAAATGTCATTAGTTCTATGAGAGCAGCACATGTGGAAGAGAACAGTGAGCTAAGGAAGACTTTATAGAAGAGATTTTCTTTAGCATTGAACAATGCATATGTTGGTGTTTGTCCAGTAGAGGGAGGTTGAAAGGAAGGAAAACACGTGCATGACTTCCTGTCAAAGACTTTGTGGGAGGCTTTTGCCGTTTTGACATCAGGGTGACAGGTATGTAACCCCAAGGATATATAATAATTCTACAACTCCACCAAGTGATTGCCTTCTAAAAAGTTTTAGAGAGAAACCTGACATTGTACTCTATCCTTAATTTTGCCTGGGGTTCAATAGAAATTGTCATTTCTATTAATATTTCTTGTATAAAGAGTGAAGGAGACAGAACCATTAAAAGTATTTGGGAAAATACCCGATGGCATTAAAGAGAGATTCCAAGTGAAGACGGATTCCCTCTCCAACCCTCTATTCTTCTCCCTCAGGCGCCTCTGCATATTCTGTAGTTGACTATATTCACTGTGTGGCAAGATGCTACAAAGAGGGTCACTCACATCTCTGTCTTGCTTTGTGCCCAGACACACTAATCTTTTTGTTAGGCCATGGTTGGTCACCTCAGACTAACCCCTATGAAACCTCTGGGGAAAGTGGCTTGAGAGGAACTTTTTGTGACAGGCAGCTATCAGTTCAAAGCCTATGCAGTGTCAGGGTTGAAGGGAACTCCAATGGTCCATGAGAGGAAGCTCACAGGGGTCCTTTTTGCTGCGCAGAAAAACGAATGGTTTGCTCCACTTGAGATCATACACAATACACAATAGACTCAAGACTTGTTTCCTTACCGTACTTTACGCATGCCTTCTTCACATGGGAACATACACTTTTTATAAACCCAGCGGGGGCACATTTACTCGTTGCTACTGTTCTTTTCAGTTGTTTTGTTGGTAGGCTAAGACTGCCCTTTTGTAGTGTGACAAAAAGGGGATTTAATAAAACATTGGCTCCATAAAGAAGGCCATTGTGTATACATGTACCTTCTTTGTAAAAACTAATTTTGTATTTTAAACACAGAGGAAAGTTCAACAACTAATAACTCTGGGTCTCAATTATTTGTGGTAAAATATAATCAATGGTTTTTACTATGCTAACACATACTGAAAAATTTCACAGAGAAGGTAAATCATCTGGGTGTTATATAAGAAGACATACCTTATAGTGTTCCTAGACAATTTGTAAGTATTGTAACCACATGTTCTGTACCAAGTACTTAAGTATCCATTATACCAGTTTTACTTGCTAAATTTTGTAATTATTTTCCAGTTATAAATAGAATGTGATTTTTTCATTAATATTTTCAAGTCTTAAGTACTTAAGTTTTTAAAGTTTAAATAAAAAATTAACTTTCAATTTTTCTTATTTCCCTGAATTCGTAAACTATTTGTTTTAACAGAAATTAATTGGTGAGATAATTTTTAGCATTTTAAGTGATTACTTCTTTCCCCTAGGATATATTACCATATTTTCTACATATTCAATGATATGGAATATTACGTGAAAGGACCATTATATTGAAGGCAATAATATGCTTTTCCATTGTTGTCAATAATCTGTGGAAATGATTTCTTCCTCAGTAAACCAGTCTAAAGCTAAAAGGAGTAGCTGTTAATTTATTAGAATCTTATTAAATCATTAGAATCTTATTAAATTTCTTTTTATCTCTTTTTGTTATATCAAAAATTAGAAAATTGCGATGAAAGTAATCTGTACACAAGTTAGCGTATTTTTAAGAACGAATCAGAAAAGTAGATTTTTAATTGAGTTTTGATTATCAAGATGTTTTAAATAAAAAAATAGAACATTTGATTGACAGGAAAATCAAATGTGCTTTGAAAAATTTGGAATTGTATAATGCATATACAAAGAAACATAACATAATACATGATTTTTATAGTGAGTCGTACTGACTGTACGTGCTATGAATTCAGAGGAAAGAAGATTCAGATCTGTGTGTCAGGTAATCTGCTATTTGCCACATAAAGAAGAAATGCCCTTTAAAAATCCTTTAGTTTATTTTTATAGTTTTGTTTTACAGTTTATAATTAATCTCACATTAATTATATCGTTTGACCTCTGTAGTAACCTGGAGAGCAGATGTGATAGTCATTACTATCACAATTTGCATATAAGAAAACTGAGACCCAGAGGCCATGTCACCTGCCCAAGGTGGAGGTGTTAGCCTTTATTTTTCTAATTATTCGGATGCACAGAATGATCTGCTGATGCACAGAATGATTGTTTCCTTAAACTAGGATTATTGCTGCTGCACCGAGAAAGGTGGTGTATAAAACTTTTGATAATACCGGAAACCATGGGGTCAGACATAATTGCTTTCAATCAGAAGTAATAATCATATGAAAACATATTATTTTGAAAACTTAGCCATTTTGTTGTCTTTTGGCAAGCAAGAAATGCAAAAATTACATTCATTTTCTGTATGTTAATGGTTATTCCACAGCCCAATTTGCTGACGTAGTTCAGTGCCAGTTTGGTCCTTCAACAGGACTGACTGTATAAGGCTCTGCGTGGCACTTAGTTAATTTGAGCTAAATGAAAAATTTCAATCACTAGCATCTAATTTAATTATTTTTAGTTTAAAAATCTTATTACCTTTTATTGGAAGGCTTTTGCTTAGTAAATCAGACAATTGCCATAATCTTAGTTCTTGAATAAATTGAGACTCTGGTGAGCATGAGGTATTTTAGTGGGCTGATGGGTTACTGGAGTGCTACAGAGAGGTAGGTAATCCTACATGTGGCCTCTGATCTCTCTTTATCCTCGTTTTTCATAGTTCAGATGTCCTCCCTTTCTGCTCCTGTTTCCCTCTCCCAGTTGGGCACGTATTGAGACATTTCTAAAATGCAAATCTTTTTAAAATATCATATCACATATTCATTAATTCAACAAATATCTATTGAGCAAATATCTGCTGTGCCAGGTATTGGTGTAGGTAGTGAGAATGCAACAGTGAGTCAGATAAATGTTTGATATAAGTCGAGCAGTTTTAAAAGCTACTGGGGGTGATGGTAACATGCTATATCTTGATAGAGGTTTGGGTTACATACAAAGATACATGCATTTGTTAAAACTAGAGTTTAATATTTATAGTTTTTTCCTTTTGATGTACAATGTACATATAATGACATACACAAGTCTTAAATATATGTTTGCTGAGTTTTGACAAATTCACAATCATTATGATGCTGCCTCCCTCCATTGTCAGCAATGGATATACTTTGCCCCCTACTTCACTGAGAAAATAGAAGCCATGAGACAGTCCCCTTCCCTCAATTTATGAATGTATCTGCAGTCATATCTATCCTATCTTCCTTCTGTTCTGTTATTGTGGACAACATGTCTCTCCTCCTAGCTGAGCCCAATTCCTTCCCGTTTTTTTAAAATTTATTTTTCAATTACACTTGACATATGATGTTATATTATTATAGTTTCAGGTGTACGACATAGTGATCAGACGTGTGAAGTGTGATGACCCCAATAAGTCTAGTACCCATCTGACACCGCACATAGTTATTACAATATTATTGACTATATTCCCTATGCTGTATTTTACATTTCCATGACTGTTTTTATAACTGCTAATTTGTACTTCTTAATCCCTTCACTTTTTACCCATCCCCTAGCACCCTCCCATCTGGCGACCATCAATTTGTTCTCTGTATCTATGGTTTGTTTCTGTTTTGTTTGTTCATTTATAAAATACAAATCTTACGTCATGCTAAAATACTTCCGTCATTCCCATTGCTTTGAGGATGGAGCCCATTTCTCACAGTGCTTAGTATCTGGCCGCAGGAAGCCCTCATTCTTTCAGACATGCTGGGTACCTACTGTCTTTGCTTCTGCCAGGAACTTTCTTCATTCTTGTTCCCTGCCCGGTAAATGCCTACCCATCCTTCAAGATGCACTGAAATAGTTAGACTCACTCAAATAGTTAGAAGTTCTATGAGAACTTGATATATCACTCTTGTAGTAATACCTCTGTATCTCAATTATTTCTGGACCTGCCTATCCTACACAGTGCCTTCCTCATAGTATATGCTCAAAATGCATTTGATAGAAAACTTCTTTCAAAGAACTTTATGAAGAATTGGGAAACAAATACAAGTATCAATGAACCCATATTACGAAGAAGAGTATTTGGTTAATCCTAGATAACGCTTTCACAATTACCTCTGTTTCTATGTCCTTTAAATAATAGAGTTAGCTTAAATAATTTCCAAAGTATATTCTTGCTTTAAAATTTGACCTTGTGAGGGCAGTAACAATTTGGTGTATTTTAATAATGGCATGCAGAAAGTGGTAGTTCATTTGCACACTGATGCACACATTAATGAAACCTTCATCCCTTTCCATGATTTTATTGTGATGTAGCTGGAAAGAGACTCCTTGAAACTTCTCAAAAATTTCCAAAAATATACTGCATGCCAAGTTGAGAATTTTCTGAAAAAAGGATTTACAATAAAAACATTGCTAGAATTTTGAAAGGATTTGAGATTTTGTTTTCCCTGCTAATTCTTTGGAAAAGTTTAACATGAATGCTTTAAAAGTTATATGTGCTCTCCCTAGGTTCTCAACCCCATGTTAAAATTTGAAGTAAAAAGTAACTCATTAGTATGAAAAATAACTATGGTGTCCAGGGATGAAGTTTTTTTATATAAAGAACTCCCTTGAAAGGTGCTGGTCAAATTTCTTTTCTACATAGTTCATAGCATGTAACTGGTACTCAATAATATTTAATATAATTAGTTACAGAGGCTTTGAAAATGTAGGCCTCTGAAGACCAAATCCAAGATGGTAGATGGGATTTTCACATTACCATGAAGACAAGGCAGAAGTTGATATAGTTGGTCTCCTGGGGGTGCTTCATCACATAAGTGAAAGAGCTATATTCATCTAATTTATTTTAG
This sequence comes from Rhinolophus hipposideros, assembly GCF_964194185.1. Classification (NCBI taxonomy): domain Eukaryota; kingdom Metazoa; phylum Chordata; class Mammalia; order Chiroptera; family Rhinolophidae; genus Rhinolophus; species Rhinolophus hipposideros. Next base: position 81,521,004 of record NC_138047.1, on the reverse strand, counting down.
CAAGGGAAAGACTGTTCTCTTTAATAGCCACTTATTTAAGGCCAAAGAGAAAAGAAGGCTAGAGGAAATAATATCATTTTAAACTAGGTAAAATAGAATTTAGTACACTATAAAATTTGGCATTTTTTTCTATCATCTTTCTTTAACATCCAACATTATTTTCTTTGCCTTTATTAAATTTACATTTTAGCTTTGCTTTTCTGTGTTATTAGGAATTTTTTTTTTAATTAATTTTATTGGGGTGACAATTGTTAGTAAATTTACATAGATTTCAGGTGTACAATTCTGTATTACATCGTCTATAAATCCCATTGTGTGTTCACCACCCAGAGTCAGTTCTCCTTCCATCACCAAATATTTGATCCCCTTTACCCTCATCACCCACCCCCCCCACCCCCTTACCCTCTGGTAACCACTAAATTTGCATTTAAGTGTTTTTTGAGTAAAAATAATAATAAAAAGGAAGAATAGTACTATATTCTAAATCAATACAAAAACCAGTGTTGGTTATTTTCCACTGAGGCAGCATTGGTGTAGCCAGTAGGAGGAGCTCAGGCTTTTGAACTAGACAGAACTGGCCCTATTTCTGGCTCGGCTGCTACCAACTGTTTGGCCTTGGGCAAATAACTTAAATCCTTCCAGCCTCAGTTTCCTCATTTATAAAATAGAAAAATTAACGTCCATTAAGAATTAGAAACAATGTACAGCAGGCGTCTAATAAAACACTGGAACATAGAAAGGTATTAAATAAATGGAATATAATAATTACGTTGGCTAAGTCTTAGATAATTATGATCTTTGTTTATTAAAAGCATTTTATGCCATAGATGGTTTTAGTGCTGAACACAAGGCCTGACACATGGCAGTCTCGATAAATATTTACTGAGTAAATGAACTAGTGTAATTTTGTGCAAAAGGGGCTTGATGACATATACCATTAGTGTCATGTAGCAGAAATATGAAATAGGGATAACTGAAGAGAAACTCAAGAGTGGAGAAGTGGCCTAAAATCCCTGAGCTGTCACGTAGTAGCACTGGAAGGCATCTTCCCAGAGCTGCTGCAGGAAAAGACCTGCCCCTCAAGGCTTTACATACTTCTAGGATGGGTGGAGGGGCAGCGACAGTGAGGTAACTGTGAAGGAGGGAACTGAGGGAAGCCTCCTGGTTGAGGAAGTGGTCTCCTTTGAAAAGAGAGCATTCAGATTTTCGAGGCTGGGCATCATGTCCTGTTGTGCCAGCTCATACCTGTGGAGCCAGCTTTTGGCTGAGCCTTGGGCATCTAGATTTGTCTTCCTGAGCAGGCGAAGTAGTCTTGTTGAACAAATATCCATTATGGTTTATACATATTAGATTGTCGTGATTGGCCTGTCATCTTTTTCTGTTTCATAAACAACAGTATTAAATATGTGCATGTCTTTGGCTCCAAACATTTAATTACAGAATATTTTGTTATTTTTGAATAGGTTACACAGGTTCATTGAACAAGAATAAAAAAGATTGTCTTTTTTCCACCCCATCCCTAACTTAAACTTCTCATCTGTTCAGAAGAAATCACAATAATGTATTTATTGTGTATCTTTCCAGTGGTGGTCTATGCATGCAAGTATATTATGTTCCATATGCTTTAAAAACTTGGACAATGGTCACCACTTTCTGATCTCACAACAGCAGTAATTTACAGCATAAAATATACCGTGTTTCCCCGAAAATTGGACCTAGCCGGACCATCAGAGAGCTAATGTGTCTTTGGGAGCAAAAATTAATATAAGACCCAGTCTTGTATTATATAAGACCCGGTATGTTATATTACATTACATTACATTACATTTCCGGTCTTATAGGAAAATAAGACCGGGTCTTATATTAATTTTTGCACCCAAAAGCCGCATTAACGCTGATGGTCCAGCTAGGTCTTATTTTCGGGGAAACACGGTACACAACCACCGTGATTAAATGTGCATAAATACTTGTCCTAATTATAACTATCTCTTGAAAAGAAAACAAAACAAAGAGAAAAGGACAGTGCTCATAATTGCCGACATCCTTTGGTCAGCCAAATGTCTTAATGCATATGCTATTAAGTGTGGTGAAAATAATTGTGCTTTGTTAAAACAGTGTTCTCTTTCAGTATATTGTAGATATTCACATCGTTCTTTTAAAAAATGTTCAAAAGTGAGTTTCAATCACTCTGATAATTTACTTGCAGTCCAGATTTTATGGTACATTAAATTTAGCATTTTAAGTTTTAGATTTTCTCCCTAATAATCTTTCTCACAATGCACATTTTTTCCATACTAGTGAAATAATCTTGATGAATGGATGTCATAAGTAAGAAAAGACAGTATGGGCTAAATCCAAACCTCAGATGAAGTCAGATTTGATTAAAGGTCTTTTAGGCGATTTTATACTGTGTTATCCATAAGGGAGATATACAAAGCCATATTGACTACAGGAAAAAAAAAAGAAGAGTTAAAATTTCTTGGTTGATTTTTCTACTCAAAACTTACAATGGAATTTTGTTTCATTTGATCAAGGGCATGGAACATTTTCTTTTAATTGGGTAATTTTCTAGTTTATTTTCTTTCTTAGATCCCCGGATCTTTATATATATATATAATATCATATATATACGATATTATATATATATGATATATATATATATATATATATATATATATATATCATATATATATATATATATATATGGATAGGAAAGAACATGCCATGTTTGAATGTGAAAATTTGTTTACTATCAATTTAGAAAACTTTCATTCAAATAACAGGTAAATATGGGACTTCACCTGATTTATTGAGCCTTATTATTTTGTCAGTTATAGGAATGAAAATTTGTCACCACTTGTGCTAAATAAATGAGTAGGGGTTTCTGACCGTCTATTTGGAAAGGTGACTAAGTTGACCATTTTTAAAAACCCACAGAAAAAACTCTGTAGACTTTTCCCATTTGGTTTTAAGAGCTGTAGCTCAGCATTTGGGTTCATTAGCTTCTCCACCACATGATTTAGGATGATCTCAGATTCAAGTGATGCAATTTAATCTAATTAAGACACAGTACAGAATAAACTTGGAGGGCAATGGTGAAGGGTCTCAGAGGACTCCCAAAAGGCTGACAGCACAAAAATCATGGGTTGGGTTTATAACTATAATTGCTACTTGGTTTTCTCTTGAAGAAAACATGTAGTTCAACTGTACAGAAAAAGATTTGTATCCACATTTTTTATGTCATTATTTTCCCCAAGGTTGGGAATAATCTTTATCTTCTCTTTCTACAGTGAATACTTTTTTTTAGAGGATAGTAAACATTACAAATTGAGGAGGTCATGCTGAATAGTCAGGGGGCACCCATTTATTTATGAAAGCCAGTCCTAAATTACCAGTGCATTCTCCCTTGGCCTATCTTGGTAACTTTAGTGCCAGCAACATAAACAATCTGTAAAGTATATTTTCGAGTCAATGGGGCCTTTTTAGGAGACTGGAAGTTATACTACTTAAAGCATAATTGGCATTGATATTGGCATTCTTTCTTCACACCACTCCATTGTTGTGTGAAGATTTCTGAAGATCATTGATCTTCACCTCATTATTTCCAGAGAATAATTGTAGATGGTCCACTTCTCCAGCTGCTCATCCATAGCTTTTCAAGCAAGTATAAAAATAATAGCTTATATTCATTATGCTGAGTGCCAAGCATTTTTTTAAACGTCTTTTTCATGTATTTTCTCAGTTAATCCTTACAGCACCCTATTCACCCAATTTTATATGTGGGATAAATGAGCCCCAAAGAGGTTAAATAACTTCCACAGATCATGTAACTTTGAAAGTAGAGGTTAGCTCAGTCTTATTCCAGAGTCCAAACTTTTAGCTCCTAACTATTACACCTGTTTCTGAAGAGAAGACCCTATTAAAACATCTTTAACAAAGGAAATATTTGGAGGTAGTATTAGCAGGAAGGATGGGTAGGGAGTAGAACAGTACCAGGGAGAAGAAAAGGACTATGGGAAAGCATTCCATTAATATGAGAGGAACCAGAGAAAGGGTTGTGTTCATCGATATGGCTTGATTGTAGTTTCTGTTGTTTAAACAAGTATACCAGTAAAATTTGTTACATTATTTAATGTAACAAAATTTGTTACATTCTTTTTTTTTTTTTTGGTCGACTTTCTAAGTGCTTATTTTTGTAATGTTGCTTGTTTTTAATTGCCATTTAGCAGGTAGATAATCAGAGAAAGCAGATCAAATATTCTGAAAGTAAAATTCAAGAAGGTCTGGTGGTATGTAGTGTAAGGCCACAACAAAGGCTGTTCTGGAGAAGAATCCTGACATTGGGATTCTGAAATTGTTATATCTTTAATTCTTTATGTGTTTTAAATGGCACAAAAGCACAAAGACGTCTTGCTTCTCTTTAGTATATACTGTGTTATTACATCAAGAAAACACATGCAAGAATAAGTTCATTTTAATGAAAAAAGTATGAGTAAAATTTCGCTATTAATTGAAAAGAAATACTAAAGAGAAAGCATAGTCAGTTTGTTTACAGAAAGTGGTGCTGTTTAAATTGTCCCTTGGTCTTCATCTCAGTATTATTGCTGAGATATGATCATTAGTCCAAAGTTTTAGCTCATGCTGAATACTTTGTAGTGTCTTAGTTCTTTAATAGATAGGTTAATAGATTAGAGTAAGAGAGTTGAACCAATATAGCTCATGGTTTGCCCTGAAAACTTGAGGATTTTCTAATTAAATACTAGATGATCAGTGAGCTTTGCTCAGCTTACTAAATCATGAATTTTTCCACCTTAGTGACAGGGTTAAAATTAGAAATGTCAAAAATGTCTGAACAAGAGCATGATTCATGGACTTGAACTTGAACTTGCTTTTAAATTTCTTTATTAGAAAAAAGGCATTATAAATAGATTAACCAGAAATTATGGTGCATTAATCTGTCTTTTAGCAAGACTGTGTTTCTAAGTTGGAAAACATGTACTTCTTTCAACTAAGGTGATGTTGGTCTCTCAAAAATATATTAAAATTAATTAATTACCAATGTCAGAGGCAAAAACTACATGGTTCAAAATAACAGAAGTCAGAACTCACTAGTGTGAATGAGTGGGATTGCTGAAGATGTTTGTAAACCTGGTGCTGCCAATAATACCACATGTTGCTGGATTTCATTTGAAATCTCCTTAGAGGCATTTAATCAGCAGGCCTGATTTTCAGTTGGGCATCTCAAACTCAAAATGGCTCAGACTGACATTTATCATTCCCCTTTCTCAAGCTAATTTGTTCCTACCTCTGCACCTCTCTCAGTGAATGGCGGTTATTGTCCAAACCAGACACTTGAGAACTATCCTTGATTCCGCCTGCACTCCCTATAATTTTTCATTTACCAAATCCCATCTATTCTCCTAAATTTCTCATGTCTGTCAGCTTTTCTCTGATCTTTCTGCTCCCACTTTAGTCTTGCCCACTAGTATCTTTCCTTGGGGTTGGTAACAGCCTACTATTCCTTTATTGCTCTTCTCCAAGTCTGTTTTCCACACGGTAGCCAGAGTGCTTCTTCTAAAATAAAATTTGATAAATCCTGAAGCGTATTTGAACCTACACAGATAACACAGTCTTTGACAGGATCTCCATCGGCCTTCCCAGCCCCCTGTCTCCTCTCCTGATTGCCCTGGAGCCATATTGCACCATTTCCACTTCTCTCCTGTTGTATTCTTCAGTTGAATTCTTCAATTCCAGCTTAAACTTCTCTTCCATCCTGAAGCTTAAGTTCTCCTGCTTATGCACGTCTGTTTGGATTCCATAGAACTCAGTACTTTAAAAAAACACTGTACTTATAATCCTTTTTTGTTATTTCTTGTTAGATGGTTTATTCCATTCGATTCTAAGGTACCCACAGGAAGGGATTCTCTCTTGCCCATCACTGTATGCCAAGGATTTCTCATGGTGCTTGGTGCATAGAGGACATTTAAAAAAATATTTATTTAATGAATGATTGAGGTGTGCTTTTTGTGTTCTGTTTTCTTTTTTGATGGATCACAGTATTTCCTATGTTACTCTGCAAAGTATATTCTCAAGGTAGCATGAACGAAGAGAATTTAGAAAATGTAATTAGTAGAGTGCATAGGGCTCAGTGATAGAAAATGAGGCAGGCATATAGTATAAAATTCCAGAGGCAGAGAGGGCTTTGTTTTAAACATTGTTCAGATTATCAATCTATCCATCAACCTCATACCAGTTTCCAGTGGAACAAAGTCTTTAGTTTTCCACAGTAGTGCATTGTAGGAGGCAACAAACTTCAAATTAAACAGTTCTTTCTAATATTTTACATAAACTTGTATTTGCTATAATATAAACTCATTTCTAATCTATATACATACTTGTGTTATTACCAAATTTTTTCTGTTCTCCAAAATCCAAGGTTTTTCCCCTTTTATATCAATATTATTAGATATAAAGGATTGTATCTAATCTTTTAATTGTTTTTATTGCTCATATTTGAACCTTTCTGAGTTTGCCACCCTTGAAGTGGCAAACCAGGATTATCAATACTTGATTAGCACTGAATACAGTGAAAAGATAATTACCTTATAAAGGCTCATTATTGTGCTCTTTTGAAATATATCTCCAGCAGATCTCCACATGATATATTGTAAATGATTTAATATAAAGTTTGTGATTAAAAATATTATTGCCCTTAGTCTGAAAGGTTTTGATGGACAAATTACCAGAAAATGATTCCTTCAATAAAATATTATTATGCACAAAGAGCTTAAAATCACCTTGTGTGATCCATGGCGATGTTAATACATATCCTTATTTCAGTGTTTTGTCCAGATTGGGCTTAATTATGACCCTTTTGTCTAAGAAACTCTAAAGGAAGGAATATGTACTTTGAAAATTGGATGCCACTCTTTTCTTGAAGTCAATAACTTTTGCTAATGACCTAAGAGGAATGGCTCTTTCAGGCCTGTAGTGGTTATACATATGATGCTATATTATATACTATAATCTTTATTTTTCAATAGGTAAAGTTGGTTATGACTAAGATGGGAGAGTTTTAGAGCTTGCATTATATCATGCATTTAAGAATATAGTAGGTAAATGTATGGGATAATGGGGAAATGCTCTGAAAATATAGGTCAGCAGTCAAGCTCATGCTGACCATAAGGCACATTCTCTTACCACTTATTCTTACACTGAGCAATGGTGCTTCATTATAGGGAGCAAAAGGGAAATAACATGGCCCAAAGCTATTTTAAATTACTATGTATTAGAATATTAGATGGGTATACTATTATTACCTCAGTCATGATTTGCTCTGAGGGCACCTTGACAGATGCCTGTAGAGCTGCTCACCAGGGCGAATGCTGCTCATTAGGGGGGAACACAATTTCTTTATATTGATAAAGCCGATTTAAATTTAACAAGTATTTATTTAATACTTATAATGTGCCTAGCATTAAACTGTATACTGTGAAGAATTCTATTAAAATTTTTTTTCTTGTGATGAGAGGAACTTTGAAGATCTATTCTCTTAGCTACTTTCAAATGTACAATATACTATTGTTAATGATAGTCACCATCTGGTTTTATATTTTTAAACTAGTTTGTCCAATGCGTCAATCATAGATGATCCCCAAATCCTACGTTAACAAACACTGCTTTATTTTTCCCTTTCCCACTTCCCTAACAAAGGATTCCTCACAGCTAGCCATACTGACTTCTTCGTTGGACTCTGGAGGGGCATATTGACCTCGGATGTAGCCCTGAGTAGTTTGTCTTCTTGCATTGTTCTTTATTTCATGTGGTTCGATCTCATTTCTGAACTAGATTGAACATGCTAGGGAGGAACCCCATGTACATATAGAAATGTACGATATAGAAATGTACAATAACCATTAAATAATATTGGCATGAGGAATGCTATTTTTGACTTTAAGATGTTAAAGGTAATCACATCTCAAAGAAATATAATACTTGAAAATACTATAATTTGAAATAAGGCAGCTTAAACATTTTTATGGTTTTTATTACCTTCCAGTTTTCATAGAAAATCTCCCTTGGTTGCTTTATTTTTAAATGATAATAGTAATAACAATAATTTGTGTCATTCTTTGTAATTTACAGATTACATTTAGATATAGAAATGAGTTGGGCTAGCACTTTCCACTTGAACTAAATTTTGAAAATCTTTTTCTTGTAGTATTGAAAATATACTTATTTTCTTTTAGTAATTAGTAATACTCCACTCCCCTTATAGAGGTAATAGAAGCTTGTTGAGGAAAAATATAGACTATAAGAACTTATAGAAAATGATAGTTCTACCAACCCAAGGCAGTGACTGTTCATGTTTAAACATGTTTCCTTTTTTTAAAAAATGTTAAATATGTTTACATGGTTGGGAGTATATGCTATAGATAAAATTGTATTCTATTTTTCACTTAACATTGTTCAATAAACATTTCCCATGTTATTAAAAATCTTTATAAACATCATTCTCAATATTTACATGGTAAAGATACACCATGATTTCTACAATACTTCTACCTATTTACATTTTCTACCTATCTACATTTTTTTCTTATCTACATTTTTTTCTTATAATCAGACATTTAATAAATAGTATCGCCTCAAGGTAAGACTTTTGGAAGGAATAAGATATATTAAAAACAATATTGATTATTTGTATAAGTAGAAGTATTTACTTCCTGTTTAAGTTCCCAAAACTAAGTAGTTCTTCCCCATTTTACCTAATTCTTTTAATTTGATTCAACTATTTTTTTCTCTGTTCACTTTACTATGTAGCTCTCTCCAAATTAAGGAAGCACATTATGAAAAATCTCTCTTCTCTTACCCCCTGTTACTCAGTACTCATTGAATAAAAAGATATTTCAAAGACTTTACAGTATGATATCCAGTAGTTCAAAGAAAACATCTTAAAAAATCTCAATGTGGACAACACAGGCAGCTTTGTAAAAGGAACTGGGTTAAACTCAGGAGAGTTTTCTCGCCTGTTCTCATGTTGTACCTGGTGCAGCTGCACCTTGAGTCATAAATTGGAATTCCAGCTTAGTAAAAATTTCAGAAAGAGTTCATTCATCTCTTGTTAGTCACACACTAACTCTTTATTTATTTTTAAGATTCTCCCTACAGTATATGCAATGAATGAATGATACTGCAGCTTCTCTCTATATTGCTTGTTTTTTCCTTTCTGTTTTTCTTTTGTTGTTTGTTTGAAACTAGGATTAAATGGACAAAGACGACACAGATAGCTACTATTAAAAATGGAAATAGGTAGTAGCTCTCTGCTTGCATGCATATCAATGATTATTTATATTAATGTAATTACTTAGCAATTAAACATGAATATATGTCTCATATGTGAATTCATGCTTTTGGTAATCCTAACTGCCACCCTTGTGGGGGTGTCCAAAAGTCTTGGTAAGATTCTGCTGTTGGACTTTAAAGTGGCATTCCTATTGCATCAGAACTAAGGCAATCCCTTATATAATTGAAATTAATCAACATAACCTTTGGGCCTTATCCATTAAAGCAAAATAAAGACTCAAGAAAGGAAAATGCCATTAGTCTCAGTGACAGAATTGTAGTTCCTTCCTACAGACTTTCTTTTAGTTACTGTGGCAACGAAGCCCCATTTTTCTAGTAATTAGGAAGTCTCAACGGTATTTGGAAGAAACAGATGCTAGTTTGCAGCAAGACACATCTTAAATGAAAATTGAGTTTTTTGAAACTGGGAAGTTATTTCTTTTTTATTTTATTAAATTTATTGGGGTGACATTGGTTAATGAAATTGTATAGGTTTCAAGTGTACAATTCTGTAATACATCATCTGTATATTGCATTGTGTGTTCACCACCCAAAGTCATTCTCCTTCCATCACCATATATTTGACCCCGTTTTTCTCTTCCTCCCCTCCCCACTTACCAACTCTGGTAACCACTAAACTGTTGTCTGTGAGTTTTTGTTTGTTTACTTGTCTTGTTCATTAGTTGCTTTTAATTTTATATCCCACTTATGAGTGAAATTAGGTGGGACTTTTTTTTCTGACTTAATTCGCTTAGTATGATAATCTCAAGATCCATCCATGTTGTCACAAATGACAGTATTTCATCTTTTCTTATGGCTGAGTAATATTCCATTGTATATATGCACCACATCTTCTTTATCCAATCATCTATCAAAGGACATTTTAGTTGTTTCCAGGTCTTGGCCACTGTGAATAATACTGCAGTGAACACAGGGGTACATATATCTTTACAGATAAACATTTTCAGATTTTTTAGATACCCAGAAGGAGGACTGCTGGATCATACAGTAGCTCTATTCTTAATTTTCTGAGGAACCTCCATACTGTTTTCCATAGTGGTTGTACCAATTTATATTCCCACCAGCATTGTATGAGGGTTCCTTTTTCTCCACAACCTCTCCAACACTTATTACTTGTCTTGTTGATAATAGTCATTCTAACAGGTGTGAGGTGGTATCTCATTGTGGTTTTGATTTGAATTGCCCTAATAGCTAGTGTCGTTGAGTATTTTTCATTTATCTGTTGGCCATTTATATGTCTTCTTGGGAGAAGTGCTTGTTCAGGTCCTCTGCCCATTTTTTAATTGGATTGTTTGTTTTTTTGTTGTTGAGTTGTATGAGTTCCTTATATATTTTGGATATTAAACCCTTATTGGAGGCATTGTTTGCAAATATCTTCTCCCAGTCAGTTGGATGCCTGTTTGTTTTGTGGGTGGTTTCTTTTGCTATGCAGAAGATTTTTAGTTTGATACAGTCCCACTCATTTATTTTTGCTTTTACTTCTTTTGCCTTTGAGGTTAAATTCATAAAGTCCTCTCTGAACCCACGGTCCATAAGTTTAGTACCTATGCTTTTTTCTATGCAATTTTTTGTTTCAGATCTTATGTTTAAGTCTTTGATCCATTTTGAGTTAATTTTGGTGAATGGTGACAGCAGTCTAGTTTTATTCTTTTGCATGTGGCTTTCCAATTTTCTTAGCAGCATTTATTGAAGAAGATTTCTTTTCTCTATTGTACGTTTTTGGCTCCTTAGTCAAAAATTATTTGCCCATATATATGTGGGTTTATTTCTGGGTTCTCAATTCTGTTTCATTGGTCTGAGTGTCTGTCTGTTTTTCTGCCAATACCATGCTGTTTTGATTATTGTTGCTTTGTAGTATAATTCAAGGAAAGTTATTTTATAAAGAAAAACAGGATTTTGTATCTAAACACTTTGATTAAATTTTTTCACCATGAAAATTAATTGGGTTTCTTTCTCATTCACTCTGTTGAAACTGCTTGTACATGGGAAACCACTGACCTCCCTGCAGATAACTGTGGGATCTGTTCTTTGTAGGGTGTGGTACTAGCATATGCTGAAGTTACTCAGAAGTGTAAGTCCCCATCCCTGCCCTCAAGGGCCTGAGCCAGGGAAATAAAACATAAGGAACTGATATATTTGGAAGTGATTTGTAAACTTTGAAGTAATATGAAAATAGAGTTAGTTATAATTATAACTTACATTTTAGTAATGATGAATTAGTGTGTCCCCAAAAAATAAAGAAAAAAGTGCAAATGGAATTAAAAATAGTATACCATAGCCAGTTTGACTGGAAAGCTCAGAGAAGATGTCTTTAAAAGGATGGTAATTAGACTGGATTTTTAATGATTATACTTAAGAAATTGATTATTTGAGAATGGAAGGATCCTTCAGATAGAAAAAATAGTAAGAACACATGCTTGAAATTACAGTTTAGAGGCAGCAATCCGACCAGTTCTTTTTAGCATTATAGCATAGTGGTTAAAGCATAACTCTAGAGTCAGATTGCATGCATTCAAATTTTGGTGTCACTACTGCTATTATTTTCTTTATTGTTAATAACATGTTGGGGTGTTGTATAATATTTGTCTGAAAAGGTAGTAATGAAACCAATAATTTTACTACAAATTATTAGTAAGACAATAAAAATGATGATTGTTGATATATATTGAGCACTTATTAAACAGAGCAGTAACTGTTTTAAGAGTTTTACATATATTCGTTTTATTGTCAAAATAATTATATGAGGTAAGTATTATTATTTGTCCACATTTTATACATGATAAACTGAGGCACAGATAGTCTAATTTGCCCAAGATCAAACAGCTAGTATAATGGTCATAGAGCTCATAAGTTTAACTAGGGCCGTACTAGGGAGCAGTTTATTTATTTATTTATTTATTTATTTATTTATTTATTTATTTATTATTTTTTCAACTCTTTAACTACTTTATTTTTCCCAGTTTTATTGAGATATAATTGACATCAGTTTAAGGTGTACAGTATAATGGAGAGCAGTTAAATATAAGAATGCATGTGGGTAACCGAAAAGACTATGAGGATGAATATTGTACGTTAGTGGAAACCCATTTTGACTTCTGCACAGAAAAGTAATATGCTCAGACAGTATTTTAGGGAGATTAATCCAGAAAGTATGAAGGACAGGGATTGGAAGCTGTAAGACCAAGTCACTGCAGTTTTCAGCTGTGAAATTATTAAGGTCTGAGGTTGGGTGGGGCCAGGAAGAATGGACAGGAAGAGCCTGAAAGGAAGATTCAGTTGGGCTCTGTTACTAATTGGTGGGGGAGAAGAAGGTGTCAATGATGATTTACAGGTGTTTTACTTAGGTTAATGGTGATATCATTCATAGGTAGTCTGTACTCATATTTAACCAACTTCTGAATGCCTAACATTCAAGCAACCTTTTGAAATTCTCTTTCCTTCTTTATTTTGGTGACTATTTTTAAGCCTTTGTTTTCCTCTTACCTAATTCCCCCTTCAGAGTTCTTTCCCGTAGTGCACAGCCTTCAAAGCCTCAATCAGGAGCTCATTTCTCTTTCTTTTACTTGCCCACTTCAGTATAGACGGCGTATGCTGTCCAGTTGCCTTTAATGTGGAGGCAAGGTAACCTCATGAAGGGAGAAAGCTGGGCCTGAATCCCAACTACACATTACTAGCTGTGGAGTAACAATTTCTTTGATCTGAGTTTGCTCATTTCTAAATGGGAATGACACCTACCTTATGGAGTTATTATGAGCACTAAGTGAGTCTAGGAAAAAGACTCAAAACACAGTAGTCCCTTACCTAGTTTTATTTGCTCCTTTTGTTCCCTTTTCTCCTATTGAATATTTCCCTTTGGTTCAAGTTGCTTCCCTGATGGGGGCTCTCCTACATTAAGAGGAATAGTCATGATTTTCTGCCAGATGTTAAGCTGTACATTATCATCTTTCATGGATAAATAGCACAGCGATTGTCTTTCTGTTTTAAACATGGAATGAGTTAATACTCTATAAATATTAGATAAGAACTACAAAGCAATGTAATAATATACCGGTTTTATGTAAAATTACATTTCAGACCGGGTGTGAAAATTTATCTTCAAATTGGATTCTTAAGTGCGGAAGACAAGCTGTGGAAACATGATATATGAAATATAAAATATTCTAAACCCCTTACATATCTAGAAAATTTACTTGTACAGATGTTTTGAATGATACAATGATTGATCTTTTATGTAGCAATTAGAATAGGGATTTTATTTGATTCAACAGATGCTATTATGAAGAGAATGTATCTCAGCAAAATACTGACTCATAGAAAATGAGAGGAAGCATCTTTTTTATAAATAGATGAGCCGAGATAATCTTTGCTATGGGTAACTAGTCAAAATGGTCAAGTTAGCTAAGTTCTTGTTAGGAATTTGGAAATGACCCACAGGAGAGGTTTCCCTGATCCATTTTACTTGCATGGACTCCAATATCTCAAGGGCAATATATTACAAAATAAGAAAATATTAAATATAATCTCAGAACATAGAGGAGGTTGTAGGTTTAATCTAGTACAACCACTTTGTTTTAGAGAGGAAGAAACTGGGCCTAAAGATGAAAGAGACTTGCCCAAGACGTCGCCTAACAATGGTGACAAGTCAGAGATCAAATTTAGGTCTCTTAACTCCCAGTGTTCTTGCCACTTTGCAACAAAACCCCACGGGCCTCTAAACATTATTTCAATGAAACCCTGGCCTAGAAATGAGGTTTCTGTGAAATTGGAAAAAAATAAACAATAGGACTTGGAACTAAAGCTTCTTTAATCATTATTTCTGATGACTTTCTCTATTCCATATTTCTGTAAAAATAAATTTAAAACTCTTTTAGATCACAAAGGTTTAGTTATATGTCAGATATTCACGTGAAATGGATGTGTTAGGAGTATACATCATGTTGGTATGCTGGGCACTGATATTCTGCCAGGGGATGTGACCTCGGGTTTGAGAAGATGCCGCAAAGGACACTTATGGCCAAGCTAGTCGCCATTGTACACATTGCCCCACGGTGAATTTGATCTGAAGAAAACGAACCATTTATACATTGTCTAAATGAACAAATCTTACCATGTAACTGTGGACAAATTTATTTTATTTAGGAAATTATTGGAAATATATTAGCACCACAAAGTATCTGTTTATAGCTTCTCTATATGACTCCTTTCCAAAAGGCTTCAAGTGAGAAGAGATGAGATTAAAGCCGATGGGCAGACAATGTGGGAACTAGGTGTGCTCTGTTCTAAAGCCTGGCTGTGACTTTTGGACTGTCTCTTGAAATCTGGAAAACGCTCGCTTTATGTACCTAAGTAAAGATACAGAGCAAAATGAAATAGAAATGTTGATGTGTCCAATACTCAAAGCAAATTGTGTTAGTGTGTACAACAGATGCCGTATTCGGTGTGAGGTAAATATACAGGAGATTGTCAGAAGGTGTTAATATTTTGAGGTTAGTATTTTAGTGAGAGGAATTTATTCGTTATTACTACCTTGCTTTTTCATCAGCTTCTTACTTCTACTTTCCTGGTTTGAGGGGAAATCAGAAAAAAACTAAAGGAGTTTTTAAAACAGTCGAGTACTTAATAATGATGATTACTTGAATGAATATGCAGTGGTTCTCCTTTGGGAGGCGGTATAGTTGCTGAGAGGGAAGGGGCAGCACATGAGAATTATCTAGGTAGCCTGCCCAACCACAAATATTCACCCTTTTTCCCATTCTGAGATACTCTGCCCTGGGGAAGAACCACGGCTTTGGAGCAATGAGTTAAAATACATTTGGAAAGCACCCAAACCATGAAGCCTGTGAGCTTTGCACCAAATTTTCAACTTCAGTGGTGTCTGGGTTTATTTTAGCAATGTGGCAGGTTTTTGGTTTCATGATTTAAGTTTTATTTTTAAATTAAATTGTAGTATAAGTTGAAGTCACACTTGAAATATATGAGTTTAAATCTTCCAAGGATGCTATTTATGAGCAAAATAATTTTTCATTATGGCTAAGCTCAGAATTCTTGAAAAATTGTTGAAGTCATACTCTTATTGTTCCAAGGGAGAGAGCTCTCCCAGCAAGTAAAAAATTCACTGAGAAGGGGTGTTGTCCCACCCAAACAGGATACTTCCTTTTTTAAAGAGTTCAACTGCCAGATTTCATAAACCTTATAGAAAAAGATAGCATTTTCTTTGCCTATGACTCCGATTCATCCCTAATGGATGAAATTTTGTAAGCCTTGTTATCTGCATTAGTGTTTTTTGAAAGGAAGAGCATTCTGTGAAAACAGTACAGTTCCCAGTACATGATAAAAGCTCAAGAAATGCTAATTTTCTTTCTCCGTTTTCTTCCTTCTCAAGAGATATTAAGAGATGTACAGAAATTATTTCAAGAAATTAACGTGTTTATTGATTTGGAAATGCTGTCAAAAAATTAGAAAACTCTCCCTCTGGGCAATATGTCTCATTTTCAAGCATATGGATCAACATGTAGTAACAGGCAAGCTTATTAAAGGCATTTCATTCAATTGAGCTCAATTTAACCAAATTTTATTTGCTATCTACTGTACACAAGGCACTAGTATAGATGTTATAGAGCAAGCAAAGATGAGTACAACAGCTCCTGTGTTCAAGGAGTTTATAATCCAAAGTTGGTGAATGTGGGCATATATTCAATACAGCATATACCCCCCCACACACATTCACACACATATATTCATATAAAAATATATATACAGCATCCAGGTCTCCAAACATCTACACCATTATTCTTTCCACTATACCACATGCCTCTTCTACTGGATGTCCAGTTCCTTGAGAAAGAAGGTGGGTTTTATTCTCACCTCCCACTTACTTAGTGTAGCCTGAAAGTGCTTCAGTATAGCTCCAAAACGTTAGCCTTCTCTCACTAAATTAGAACATTTGAAGGAAGCATGCATGAATCAGCAAACTGTATGTATTGTAGATTATTTATAAAGAAGCATACATTTTAAAAGTTTCAAGTACATACAGTAACCCAATTTCCTTGCTAACAAATGTTTTATTGATAGAGGAAAGTAAAAATCTCATTGGTCCTGCTTTAATGAACACATACAACTCTCATGTAATTAATATTCTAAAATACTTAAAATTCAGGTCTCCCAATTTAGAGAATTCTTCAGCATCTGAACGTTTAGGGCACCAATTCTGTTTCTTTTTAGTGACAATTGTTATGGTCTGCCATGCATTCTGGTGCTCATTTCTGTGCGTGTTCTATGTAAGCATCTTGAAGCTCATGCTCACCTGTGGTTTTATCTTTGTGCCCCTCACAAACCCCAGAACGGAGGCCTCTTCCTAGATAATTGAACACATTGGTAAAATGAATAAATCCATACATGAAAAAGTTTAACAGAGAGAGAATAAATCGGAGAAAGAGGATAGACTTATATATGGAGAAAAATGAGCACAGAGGTGTCAACTCTATGGAAGAATTAAATTGAAATACAATTGAATGCCAAAATGTTTATAAAATTTTAAGTTTTGTTGAGTGTTTATTCAGAGATATTTTAATTTAACTATAGATAAAGATTCAGATATGCTAATTTATAATAAATATGTTAAGAAAGTACACACAGTAAGATCTTAAATCACTCCAGAGAAAACAAGAATGCCTTGAGATATGATGGGGTAATCACTCATCACCAATTAGAGTACCTTTTATTTTTGTTACATTTGTTTGAATATCTAATGATCAGAATTTTAGTGATGGAAATGACAATGATTTAGTCTCCAAAACTTACTTTTACTTTAATGATTTATTTACTGCTAGAATTAGTAGTTCTTTGGCTCTATCATATGCTTACTAAATGATTTACCATTTGCATTTAATGTCTGTGCTTGATTTTATAAGAAGAGATGGGTGTTTGTATGCACTACTTAAGGAAAATCTGAATATTGATCACTATAGTCATCACTGTTTTAAAATGTTGTTTCTGAGCAGACTTAGGGAATTTGAAATATCTTCTTGTGATAGTGTATCTTCCTGCTGAAAAATGAGTTCCTGTCACTTTGGATATCTTTATTGCTGTTAGCATTTTCATTTTGTATATTACTTATGCTTTTTCAGCAAAAATATTTGTTGTTATATATTAAAATACAACTAGAGGGTCATCTGTTAAAAAAATCCAGTGGCTGTGAGGTGCAGCCTCTGCCTACCTCCCCACCCCATGGTCTTAGTTCTTAATACAGGCTTTCTTATCTTCTTTAGGTTTGAGCCTTGCTTTGTGCTGTAGTTTTGGTAAATGATCATTTGCTCTATTTTTACCCGATACCCTGTGCCGTAACTACTACCACTGTGCTCTGGTTCCTCAGTCTCTGTAGCCAGGGTTAACATACTAGGTGTTCATTTAATATTTGTGCAGTGATTGGATGACTGGATCCAGCTCTTGAATTGCAGTCAAACCTGCTGCTTGCTGATTGTGTTCCCTGCTTGTTGGAGTTTTTCCTGCGTTTTCTTTGCCCAGCACTATGCTCTGCCCATATGGTAGGATTCTTCTGTTATTTCAGGTTGGGCCTCCATCGTTGCTGGCTTTTCTGGAGTGGTCTTTTGCTAGATACTTTGACCTTCCACGCTTTCATACCAGTGAATTATCTCCAGCATACCTGTCTCCACACAGAGGGCCGAGTCCCTGGAGACCTTGCAGGCTTCTTTGGCTCTCACAAACTGAATCATGTTGCTCTATGATAGGAGTGTCCATGTTTTCTGGTCTCCCTATGACGGTTCTGGTTTCTGCCTGCTGTTCTGGTTTGTTTTTATTAATAGAACCCCCTTCAGTCTCAACAGTGTCTCAGTTGGGATAATAAATTATATGGTCACGTAACCTCTTCCTAAGATATGATAGTAACTGAACTTTTAAATTTGGTCTTATCTGTGTCAGTTTTAGTGTCATAGTGAGAAACTCTGAGGTTTAGTTTTTTTTAAAATCAGATCACATAAGGTATCTAATTTAAGTGATTTTGAATTTATAGCTATTTGAATAGAGATTATAAACTATAAAAATATCAAATGGACAAATCATGACAAAATATTTTTCTCAAGGCTCATACCTTTATTGTGCATTATATTATCATAGGCTTAAGAATCCCTGGGAAATCAATTTTAAAGGAGTGGTTTCATGCCCTTCATCGAATATTCTGTAAACCAATACACTGCCTAAGACACTTAATTTTGAGTGCCTTTGTTGTATATGTTTAGTTATATAAGCTCTTTTGGGGACCATATAGCAAGTGCTACAGTTATTGAATCACTCAAGTGAGGAATGATAACAATTCTAAAAATATATCATCTCAGGGTATTAAAAAAAAGTGATAATGTGCCTTTCATGTGCAGGGGAGCAGAAAATAGCTAGGCCCTGATAATTATTCTCAGGGCTGCTGTCTGTGAGTCAAGGCTTAACTGCCTTGAATTCCAGATGCTCCAACTCCTTTTTATTCACTTTATAAAGTCCCCTAAAACTGTTGCAAATTATTGCAATAGAAGGGGAACAGTGGGCTCTTGTGACTACATTTAAATGAAATATAATCATATTAAGGCCTACAAGATGACACAGCAATTTTTCTGATCAATTCTGTGAATTTTACAGATACTATTTTGCTTTTCCTAATGTTTTGATGGATAGGAAGATATTGGAAAAAGGAAAAAGGTCACCTGCAGTGTAGACACTATGTCTTTCCATTGTGCCTGCCTAACTTACTTTGACTTAGGGAATTAAATGTCTATGTTTGGGCTGTTTTTCTTGACGAGGAAAAAAAAATCTTCTCTTTTTTCATTTTTTATATCCTTCTGCCTTTTTCAGGATAGGTAAAGATGAGGGTGTTTTTATATGAGTGTAAGATCAACAAAGGCAGTTTACTGGAGCCTGGGGCTCTTCCTGTAAGATCTGAAAATCCTTTATGTAGGAAAGAGTCTCTGTCTCCTAGACCTGTTTTGACTTTGACTTCTAACTTCACTGCCTCAAATACTTTTTTGCATAAGTAATTGTGTATTAAAAGAGAAGAGAATCTGACTCAAAATCATGATTTTATAGGTATAGAAGGGACAGAAGGAGATTTTTCCTTCTACCTTCTGTTAAGCACCGTGACTCCCACTCCAGGAAGATGGTCATCTAGGTCAGCTTGAAGACTTTTAGAGAGGATCATCCCTTTCAATATTAGATAACCTCTCTCTCTGAGAAATCTTTCTTAGATCTAACCCAAGTCCTTCATATTGGAATTTAAGGCCATTTCCTTGGGTTCTGTCCTCAATGTAGACAGAGAACAGCTGGTCACTGGAATAACTGATCAAATACCTTAAGAATGTGATTAAATCATCCATCAGTCTTCCCCTCACCAGGCACAGCTCCTTTAATCTTTCCTCATAGATATTACTTTCCAACCCTTTAATCATCTTTGTGGCTCTTCTCCACTTTAGTAGAGTTAAATTTGAACCTTACAAATTGGGCACAGGTTTAAAAAAAAACACTGTTCCTTTTAGAATAAAGAGTAACTCTCTGGTCCTACAAAGATTTGGCAGAGTTATGGCTGCACCCAGAGGCCCCTTTCATCCCAGAAACAGACATGGTTCCTAGACCTTTTACTTCCATGTTCACAGGACAATTTCTTCCACATGTGTTGATGGCATGATAACTCGTGGTCAAAAAGAGTTGAAGGCTTAATTTTCAGGTGATACTCTTTCTGAGCTCCTATTTTTCTCCCCTCCTACATGGAATATTTTTTTATTTAGTTTATGAATATAACTATTAGTTAAAGGAATATTTTAAGCAGCATAGTTAGTATTTAGAAATCAGTCTTGTCCAGTTCAAGTTCCATCTTATGAACACTAATATTGGCTAGTCTCCCACAGCATAAAACTACCATTCTTCATTTGACCTTCAACCCCACCCCCTCACCTCTTGAAAAACTTTGACAAATTATGTGTTGGTGTGTGTGATTATTGCAGGGAGTGAAGTGAAATGCATATGGGTTAAAGACATTCATTATTCCAAGGTTAGAGTTTGCCTTTAAAAAAAATAAATGAGGCAAAAGACTTTCAAGCAGAATAGACTAGTAGAAAAATTGTTGGTGGAATTGACTTCATGTCACACAAATGTCACAAAGCTGAGGAAATGTGGCTGTGAAACATAACAGCTATTGGAGTGTTTGTAGGAAAAACTGGACGACAAGCTTGCAAGCATGTGCAAAGCCAGCAGTATTCCATGGCATAAAGGCTCAGGACACTGATGTCACAGTTAGAGAATGTGGCCGATATGAAAGGTGAAGTTCATCGGCCATTAATGTTTCAGACTCAGGCCCCATTGGTCTTTGTATTCAGCTCCCATTGCAAGTTTGACACAATATAAGGTCACAAGGTAGAAAAAAGTTAAGACTTGATATGCTGTCTTTCTGTCAACTTTTTTTTTTTCAGTTTAAGTGCGATAGAAGTATATTATATTTGTAATAAAAAAGACTTATGAACACATCAGGAATCTGTACAAATGAATTAAAGTCATGGAAGCAGTTGTCTGAGGGTAAGATTGGGGTTACTAGGTTCCACTAACTCTACTTCAACAACAAATTCTAAATGTTTCCTGTGTTGTAAATTAGAATCTACTTGTTTTAATTAATACCATATGTATGCTCACAATGTCTTGGGGACTAAAAGAGTACCAAGGTGAAAATGGGTTGTGTTTATCTGAGTCATTTATTCCTCAGGCCAAATATTTTTTGCTATGCGAGTACGAGTTTTCATAGATTTGAGTTAGCATCTGACCTGTTTCCTCTAAAGGTCTCCCATTAAGTGGCTAACAGGTGAATTAATGACAGTGTATTCAGAAACTACTACAAAGAAAACCAGACCACCCTCCCTGGTTTGTATATGACTTAATACAATTTTTAGCAATAGATCTTGCTGATTAAAACTAGGTATCTGTTATTTTAGGGATTGGACAGAGAAGGTGAAAGTGAAGAAACATGGCACTCCAGAAATACAAACCATATAGATGACATTTTGGAAAGAAAGAGGGCATTTAAGCAAGAAGGCAAGGAATACTGGCAAAGCTAAAAGGGAATAGATTCAGCGTCGAGCAAGAATGCCTTGGCTCTAATAGATATTAACAGATTTCTAGAATGTGAGAATTAGAAAGACATCTTTGAGATTACATGGTTCAATTCTTTAAATGTGTAGATTAAAAACAAACAAAGAAACAAACAAAATCAAATTCCTGAGTTGCCGAAAGGTGTTTCTTTTGTCTCTGTATTCTTCTACTGAAAGACTGGTGGGGTGAATACTAAGGTAGTGAACAGACGTTCAGCCAATAAACCTGGGAGGTGTTGTGTAGTGTTCTGGAAGAATTCATCTTCATTCAGATGAACTAATAATACCAAATTGATTTTAGGAAAAGTAAATAAGTACTCTCAAGGAATTATTTTTTTGCACCCTGTGTTGTTCCAGAAAGCATTTATAATTTAATACAGCATAAAAAAATGTACATGTGATCACAGTACAGTAGCAGTGGTGGGACTTAATGGGCTGCCAAACTACTGGGCAGACAAATGTATTATCGCATTAAATTCTTGCGGTGACCTGATGAGGTATTATTTTTTCTGTCCTCCCTATTTTACAGCTTAGGACAGTGAAGCATGGAGAGATTAAATTACTAGCTCAAGTGACGATGTGAGAGTTTGCAGTCAGGTCTGTCTGCAGAGTCTGTTCATGGTTGAGACATCACTGTACCTCTGACGATACAAGGAAAAATGCTAATATACTGCAAGAAAGAGGTATATGGACTTATATGTGGAATTCAAAGATTGGAGAAAATCGTGTGGGCCAAGGTGGGCAGCAGGGTTGGAAGTAGATTCTGCTGGAGACAGTGGCCCTGGTAATGGCTTTTGAAAGATGGTGGATTTTAGATAGACATTAGTAACAAGCATGTTCCTGAAAGTTTAAGGAGGCCATAATTTCTTTTAGCAATGATAGTATGGATTCCAGAATAGTTGGTTCAAAAATGGCCATTTAAACCATTCCTTTACCAGTGTACATTCTGTGCGTTAGTATAAATGGAAATGTGCCAATCTCGGCTTCAAATAATCCTTGGGATCACTCCCTTGTTTATTCATATAATTTTTATTTCTCTTTTTACTGCCCTGATTGAAGGTTTATAGTCCTGTAAATTTTGCATTTGAAAGGTTTCATCTGGGCAAACCCTAATTTCCCCCCAAAATATGTTGAGTTCTGAAAGAGAATTTTTCAAAATGCCTTAGGCATGAGATGCTTTATTTGTCTCTGCTGATAGATGAATTGCCCTTGCTTTCTATTTCCCTAGTTGTACCACTTATTTGAGCAGTCCTGTCTCAGCACTTGTTTTATTTTATTTTTTGTAATGTGTAGATCATCTTAGAAATGTTTTTATATTTCCTTTCTGGTATCCAAGAAGGAGAGCAAACAGATGCTACTGGCATGCTGGCATAATGTGTATTAATAACATTTTTATGAAAGAGGGCACATTATAAAATATATCTCTTTACATAATTGATTCATTACACTCATGTAGCTTTGTAACATGTTCAACTGATGAACTAGTAGTATAGCTCCTAGTTAAAAAACACCAGATTTTAATTTTACATGTTTCTAAAGCACTTTGAAGCCTTTTCTTCATTTTCAGTGATCATTCTACATAATTGAATGCTATATAACAAAATAACAATGTTCCTAGAAGTTTTTTCTTTTTCACTTAATTTTCCTTTTTTTTTTTTTTTGGAGAGCACAACCAGTCCACTGCAGTCTGGCTATCTTCCATATCAATTCCTCTTGTGAACCAAATACTATAAAAAGGATTAATATCCCCTATTCACAGCTTTTAACATGGTCTATAAATTGACATTTAGAAAATGGAAATCATTAGAGAAGAATATTAAATCAAAGAGTATTCTCAAAAGAAATAATAAGCTGATTTTAAAGTATTGTAGGACAATAAATAAGACATTTCTAAAAATTAGTTATTTGGAGGAGACTCAGAGTTAAAGTGTCTTTCTTGGATTTGGATAACTTTTTCAATGTAAATACTGTTTAGCAATCACCTGTATTTTGTGCCAGCTTATAGACTGAACATGATTTATTCATTTCCTGAAATACTGAGTGGGGGGAATGGCCATTTATGGTTGTACCCACAAGTTTTATGAGAGCTTTTAAGAATGAACTGGAGAAGTTACAGGTGTTTGGGGAATGTCTTTGGGTTTCATCCAATTCAGGACTAATATTCTCTGCCAGGTTCTATTGCTTCTGATATCTGGCAAAACAGAAAATTCAAAATAGTTCTTATTTATCTATCTTAGTCTCTTATTAAATGTATCTTGCTTTGTTCAACAGATGTATTCTTGAAAAATTTTGTGTAACAAAGTTTTGTAAATTAGATGTTTTAAATATATTTATTTGATATTTGATATTACAAAAGTGAAGAAGTCTTTGGCAAAATGAATCATTCTTCAAAGTTACATACACAAGTATATTTAAAATTATATATATTTAAAAAATCCAAAATTTTATACCTTGGTGATTTTTTCCAGCAGTTATTATTTTACCATAGGATGGAACTTTTTATCTTCAAGCAATTTTATGAAGAAAACAAATGAAGTAGCTACAAAGTATAAGTAATATATAAGAAATCAGTGTTATATATTAAACAAAACCAATGTATTTACCCTTGTATCCAATCACTGTAGTCTGCACAGATTGTGCCACAGAGAAGGTTATACCTAGAGCTAACTGCCCAATCTGTCAAGTAGGAGGTTATCCTCAGCCATAAATAAATAATAGCTACCTTTGCCATAGAGGAGTACACCTGAATCCAACTGCAAAATCTGTGCCACACAAGAGGGTGCACTGAGACCTAACTGTATAATCTGTGCCATGGATTGGGTTTCACCTGTACCTCATTATTTGTTTCATGATTTTATGAATGAATTCTGTAAGGTCTGTATTCTTTGTCATATGTTGCCACTGAAGTCTCTGCTCAGCTCAGTGGTCAGCTAATGATTGGGCAGAGATTTCTTTAAATGGGTTGAACCAGTAAGTCTTCCTTTATGTTGAAGCAAGTTTCTCTCTTGAACTACTAGGGCTGCCAGCAACAACTGGGACAATATGTTTCCTGGTTTTCATCAAGGGACATTTAGGATGGGGGCAAAGGGAGAGAGAGGAGACTGGGAGGGGGAGAAAGAGAAAGAGAGAGGGAAGGAGGGAGGGAGGAAGGTGAGGGAGGGAGTGGGGGGGGCAGAGAGAGAGAGAGAGAGAGAGAGAGAGAGAGAGAGAGAGAGAGAACATTAGTTTCTCTGAGAAAACCAAATTGACCTAGAACAACTCTTTGCTGAAAGTAATGTTAATTGCCGGCAAGGGGGGAGGAATTTATCACAGTTGGCTTGATTTAAACATTTGGAAGTGGAATGAATGTTGGAGAATCGACTACACTGGTAGCAGGCTTATTTCTGGAGAATACATAAGGGGAAAGCACAGTCTTGAAGGAGAAAAACAGCTCAGAAAGGGAAGACTGGAGACAATCACTGGGAATTCTTGCCCAAGCCTTGTCTTCAGCTCTTGCCTTCATCTTTGTTTATGCGAAGATGCATTTTGATATGGGAAGAATATTCACTTTAGTCACAGTATGGAATAATTTGAAAAATTGTCTATATGGGCTTCTACTCACCTTTTTCTTTTCTGGTACACAGTAAAACTTTTAGTAAGGTTTTTTCAACAAATCATGTGGGACAATGGACGGGCCATTGAGAAAAAGTTTGTCAACAAATCATGTGGGACAATGGACGGGCCATTGAGAAAAAGTTTGAAAAGGCGTAAGTAGGTAGGAAATCTGAATATATTTGAAGCTGAGAAGTATCCTATTGTATTTCTGTTGTTCAAGTTGGGGACCTTGTTAAGAGTGCATTGTTATGTTTGGAAGCAGTAGATGATCTGCAGAGCATGAAATTATTCAGTAGCTAGAAAAGGGTGATAGAGTTGTACCTATCAGCTTATAATTAGCGACTGTAGAACACTGCAGCAGGAGTATTGGAGCTTCTTATTCTATGTGGTAAAATCAGGTGGCTCATTTATTAGTAATTCTTCACAATATCTTTGTGAAGTGGATCCGAATTATAATCATTACCTGTCTCCTCCATGATGACTAACTTGAATCTCACAAATGGGAATCACTTTACTAAAGATCACACATATAGCTTATAATACGTTCTGAATCAGTTCTTCCAGTGTTTGTTCAAGGCCCATTCAATGAGATTCCTTCAGCAAATGGACTTAGACATGATTTCCTCCAATAGTGAGGAAAAGGAAAAAATCCACATACTGTCTTTTAATATCATCTGTTCATAAGGTGAGATAGTTTTGGATTAGTTGAACCAGAGTGAATATGGTATCAGGGTACTATAGAGAGAAACTCAAGTGTAATTAACATGGGGGTAAAGAAAGAACAAGAGAACATGCATTTATCAGTCTCAAAATAAAATTATAAGTAATACATTTATTAAGTACTTAATTATGAGAGTGATTATATTTTCATTGGGCAGCACATTTCTCTGTCTTGCTAAATGGATTGCAATGCTTCATAGCAGATTAGCCTTAAAAAGCTGTTTTGTTTAAAGAAATAACAGCCCGAGGTCCTGCAATTCATAATATGTAGTTTAAAGCCATATTTGGTAGGAAGGAAGAAAACAAAATTCATTAAGTACCCATAAGATACTTGTTGCTGACATTTGGTCTAATTCCAACATTTTGGACTTCCTCTTTTCCACTGCAGATAGCAATTATCACTTTTTAATGTGGCTTTGAAATTTTAGAACAGAATCCTTGTGAAGTGCATCAAACATTCTTGAACTGTTGTCAGAACATTCTTTTCATGGAGCCAAGGAACCAGCTGCTCTTCTGCCTTAGTCAGTTAGCATTTTGTCATTGATGCTTTTATGAATGTGTGTATAATAAAACAGAATCTGAGACATTGATCCCATTGCATCTATTTAAAGGAGGCAATTATAGCAAAATGAGACACTGATTTATAATGCATTGTTCCTGTGGTCTAGACCAAATTACGTACATGATTTTTCACAGAGGTTACCTATGTATATCTCTCAGGAAAAATCATAGTATCGATGTAACTATAGAACAATTGAATGGATTTTTTTGTGTGCGTGTATGTATGTGTTAAAGGAGAAAGCAGTTATATGTTAGGGAATTTTTATGGGCTTCGGGCTTTGATGTTTTTCTTGATAATTACACAAATGCATTGAAATGGTGACACAACTATTAGGATAATTCAGTCTGAAAGTCTTTCTGTTGAAGACAAAGTTTTATTGACTCTGTATGTTCAAAAAGTGAATCAAAATGTCAACCAAAGTTATTGTTCTTTATCAAAAAATAAAATTTTAAAATAATATTTTAAACTTACTACAAGCGTGCATTACATGTCAAGTAATGTTTTGAGGTAATTTTTATTTTTTATTACACCACCATTACTTTTGTTATGACTGAACTTTTATGATATTGTTTGTAACTGACCAGTAAAGAAGTCTGATTAAATTTGACATTGTAAAAATGTAAAAAAAAAAATTTGTAACTAAGGTGGGCCATAGTGGGAAGTCACATCCTTGACCTGTAGCTTCCTTGACAAAGGTCAGTCTTTTACCTTAAGTGAGCCTGTCTGTCATCTTTTTGCATCTAAGATAACATAACCTTGGAATTTCAAAGTAATCTCTTTCTCCAGACCCCCAAGGGGGAACAACCCATCACACTAGATCAGGAAACTACAAAATGCCTCATCGCTATCTTGTTCCCCAAATACTATTTCTATGTGCTGTCAAGTACTATCCTGTACCCACCAATGTAAAAGAAGTGTGTCTCTTCATTTTACTTTTTATCTATTCCCAGAGATTTCCCCGCTTTGCTTTCTCCCACTCCCTTAATCTACAACCAATGGATTTTATGAAACCTTCCTCCTTTGATTCTAATGTATAAAATAAGTTGCAAAATGGCCATTTTCTGGAGCATTTTCTCAATCTGTTGAGACCTTGCTTCCCAGAAATTGTCGTCAGTTTGACTCAAACTCTTACAAGCTTTAAAAAATATGTATATATATTTCAACCAAAATTATAGGAGCGTTGTTTAGCATCAACACTTTGATTCAATATCTAAAGTTAACTTGTTGTTTTTATTGACTGAAATAGTAATACTTAACTAGCTCACTTCTTTTTCTGTGTTCCATGTTAGAAAATTAGTTGGTAGGATGAATTCTGAGTATATTGTGCCAAAGATCCATTGGGAAAATTGTCAGCATGAATTATGTTTTTTTGCTCACGGTGTGGCTTATTGACAAAGTATTGATATTTGTACTTATGAATTAGGCACATTTTTCTCTTTTTATCTACTTACTCTACAAATTAATTGTACATAGAACTGGATGACTTCTGAAATCAACAACAATAGTATTTGGATTTTTGGTATTATCTGGACTAATGTGAGAAATTGAGGCGATGTCTTCAGAAATCTTTGATATTTTCCCGTGCCAAAGCAATTATATATGACTAAGTTCTATGTTAGATACTATTTATAGTTTAACCTTAGTTTTCATAACACAACCATTTGGTGTAAGGATTTAATTTCCTGATTTTGCACATCAGGATAAAAGCTCAGCAAGTTTCTAACTTGCCTAAGATTGCACATTTAGTGACTTGGAGAGCTGAGGTTTAAACCAGGTCTGTCTGAATTGCAAGCCATGTTTTTCCATTCTGCCATGTTGCTTCTCAGCAACAGAAGAAACATTTCTCTCGCTAAACACTAGTAAACCTGTTTAAAAATCCCATTTAATTTGGGTGATCAGGATAGAATTCATTGTAGGTTAAAAGAAAAAAAAAGTAAGCAGAGCTACATTTGCTTTTCCAAGTAGACTTCTTTTATTGCATCTCTTACCACACACCTCATGTCATGTAAAAAGAGGCACTCTCTGTCTGCAGTTGTGCTTCCTGGATTTCTCTGTGAATTTTTGCCCTCTTTGATACATAATATCTTACACCACAAACAAGAACGTGGTACAACTTGAGACTGGCTTAAGCTGAGCTAGTTGTCAATAACATCTTATATGTAAATAAGGAAGTTGAACTAAGTAATAGCTAAATCTTGGAAATTCTAAGTTGGAAAATTCCAAGATGTATAGATTAGCTTGTCACATAATATGAGACTTGACTATGAGAATTGGGTGGTTTTGAATACTGAAATGTAACTGGTATGTAATAACAGTAGTATATTGAATAACTCTCACGGGCTATGAATAATTTTACTCATTAACTTTTAATTTTTAATCAACAATTTTGAGTTTGTATTTTCGGTACTAGAAATGTATTTCAGTATAGTTCAACTGACCTCTATTTCTTCTCTGTTGCACTGATTTAAGTAGTCTATTTGAATGTACTTTTTCCATCTTAAAACACATTTTTTTTTGATTAAGTCCTTTTGAAATAGAACCTTTGGATTGGCATATTGACATTGGCAAAGATGCTCCCTCCTTTGACAACTTAAATAGGCTGTGTGTAGCTATGCACATATCATTGGTAAATTTTATAGCATCTTCTGGGCACTTAAACACTTACAATGTTTAAACACATATGTAATTAGAGAATATTAGGAACTTTTTATGAAATGCAACAACTGTTGATTGTACTGAGGCAGGAAAGATAAATCATTGAAAATGTTAAAATAACACTATTTATGGCACAGTGAAAGGTTTCACTGCAGTATTATATCACTGGAAAGGGGCCTCAGAAAGTACTGCTATGTGTGTGTCAAACCAAAGATAAGGACTTTCACCTTGATCGTTCATAGATTCCATATTTGCACTTCACCTACTTGAAAAAATGTATTTGTAACTCCCCAAGTTAATACCTGTGGAACTTTCAGTCATTTGTGGACATGCACAGTGTGCTGAAAAATGTGTCGCCCAAAGCTCACATTTCCAGTCGAGGTCCAACAACAGCCTTCTTGGTTCCACTCTTAAACTGCAAACAAATGTCCCTTTTGCAGTCTACTTAGTGCCACCATTTTTACACTTCTGTGCTCTTTTGGGTTGTTGCACTGTTTAATATGGCTCCCAGGCATAGTGCTGAAGGGCTGTCTAGTGTTAGCACAGGAAGGCTGTGATGTGCCTTATGGAGAAAACCCTTGTGTTAGATAAGCTTTGTTCAGGCATGAGTGATACTGCCATGTTTCCCTGAAAATTAGACTGGGTCTTATACTGCGGCCTGAACAAAGCTTATCACTCGGAGAAAATGAGTGATACTGCCATGTTTCCCTGAAAATTAGACTGGGTCTTATACTGCGTTTCTCCGAAAATAAGACCAGTCTTATATTATTTTTTGCTCCAAAAGATGCATTAGGGCGTATTTTCAGGGGATGTCTTATTTTTTCATGTACAACAACCTACATTTATTCAAATACAGTCATGTCATCTTCTTTTCGAACATTGTCATAACGTACTAAATGCATCCGTCTGGCTAATGATCTTAACTGGGGCTTATTTTCGGGGTAGGTCTTATTTTCGTGGAAACATGGTAGTGCTGTTGACCATACTATATTCATGTATATTCATACTGTATTATAGTATATTCATACTATATTCATACTATATATAGTATATTCATACTATATTCATTCATTCTGTTAATGAATCAGAAATATCTACTAAATAAGGTATCATTAAACAGGAACATACATAAAGCAAGGTTATGTATTAAACAGTTGACAAAAATGATATGATCAGAGGCTCACCGGAACCTAACCCTGTACTGTCCTTATAAGCAATGGTTCAGAATTTCTGATTTAATGTTTGTGGTGACTTTATAGAATTTAACTACTGCAAATAACAAGAATAGACTATATTTAGAGTCACAACAAAATGCCTCGAAAATGATAGGGAAGACTTTTCAAATGTAGCTTTTTAGAAATCAGTTTTTCTTAGGGGAGGACCCCATAACTTAAAGCTATTTTATGTTCTTGCTAGATGCCTCTCCTGGGATTTTTCTTAAGATATTAACATTACTCTTCTGCAGTTTTGTTCATTCTCACTTTCAGATTTTACTACATCTATACTGTAAATGGCTGTATATTTTTAGAAAAGTGATATTTTAGTTAAGTGGTTGGGCCTTTAAAAAGAGATTTTTGTTTAAAGAGTCATACAGGTAACCCTAAGATAGGCTATTCATTAACAAAGAGACAAAATAGTCTTTACTACATCTTAGTCACTGAACTATCAGGAATGCCAATGCCAAAAACTTTAGTGGTCCCTGTACCTAAAGGGATGATGGTCCTACCATATTTGGTTTCTGGTTAAGAAAAGGATCTTCAGAGTGCTACAGCAAGTTTTCACATTACAGGAAAAGCCTTGGTGGGATTCACTTTTGCCTGCTCTAATGGCCTAAGAAAGAAGGGAAGCCCTGAGATTTTTTCTTCGGATTGACAGGAGATAAGCCTTGGTTAATATTGCACATGTTAGCATAATATGTCTTGTAGGGATTGAATGGTACTTTTCATAAATCTCTGCTAAATTTTGGGGGCAAGTTAATATTAAATATTTATTTTACTGAAAATGATTCTGTTAAATTAATTAAAAAAGGTGGTTCAATACCATGGCAGCTTGTGTAAGCAAACCAAAATCTAAGCCTGTAAATGCCTCAAGGTTATGAAATTGAAACGTAAGGACAAACATCCACGTAGGCTTTAAGCTAGAGCCAGTCAGTAATTTCCTTGCTTTGCTTCTGTCTTTTTTCTTTGAAAGTCTCTCCCTGAGCTCCTGTTGGTGGGGTGCTGTGAACGCCACTTCCAGTTTGGCTTGATTAGTATTGATTTTTGTTCAAATAAACTTAGAATTTTTAATATGTCTCAGTTTATCTTTTAACAGTTCTTTGTGGGTTATTTTTAGAAGCAGTTGTCAGACACCTACTGATGTGGTCATATAATTGGAAAGTTCAACCTTTATGAGAATTGAATGTTGTTTTCCTTAAAGTGTGGTTCCAAAGCCACCGTCATTATGATCAGCTGGAGGATTATGAAGTTTGCAGATTCCCTAGCAACAGTTCACTCCAGAATGACTAAATCAGATTTTTTTGGAGTACAACCCAGGTTATCTGTTTTGTTTTTTTTTTAAACAAATACCCCAGGCACACTACAGTTTGAGAGGATCTCTCTTCTACTGAGTTGGTGGAAAACCAGAATTCATATCATATTTTAGTCAAGTAATTTACATTCTTTGGCTGAAATAGGTTTGATTTTTTTTAATGTCTAAGTATATATGTATATATATATATATATACATATATATAAATATATATTCTGTGTGTCTCTATATCTATATAGCTATAATATATCTATATCTATCTATATCCATCCCAAAATAAGTAAACTTACCATGTTTCCCTGAAAATAAGACCTAGCTTTACAATCAGCTCTAATGAGTCTTTTGGAGCAACAATTAACATAAGACCCTGTATTGTATCATATTATTATATTAATTATATTAATTATATTATATTATATAACCCAGTCTTATAGTAAAATAAGACTGGGTCTTATATTAATTTTTGCTCCAAAAGACATATTAAAGCTGATTTGCTGGCTAGGTCTTATTTTTGGGGAAACACGGTAGTATGTGAAAATATAGATAAACTGTAGGATGGGATTTTTATTTATTTTTTTAATTTTTGAAATTTTCAATTGCAGTTGGCATTCAATGTTATATTAATTTCAAGTGTACAGCATAGTGGTTAGACATTTATATAACTTATGAAGTGAGCCTTCCAATAAGTCTAGTACCCACCTGGCTCCATGCATGGTTATTACAGTATTACTGTATTCACTCTGCTGTACTTTACATCCCTGTGATTATTTTGTAATTGCCAATTTGTACCTGTTAATCCCTTCACCTTTTTCATCTAGTCACCCAACGCCCCTCCCATCTGGCAATCATTAGTTTGTTCTCTGTATCTGTGAGTTTTTTTCTGTTTTGGTTGTTCATTTATTTTGCTTTTTAGATTCCACATATAAGTGAAATCATATGGTGTTTGTCTTTCTCTGTCTTACTTATTTTACTTAGCATAATACCCTTTAGGTCCTTCCATGTTGTCCTAAGTGTAAGATTTCATTCTTTTTTATGGCTGAGTAATAGTCTCTCTCTCTCTCTCTCTCTCTCTCTCCTATATAGTGGGCTGACTGACATTTAAACATATATGCCAAACTAGAAATGTAGTCTTAATGCTATCACTCAAAGGACCTTCATCTATGGTTTTACCATATGTCCTTAAGCATTTCCACTCGTACTTGAGAGGGCAATTCCAATGACTTTTTTGGGATTTCCTTTTCGGAGTTTTTCAGAACCTGATTGATAGCATCTGTAAACGAGTCTGATGACTTTTTCCTTCTCTTCCTTTCCCGTCTTTCTTTTTAAACACAAATGATATTATCCATCAGGTTTGTCACTGTTATCACAAGTCCTGGCTAAGAATAACTAACTATTTCTAAAAATCGTGCACTCTTAAAGGATATGTAATAGATATGTAATTAATTAATAGATATGTAATTCATATATCTTCATTGATATTAATGTCTTATACTCAACACCAGTCAACCACTAGTTTGCATGCTATACCTGGCTGTAAAAGACATTATTTAGTAATAAACATGGAATATTAATACTTAATCATTTAATACCTTTACTGAGGTGAGGTACCATACATTTTGTTAGGCAGTAGACTTACTAATAGGACTTAACAAGTAAATACAGTAGCTAAGACACAGTTTCCTGTATTCTGTGAAGTTTTGAGTTTAATAAGGAGCTTATAGTGTTATAGGAAGGGAATCATCATCTTTACACAGATAAAGACATAATTTCATTTCCCTCTTAATATCAAGGTAGGAGTGAAAGAGACATGCTCCACTCCCTTTCTCTCAGGACTCTTTCTTAACTTGGTTGTGGATTCTACCGCTGCGGCAAACTCCCATCAACCAATTCCCCATACTCCTAAATTTTTGGGAGTTAGGGTTCTAAAGTCAGTATTTAGGACACAGAATAATACTTAGTGCAGTTTTCCAGGTGAACTTGGAGTATAATAACAAAGTCTAATATTCTCATGTATTCTCATGTAAAAATGCACCCCAAAATTCTAAGGGAAAACTTAAGAAAGAAATTGAGGCCTGCCTGGTTACAATTGATATACTAGAATAGTAAATTTATTTTTGGGTAAGGTCTGAAATGGTGGCCTAATAGGCTGATATGGATTGGAAAGATGCAAATGTCTGTGACTATGTAACATTTAAAATTTTATTTCTATAGATGACAGAAAATTAAAAATTATAGCATGAAGAGATTTAGGCTGGGAATAAGGAAGCATTTCCTGATAGTGTATGGACTTAAAGCATTTTAAGAAAAGATAGTGAAATATCCCACCTTCAAGAATTAATTCTTGGTCTGTTTGAGTTGGCTTGTCTGTAAGATCAGCTGAAGGCAGGAGATTAGCTTCTGTGGTCCCACTTAGCCCTCTGAATACACCACACATGTACCTAATACTCACATACACACAAGCACTCATTTCTAAAATTTATTTATTCTAATCATTTTTATTTAATGAAAAAAATCATACGTCTTTAAGATGTATACAAGACAGAGTGATTGAAACAATAAAGTGGATTTGTAGAGAATCTGTTTAGCCAGGGAGTTATTTAGAACAATGCAAAACGAAAACCAAAAGCAACAATGCAGCTTTTCCACTCAACAATATAGATTTACTTCATCTTGAGCTCAGGACTGACAGCCTCCTTTGGGAGTATGTCTGGTTTATAGCTGTGAAGACAACATGACCTTTTAAGACTCTCTTGGGTCAGTGAGGAAATAGTTGACTAGGTGTGGGAAGTAAGGATTCTAAATTCTACATTTAACATTAATATAAAGGGAGATGGATTTTACAAGTTAACATATTAAAATGTTTATAGAGTAACTATTAAATTATTAAGTAGGTTAATATTAATTATTGGAAACAAATTCTTTTTTTAATTAAAGCTTATTGGGGTGAGAACATAAATTCTTATAAATACTAAGTAGGGGGCTAAAGCTTATAAAAATGAGATTTCAGTTTATCAAGTTTCTCCGATATAAATGTTTTAAATGTTGAGAAGTATTAGGATTGAGGTTAAAGAATAAAGAATAATTTGAAATACTATGCTTCAATTATAAAGCATGATAATACGTATAATTACAAAAATGTGATTTAATGGTTTTATTTTTAAATTTTATTAGTTTCTCTTGAAGCACTTATTTCCATTATGTTGAGATTTACACCCACTTTATTTCCCTTCCTTTTAAGGGTTTATAATAGCAGCAACATTGGCTGTTGACTCTGTGCTTATGAAGGTATTTAAAAAGCTTTTTTTTTGGCATACAACGTCCTTAAAATTTATAACACTGAAGAAGACTGACATAAATATTAACATATAGTTATTGATTAATGAAGTATTTACATTTCAGATATGATTATGAGCTCATACATTCAGTAGGTTGATCAGTGAAAGGAAGGCCAAGGCAGCTAGCTGTTCAGTACCATTGGCTTGGAGCCTTTACTACAGAAGGTATGAATTGGGTCTCCTAACTGTTAACAGCATTGCAGTGTCCCCAATCTGATATTCAAAAACAGTATTGCTTAAAATAATAGAAGTGTTGAAAGAGTTATTTGTAACTCACTTTTGGTTATAACAGATATGAATATATGTTTTTAAGTATTAAAAATGAAGCATTTACATAATGTGTTGTAAGGACAACAGAAGCCTGCTGGGTTCAGATATATTTTGGCAGATTCTTGTAAACTTTAACTGTGATTTCATCCATTACTATTTCAAACAAGTTTATAATTTGATGTGATCTCTATAGTTACAGATTTTAAAAGCTGGTTTGACACTTTCATAACTCATCAGAGAAATTTGCATGAATTTTCATTCTACTCTGATTTAATGGAGGTTAGTCAAACTTGAAAAAATTTAAAACTGTCTTAGTTTTCAATGAAAAGTTACTTACACAAAAGGTAATAATACAGTTTTATAAATTATTCACCCCAAATTATTTAGTACTTGATATATATAAGACATTGAACTAGGTTGGGAAACTCGTGCTTCCTAGATCTACCCTTTGGCTCTAAAGAAGTATTCTTACATTCAGTTTGCACATTGTTTAGTCTTGGTTCTATATTTCAGCCATGAAATTTTCTGGGAAAATACACATACTAGTAAGATATTTGTCTATTTTATATTCATTTCAGAAGAATTATAAATGCAGAAAATGCATAAACAACATAACACTAAAAACAGTGAAATACCAATATTACAGGAAATAAATCATATTATGTTTGTTTACTAAAAAGAAAGAAAATGGTTTCCTTGTGCCCTAAAGGAATTTGAATTTAGTTTCCAGAATTTAGATTTCAATAAAGTACTTTTGAACTTTTTCTACTATTGTAATCTTAGTGATATTATCCTAGTGAGATTTGATTTGGTCTTAATAACAAAGCACATTTCTATATACTTATGAAAAAAACTACTCAATTTAGATAATACTAGGTATATATCAAAAATATTATTACCATACTTGATACTTTGTCCAATTTTTTTAGTCTTCAAATCTTCATTAAAAAATAACAGTAGAATTTTCTGCATTCCATTGGGGAACCACAGGGTGCCTGGTGAAAAACTTTTTAAATAGTTTCTGTATCTAGTCTGAGTTGCCTTTGTTCATAAAAATCTATTATGTAGAGTTATTTCTGAATATCTCATCAGTTGAGATAAACCACAAGTACCTAAAGTGAACTGGATGTCTGTTTAATCTCAAGGAATCTTCAGGTTCAGAAATATGGATTCACTGAAGAGCACAATCAGTTAATCTTTAAAATAAAATGTAATGAACCAATAAAAGAACTACAGTTCAAGTGGCTGACATCATACTAAATGTCTTCCAGAAAACAGAGATTTTCTCCTAGTATTATTTTGATGAATTTTTCCCTTATAGAATATACAAAGACTCAATTGACTGAGAACTTGAAACAATCGATGACTATGATATGGAGTCTATTGATTTTATTAGTTTAGAAGTAAGGCTATAAATCACATATGGTACCTTGTAGCCTACTTCAAATTAGAAAACAAATAATGCATATAGATTTCCCATCACAGTATGGAACATAAATACAAATAAACTTGACTTGTCTTTCAGGAGATTGTAATGGTATAGAAACAATAAACATACAACCATTTTCATTCCAGCATGACATTTTGTTTTGTAGGGTACAAAGAAGTTGACTTATTGGAAGCTAAATTGATATTTTGTAATTTTATGTCACATAGGAGGCGACCTCAAGAAGAAACTAAAATTATAACTATAGTTTGGACATCAAGAAAGTATTAGCCTTTTCCTGCAGGCTAAGCAAAACTAAGCTTTGCAAAGTCATAGGCAGGCAGCTTTTACTAGGATATATAATTTTCTCTCAAGCTCATTGAGAATGACAGACAGGTATTAATGAAAATAAAGACATGGCATAGGAGAGCTAAAAAGTAACTAAAAAATCATGTCCAGGTTTATGTTTGCTTTTTGGGGGGATGACATAGAGAATGATGGTGCAGGATGCTGGAGGGTAGGCAGGGGAGGGAGAATGCGAGGAAGAGGCAGGTAACATGGAATGGAGATTGAGGTTAAAAAGTGGTAATTAAAAGACTTCAATAATTTTTTTCTCAGTACTTTTTTTGATACTTATTTGCTTGCTGTTGACCGGAAGCCCTACCAATACCATGAACAGTTGATGAACACATATTTTGTGTGTTATATGTATTACATACTGTATTCTTACAATAAAGTAAGCTAGAGAAAAGAAAATGTTTTTAAGAAAATCACAAGGAAGAGAAAATATGTTTACAGTATTTATCGAAAAAAATCTGCATGTAACTGGACCCACATAGTTCACACCTGTGTTGTTCAAGGGTCAACTGTACTGGCTTCTGAGAAGTGAGAAACAGTATGAATTAGTGAATAGAACACTAGAAATAAAAGAACCCAGAAATCTAGTCATGCGTAAATCAAATCTTCTGTGACCTCAATTTTATCACCTATAAATCAATGAATTTATAGATCATCTGTACATTTCCTTCTAGCTCTATCTTATCATGTTTTGATAATTCTGTAAGTAAAGCCTTCTGGACTGGCTTCCTTGCTTTTCCAGTTGAAGAATTTCAACTGCTGGTCATACACAATTTGCCCAGGAAAAGTTTATATTAGCTCATTAATATAAAATGAAGTTTGCCCCTGACTAATTTCTGCAATTTATAACGGGCTAATCAGATTCCACCTATAACTAGGTTGATAATCTAAAGGAGACCCAATAGATTGCAGAAGTCTTGTGAGGCATGCAGAGTCTCACAGAGGTATTCTAACTATGAACCTGCTTTGGTAGCTGATACTATAAAGGAGGAAGAATGATCACTTGGGTCTTAAGTCCAAATGTATTTTTGATTTAAATTTTAGAGATCAGTATGATCTCATTAGAACAAAAACTCCCATGAAAATGGTGGCTACCAATTTGGTCATTCTTGCTAGGTTAGTACAGATCTTACATATTCAGGAATACATGTTTAAAGGTGTGAATTTTTTCTGAAGTAAAGAAGATGCAAATTAGTGTTGTATATATTAGGTTCAAATCAACAGAAGTTCAAAAGCAGTTCATTGGGTAAAAATATGTAATCAACATCCTGAAGTTAGGAGACTTACGTGGCTTCTGCCATAAGAGCGGAGAGAATAAAGACGGCATAATTTGAGCAAGGACATGGCAGAGTGACAAATTATATCACAATCTGAAATGGGTGGAGACAGAAATCTAGACAGAGGCTAGATTGTCCTGAGTTTGGATAGAATTTATAACCTTCACGGGACTTCCCTGTTTAGCTGCCATGAAGAGTAAGTTTAGTTCTAAAGCCAATAGCAAAAAAAAAGCAATTGATTCTGCAGAACTTTAGTATTTAGTAACACTTCCTACTATAGTACAATAATAAATCATGTTTCCTAATCTACAAAGTATTGTGGAGCCTCAAGTCACCTT
Source organism: Rhinolophus hipposideros (assembly GCF_964194185.1). Classification (NCBI taxonomy): domain Eukaryota; kingdom Metazoa; phylum Chordata; class Mammalia; order Chiroptera; family Rhinolophidae; genus Rhinolophus; species Rhinolophus hipposideros. The sequence goes on along the minus strand of NC_138047.1, from coordinate 81,482,444 downwards.
TTGTCAAACAGAGCAACCCATATTACAGGATTGATCCTAAAATGTGTCATCTCTATTATGGGCAACTAAAAAATGATTTTACTGTGTAACTTTTAGTTGATCCATGGTAGTGTTGTTGATTATTTATATGAGTAAGCCAATTTTGGGAAAAAAACACATACTTCCAAAAAAGACATGCATATACAATAGTGCATCAGGTCATAGGATCTGGAGTCAGGTCACGTAAGAACAAAGCTGGCCCCACCGTTTACTAGCTATGGGAATGGAAGACAGATTACATGTGACTTTTACATGACAAAATTTGTGGCTCATCAGATCCTATCTATAACCAAGCTGACATCCTTGAGACTCATTGCATTACACATTTCAAAGCTTGTGCTTCTATCTGCTAAATTAGGATATTAGTAGTATCTCCCTCTTAGGGTTGCTTTGAAGCTTAAAATATGAATCCACAAAAAAGGGCTTACAAGTGTGTCTAACATATAATAATTGCTTAAAAATATTAGCTATCATGTTATTATTATAACTATTGTATATTTCAAATAAGTGTTGTATTAATGGTTAGATAGCCAAAGCAACAAACAGAATTAGCCTTAAAATGTGGTCAAAGAAAATCTAAATTTCGTTTGGAAGAAACATAAAGAGCATTGATTATTACTATTATTTTATGTACAAACCATACTGAATATTACTTTAAAAAAAATCATGGTGGAAAAGTATGGCAAGGAATGCTACTTCCAAGTACAAGAAAGGACTCTACATCAATTGTAGTTACATTGCTTGAAAGAAAACAGTGTTCTTTTGGTAGTAGGCATCATTTCATGTACTTACTAGCTATATGTATAATGTTTTTGGAGAAATGTCTATTCAGATCCTTTGCCCACTTTTAAATTGGATTATCATTTTATTATCAAATTTTAAAAGTTCTTTACTTTGGATACAAGTCCATTATCAGATGCATGATTTGCAAATATCTTCTCCCATTCTGTGGCCTGTCTTTTCATTTTTGATGATGTTCCTTGAAGCACAAGTTTTAAACTTTGATATCTGATTTATCTGGTTTTTTCTTTTGTCTTTTGTGCTTTTGGTTCCATATTAAAAAACAAAAACAAAGACAAAAAAACATTGCCTAATCCAAATTCATGCAGATTTGCTTTTATTTTTTTTCCTAAGGTTTTATCATTTTAACTCTCACATTTAGTTCTATAAGCCATTTTGAATTAAATTATGTATATGGTTCGAGGTAGGGGTTCAATTCCTTCCTCCCTCCCTCCTCCTCCTTCCTTCACATCCCCCTCCCTCTTTCTTTCGCAGTGGATATCTAGTTTTTTCAGCATCATTTATTGAAATGACTATCTTTCCCCCAATTGAATGGTCTTGGCAACCTTGTCAAAAATCAGTTGACTAAATGTAAATACCATATCCTTTAAAAAATCTAGATGTTATCTAATTTGTTCCAGTTGAATGGAAAACTGAGTGTGATTTTTCTTAAAGACATTTCATAATAAAGTCTCTTTTCCTTTCATTCAGTTGATAAATCATTATAATTGGCAGTTTCTTTGTTATTACTATGCAACTTTCTTTTATGTCTTAGCTCAAACTAATTTTCTTTTATTTCTCTAAGTCAAATAACCTTTGTCCTCCTTGCAGTACATCACTAAATTAACCTTCTATTTAGATGTTATTTAGTATAGTATATTCAGAGGAAAAATATTAATCTGAATGCAATTTTTTTGTAGCTAGAAAAAGGATTTAAATTACAAATCTATTGTATATCTAGTTCTTTAATTCATATGTAATAAATTAAAAATTTCTACAACTATCAGATTCACTTGAAACAGAGTAGTTTTTGTTAGTTTGAATTCCTAAATACTTTTTTCTTTACCTGTAACCTTTCCATCTAGTGTATTTTTACTTTTTGACTAGTATCTCAGTTACACAAATTATATCCTAGACTCACTCTAAAAGCCCCAAACTTTTTTAATTGAAGAATTAGTATAGAAGGATGAAATATTTGCTTGTATAGGATTAGGTAATTGAGATGTTGGATTTTGTTAAAAAAAAAAAAAAAAAAAAACCCAAACAAAAAAGAATAAACAATACCCTCCAACAAACAGCAGCAGTAAGTACCTAAAATATACTACCATTAAGAGAAAAACCAACAGATTTTTCAGTAGCCAAAAGGGTAAATATTGTATAACTGAAGAGACATATGGAATAATTCTAATATTAAGAAAATTTGAGAGAGATTGGAAAAACTTTCATAGCTTCCAGAGGACAACTCACTTAAAAATCTAGTATAATTTTCAAAAGAGAAGTAAAACTTACATTAAGGAATTCTTTCCTTGACCTTTCTGTAAACCCCAATACACTCGAATTACAGATTTACTATTGTTCCCGAGAATTTCATTTTTATGAGAGATTGTCTTATCTAGGTTCTGCACAGGCTGTAAAACAAGCCACATCTGTTTGATTGACTCATTTGCCAAAATGTTGAAATTACCTTTGCAGTCTCCCACCTCTCCCCCTCTCTGTCTTTTAGGCTTACCAAGATCATTATCAATTACAACCTGTAACTTAACCTCTAACACTTTCATGTCATAACATGCTAATGCTATTGGCAAAGTTTCCATCAAGTATTCGGATTTTGTGTGGACTTGGAGAAAGTCAAAACGAAATGAGAAGGGAAGATAACTTTCTACTTGTTAGAGACATCAGTGAAAAATCCAAATGAAACAAAATTTGCACCCTCCCCCACCTGCTTCCTTAGCAATATCTTGGAACTCTTAGATTATATTGGATTTTATTTAACTGATTAAAATTTATTTTGCCAAATGCCCTCAGTGGATTTGAAGACGCTGGTGATAAAAGTATACTCAAGGACCTCATCAGTTAGAGCTAAATGGGACCAGAAACTCTGGTGTCTCACTGTAGTCCTGATTTTCTCTTGATGAGCTCATGTTGATTATCTCTTCCATCTGCATTATAAGGCTGATAATAGCTAAGGGACTGGCTTGAACATGTCTCCATTTCATGTTTGTACCTCAGTACATATAGTAGTGATATTCCTGGAAATCGAAAATTAAATTTTTATAAATAGAATAATTTTAAATACATAGTGGAGTTTTACCACCCAGAGATTACCATTATAAAATGAAACATATTTTATAAAGCTAACCACCTCTTGATTTATCTGTTTAAGGATATATTTTAACTTTTTATTTTATTTTAATTTTAAATTAAAAAAGAAATTTAATTACAGTTGATTTTCCATAGCTTTTAATTTTTTTAATTGAAAGAGCAAGGACTAATTATTTTTACCAAGTAAATAGTTTGAAAAATAATATTTGAATTTATTAGGTTGGGAAACTTTTTAATGATTTAATTGAAAGTAACTAATGAAGTATAAAATATCTTTGTTAGGGATCTCTTCTTTGAAAAATTCATAATAGTAAAGAAGTCGATTTAACAGAATAAGAAAAGTAATAAAAATTAGATACCTTCAATCTGAAGAGTTCTATTTTGTCATCTGAGATAAAATATTAGCCTATTAATAAGAAGTCCGATTTCTTAAGATCTTAAGAATACAAAATAAAGCATTTGTTAAGCAAACATTGGCATAAAAATTAGATTTTTTTGCTAAGAGAGATCAGGTTAATAAACCAAGAAAAATAATTTTAAGAAAGAATAATTTTCCCTGTCGCTCTTCGAATTTCCTTTTTAAAACTTCTGGTAGTATTTTATTTGTTTTTTATTGCCAGTTTTGGTTAGATATGTAGGTAAATATTTCAGTATCTTTAGATCTTCTACTCCTTTTTTGAGACCCCTTCCTTTCCTTAATATACCAGTTGTATTTGTTTCCTAGGTTTGCTGTAACAAAATACCACAAACTGTGTGGCTTAAAACAACAGAAATTTATTCTCTCACAGTTCTTAAGGATAGAAGTCAGAACTCGAGATGTTGGCAGGACCATTCGCCCTCTGAAGTCCCCAGGAGAGGATTCTTTCTTGCCTCTTCCAGCTTTAGGCCCCAGGTGTTCCTTGGCTTATGGCTGCATAATTCCAGTCTCTTCTTCTGTCTTTACATGGCTGTTTTCCCTCTCTGTGTGTCTGTGTCTCTTCTTTTTATAAGGGCAACAGTCAGATTGGATTAGGGTTCACTCTAATCCAGTATGACCTCATCTTAATTTATATTTCAAAAACCCCATTTTCAAATAAGTTCACTTTCATAGGTACCAGTGATGTAGGACTTGAACTTTTCTTTTTGGGGGACACAATTCAGCCCATAGCACCCATGTATTATCTTTAATTTCCTAAGCTTTTCTATAGCAGCTCACTGAGTTTCTTTTCTGTTATCTTTGGATCTTGTTCCATCCATCCATCTCCATCCATCCATCCATCCATCCATCCATCCATCCATCCATCCATCCAATGAAATCTGTGTGCCAGGCACTGTCATAGGCACTGAGAGTACAGGACAGAATGAAATAAAATCCCTGCCTCATGTACTTACATTCCATTAGGAGTTGACAGGCAATCAAGACATTAACTATATAAAATATCTTTGGTAATAACTGTCAACAAAGATGAATAAAGCACAGAAAGAACATCAAGAGTTACAGGGATAGATCAGGCATGGCATGTGTGGGAACTACATTTTCAGACAGGATGGTCAGTGTCTGCTATCTACTCTGCTAAACAAACATGTCTTAACCTTTTGCTGGTTATCAGTAATCCAATGTACTTACTCACTCATGTAATATATTAAAAAGATCTTCCCAGAAATAATTCCTTAAATCAAAGGAGTGGTGCAGATACAGGTTTGATTTTAGAAGGTAGACAAGATGGCTTTGAGGAGTATCTCTTGAAGTCTTCATTCAACTAAAATGTGCTAAGTACTTCATGTGCCAAGAACTGTGCTTGGGGCACGGGATACAAAATGGTGAGCCAAAAGGGCAGCTTCTGTCCTCACGGGACTGTATGTTATAGGGCTGCCTCTCAAGATACAATGCAGAAACATTCTTGGATAACAAAGAACCAGCAGGTGATTGGTATATTGGTATATTTCCTGCTCATCTCTAGGCAAAAGAATTGAATGTAATTTCATCAGTTGTTTAAAAGACATTTCCTAAATACTCATAGCTTATTCACTAAAGATCGTGTATGAGAATTACAGAGAGGTAAGAAAATTTTTAGTATGAGTGTTAATGGTCGATCCCAGATAAACTATATTTTGTTCTTTATTTAATATGTTTTAGGATTATTTTTACAGAAATATTATGTTGGAAAATATTATTGCGAGCTACACAGCCCAGATGTGAATTATGAAAGCTGGTATAAGCCACATTTTACTTGATGATTTGTTTATTGACTTTTAGAATATAGAATAAAAGAAAATCATGTACTTTCATTTAAGAAAACAAATCTTCAATTTGTAGAGGACAAATCAAAGTTTGCTGAATAGCTCACCTAGAAAACGACTCAAGTTGTTACCCTGATTTCCTGTAGACTGTGTATATCTGCCAGCTATTGTTTTACTAAGATGAATGAATCTCTGCCAAAGGATTTAAAAGCTCTTTTAGAACTATAAAATTCCTTAGCACACAGAAATAAAAGTTGCTGAGCTAAATGTTCATCAAAAGGCAATGCATCAAGCTGAGGAAAAAAAAAAAACCTCCAGACACACAGGCAGATTGTATATTTAGCTTTTCTTGTATATCATGTTAAAACAAAATTTATGGAACGCATCTGTTACTAGTCCAAAAACGAGATTAAACTAGAGTGGAACCCGACAAGGTCTTTCTCTCTAGTGCTATGGCAGCCATGCTAAGAGCGAAGGTCAGCCTTGGTATTCACTGAGTGCTTAGTGAAGTTCCTATCTGGCACCTTTGACAGACAAACCATGACCAGTTCTGATGCTCTCCTGGTTTGCTGAAGCCGAGGATTAGATGCCTCCTTGTTTCCCTTTTGTGGTGTGTTTTAGCTCATGTTGATACTATTTTTCTCCATTTGGCCCTCCTCCAACGTGAAACTTGTTTTACACATTTTTTTTTAATATCCAAGCTGAGACTATCAAAGTCCTGTTGTTAGGAAATAAAATATGTACATTTTAATAATTGTAAAACTACTGTTTATTACTTTCTCTAACAAAGTTGATAATCTAGAACTTTTCTTAGTCCTACAAGTTTTATACACAAACAATGTAGATTGATTTTGTAGCCACTCCCAGTTTCCTATAAACTATGTAATATGAAATATTAAAGTCAGGGAATGATACTGTCTATATTCCCTCTACAATTTTTTGGTTTGCTACAATAGAATCTCATTTTAATGCTATTGTATGAAACAGCCTACTTGATATTATTAAATTTTCAATATATTTTACTGTTATTATCATTTGTTTGCTTGGGATTAATTTGATTAAAGTGGACCATTTATAAAGCCAATGAAACAGATTTGGTACCTGTGAGTCTGAAATTTTATTGTCTTTCATGGCCACACACAGTCCATTTAATCACAGATCAAAATCTTACTAGTATGTGTCACTGATTGTAGAGGGAATCCAGGCAAAAGGGTAAGGATAGCTTGAGGCTAATCCATCATGACTATAGGACACCAGCTTCTGATGTGTGACAGCAGGGTCACTTTCAGGGATGAAGGTTATCGTGTACAGGACATTATTTTTTTTCTATTTATGTGATAGAATGTCATACCAGAGTTGTGTTGCATTACTTGTCTGAAAACTAGATCAAACCAGATGTGGGTTAATTAAAATAAGATGTGAGTTCTCATGTTAGATGAAACTCATTATCTTTAATTTATTGGCGAACAAAGGCAGTATTAAAGTAAGTTTACAGTTTGGACAGCTAAGGTTAGGACATTGTTCTGGTTATATATTTTTGGGTAATAAGCTACCTCTCAACTAGCAACAATCATTTCATTTGCTCACATACCTGCAATTTGGACCGAACTGTCTTTGTTTCATGTGGAGTCAACTGGGATAGCTCAACTGGGGCTTCAGATCTATTTCTAAGATGATTCACTCACATGTCTGGCAAGTTAGTGCTGACTGTTGGCTGGGAGTTAAACTGGGGCTGTTGACCAGGGTTCTCAGTTCCTTTCCACATGGGCCTCGCCATTGGGCTGGTTGGGCTTCCTCAACAGCATGGCAGCTAAATTCCAAGAGCAAGTATTCCAGAAGACAAGAAGTATAAACTTCCCGCATATTAAGCCAGTTTCCATGTCTGGAAACTGACTCAGTATTGCTTGTGCCATATTCTATTGGTCAGTTGCAGAGCCCACTGGGATTTAAGGGGCAGGAATGTAGGCCTCACCCCTTAAAGGGAGGAGTGTCAAGTAATTTGTAGCTGTCAATAATCTACAACAGATACTTCTTCCAGTGAATGGAGAAGACTATTATTGTCTCAGTAAAAATATAGGTACTTGATCCCTTCTGTAATCTTAGATTGGAATCTGTAGGTAACACTCCAAAACAATAGAATCAAGTCAACAGGTACCATGATTTGATAGTTAGCTTTTCTATAGTATTTTCCTGTTTTTAGGTACATACGAGTACATAAATCCCCTGTAGTAAACTTAAAGGCATCACCACTTCTGGGCAGAAACAGGCCACCCTTTGTCAGTGGTCTCAAAAGGTTTTTGATTATGCATCTCTATTATTATTTGTAAAAAGAAAATATTTCTCCTTTTTATATGGTGAAGAATGTTAAGTGGAGACTTCTATCACTAATTCTCATACTGTATCATTCCAGCAGCAGAAAGGCAGGCCTGTGGCCTTTCCCCTTTAACTGTGTTTCCCCGAAAATGAGAACGGGTCTCATATTAATTTTTGCTCCAAAGAACGCATTAGGGCTTATGTTCAGGGGATGACATCCTGAAAAATCATGCTAGGTCTTATTTTCCGGTTAGGTCTTATTTTCAGGGAAACACGGTATCAGGACCTCTCATTTTTTTTCCTGGCGTAATCTCTTATCATCTGTTTGGGATAATAAAAATAAAGTCCTTACCGTTCAGTATTGTCGCTTGCTTTTGGAAACAGAAATAGATACTAATTTATTCTGACTATGGATGGAGCAGCATATACACATTGTTTTCTGGGTCATTCTTTATTGCATAGAACTCTCTTAGGCTGTTAAGTTTACTTGAAAATATTAATAAAAAGTCATCGTGCTTTAACAGCAGATATCTAGTGGAAGAGAATCTGCAAAAGAGCTGCCTCTATTTAACATTCTTTATCATATACATGGAAGATATAGTCACTGAATATAACCATTAGTGCAATAATAAAATATTTCAGTTAGTTACTATTCATTTTATACCACCTATTTTCCCAGGACAGTGCTAAGCAAGAAGGTAGAAAGTGTAAGAAATACTGTAGTCTGGTTTGCGTTTGTGCATGTAAATGAGAATAGAGAAGATGGAGAGGGAAATGATCGTGCTCCGGGCATCTTGTATCCCCTGTGAGAGGCTTCTGTCACGTGTAGCTCAGCATTAAGGAAATTCAGTGTGGTATGATGAAAAAAAGCTGTGCGACTCCTCTATATGTGTGTCTCCTTCTCTCTGAAATGGAAGCAAAACTATTTCAGTTATCACTTTTCCTTCATAGTATGATTCTTTGTACTGTCTTCAATATAATTAATACTCTTTTTATAACATAAACCTGAGTATTGGAATTTAAGAAAAAATTCTAAAATCACTGTGCTGATTAACTTTTGACACCCTCTGTATTTTTTTTCTTGGAAAAAATAATTTTGCCTGCACGGCTCTGCAAGTTCTGCTAGGCAGAGTGAGGTAGAGGCTGCAACTCAGTGTAGAACAGTGTCTGCTAAAAAGAGATGCCTCAGTATATGTCTGTTGAATGAATGTATGTGGAACAAAAGACAACAGTATGCTAAGTGATTTCATTATTTTTGGCATAGTGGGTTGCCTGTATTCAGAAGCATAAGAGCTAGCTGAAAAGAGCTAGAGGAACCCATTTCTCCAGCCAAAGCAGTTTTACCCAGATTGATACATCATAGATAAAACGGAAGGTTCATTTCATAGTTGTTATATTTCAGCTATTCTAGTAGTGTGATTTTTTAAATATTGATTGCATGTTATATTCTGACGAGCTGAGGGCATGCAGAAAGGGTACATATGTGTGTCTCTTTCTTTCTAAAGTGCTCTTTGAAATTGTAAAACATCTAGTTTATGACCACTGGGAAAGTGGTGATTACAAATGAGCCTGCTTTAGAAAGACCAGGCCAGGACTTTCAGTGATTTTGGAAGGTGTTTAAGAATGTCTTAGCACCTGGTGTCATGGTGTCACATTGAAAAGCAATCCTTTAATAGAACGTGCTCTGCTGTTGTTATTGGGAGCAGTCTGTAGGTAGCCTGATCTGCAAAGCATAACTACATGTCTACTTGGATAAGTTATAAATTAAATATCCACTTTCCTTTGTTTCTAACTTTTTCAACACCCTGAATATTCTGTGATGAGCAATAACAAGTATGGCTTGTAATCACTAACTCATTGTAAAAAATTTCGAACAAGTCTTGACTAATGGGGCAATGTTCAATGTTTATTTCAAAACAATTAATAACCTGTTATAAGGAAAAACTGTGCAATAGAATATTAGAATTTTGAGCAGTTTCAATGCAAAGTGACATCCAACCCCTGAGCTCAATCCTAAGTGTTTTGTCAGTGATAGAAGCCTCAGGGACAGGATAGAAGCATCAGGAGTGAGAATAGAACTATACAGAGGACCTCAGACAATCCTCTCACAATCCACTCAGACTCTGATATTACCTTACATCACTCTAACTGTGCTCCAGGAAGACTGCCAAGATGTTAAAGCTTCCCCGTCTACCCCCAGAGCTAATTGATGATCTGATATAGAATGCCTGACTCCACTGTATCACATATACGCACAGTGAGGTCCACCGGCAGCTGGCATGCTCCTTGCTGATTCTTTGTTTGGCAACTTCCTAAAACAGCATGGGGCACCAGAAACACTTGGCACTTCACAGAAAAGTGAAGAAGTCTGTTAGTTAACCCCAGTGTGAGGGCAAACACATGTTAACTAGGGTCACTAATGCGTTGCATATCAGGTTAACGGATGTAATTTATGGGTTGGATGGATAAAATGCTGGCTTTTTTGTTTGCAGTCATACACTTTTATTTCTAAATTCTCTGTAGAAATTAGGTATCTAAACAGATTTCTGTACACAACTAAGGAATGTCAACTAAAAGAACCCCATTTGGTCAAGTCTGAGGCCAAGTTCAGCTGATTGGAGGGGTCCTTGGGGTTCGCTGATGTATTGCAGCAGACAGTAGACATGAGGGAGTTGTCAGACTGCCACTGGGGCTTTCCTTTTCCCACTTATCCCCTCCCTGGTTCTTGCCAAATCTGCTTTGCATTTGAAGTTGATTGAAATGGGTCTCACTGTTAACCTGTCAACCGAAACCCCTGTGATTTAGAGGACTTTTTGTTCATTTCATTGGTGCAAGAAATTGAAGTGAGAAATCTGGATCCTTTTAGAGCACTGGAGATGACCAAACAGAACAGCATCTGGACTTACCCCCAATTAATGGAAAAGTGTTGTCAGGTGCAGGGGATGAAATTTTTTTTTTTTATAAAGGTGGTCCTTTGGTGCCAAAAGTTTGTTGTGGGTAATGACTTCTCTGGAACTGTTCAGAAAATCCCTGGAAAACATTATAAAGAATTATACCATCTTAGATTTAGGTGCATTTATTCTTCCTAAGAGCACAAAAGGCTTTCATATATAGGTTATCTCATTTATCTTCATAACATCAGCATGAAATAGCTTGTGGCAGGTATAATTATCCCCTTTTATACTGAGAGAAATGGGGTGCCAAGGGAAACTAGAAAGCCACAGAATGTTTATGTTTTGTAGTGTTTTTCTTTCCAAAGAGGTGAAAATACTCTATAAATATCTACACCTATTTTTATTACACGAGGAAACAATTATTATGGGTGAGTTGTGTACAATGGAAGGATATTAACCATTTTGGGCCATAAGATAACTTTAGGGAAAAAATTGTAAGTGCCTATCTATTAAATCACTTTTCTGATATAGTAAGTCCATTTTTGGTGAGTTGAGAGGGCTATGAATGAAAACGAATCTGTCTGAAAAATGGGTTAAAATAATCTTGTTCTTCCTTCTTGAAAACTGGAAATTTAGCTTGCCTAGCAGTAGTGAAGCAGAACCAGATGTTATTTTCCAGGGCAGAAAGCAGCCTGACATGAGCACCTTGGTCCTGGAATCTGGGGGTTGAGCCAAATTGAAAGCATTGTTACTATATTACATCAGAGATGCTGTGAAGAAAAATGATGAAAAAATTGTGGGACGTGAATTGGACTCCTTAGAAAAAAAGGTGTTTGGTAAATTAAATGTGTTGTCAAGAGTTCCTGAATTATAATTGAGGAAAGTGTTAGGAGGAACTTGATTAGATAGGATGCAGGTTTTCCTAAGGCAACAGAGAATCTAAAAATATAGTGACAGTCAAAAAAGAAGTAGTTATCCTCTCTTGTAAGTCTGGTAAGTGGTCAGGGTGGTCTGGCAGCCTGACAGTATCAGGAACCCAGGACCCTCTGTTTTCTGTATTCAATGGAAGCCTTTCATATCATGGTCTAACATGACTCTTCTTGTTTTCCATTCTCATATCAGTGGGGAAGGGATGAAGGTCAGTGGAAACCTACCTCTGATTTCTGAGTGCACAAACCAGAAGTCCTTATTATTCCTAAGGCATGAGGGAAAAGAGCCTTTTGGTTGTGTTATTTCCTTGGTACAGAATTTTTCAGAATTATTATTCAAGTTATGTTGCAAAACTGATAACATCTGTCAAATTCCAATTGGAAGTAAACCGACCATTTTGGGATTTGGGATCCTTTAGGATCAAATATTTTCCTTTAAGTTTTAAAATTATACTAATGTAGGTATATAGTTTTAGAAATCATAATGTTTATGGTAAAATAAGTTTTTTTTGGCCCCATCCTCTCTCCACCCTTAATTTCTATTTCATAGAAGCAACGACTTGAAACTACTTAGCTTTTTTTAGTTTTGTTATTGATCTCCCTAGGTCTAAATAATATGCATGTAGGACTGTATTTTTATTTTATAAAGTTTGCACACATTTTCTATTGATATCTGTCTTTTTAAAATAAATATTTTATTCTACTATGCCTACAACTGTTCCCCCCACAACACAAACATATCTACTCCCGACCCTTTCAACGTAATTGTTTTATTATTTGTGGTTCAATCGTTATTCAATAATTATTTTATTATGACTATATAGAAATTTGTAACTGCTGAGCTATGTAGTGTTCTATGATTACTTTTTCCCCTTGGCATTAAACATTGCTTTGCTTTTGTTTACTTTTCTATGTACTTCTCACTATTCATTTCACCATAAAACCCTTTGCGAAGCTATCATGTTCATCTCACCGTGGTAAAAAACAAAAACAAAACAAAACAAAAAACTCAGACAGCCTACCTGTAGGATTTTTTTTATTTGTTTTCTTGGTGGCATCCTTCTCAGAGCTCTCAGTACTCCTCCCTTCTGGGCTGGTGTTTTTTAGGCCTGGGAAGCTTGTCCTGAAGCTTCTCCTCACCATCATCCTATGCGTGGCCTATGCCTCCTCTCCATCCTTCCTGGATCTCATGTCCTCTTCCTTGGAGAGTCTCTGGGAATGGTGCACTACATCACCATTAATTCCTGACAAAGGGTCTATGGGAAGTAACTTATTGAGACCTTTCATGTTTGAGGGTGTCCTTATTTGATTTTTCGTTACTAAAGAATTCTAAGTTGGAAATCATATTAGCTCAAAAAATTTGAGACATTTGTCTTCTAGTTTCCTTTTGTAGCTGAAAATTTTAATGCCTTCCTGATTATACTTCATATGTGTCCTGCTTTTCTATCTGTAATTTTATAAAGCTTCTCTTTATCTACAGTTTTCTGAAATTTAAGTATGATATGCTTTTATGTGTCTTATTCAGTCATTAATTTGGGTACTTGGGGAAGGCAATTTTCAATGTATTATTTCCTTTAGTTTGGGATTTTGGTGGGAAGGGAGTATTATTGCTTTGATTACCCTTGCCCCTCTACTGCCACTTTTCATTCTCATTCTTTCTCTCTCATCACCCTCCATCTTCCTCTCTTTCATATGGATAGCTATGTATATCTACATTTGTATATATATGCACAGTGACATGTAAAGATATAGGCATGGATAGATAGATAGATAATGTGTTTTACAAATATCTTATCCCAGTCTGTGGCTTGTCTTTTATTCTCATAACAATGTCTTGAAGAACAAAAGTTTTTAATTTTAATGAAGTCCAATTTGTCAGTATTTTCTTTCATGGATAGTGATGATATTTAAAAAGTATTTTGTTTTTGTGGTTCTAGAGTTATGGCTGGGAGGAGATATGTATCAAGTAATGGAATAAGCAGAGAACAAGTTGAAGATTGAGTTTTGGAAATCATCTATATATTAATCACAGTTGAAGCTGTGCAAGTTGATGATATTGTTAAGGGAGAGATGGAAAAGAGGTGAAAGATTTAAAAAGGACTCTAAGGAATACTTACACGTAGAGAAATAGGAACCAACAAAGAGACAGAGAAGACTTATGTTAGGGGAGAACCAAAGTGATACAATTTCACAAATGTAAGAGGAGGAGGTGCAAGGATCAGGGATTATAGTCAACACTGGATATGAAAGAAAAATTGAAAAAAAATGGGGACCAATAAAAGAGCCATGGATTTGATAATTAGAAGTTCATGGACAGAAGTTTTTACTTAAAGTATAAGGAGTGGAAGCCAGGATGCATAAAGTAAAATAGGAAATGGAGGCAGTGATCATAGAGTATGCTTTCAGAAATGTTGATAGTGAAGACAAGGGAAAGAAGTTAACTAAAAGACCTAACAAAGTTAAAGGATGTATCTCACCAGTAGTGAGGCTTTAGCTTGTCTGACTGCTGTGTGAAAGGAACCACTAGAGAGAGACACTGAAGATGGAAAGGAAATATTAGATAAAATGAGGTTACCATTTAATATATTGCTGCCTCAAAATAAGCCAACATTTATGAGTATGTGATTGGTTACTGAATGATTCAGATATTTTTAGAAAGCTTAATACTTTAACATATAAAGGGGTATATCAGTTAGTATACGCTAGGTTCTACAATAATCCACAATCCCCAAATATCAGTAGCTTAAAATAACTGAGGTGTGTTTCTTGCTGACACTCCATGTATATCATGTAATGGGTAAGCTGGGGGTTTTGCTGCAGTGCATTCTTACTCTAGGATCCAGGCTAATAGAGCATTCCTTTTCCTGAGCATTGCCAGGTATCCTGGCAGAGGAAAGAGAGATATGGTAAATTATACACTGGCTTTTAAAGCTTTAAGTGACTTTTAGTCACTTTCACTCACATTTCATTAGCCAAATCAAGGCACATGACCTGCTGTTTTCCCAGAGGTGGGTAAGTACAACCTTTACACATTCATGAAGGAGACCTAGCCCGAGAGTATTTGCAAACACCCCTAATGGCTACTATGAGGAGTATACTTACTTGTATTACTACACTGAATTATACTTATCAAAATATCTAACATTTATGTTCATTTCTATAAAAAGTTGTGCATTAGGCTTTTCTTCAGGAAAGTAATCTTATACCTTTGCTTCAAAGGGGAAAATATAATTGAATTATAGCTCATTTACATTTATAGTGCCAATTTTAGAAAGGTAATTCCCACTAGGTATCATGGTGGTAGAAGCATGAAAGGAATATATTGGATTTTACCAAGTATCACTTTAAAATTAAAGTTAGAAATAAGAAAATTTGTTAAATTATTAACAGGCATTTTTTGGAACTAGTTGTCTAAATATCCTTTTCATTCTTTAAAAATTCTGGGTAATTCTTTTAAACAATGTCAAGTGCTATAAAGCAAGAAAACAGAAGATGAAACAAAGATCTGAACTTGGCCACTCTGATCAAATTCTCAGGCTAACAGCTCAGCTCTCTCTAACTGTACAGCCACAGTTCAAAACATTCTCTGTGTTCCCAACGGGATACGTTTTCTTTGTACAAGTGACTGTGTACATTTGGCTTAGTATGAATTCAGTCCCCAGTTGCAATTTATAAACGCTGTACAAGGATGTATGCAGTGTTCAAATCAAGAGCTGTACTTTATTATCCTAGTTTCAAGTACCAGCATAATCTCATGAATCTGACAAATTCTTCACAAATCTACATATTAGAAGTCTTCTGGGAAGCATCCTAGACATTTGTGGCATTATTAAGGATTTAAGTTGTAAAGCATTGTAAGTATGGCATGGCAGAAATAGTAATTATACGGATTTTGAAACATTTTTCTCATCACAGCTGAAACAGATTTATCTGTAACACTTTGCTGTGTCTTTTAAAAAGTGAGGCTCCAGTGCTAGCGTAGAATGCCATCAGGGTGTTATTACTGCTGGGTGACATCCATTTTCTTGATGTCCTCTACAGTCTTTCTGCAGGACTTGATTGTTCAGTGAGTTCTACATAGTTATCCATGAACTTAAGAAATAAAAGGAGTCTCTCTGCCATACTATTAGGTTGGTGCAAAAGTAATTGTGGTTTAAAAGGTTACAAATTGCAAAAACCTCAATTACTTTTGCGCCAATCTCATAATAAAGTTCTTTTGGAACATGGAAAAACAGTAAAATCAGATGTCAAAAGCTTGTGAGAGAGATACAATGTAATGAGTCTTAAACATTGGTGTTCTCCTAATGAAGTGCATAGTATTAATAGCTACACATCAGTTTTGTGGGTGTGTGAATAGGTAGAGTCGGACGTGGTTAATAAAGTTGGTTTTACTATTCAGGGAGCTGAGAAGAGATGAATTATTTCTGAAGAGGGCCTTTTTGGCTCTGTTGTGTTGGGCCAAAAATTCTACAAAAGAAGTAAGCATTGGCTAGAGCCACACACTCATCTTTGAAACAACTGAGGTAAGATAAAATAGAAAAGGTTCAAAGTAAAAGCAAACATTTGATATAAAAGCACAAGAAATAATTAATTTAATGATATATACAATCCGAGAAAAATGAAAAGTCTTGTTATCAAGGATCAAAGCTTGTTTAAAATAGATTTTTATTAATGAGAAAACGTATGGGTTGGATATAACCCTAGGAACATGTTAAAGTTTCGTGTGTATTATGAATAATCTTAGTTTATACTAGGGTGGCATTCTACTGATACTTGATAATTATTTCATTTCATGGAATATAAAATGTTTTGACAGATGAATAACTTATTCATCTGTTGAATTAGTCACTTTGAATCTGTAATAATACTCAGCATATGGTCAGCATATTAAGTCTTAGAAATTAGTTTCTGGATTAAGGTGTTGACCTGGTATTTTAAATGGAATAAAAGTTTAGAAACGGCCTGTATATTATGAGTTTTATGAAACTAATACCAGGTATGCCTAAAAATGTATACACATGACTTGTATTCATCTTTTGTTATCAGTATATAGTGAGTATTACAATTTTAATACAGTTTTTTCTTTTTAAAAAATGTGTATACATTTTTTGGCACCCTCTGTATATAGGCTTTGAATTTAGATGTTTCAGATTTTAACGTGAAATTTAAAAAAATATTTTCATGTGGCTTTCAATATTTAATATTTGAGCATATAGTTTGACTATATGTGGTACATATATATATATATTATATTGCACATTATGTGTGTATGTGGTTAATAGATTAAATGGACCATGAGTAACAAAAAATAGCAATACTATTAATCTAAAAGTCTGAATTCTAATAGTACATGATAGTTATGTCTAAGACTAGCCTCTCTAAAATAATTCTGGCACCTGTCAGTATTCACACATTCATAATCAAAATGTCTCGGCAATTGACTGATTTTCTGTGCTGCTGACAAGAACTGTAACTTTCTTGTTAAATTCACTCCAGAGGTAGTAGATTTGATGTGTAAGATACGTAAGATGGAGTATGTTTATCTGTTCTTATTTCTACATGCACAGAAGAATGCTTTGAAATGGCTTTTCTATAACCAGAAGCTGCACTACATTTTTATAAATGATAGACTCTGTATTTCTGAGGACAATTGAAAAACAAACAAAACCAAAACAGTCTTCTTCTGAAAGATTTGAAGTGGAGAGTGCTGTCATATTTCTTGTATAGAATCCTGGTAAAGATGCAATTGAAAGCATATGATTTGTGTTTGTGTATACAGCCATATTAGGATAAACACATTTAATATATATAAAATATATGTATTATATATGTATGCACACACTACACATACAGATGTATACATATAATATATATGATGTTTTTATATTTTTTATACATTCAAAACAGAGAAATTTTGTTGTTGTTGTTTAGATAGCTAACTTTAAATAGGCAACCATACTGTGTACATATCTTTAAATGTTGCTTTGGACTTAAAGAGTAAAGAAAGGGATCTGAATGAGTTTCCTTTCAATACTGCAGTAGTGATTTGCCAGAGATCTCTTCTTCCTGTAATCGAGGTACATTATGTTCTCTGTAGTGGATCCTAGCAACCTATGTACAATGCACAGAAAATATCATTGTATTAGGCTTGGAGCATGAGTCCAAACCCATTACACTAGGAAAGATACAACATTTACTCTTCAGTGGATTATTTCCTTCACTTTTGTTGCTATTTCAGAGGCAGTACAGAGTGTAACACAAGGCTCTCTGTAAATATGAAATTAAAAAGAATAGCTGGAAGTCTGTATGCTGGGAGCCAAGTATACAATACCACATTCACTTCCTTTTTAGAATACAAGAAAATGAAAAACATATGGGGTGACTTGTTGAGTTGATTTTTATTCTTTACTCTATTCTTGTTATGATTTGTTTTCAGAATCAAACATTCTAAGTGCTTCTCGGTGGATGCATGTGGGTTTGAAAACACCACAGCATGTGGGACCCGGTAAAACACGAATTTCATTTATTTTCCTTGGCTTCTGTATGTCATGATCTGTTCAATATGACAGTATGGGAAATAGTAAATTTTAGCAAGGTCTTAAGGCTGAGTCATGAACTTCACTTTGGTCAGAATGAGAAGTCTGGTAATAAGAAATGGACTGGTATTCCACTTGGGTTTTCCATTTATGCAATTCATATTATTATGTTTTAGTTTCTTACTGTTGAGATTGGAACATGTAATTATATGTCCAAGAACATCCTAGTACTTTTTTATTCCAGGTGAAGTGCTTATTCTATTCTATCAGATGAACAGAGCATTAGGACCTATTAAGATAAGTATATATAAAGTTGTATCAGTCAGTTATTGCTACAGTAATGCTGTGTGACAAGCAGCTACACTATCTCTGTGACATAAAACGAATAGCATTTATTAAGCTCAGATGTTTGTGTGTCAGATGGATGTCAGCAGATCTAGACTGGGTTCATCTAGGGGAGCTGTCTGGGGCTACTCTGGTTTACATGTCTTTCTTTTTCTTCTTAGGACACTGGCCTAGGCCTTGTATGTTCTTATGGCAATGGTAGAAGTAAGAGGGCAAGCTCTACTGCAAGCTCTATGTGCACATCAATGGGGGGTGAGGGGTGGGGAGTCACATTATATCCACTAGTACTCTATTGGTCAAAGAAATTCACCTGGATAAACTCAAAGTCAAGGAGCAGAGAAATATTCTCATTCTCTTTACTGGAGAAATTGCAAATTGGAGGAATTGTGCCATTAACACAATCTGCCAAAAGGGATATTGCTTATTTTCGTACTGTTGACAAAACAGAGCATGTAGATAGAATAGAGTGATGGAACCAAAGGAAGCAGTTCATCTCAATCTATTGCTTGATTGGGTATATAACTGTCTGATTATATAGCTTTCTCCTTCTCTTGCTCCCCTATATGCTCCATGGAGTAAGGATGATATTTTTTTTAATGATTTTATTCCCAGGGTCTAAAATAGTTCTTTGTATGAAAGCTCAGCATATTTTATTACAATGAATTAGGAAACTTTATCTAAAGCTAGGCTTCTCCTAAAATCAATTGAGGAAACAGGTTAATTGAGATATAACTGACATATAACATTGTACTAGTTTTAGGTGTACACCATAATGATTTGATATATTTATATATTGCAAAATGATTACCACAGTAAGTTTAATTAACATTCGTTATCACACATCCTTACAAATATTTTTTCTTGTGACCAGAACTTTTAAGATCTACTTTCTTAGGAACTTTCAAACATACAATACAGTGTTGTTAATGTAATCATCATGCTGTACATTATATCACCAGGATTTATTTATCTTATGACTGGAAGTTTGTACTTTTTGACCCCTTTCATCCATTTCACCCCACCCCTCGCTTCTGGCAACTACCAATCTGTTCTCTGCATCTATGAGTTCATTTTGTTTTTAAAGATTCCACAGATTCGTAAAAATGAGATCATACGGTATTTGTCTTTCTCTGTCTGACTTATTTCACTTAGCATAATGGCTTCAAGTCCAACTGTGTTGTCTGGAATTATAGGATATCTTTTTTTAACAGCTGAATAATATTCTGTTGAATGTATATGCCACATTTTGTTTATCCATTCATCCATTGGTGGACCCTTAGGTTGTTTCCATGTCTTGGCTATTGTAAATAATGTTGCAATGAACATGGGGGTGTTGATATCTTTTTCTGACAGTGATTTTGTTGCCTTTGGATAAATACCCAGAAGTGGGATTGCTGGATCATATGATAGTTCTATTTTTAATGTTTTTAGGAACCTCCATGCTGTTTTCTATAGTGGCTGTATGCTTTTACATCCCCACCAACAGTGCACAAAGGTTCCCTTTTCTCCACTTCCTTTCTGACACTTATTGCTTGTCTTTTTGATAATAGCCATTCTAACATGTTTGAGGTGATGATAGTTCATTATAGTTTTAATTGCATTTCTTTGATGGTTAGTGATGTTGAGCATCTTTTCATATGTGTGTTGGCCATCTGTATATCTTTGGAAAAATGTCTACTCAGATCCTCTGCCCATTTAAAAAATTGTGTTGTTTTTTGCTATTGAGTTCTATATATTTCAGGTACTAACCATTTATAAGATATATGATTTGCAGATATTTTCCTCCATTTGGTAGGTTGCCTTTTATTCAAAAGCTTTTTAGTTTGATGTAGTCCCACTTGATTATCTTTGCTTTTTTTTTTTTTTTTTTTTTTAACAGGACTTTATTGGGGAACAGTGTGTACTTCCAGGACTTTTTTCCAAGTCAATTTGTTGTCCTTTCAATCTTAGTTGTGGAGGGTGCCATTCAGCTTCAAGTCGTTGTCCTTTTAGTCTTAGTTGTGGAGGGTGCAGTTCAGCTCCAGGTCCAGTTGCCTTTGCTAGTTGCAGGGGGCACAGCCCACCATCCCTTGCGGGAGTCGAAACTGGCAACCTTGCGGTTGAGAGGATGTGCTCCAACCAACTGAGTCATGCGGGAGCTCAGCGGCAGCTCAGCTCAAGGTTCCATGTTCAATTTTAGTTGCAGGGGGCTGAGCCCACCATTTCTTGTGGGACTCAAGGAATTGAACTGGCAACCTTGTGGTTGAGAGCCCACTGGCCGCTGTGGGAATCAAACCGGCAGCCTTCGGAGTTAGGAGCATGGAGCTCTAACCACCTGAGCCATCGGGCTGGCCCTATCTTTGCTTTTGATGAAATTCAAAAAATCATTGCCAAGACTGATGTGGAGAAGCTTATTTCCTATGTTTTCTTCTAGGAGTTTATGGTTTCAGATCTACATTCAAATCTTTATTCTATTTTGAGTTGATTTTTGTGTATGGTATAAGATAGGGGTCTAGTTTCAGTCTTTTGCAGTGGCTGTCTAGTTTTCCCACCAGCATTTATTTAAGAGACTCTTCTTTCCTCATTGTATATTCTTGGCTTTTTTTGTTTTAAATTAATTAACTGTATATGTGTGGGTTTATTTCTGGGCTCTTTATTCTGCTCCATGATCTATGTGTTTGCTTTTATGCCAGTATCATACTGTTTTGATTATTATAGCTTAGTAATATAATGTGAAATTGGGAAGTGTGATGCCTTCTGCTTTGTTCTCCTTTTTCAAGATCCTTTTGGCTCTTTAGGGTCTTTTATGGTTCCATGTAAATTTTGGATTATTTGTTCTATTTCTGTGAACAATTCCTTTGGAATTTTGATGGGGATTGCATTGAATCTATAGATTGATTTGGGTAGTATGAACATTTTAACAATATTAATTCTTCCAGTCCATGAGCATACAATATCTTTCCATTTATTTGTGTCTTTTTTCATTTTCTTTCATCACTGTCTTATAGTTTTGCTGTACAGGTTTTTCACCTCCTTGGTTAAATTTATTCTTAGATATTTTATTCTTTTTGATGCAAGTGTAAATGGATTGTTAATTTCCATGATTAATTGATTTGTAACTTTCATTGAGCACTTATAATATGTAATATGCTGTGATTAGCACTGTGTGGGATGACTTTGTAAAAGTCATAACCTCTGGCCTCAAAGAGAGGAGATAAGAAACATGAGTAAATATTTCCTTTTACATTGGTTTTTGCAACCACAATACTCTCTTTACAATTTATGGAAATATCTAGCAGGATGAGCAGTTGTGGCTTTACTGCTAGCAAAATCATTCCCTCTTGCCCAAATATTTGAGATCTTGTCATTAGGAATCTGATAATTAAGCTAACTAGATATACCCTGTTTCCCCCCAAAAAAGACCTAGATGGACAATCAGCTCTAATGCGTCTTTTGGAGCAAAAATTAATAGAAGACCTGGTATTATATTATATTATATTATATTATATTATATCCAGTCTTATAGTAAAATAAGACCAGGTCTTATATTAATTTTTGCTCCAAAAGACACATTAGAGCTGATTGTCCAGCTAGGTCTTATTTTTGGGGAAACACAGTAGCTAAAATACTTTACCAGTTAGTACTTAACCTGCTTGCTTGAAACAAATAGTCTAATATTTAAAGAAACAGAATGGTATTAAATGGTATCAAAGATATCAGTTAATATCTTTGTTCATCAAATTTTTTCTCTTCCCTTTTCAATGGTTTCATCCTCTAAATATAAAAAGGCTCAAGTTGATATATTATAAGCTTTTGATCTTCTGACTTTCTAGGGCCATCCCATCTCTCTTCTTTTTGTTGCCAGATTCCTTGAAGGCATGATTTATACTTACAGACTGTTTCTAATTCATTGGTTTCCACCTCCTCTTTTACCTTTTATCTTACAGATCTGACCCCAATTCTGCCACTGCTCACTGAGGATCAAATTCCTAATCTAAAACCTTTCTTAAGGTGTATCATCCCCCCGTCTCTCTGTAGTGGTGGCCAAACATTACTATCTCTTGGACCTTTTTTCATTCTGCTTATAAATTTATTAATGACTCATTATGTCCTCAATACTATGCAAGCTTCCTGGAATAAACAAATGTATAGAACATAGTGTTTGGCATATAAGGATTTTACATACAATTAGTTTATTGGGACATCACAGCTTTGCGTGAGAACCAACATGAAACTTTCAAAAATTTTCAAGTCACTACCTTCAATCTTCTGTTGAATTTTCTTTTTTCTTAATGATAACTTAAAAAGATATCATAATTTTCTGGTTACATTCATTTATTGAAAGTTCAGTCTAGTGTAGAGCTTAAATCTCAAAGTCAATTTAAATCTCCTCTCCTCTCCTCTGCCCATGGCTGACTTGACTAGTGACTCCCAGGATATGAAGGGGGAAGAGTGGCTGTCATCGGCTTTTTACTCCTTATCCCCCTTCTTCATCTTGGGGTGGTGATGGGAGGATGTGCTCTGAATGTTGCCAGCTCCACCCTGCCCTCTCCTGAGGAGCATGCACAGCTCTCATCTTCACTTTGTTGGTGTCACTGTTTTTCTGGTCAATACTGACTGATATTTGATGCCCCCATGTGGCTAGGATTCAAATATTGGCTGTCTCTAGGGACAGGTGTGAGTTTATCTCACCACCCCACCTTGAGATGAAGGATCCACATAAATCAACCTCCTCCTTCCTTTGCAGTTCTCATCATCACAGCTCCTTGATGTTAGGTCCCCACGTTTTATGTTGGTGCCCTCACAAAATTGTGACTCCTGAATAAACTAGTTTTTCATATATGATAAGTGCTATGTTCTATGCATCTGTTTATTCCAGGAAGCTTGCATAATGGTGAGAATATAATCAGTGGTTAATGAATTTATATGCAGAGTGAAAAAAGGTACAAGGGATGAGGCCCCCTCATCCAGTGGGTAGGCTTATGGAATGGGTAGCTCAAGCACACCCACCTTTTTCAGTGTCCACTAGACCATAGGAAACTTACACTTCCTTTCCACTCCAGATGGAGAGAGGTCCAGCTGCCTCACTCACTGGCTGCCATTCTCTGCCCTATCATCTCACTCTAGGTCTCTTCAATCCTATTTGGACAGGCACAGGTGAGGAAGATGGTCAAGTCCACCACCTAAAAGGAATCTAACTGGAGAACATAACACGGTGGCCCTTTATTTATGGCAACCCCAACCTCATCCTATGACTGAAGATGGGTAGGGAAGTACTCTCTTTCCTTTCACCACAAACTCTATACTCCATAATAAGATGGGTGACTTAGCTCTTTCAAATCCCCTCTCCTCATTTCCAGCTTTCAGTTTTTATAATAGAGACATCTAGTTCCAATTGTGGTGATTGTGTAACATGGTGTACTTAGTGCCTCTTCAGCCTTCACTATGAGCTGATCAGGAGCAGCAGGGGACTCCCACTGAGCATCCCATTACGCAATAACAGGTGAGCAAAAACACTGAAATATTACAGGTCTCCGACAGAAGTTTGTATGTCAGAAAAACAAAGTATGAAGAAGTGGTGATTTACTCACTTCTCTATTTGCTGCCATAAAATCAGATGATTTCTGTGGTCACTGACCGCTCCTTTCTCATAGACTCTGTCTCTTCACTTTGCCTGTAAGGTTTAGGTGCTTCTCCAATTTTTGTCTTCAATTTTCTATATTCTTCATAAACTTACTGAACAACCTTTCTATTCTTACAGTCTCAACTTTTACTTCCCTCAGGAAGTAAAAAGAAAATTTTGACTCCAAAATTTAGCCCTGTCCTGAGCTCCCTTGCTACATTTGTGTTACTTAATTTATACCTTTGTAAAAATGTCTTGTCAGAATTCAAACTTAACATTATTCAAACTCAATTGTCATTTTCCCTCAAACCAGTTTCTTCCAGTTTCCTAAATTTCTACTATTTCTTACTCCTTATTTCCTGGCTGCCTGAACTCACATCTTGCCAACTGTTACACCTCTCCCTTCCTCCTCCTAGTTGTTTCTCACTTTCCTGAATCAGTTATTCCCTCAGTTTCTTATATCTGTGTATTTCTTCTTGTATTACTTTGCTTAGACTGCCATAATAAAGTACCACAGATTTGGTGGCTTAAGCCACAGGAATGTATTTTTTTCACAATTCTGGAGGTTAGAAGTCCGAGATCAAGATGTTCTTAGGATCGATTTCTCCTGAGGCCTCTCTCCTTGGCTTGTAGATGGCCGCCTCCTCCATGTGTCTTCACGTGGTCTTCCCTCTGTACATGTCTGTTTCCAAATTCCTTCCTTTAAAATGATCCAGTCAAATTGGGTTAGGGCCCACCCTGATGACCTCATTATCACTTATTTACCTCTTTAAAGACCCCATCTCCGAATACAGTGACATTCTGAGGTACTTGGGGGGTAGGACTTGAGCATATGAATTTTGGGTAGATGCAATTCAGCCCATAACATTGCCTTTCCCACTGATAACCTTTAGTCAACGTATTATTAGGTTGGTGCAGAAGTAATTGTGGTTTTTGCAAGTGTTTTTAACCTTTTAAACCTCAGTTATTTTTGCACCAATCTAATACTTCTTGCCTCAGCTATTGCAAAGTCTGTTCTACTACCCCACCCCTCTCCTCAAATATCCTGCTTTTATTTTTCTCACCACTTTACTACCCCTGATCACTGGATTAATCTCTCTGAAGAAAATATACGTTTTTTCATCCGTGACACCTCGCACACTCTTAGACGTCTATGTGGCTTCACCATGGGGCCACATCTGTCTTTCCAGGTTTGGCTGCCATTGCTCCTCAACATACCCTGTGTTATAGTCAAACGAAATTACTTCTGTGTCCCAAGCAGATTCTGCACTTCCCTTGGCTTTCCCTATTTCTAATCTTGCCCGTCCTTCACAACTCAGCTTAAATGGCTACTTATGTAGCTCTTCCTGACACTCTTTGTTGGAATGAATTCCTCTCTGACTGCTACTCTGATTGCACTTGATTTTATTTCTCTTAGAGAAGTTGCCACATTTTCCTTTGATTATGGTAGTTTATAGGACTCTTATCTGTGGCTCCAGTGTGTAAATTCCTTTAACACAGGGAGTGAATCTTGTGTTTCCTACAGTGCTTTCATATAGTTGGTAGAATATAAACTCACTTCGATGCTTTTTCAGTAACATTAAGGATTCAATCATTTGTGGTATGACTTTTAAGAAGCTGCACACGCAAGTGCTTCCCATAGTTTTCATTGCTATCAGCATTCAATAAATCATTTAAACTATAGCATCCACTTTTTGAACAACAAACATTGGTCTACTAACTCCACATGTGTGGAGACACTTAAGGCTGCACACACTGCTTATGGAAAACAGAGGAGTCCTCAAAGCTGAAGGTGGTTGGGCTGAGTGAGAAGTTTTCGGGAACATGGGTGAATGCAAGCAGACTACTAAGCCTTCAATCTTTTTAGCAGCTGCTGAGCTCTGTGTTTTGTGTGTCCCTTTCTTGTGGGTGACAAGTACCAAATCTCTAAGGCACGCAAGGGAATGAAAATGAGAGTTTGGGGTTCAGGGCCTCAGCTGTTTGAATTTGTTTCCCTGGTCAAATAGCACGAATTCTCTCCTCCCCTTTGCATTGTCCTTCTCGGTTTCCCACAAGAATGTATTTTCCCCAACCTGACGGGCAAATGCATAATTTATTTCATCACTGAATTTACTGTGAAACCAATTGTTTTCCTAATGTGTGGAACCAATGTAAACAAAACCAAGAAGCATGGTTAGTGGCTTATTTAAAACACTGCTTTCTGTGTCCTGTTCCAGTGAGCTGTCTGCTTTGGGATAGTGATCTGTGTATTAGCGACCTTGCAGGAAAATGCTGAAGCAATTTGCCATTTTTCCTTAAATGTAACACTTCTGTAGTCCAGAAGGGAGATATGCTTCATACAACAGATATACAACAATTTCAAAATCATAAATTAAGGCCATTTTCAAGGTCTTATTTTGGATTATCATTTTCTTCCTTATGTGAAACAGAAGATGAAAGATGCCTCTCTGCTGCTCTAAATGTCAGGTTTGATGTGTGTACTGAATTTTATTACTTAGCTTTAAAAGCGACAGGCTAATAAAAAGAAAAAAGAGTTGCAGGTTATGAAACAGTAATGAAACTGCAAGGCTTAGAATATTTAGGCTTTCCTAAATAACTGATCAATTCTTATTATATTCATCTATTCCATATCTTCCTTAAGAAGAAATTGAATCAGCAGATCAGATAATTTCAGGTCTGTAAAAACATTATTATTTAAAAATTTCTATCATACTCACTCATACTGTATTTCCTCGAAAATAAGACCTAGCTGGACAATCAACTCTAATGCATCTTTTGGAGCAAAAATTAATATAAGACCTGGTATTATATTATATTATATTAATTATATTATACTTGGTCTTATATTATAGTAAAATAAGACCTGGGACTTGTATTAATTTTTGCTCCAAAAGATATATTAGAGCTGATTGTCTGGCTAGTTCTTATTTTCAGGGAAACATGGTATCATAATTTCCATCATACTACTTTTTTTTAGACACTGACCAACCTACTGCCTTACTTACACTTCAGTCTCTTATATGCCTCTGCCAAAGTTGTATTGTTTATGTTCAGAGAAAATCAGGTGATCCCAACGTTGGAATTGTTTAACTCATGAGGGTGTGGCTATGGATTGGTGCTGTATGCATGTATTCTATGTATCTTCTTTTTCTCCCTTCCTCCCTTCCCTCTTCTTTCTCCATTTTAATACTTAGTTAATATCCCTTATTCTTGTGATTAAAAATATTTGTCATTATGTTTCTTGGCATTGATCTCCTGCCATATATTTTGCCTGAAATGTGATGAGTCCATTTCATTTGAATATCTGTGATTTGTTTCAATCTAAGAAAACTTTTCTTTGATTATTTTTTATTATTGTTTCCATTCCAGTTGTTTTGGTGAAATACCACAATAACTGGCTGTCTCTTTATTCTTTGTCTACAAACATGTCATCTTCTCTCATTTATTTTTCATGTACTTGTTTTCTTCTGCATTAATAGAGAACATTTCAAGTTTTTCTTTCATATCACTGGTTATATTCTATAAAGCATAAAATTTGCTCTTTGTTGCCTTTATGCTCAATTTGTTTTATACCTGCTTTCTTAGTTTTTTAACACGAAATTTAAAACTACCATTTATTTAAAAAAATACCACAAATGAAATGAAAGACAAAGGACAAATATTTGGTGGGGGAAAATCCCACCAATGTTTATGCTTTATAAACTTAATGCTAAAAACACTCTTTCAACTGAAAAAAATATCAACACCAGTTCTAAAAAAAAAAACACTACATTCAAAACCCAGGCCTTCCTCCAGTGTTTTTCTCCTGTGAGTCTCCTTTGCTACTACTCATACAGAACACTTCACTTCTGATACTTCCGATCACCACATATTTGGGGTTTTTCTCCTACCAAGTAATTCTCTGTGACACCAGTTAGGTGTCCTACAACTTAACTGAATTCTGACACTACCTACCTGGAGATGACATCAGATTCCACAGGTGAAGGGTTCTGTCTTACAAGACTGCCCCCCCCCCCCCCCCCGTGGTCTCCGCCTTCAGAAGCCAATCACACGTCCAGGTTGTAACCTGTGCTTTCGACTGATCAGCTACAAATCTGGGTTCCCACGACCCCCTCCTCAGGCTTGATTAATTCTTAGAGCAGCTCGCAGAACTCAAGGAAACACTTACTTACTTACTTACTTACTTACTGTATCCCACTACAATTATTTCTATAGTTTCTCTTTTTTTCCAAGTATGTTGAAAGTAATTTTAATAATATTGCCTTTTTTGGTATATAAAAATAACACCAATGATTTCCCAATATTATTCCTTTAAGAGTTTTTCCCTATAGCAATGATAAAATTGCATTGGCTCATTGTGTATTTTTTCATACGACTTTCCATAGACCATCAATAGTTTGAATTTGTGAGATGGATGAACACAGTTTTGACCTAGCTTTTGGCCACAGAAGAGCAAATCATACACTGATGTTAAATTCATGACTTTGGATCTTAGAAACATTCTCTAATCAAATCAGCTCATGAGGGCAGATTATTTATATCTGAACAGCAAACGTTATGTAAATGCTTCTTCTTCCCACATTTCTTTACATTTTATTTTCTCCTGGGTGTAGTAATCACGTCTCATTTGTCTATGGAATGAGTTGCCTTTCTGGAAGGGACAACTTGAAAGGACTGTCACAGAAGGGCTTCCAGTATCATTGGTGAGCATGTTTGCATTTTCAAGAATCCCTGAATCCACTAGAACATTCTTGGGATGCTTTTTTGAAAAATTGTGTTGGGATGTTTTTATAGGCATCATGCAATAAAATAAAAGATGTGCTCCAGCATGCATTTATAAACAAAATTAACTTTAAAGCTAGAGATGCTTTTTTTTTCTGTAGATGTCTACCATTTATATCAAGTGTTTCTTCAGATTTTTTACTTTGAAAATCCAAAGAAGTAGCAAATATATGAGAAAAGAGGGAAGTGGAAAAAATGTGCAAAAAAGATTAAGAAATGAATATAGATCAGAAGTTTGTTTTCATGCATATAAGGTAATGGAGTGTTCGAACTGAGATCTCTCAGTTTACTGAGAAGACTGACATCAAAAAGAATTGAAGTGATTTCTCTAAGATGACGCAGTCTTCAAGTGTGGGCCATGAGAAGGAGACTTAAGAGTGGGTCTCTTTTGTTCCACCAGATCATAGTTACTTGAAGGTCGGGAGAGTAATGCAAGGTCCTGGTGAGAGCGATGCCTTATTGTTATTCTCTCATGTATTAGGTAGATTGCGGCAAATGGCAGGATGACCTTGCATTCATCTGCTTGGGCTGCCATAACAAAATCCCATAGACTGTGTGACTTAAACAACATAAAATAATTTTCTCACAGTTCTAGAGGCCAGAAGTCCCAGATTAAGGTCTGGCAGGGTTGGTTTCTGGTGAGTGGTCTCTTCCTGTCTTGCAGACAGCTGCCTTCTTGCTGTGTCCTCACATGGTGAAGCGAGAATGAGCTCTCTGGTATCTCTTCTTATAAGGACACTAATCCTATTAGATTAGAGCCTCATTTTTATGACCTCATTTAAACTTAATTATTTCTTTAGGAGCCTCATCTCCAAATACAGCCACACTAGGGGTTAGGGCTTCAACATATGATTTTGAGAGTGGGGGACACATACATACAGTCTAGAACAGACCTATAGTATCTTCTAGTATGCATACCTTTTTTTTAATGGCTTTAAAAATGACTTTCTTTAACCTTAACAAGATTCTTGACTGCTAATAACACTGTATTTTTTCTCTACAAACCTTTGAATTTCAAAACACCAAGCCAGTTTATACCAGTGAAGATTTCCCACTGACTTATCTGGTTCTGGGGGCCCCAGAGGGCAGAATCAGGTCCAAGAGATGGAATTTCCCAGGAAAAAGGTTTAATCTCGCCTAAAGAAGGCACAGTGATACAGTTCGAACCATCTGAATAGGACTGTGTTTTCTCATGAGGTGGTGAGTTCGTCATTTCTGATCCAGGACCAGTTGGCAGGAATATTGTGGTAGGGTTTCAAGAAGTAGACAGGAAGCTGCTGTATGTGACCACAGAGATCTCTTCCACCTTGAAATTCTGTGATTACAGAATGTCACTTACAGGAAGTCTCTCGCTTTAGAAAAGGATGTACAAATGGAAATTACCTCAGTGTCTGGCTTATGACTTAGAACACAGAATTCTGACTGGCCTCTTCAGGCAGCCCTGGAACTTGAAGTTCTTTCAGATAGTGCCTTAAGTCTTAGGGCTACTGACCATGACTTTGGAACTAAATATAGTCTAGAAAGTACCATTGTGTATCCGACTGTAGGAGCCAGGGCAGCAGACTTGCTTCTTACCTTGGTGTCTAACACTTCATTAAGCTCGGGACACAATCCTTTTGTTAGATGCCAGCACAAGCATTTCATTACAGATTCAGGAAATGATGAAGAGATAAATGTTAAAAAGAATGTTTTCCAAGGAAGATATTAATGGAGTGTTAATGCATCTCATTCTCTTCCCAGAGTAGAATCCTCTAGAGAGTTTTGAATTTATAGGAGTGAGTTAATCCATGCCAATAGAATCCTTAGCTTCATTTAGCAACAAAGTAAATATGAATATTAATTAAAATACCTGGTTTAGCACTTCCTTGTAAGCAAAATTCCTTGAAAACTTCTGTCTGGAAGAAAGCCATATGCTTGCTCAGCCATGGAAACCTAGAGCCAAGAAAACTAATATGTGCTTTCCTAGCTCTGAAGTGTAGGACAATAATAACATTGTATTCTCCAAGCTGAAGAATTTCAGACAGCACCATTGTCTTCATGAAGCAGGCTTCAAAGCAGATTTGTGAAAGAACCTTTGAAAGCATTTCCGAAGCTCAATCATTTTTTAAAGCTGCTGTGTATTTTAAAGGTTTTAGTAATATGTGCTTCATAAATACTTGAAGTTTAAAAATCAATTTATTCTTTACCATTTCAACTTAGACACTGTAAACCACAAATGCTGCTCTGAATATTTTACCTGCCTTATTATGATTTCACTCACATGAGGGATATAAAACTGAAAGCAACAAACGAACAAATAAAACAAACAAACAAACAAAAATTCACAGGCACAGACAACAGTGTGGTGGTTACCAGAGGAAAAGAGGGGTGGGGCGAGGTAAAAGAAGGTACAGGGACTCAAATATATGGTGACTAAAAGAGCTTCGACTTGAGGTGTGAATACAGAATGCATATACAGATGATGTATTATAGAATTGTGCACTTGAAACCTATATAAAATTTTATTAACCGATGTCAACCCCAATAAATTTAATAAAATTTTAAAAAATCCAGCAAGGGAAATGTGCATACAGGCATATGTATTGTGCTCTCTTTGAAAATTTTGCTTTTATGTTTTGCATTTCAAATGACAAAGAATACTTTAAAGTACGTAGCCTTTTTTTTTTTGCATTTGAGTTTCAAATGTTTTCAAGATGCCCTAGAGAATCTGAAATACCTCATTATAGTTCTTGATCAATATAAAGATAAAAAACTTCTTGCTGTATCTCCAAAACATCTTTCAAATGACCTTTTGTGTTTGAAGTCACTTGGGGTAGGAGGAAAAGAAGGACAAAAGCACAGAAAAGTGAGGCTTGTAAACTAAAATAAAAGTCTTTGCATTTCTCCCACTAATTACAAAACAGATGCTTGTTCTTTGCTTCTGGGAGTGGAGAGGTAGCTGATGAATGGAAATCTATGAACTTGATTTTTTGTTTGCCATTTGGTGTGAGTACAAACTTTTCATCATCAATGTCTCTTTCTCTCACCCTTGCCTTTTCTCTTTTCTTTTTTTTCTTTTTAGATTTGTGGCAGGTGGGTATGGGAGCAAAGGATCCGAATCTTTGACATTGTATGACCAGGATGTTGGCAGAGAACAACCTGGTTGTGTTCATTTATTTTACAAACTCTTTCACAATGTTTGCAGGCCAGGAGTAGTGAGGAACTTCTCTCTCTGTCACCATGTTACTTAGGTTAATGGCTCTACAAGATTAATACATGATAATTTTAATAATTGCATGCAATGAAAGTAAGTAGGTCAATCTTTGTTTTAAATTCCTTACACCAGGTAAAAAAGTTGCAGTATAATAAGCCGGGAAGTGGAGACAAAAAGGATTTTGTTAAAGCTAGGCTGGTTCTGGTGTTTGGGGGGGGGCTGTGACCTCTATTGTTCTCAGAAAAGCAGCTTGAAGCTTGAAAGGCTAACAGGAAACCTATTCTATATTACAATACAAAAATTTCTCAGGCTGAAAATTTGCCATCTATCCTAACACCTGCTGCGGCCAGCACCAGGACCCTGAATCAGCTTCTGATTCTAATGGCCTTGTGGTGTGTGTGGCCGTAATTACTTGCCTTTAAAGTGACGGAGCTCTAAATGTCTGCAACTCAGGTTTTATTTAATAGAACACTTTTTATAAATTGTATGTAGTGCTAGCTAAATGACTTAGGCTTTTAGCTATTACCTGGGCATTTTAGTGCTTTAATACTCTGTTATTCATCCTATAGTTTATCCTTTTGGGTTCCTTATATTTCATGTTGAAAAGAACTTACCCTCTTGCCCATAGTTCCTGCTTTGTCCTTTATACGAACAATTTAAAACAATAACAAAGAGTTTTGAAAGTAGTACTGTATATCCTGTTTGGACATTGAGCAGTTGGTCTCTACTTTCAAAAGATAGATAGCAGTATCTTTAGTACAGATAATAATATAATCTAATGTCCTGACATCAAAGCTAAATCTATGTTAATTAATTTCAGCTGTATTTCATATGGTAAATGATGTTTTACTGAATTATTAAATTTAATTTCAGGGTAAAATCAAATAGTCACCATTTGGAGTAGGGACTTCTTTGGGCAGACCTCTGGTCTGTGAAGCCTCTGAAATTGGATAGAAAATTTGTGTAGATGAATTTTCTGGGGAGAAGTCTATAACTTTTTCAGAGAGGTTCTGTCCCCCACCTCCACCCACAAACACATGCAAAATTCAAGAATCAGAGGATTAATGAAAAGTAGAAGGGGCTAGCAAAAACTTGGTGAGTGGGTAAAATGATGTGAGGATTTATTTCCAAGATAGCAATGATTTAATGATCTGGAGCTCAGTGAAGAAGTGCTTTCTCGTGTTAGACAGGAGGAAATTTAATTCCTCCAGTACAGACCTTCTGAAAAGCCTTCACTCGCATTGTATTGATGAAATAATATTAGGAATTATGACATTATTTGTTCAATTCTCTTTCCTTCTGAAAACAATATGTACAAACACGTGTATCAAGGTATTATTTTAGTAGCCTATATTACATATTTAAAAATTAGACAACTGATATTTTAATTTTTCATTGACAATTTCAGTAACTTGCAAAAACTGCTTATATTTTCTAAAATTGCAGTGTTTTATGATATCATTTCAAAGGAATGTTTAAATTTCAGAAATACAGAGTTGAAGCTTACTCGTATTTTATAAATTTTGGAGTGGAAACATTTTTAATATAAGGGTTTTTTTGTTTTGTTTTTTATCTTTGAATCCCCAAATCCCTATACCCGTATATAATCACCACCATTGCCAGGCACATTTCTAAGTACTTCTCAGGTATTAATTCACATGTAGTAGATAATACTATTAGCCTCATTTTACAGATAAGAAAACTGAAGCAAAGAGAGGTTAAGTAACTTGCCCAACGTGCTCTCTCTCTAATATTTAAATGAGTGAACAAATGAATGGTTAAATTTCACTATCCTCATTTTGCTCTCTATCTAATTATCAGAGCTGGAGTATTAAAAACCTGAATGCTTGTGTGTTTGACTTCTTATGTGGCTTCAAAGTCAAGATTATTTTAGAAATCAGCTTTGTATTTTGAGGCCACTTGGTAGTGTTGCCAAAGGTCTTATGTTATGGACATTTGTATGCATTTACTAATTAACTTGAGATCTACAAGCAATTTACATACATTTCAATCTGTCTAAATTTGCCATTCTCTAAATGACTTCTGAGAGCAAGATATTTAAACACTCACACTAAAATAAATGAAAGCCTTAGTCTCACAAAGCATATTCCCACGTTAACATATTTCCGCTCCTAGTCATTACATACAGTAAGAGGTAACGTGGTACCCTAACTCACTGCATTGCAGCATCTATCCTATGAAAGCCTTAGAACACAATAACTAAATATAAATATCTTCCTAACGGGCTGGTTTTACAGTCATTGCTCATGGAAAAACCCCACTGATTTCAGATTGGGAAGCATTTTGTCATTAAGTTTTAATTGTTGATTAAATAACAAGAAACAGACAGGAACTTTCTAAACCTCTATTTAAAAAATAAAGCAACAGTCTTTTCCAGTAAGTTTCCAAGTGTCCAAACTCTATAGGAGACTGTACCAATGAAAACACAACTTCAAAAACTTGGCTGTGCAGAAGATCTGAAAAAAATATATAGGTAGATAACACAGAAAGCAGTAGCTAACAAGTAGGTGTTTCTTAAGTGCTTTTGTGACTGGTTCTTTTAAATAATGGGATTCATAAAACATTGAGGTAAATATTATATATTCACATGGAAGCTACCTTTCTTAACCCTGTCATGCAAGGTTTCTAACAAAGAGTTTGGTTTCTGACATTCAAAGAAACTGAAGCGAGGAGCAAATGTTTAGGATCATGAATGCATGTCAGGAGTCTCAGATGACAGCGGTGTCACAGGATGGGATGGGCGCGCATAGCTGACCGGTGCAGGGCTTTGAAATCGACAGCTCTTATGGGAGCTGCCCAAACAGTTGTTGTGTCAGGTGCAGTGGGGGGAGGTAAGGGCAGTTAAGGCAGGTTGCTGAAAGGCTGTTTGTGACTCAAGAGAGGATGTGCCGCTTTTGCCAATTTGGAGGAATCTCAGGACTCGCTGATTTAATAGGGTGGGACACAGGTGGCTACTGTCACCTTGAAGGCCCTCCTGATATTAGTGGCACATGATGTGCTTTGCCTTCAGCCTAGGAAGTGAGGATATAATTTCCTGAATACTTGTCCTTGGTTACAGATGAAACATGGAAAAGCATTTTAGGACAACTTCTACCCCCCTCTTTTTTAAATGGAAGTCCAAGATTGCTTAAATGGATATATTCCTCAATGATTCCTGCTTGAGTGCTTAATATTCCTTTCCTGTGAAGGCCTGTTGTCCCAGAAAAACTCGATGTTACAATATTCCATTTGACTTGAAGCCCAAAGGTCAGCCAGATACTATGAAATCCATTTCTGCTGATGAAGAAACTGAGGCTTAGATTTGTTTGTCCTCACCCTCTTCCTAGTGAACGCACGCAAGGTCAAATGTAAATCTGATAGTTTGGGTCCACATTTAGTTCAGTGCTCTTTTTACTCTACCAGACTCTGTCTAGATGGTAAGCTTTGGTTATTATTATTTTTCCTTTAACTCCCCAATATTCAGACAAAAGAATCATGTCTTAAAAAAACACAACAACTTCTGGGCCCACGGTTAATAAACCCTTATCTTAACACAGTTGAGAAAGTTTTTGAGTTTCAATTCCTTAGAAGACAGTTACTGCACAATTCCCTCTTTCAAGGAATGGTTCAGGTATTGGAATTTCTTATACCTTATCTGAGTCGTTGGCATGGGGATGTGTACAAGAGGGAACATACATTGCCAGAATAGTAAAAAAAAAACTATTTAAATAGATAACTGAATTAGGACCAGAAATTAAAGTCAATTCACTAGAAATTGTAAGTATCAATCTGTAGGGAAGCCTCCTGTACTGGATGAGAATTGATATTTTACTTGTGTTTAATTCATTTGTACATTTTAAAGCACTACATTTGAAACACTACTCAGTTCTTTATAAAGTATCAATCCCTGACAGCGTAGGCCAGCTTTCCCTCCACTGTCTTACAACATGTCCACGTTACTGCTCATTTGCATTATTTAGATAGTTAATTTTGATAACAGGTCATTTGCTGTTGCTGATGTTTGCTGTGGAGGCACTCACAGAAGCAGATTTAACTGGAGCCATAATTACACAGTGAATCACGTTATATGGCAAACAATGTTCTGAAGTTTTAAATTATTCAAAAATGTTTTTGTTTTGAGTTCTAGTACGTCCTCATTAGCATGGAGCTGGTCAGCCAGGCTGAATCAGTCATGCAGGGAGAATTTGTGTCCTGCCAGGCTTGTCACCTCCTGTTAACTCAGAAGATAAACTTGGCCTAGAACTCATCTTGGCTGGGAAGACTGGAGGGTGTATTGAGAGCAGATGGTGCCCACTACATTTGGCCTAAAGGTTCAGCATCAAAATGGAGGAATAGGGTCTGAGGATGAAGGTAAGGTCTAGGAGGAAAAAAGTTTTGTAGCCTGCTTTGGTCCTGGGATAAGACAAGATCCTTCATTTAATATTTTTGAGTATAGATTTTACTAACAATCCCCAGTTGCAGGGATGGGTGGGTGGTTCTGTAGGCTTCTGTTCAGGTTTTGTTTACACTACATTTTTTACCTCTGACATTTTCTTCCTCAGTCTCACTCACTCTACAGATGATGAAATTGAGGCTCTGAGAGGAACGTGTCCAAGTGACACAGCTAGGCAGTGACAGATGGGACTTCTGATCTAGGCCAATACAGACTTTTCTATGTTCCATCTCCTGTCACCACAGAGGAGAATGTTATTTGCCAATTTAGAAACTTGATTTCATTTGTCTCCATATCTGTTTCTGCGATTTGTTGCCAGAACAGAAAATCTATGTACAGATACTCCACCTGTAATAGTTTACTAGGGCTGTTGTAACAAATTACCATAAACTTGGTAGCTTGAAACAAAAATTCATTCTCTCTTCATTCTAGGGCTGTTGTAACAAATTACCATAAACTTGGTAGCTTGAAACAAAAATTCATTCTCTCTTCGTTCTGGAAGCCAGCAATCTAAAATCATGGTTTCATAAGGGCCACTCTCTCTCTGAACTCTAGGGGAAAGTTCTTCCTTGCCTCTTACAGCTCTTGGCAGCTCCAGGTATTTTGGGGGGACTTGTGGAAGCATAACTGCTATCTTTTCCTTTGTCTTTGCATGACCTCTCCTGTGTTTCTTCCCTTCTCTCTGTCTTCTTCTCTTACTATAAGGACAATTGGCATTAGATTCAGGGCTCAACTGGTTAATCCAGGATGATCTCATTTTGAGACCCTTTGTTAGCTACATATGCAAACACCCCCTTTCTAAACACTGTCTTATTCACAGATATTGGCTTTAGGACCTGGACATATCTTTTGGGGGGGGGCTGCAGCTCAACCCATTGTACCTTAGGGTATGTTCATTCACACAGCCCTTTACTCTCTTTATAGGAACTTTCTCATTTTCACTCTTTTTTTCTTTTCACTCCGATCTGTGTTTATTGATCCTTTCTAACATCTGGGAGCAACATTATTTATCAGCACTTTCCCTGGATCCTCTATCCTGATAAGTTTAAGTCCCCTGTCTAGATCCTGTGTGAATTTCTCGAGGACAGGAACTGTATATTTTACCTGTGTAGCTTCAGTGGATGGCCCTGCTAGGTGTACAATAAATATTTGTTGAATAGATGCATGACAATTAGTAGAACTTTTCAAACACTTAATGATCTATTGTACTATTCTCTACTACAGTTACTTCAAGCAGCATCTTCAGTAGGAATTGACTTACTGGGAAAGACATTTGGCAGGTCATGAAATATAAATTAAAAATAATTTAAAATCAGTTAGAAAATACCGATACCATAGGCCCCCTAAAGGATGTAGGAGAAGCTTATTAGATGCAGCTGGACGTCTGTAGGTCTTCATTAGACAGGATCTGATCTGTATTTTCATTTCTACCGTGGCGTTTTGTGTGGCCTTAGATATATCTGTTGAATGGCTAGAAGTTCAATAGATATTGAAGTATTTTATTCTCAGAAAAACTGAGAATAATTATATGTAAAAATTCTATATATTGGGATAAATAAATAAATAAATAAATAAATAAAACCTCATGTTTTGTGACTACTTGGGTAGATTGACTTTATGTACCAGTAGGGAACTATTTAAACTTAAAAAGTATGAGGAGAAAAAAAATGTCGCATGTTTTTGAGATATAATCACCATTGTGTGTTCTGTATGAAGAACTCTTATTAGAATGTTGTATAGCTCACCAAACTTGTGGTTTAGTTAGATAAGATTCTTCTGAACTTACACTAATATAAACTAAAGTTGGTTAATAATTATTACTTCGGGGAATGTGTATTGAGTGATAAAGGTTGTTCTCAACGCCCCGATTTTCAAATTAAAATATATTGTTAGCAGCATTAAAATACAGGTTTGGATTTGGTAGAAACTATTTGCTGTGTAATGCTAGAAACTTGATATCATTTTTTTCATGACTTTGACCGTAAGTAGAAGCCATTTTTCTGGTAATAGAGCTTAATCGTCA
Organism: Rhinolophus hipposideros; assembly: GCF_964194185.1. Lineage (NCBI taxonomy): Eukaryota > Metazoa > Chordata > Mammalia > Chiroptera > Rhinolophidae > Rhinolophus > Rhinolophus hipposideros. The sequence continues at coordinate 81,444,013 of NC_138047.1, read as the reverse complement.
ACTAAAACGATGGTCTATATGAATGAAAGCAAGTCTGTGGTTTTGCATGAGCACAACCAATAAAGTTGCTGTTTTAATTGCCTCTTTTTCACTTCATTGGTGAAGGAAGGATTCCTGTCTTAAGAGTTAGAGAGATGGCTGAACACACAACACCTGACACTGAACAGATGCGATTAGCAGCAGTTTACTAGTCACGTTCTCGTAGCTGGAGTAGGAAGACACCACACGCCACGCAGGGCCACAAAGGGGTTGCATAACCGAAGGCTGTGAGAGGCAGGCTTCATAATATCAAAAAGGTGGATTGCACCTGGTTCCTCAGGAGGATGAAATTCTGTGGACTGACAGGGAACTAACACCCACTGCTTAGGGATAAGCAGGAACTGTGCCTGGTCCCCTTGACAAAAACAGAGTGTTTCTGGAGGGAATTTTATCTCTGGGTGCAGAGGGAGGAAGGGAACAATGTAATTAGGCCATTCCAGGCCCTACTGGTTTCAGGTCTCAAGGCAACACATAATATTGGGCCTTAATTTTTAGTCCTTGTACCACACTGTTACTTGTGAGTCACAGGCTTTTAGTGTTTTTAGGTATAGAGGTAAATTCATTTCGCATAAACTTTGGAGACTCAGAAGGTGATATTTTTTTACTTGTAGTCTAGAGACAGAATTTAGAAAGTGGCTGAAAAGTTATATTTTGCATGTTCTCTCAGACTTTAGCTTTTAATCCTCATAAACTTAGAAAATATAGCAATACTGAATATCTAAGAATTGTATCTGACAATAATTATATTTTTGAGTTTATGGATCATGTATTTTAAACTTACTGTAATTATGACATATTTTGTAACTAAACTGAGTTCTTTGTGAGAATTTCTATACTTGAATTTCTTCTACATTGGTATTTTTGCCAGCTCAGGCTTGCCATTTGATGGCTGCGAGAGAAGAAATGCTCATAGAGAAGCTCGTGGAGAAACAATCACTTTAAATTCCTTACTGAGAAAGAGTATAACCACATGTCCTCATATGTACACCTTTGATGCAATTTATTAATACATTCGTAATAACATTTCCCATAATATATGTTAGTTAACATTCAAACTGAAGGACATTTAATTTATAAAAAATTTATTTAGCTCACTGCATGGTTTTTACCATGTTCAGTTTTAAGAACCCCAGCAACTTCTAGCAGTACCTTCTTTTTCTTTTCCAGTTTTTTTTTTTAAATTGGGGACTATTGAAGAACAGTGTGTTTCTCCAGGGCCCATCAGCTCCAAGTCATTGTCCCTCAATCCAGTTGTGGAGGGCGCAGCTCATCTCCAAGTCCTGTCACCATTTTCAATCTTTAGTTGCAGGGGGCACAGCCCACCATCCCCTGTGATAATTGAACCCGCAACCTTATTGTTGAGAGCTCACACTCTAACCAACTGAGCCATCCATCTGTTCCCTCTGGAAGCTCAGCCGCATCTCGTTGTCTCCAATCTAGTTGTGGAGGGTGCAGCCCACTGTCCCATGTGGGATTTGAACCACAACCCTGTTGTTCAGAGCTCGCGCTGTAACCAACTGAGCCATCTGTCTGCCCCTAGCAGTACCTTCCTAAGGATCAAGCTTTTCTACATTGAAAGCTACTAGATAGAATGTTCATCTACCCTAAGATGTTTTAAATGCTTAAGTATAACATTCTTAATACTTAAGTATTTGCATAATATCTTGTATTGGAAGATTGTTGATCAATCATGTTACTGCTTACCCCATAGTGATTGTTCCATGTTGTAGATTTGATTTCTTTTTATATTCGACTTTGATACAGTGAATGCTTGACAGGAGATGTGGCTGGTTTAAAGGCCCCAAAACATTGAGTTGCTACTCTCAGCCTCCTGAGACCCTAGGATGCTGTTCACTCAACTGAATTGCTTTAAAGAAACATTTGAATTTTGGCCCCAGAGAGGGATTCTGAATTTTAGTGTCCTAATAGAACAAAAAGGAGTCCAGTCATTAGTTGAGTAGTTTGTGGCAAAGTGGTATAATCAAGATGGATTACAATCAAGGTGGATTATGGTCCTGCAGGCAGGAGGCAGAAAGGATCAGACTGTGGTCAGGACGTGGATTTACAGAAAGGCTTAAATCAATTAAATTCATCTTCAGGTCCCAACTTAGACATCACTGCCTCAGGGATGCCTGCCTTACCCCTGACTCCCACCCTTTTGGGTCATGTTTTTGCCAAGTACCTTATTCTTCCTCTATTCTATCTATGTATTTGTTTGCTTAAATATCTGTTTCCCCTAATAGACTGTGAACTTTATGAGGGCAAAGACCATAACCATAGTATAGTTTACTGTTTTTATCCCCATCCTTTAGCACAGTGCCTCACACATAAATATTTACTGAGCAGTGGGTAAAGGGAGAAGCAAAGGGAGCTTTAAACCAGAGAATATTCTTAGTGAGGTCAGTAAGCAAATTGCTCCTACATAGTCTCAGGCCTCCAGAGTTGATGGCTCAGGTGAAGAATGTATGAGGTCTTAAAATGTCTGCAGCTATTATGTCAAGTTCAAATACCTTCGGGAAAACTATTTTTGTTTTCATTAACTCTACATAATTACCATTTTGTGATCTATTCTCTTAGCAAATTACAGGTGTACAACACACCACAGTGAGCTATCATCACCATGCTGTACATTAACTCTCCAGAAATTATTGATTTTGCATAACGGAAACTTTGTACCCTTTGATCACCATCACCTCCTTCCCTGCATCCCTTGGAAACAGCAAGACTTCTCACTGAATATGAGTGTTCAACCACTTAAAAAGATGTGCGAATTGCTTAGCCTACATTGAACTGTGTGTAGTAAATTCAGCTCTGTACTTGAGTTAAACAGAGCTTATGATAAATGTTTATTATAGAATGTTTTTAGAAAGACCTGGTATGGATTTCCTATTTCAAGAACTAAACTTTTTAGCATATAAACAAAATTTTATCTGTAATTTTCATCTTTCCTATTAGGAAATGTCTCTTTGCCCAAATGAATAAAATATCAGGAAAATTTACATAGGGTACCATTTAATTTCTACCTAACTTTCCTATGGAAAGTAAAGTATTAATTCATAAAATTAATGGAGGTTAGTCCATCTATTATATAAATGAATTATATAAATGAATATATGAAATAACATAGTTTTCAAAGAAGTCATGGAATTTTAAATACTGAATTGTGTAACTCTTGTGGTTAATTACACAATACCTGTATAGTGATATGTTGCAAAGAGACATGCTATGTAATAAGGAAATCTAAAATGTTTTGATTTGTCTCTTTTGTTCTTTGCCCTTTTGGAAACAAAAACAAATATTTATATGACTTTAGAAAAATTTAAATACATAAATCCAAATTAATTAGTTGAAGGAAAGATATACTTCATTATATTATGTGGGAATAAGTTATTGTATAGATTAATTTGGACTACTTATTCTCAATTAAAATCTCTAGCGCTGTGATGGGGTCTGATCAACTTAGCCAGAATGGTTCAGCTTAGTCTAAATATGCATTTAGAAAATTTATTGATTCAGCTATCATTGAGCACCAGTTAGGTGATATTAAGCATCAGGTAGGTGACAGATAGCTGTAGATACAGGTATAGACCTATGTGTACACACAAAAGACAGTGAAGACATTCTCTTTGCCCCCAGAGTATGAAGGCTACCGCAAGTGAAAGAGAAGGGAATATAGACCAATATGAGTAAGTTTCATAACAGAAATGAACAAATTACTATGACAGTATTGCTAACCATTTCTGGCTAAATTTAGAGACGGCTGAGTTAGGAAGGTTTCCAGGCAGAAAATGGAGGGAAAAGAAATTATAAGTCAAGTAAGCAGTATGTACAGGACAGGATTCCCTAAGGAGCACAGATGGGCAGAAGTGAGGTGTTGCCTGTGGCTGGACACACTGAATGAAGGGGAGTAGTAGCTGAGTCTGGAGAGATGGTTTGGGAGTCAATTTGTATAAGGAGATTCATGCCAAATTAAAGAATGAAAATGTGTCCTGTAGAGAGTGCGGAGTATGTGGAGGCTTTTAAACAGGAAGATGACATCATCAGATTTTTAGCAGGATAATTTTCAGAACGGTGTGGAGGAGGGAGAAAGTGGTGAGGGTAGACTAGAGACACATGCAGTGGTACAGGTGAGAGATGCCAGGACGGGCCAAGCCCACAGACATGGGGACGGAGAAGAGCAATTTTGGACATTCCACTGAATTCTGATCAAGAGATTATAAACACATTTTCATACATTTGGTTAAAAAGTACTTAATTCTCTCTAGGACGGTTAACATTTCATTTGTTTTATAAGCTTGTGCTACTTTCTAAGTAAAATCGTGCAGTAGTTTGAATCGCAGCTTGGTTTAGTTTTGTCTGGTTCCAGATTCAACTTTTGGCGCAGCCCTGAAATAGTATCCCCAGCAAGGAGACTTGAACATGATATATCACAGCTCCTGAGAGTCGTATATGTCAACAGGAACTGGGACTTCAGAGGGTATACTTTGAGTTCAGCGAGGGATATACTATAAATAATGTAAATTTGTGAGTCTTTTATGACTGAGCATTGCTTTTGTATGTGTGTGTAAAATGCATGTAGTAAAGTGCATTGGCATGATGTAATAATTATCTTTTCCTATTTGTAAGTAAAAGAAAGAAATGTAACTCATAGAGAAGCTGTAAGGCCAATGAAATATGTTGCATTTCCAAAGTAACTAGCAAAAACTCCCACTCTCTTGCTGGTACTTGCTTTTGATCTCTTCTATTTATTTGGTAGTATTTCTTCAGTCCATGATGGTGAGGTTGCTGCAGTAAATTCACTCCAAATTTTTCAGCATTTTAAAGTCAGAACAGAAAGTAAGACTGTAGAGGAGGAGTTCAGAGGGATAACACTGACATTTCTCATGTCTTGAAAACAGTCCTAGCCAAGGGATTGTCACAGTGCATTGAATTTTTCATCAGACGTAGAACCTCCTTCAACAGAAACGATGAGCCATTATGGGAGAGTTGGATTCTCAATTCTTACGATTCTCAATTCTTCGTTCAACATTCTTAGGATCCTTGGGACCCTAAAAGCTCAGCTAGTTACTGTGATCCATACCTTCTCTGCCCAAACTTACTGCATCAAGGGATTAAGGATATATATGAATAGAAGCCAAGATGAACAACTTTGACTGAATTGTTCCTCTCATTCCAGAAATCATTAATCAGCCAACTTTCCACCCTCAGCAAGCCGAAATCATTGATAAGTTGTTGTGTCACTATAGACGATCTCCTCCTGTCATTTACTCCCTAACACCTGTAACTTTTCCTTTTCTTTCACTTTCACCTGTTCAATGATGGTCTTTTCTACTAGACTATCAGAGACTATATCCATCTTGTTGACTGGTAGATACAGAGCTTAACCAGTGCCCACACCCAAGCTAAGGCACATGTTAAATATTTCTCAAAGAAAGGGTGGGGCGGATAGGGGGATAGAGAAAAGAAGGGAAGCTGGTCTTAGAGAATACAGCACAGGGTAAAATCTCATCACTTCAATTACAGTTGCAAATGTAATTATACTGACATATTCTTAAAAGGTGAAAAACATTATAATAAGACATTTTAAGAATAGTGGCTGGCACAATATTCATTTTTCTTGCACGTTCTCAAACTTACTCTTCATCCATTCACTAAGCCATAGGAAAAAAGACTTTATTTTGTGCCTTATAGGTAAAATTAGTGATCGAAAATATAGAGGAGTTACGGGGCATAACTCAGAAAGAACTTGGCTCAATTCTTGATGTGTCCCTTGCCTCACTTTGCAGCCATATATTGCCTAGGATTTGCACACATGTTACCCTGAATGGGACTCTTGAGAGAGAAAGATGAGTTTTATGAAATGTACTTCTGGTTCAATTTCAAGGATTATTTAAACCTACTTAAGATGTTACACAAATTCCTATAGGGTTTCCCCCTCTTACAAGCTTTTGTCTAACAGGGCAAAGTTCTCATTTTCATTCCATTTTATGACATTTAAAAAGAGCATATTTGTTAAAAAGTTACCTAACAAAGACCTCATTGAACATATCCATTTTCTAGAAATATGATTAAACTTAATTTTCCAAGTTCAGCGGCACATTATTTACATGCTGTTTTTTTACCACCTACAATGAACTTTCTTTTTGCAGATTTTCCATTCACTAACTAGAATAAAAGAAAATCGTCAGCTATAGCAGATTTAGTAGAAATTTCTAATATCACTGAGCATTACAAAAAAGGAATTCAGACTTCCTGAAAAAGCCATTGGTCACAAGCTATAATTTGCATATTTGATTCATATTCAATGAGTACGTTATTTGGCATTACTTTCCGGAGACAAAGAACAATGGCAAAGTGCTACATTTAGAACCTTAATAAGACTTATGTTCTCACAGTGCCAGAAATATTTTTGCTGTAAATATGCTTCATTGTAACAAATTGACACTGCTCAGTAGAGTGCAAAGCCCAATTCACAAATATTTTGATGTTTAGGCTCTAGGAAGAAATGGCACCTGTTCCAACTCTGAATGCAGAACCCAAATAAACAACAGAGTCACAGCACCACTAGAAGATGTCTTAATTGTTTTATTTATGAGCCAAAAGTAATAGGGAAGCTTAGAATTCTACACACCAGGTTTGTTGGAAAGCTGATTCAATTGAATTCCCAGCCAAAATGAAAGCAGGAAAATGACACTTACTTGGTTGAGGACATAAAGGGAAAAAAGGAAAAGTGACAGAATAATAGTTAGATTGGCAGAGAGGAGCTAATGAGTCCCAGCTGTATTTAAAAGAAAGCTTTAAGGTTTTTTTTAAGCAGAAGTAGTGATGGAAGGAAGGAGATTGGAGTAATTGATCTAACAGACACGCCAAATGAAATACATTTGTTGTTCAGTGGGGAATCTGGAATACGCCACTGAATACCTTTAGCTAATCTTATAAATTGCAACCGAAAATGCACTTTCACACACATAGATAACTCTCATTGACATGGACTACACTGATTTGAAATTCGGGTACTACATGTATGACTCTTATTAAAGAGAAAATTTGAACTAATTCCATCCTTTGTGCAAATTTTTTTAAAAGTAAAAATTGAAATCTAAACTTAAAAATGTCGACTTTTTAAAGTAAGGGCTCAAGAAATTAGAAATTTTAATGTGGAAATTCCAGGTACTTGTAGATTCTGAAGATGTGTCAGCTCAAGAAACATTTATATTGAACACCCCTTCAGGCATAAGCCCTCTTCTAGAAACAAATCCTATGTTAACACTCTATGTTATAGGTCATTTATTTAAAGTGTTTCTAATGTCATGGAAATAGCATAAGCTTAATGTGAATTGTAATTTTTCTCACTGGTTTACACCATCATGACTACTAATCTTAGTTATATTTTTTAATAATGTAGAGTTTCCACAATTTCCTGTAAAGATCCTTAAAATTTATAAGTAAGCATTAAGTGTAACTTTTCTCCACATTTTATTTTTTTCATGTTGATGGTTGGAAATTATTAGAGATGATCCCAATAATTGATTGTGCGTCTTGACTTGTTAGCTAGAGTTGAGAAGTCTTTTCTTCCTCAGCCTAATGCAGAGGGACTTTATGACCACTTTACTTTAAAGGTATAAAATTTTATCTCAAAAATTTAAAAATCACCCTTTCTTGTTTATTAACTATTGAAATTAACCTAAACTTAGGTTAATGTATATACTTAAATTCTTTTTTCTTTTTTTTGGTAACTCAGAGAATATATAATCGCGTTCTATGAACAGATGATGTTACATGAATATCATCATACCATGTTTCTCGAAAATAAGACCTAGCCGGACTATCAGCTCTAATGCGTCTTTTGGAGCAAAAATTAATATAAGACCCGATCTTTTATTGTAGTAAAATAAGACCTGGTCTTATATTAATTTTTGCTCCAAAAGACGCATTAGAGCTGATGGTCTGGCCAGGTCTTATTTTCAGGGAAACACCGTATTAACATACCGTCATGTATTGTTTTCCTATTTGGAAGTAATGTCTTTTGTTGCAAAGGTTTGAAGCATGGCTTGCTTAGTTCGGGTGTGGAGTCCAAAACCACAGAATGATATGGAACTAAATGGTTCAGGGATCGTATTTCTCTGAGCTATCCAACCAGGCTTACTAATAAGCAAATTATTTTAAAAAGCAGGAAGATGCTGGTATATCAAACTAGATGTAATTGTGATTATTCAGATAGAGACTGGGCTGAGATAGAGAAAGTTTCATATTGCTAATTAATATCATACACCAAATTGTGGAAATGCTTAAAATATTTAATAGAACAAAAGGCATCCTCATACAACTTAGAATCATTCAGAAAAATTGATTTGCATAATTTTATTCAGTATTATCCATTCACTAAAAGATGATATTTGTTATATAGATGATTAAATGAATGTTGTTAACCTAGTTTGGATTATGAATCTGAAATTGTATTGCATTAGTTAGAGTGGACTCACTGTTTTAATTCCCCCAAATACCCCAAATCCAGTCTCTTAACGTTAAAAAAAATAAAACAAAAAAAGTGTGTTTCTTGCTGAGGTCACATCTAGTATGGGGATGGAGGTGTGGGGTGCAGGGGTTGTCTCTGCTCAGTGCAATCATTCAGGGGTCCAGGATCCTTTCATTGTGTTTCTGGAGTAACATCCCTTCAGGTTCTTGTCTCCCTTTCTTATGACAAAGGATAGGAAAAGAGAAAAATCCGGGAGGATTTGCATAGAGGGTTAAAAGTGGTCCACGTTACTTCTGCCCACATTCCACTGTGTGCCCAAGGAAACGGAAACAGTTTGGTGAATACATAGCATTCTCTTCCGCAAACATTTCCTAAAAAAACATTTTGTAATTCATAATTTTCACTAATTAAAACTGAGCCATGCCACTCCTTAATCTATATTACTTAAGTTTTACTACTTGGATTAGGTAATTAGTTAGCAGAAGTGTTGAAGCAATTTGTGATTCTGTGATCATCAACATAGACCAATTGCACATGGGCTCTAAACTGAAGGGTCAGGAAATCCCCATGAATTATTTATTTTACTTCTATAATTAGAAATGACTCTTTGGTGTATTGCAACAGATCAGAACCAGAAACTGGCCAGATTTGATGAGCAGAGACACAGGTGGCTTCTCATAATGAACCCGATATGAGGAATTTGGAGCAGTTCAAGAGCTGAGCTGGCGTCCAGGTGTTCTTGTTCCCAAAGTCAGACTTAGTTACCTGCCAAAGAAGTAAAGCCTCATTCATCAGAAAACACCTTTAGCCATTTATGCTGTTGAGGTTTCCAAAGGCTCCTGTGTAACACTCTTAGCAGAATTTCCTGCTGAGGGGAAATGGTTGATCTTCTGCAATTAGTCTACTTCAATTTCCCCATTGCTTCTTTTTTGTATGTTGCTAGCCCACCTCTCTTTCATTCAGTTCCTTCACGTCCCGTCTTGCTTATCGTCTAGTCACATAAACAAAAGACTGGAGACTTGATTGCTACGTGGCTGCAGCAAAGGCCGCTGTATCTGGTGGAAACAATCTTGAGCTGATGCACTGGCAACTTAAAGTGTCTGCCACCAACTCAAGAACTTTGTACACATCTCTAAGCCTTGCTGGATTTGCCCAGGTAGATTGGGAATCCATACAGCTAAGTGCTTAAGTTACATTTCATTTACTAGGTAGGATAGCTTTTGTCTGCTGGGGATGCCCAAGAAACCGAACCTGAGTGAGAAGCTTCCTGTCAGCAGTTTATTGGGAAGTGCAAGTCCAGGGAAGCAGAAGTGAGGGGGAAAGAGGAGCAAAGCAGGGAGGATAGAAGATAGGTGAGTAAATACAAGGTGGTCCACTTCCAGCCTGGACACAGCTTTCTAACAAGCTCTCCAGAGGTAGCTCAGTCTCACAGGACAATATCAGAGAGGACGTATGAACTACTTCATTTCAGAATAGTCTCTCAAGGAGAGGAAGAGAGCAGACTTTAGCCACTGACTCTCTCATGTTAAAATCAGTTAAAATTCCCCCTCTTCCCCAGAGAGGGTGGTAGTAACTCCTGTGCCCTTTCAGGTTGTCACTTGCATCTCTAAGCAGCTGCCAGGATTCCAGTTCCCCATGAGTCCAGTCCAGCCAATCCCTCAGTGCCTCGCGGGGCCACTGCGTCTGAGAGGGTGCATAGGCTGCAGCAGTGGGCTGGCTCCAAGCCCTCAGAAATTGCTGCTGCTGAGGCTGCTCTGGCTGGAAACCAATGTTCCAATGGGGGTTGTGGGGGTGGGTGGGAAAAGACACAGAAACTAAGTCCAGAAACTTTGGTTCTTTCCATCTAATTCTTTCTGGCCATACCTATTCTGATTTCTCTAGCTCCCATATTAGTCCAATTCATTTTAAAGTGGTTTCCTTGACTCCAGATATTCCTCGTTGTAATCCAAACTCCTAGGGCTCTGTACTTACATTGCGGTTACAGAGACCAGCAAAAGTCAAGTGTACAAATAAACGTGATAATTTCAGGGAGTTGTAAGTGCCATGGAGGAAACAAAACCTGCTGATGTATACTAATTGCAGGTGTCCTGAGAATCCGTACAGCTTGGCACTTAGAAGCTCTTCCCAAGTTTTTCCCCTGCTCAACATTGCCTTGTTAATCTCGACAAATTATCTTCTGATTACTATCCAATATGGTCTCCCTGCTCCAGAATCTTAAAACTATTTGCAAAGCTCTGAATTTAATTTACTAATTTCTATTTTTGGGCCTTTGTGTATACCAGTTGATGAGTAAAAATGCCCCCCCACCTCTTCCTAGTTGATTTTTCTCCTTTTTCTCCTTGACAGTGTGATTAAAAACTCACCTTCTGCAGGAAGCTTTTTCAGATATCCCTTTCCTCTGTTCTATCTTCAATTGCCTGTATTTATGTCTACTGCACTATATTCCAGTAATTTGAACTGAATTCTATGGTATCTTAAAAATGTTCTCAAGTCTCTCTCAATGCTCTTTATTTAACATTGTTTTCCTGACCCCATATTCGGAGCCTTGAATGAAAGTGTTGGAATGACGGGCAGAGACCACCCAGGGAACTTATGGGCCCCCAGAGAGAAGATTCATTAAACATTACCTGTTGTCTGAGGTTTGGAGTGAACGACTTCCTCATACATCACACTAGTTAACACAAGATCCCTGCTTAGGTCGCTAACTGGTTGTGTGATCTCCGGCACTTCCCATCTAATTTTCTCATCTATAAAATGAGAGAGTTTTATAAGTGAACTCCAACATCTTTTCCAGCTTCGATATGACTTTAAAATATTAATATTAATGTAGTAACTGGAATAATGTATCCATTTTGTATAAGGAAATAGACCATAACTTCTAGAATTCAAGTGTGGAAAAGAAATACTTTATGATATAAGACAAAGAAAAACTTTTGGCTTTCAAAATTTAGAGTGCTGGAGAAGCAGTAGGTCTTGGGTAGAAATGTAAGTTCCCTTCTCCTTTCCCTCACAATTCAGATGCAGTGTTAAGCGTTCAGGACGCTTTTATTTAAACAATTAATCCAGGTAATTCTATTATAGGTGTAATCTAATATTACTTGATGTAGAGATGGAGGGATAACGATAGAATTGATTTACTAGATTAGAAGGCAAATCAGTAACCAGAACTGACTTGATTTTATATCAAGTAGACCAGCGGTGGCACTGTTGGTGATTCTTTGTGTCGGAGACCTGTCCTGTCAATGGCAGGCTGTTTAGCAAAGCCGTTGGGCTTTGCCCACCAGCTGCCACTGGTGCTCTCCAGTCATGAGAATCAGTGTTTCCAGAGATTGTCAAATGTCCCTGGGGGGCACAATTACCCTGATTGAGAACCACTGACCTAGAACGTGCTCAAGTGGAAGTCCGTATACAGAAGTTGAGATATGTAAAGCAGTATAAATATTTCTTGTATTGTTGTATAAAAATTCCAGAGTCTGACCGTATTCAAATTTATGAGGAAATGATTTACTGTAATGAATGGAAATAAGCCACTTATATAGTATGCAGGACGGTAAAGGGATTTTTGGGGGTGCTTATTTAAAAACCTTATTTTCTGAGATTGAAAAATAGTGAATCCTAATGAGAAGTTTTAGCTCTTTCCTCACTTACAGGTCAGGCCAATAGGTCACTGGTTTCCCCTTGGGGTCAGTGGTTGGGTCACACAGCTCTTCCTGCTGACCTCTAGCTCGTTGACTGTCTGTTGGACCAACAATAAACCACTCTTGTCGTAATTAGAGTGAATGTGCTAAATTGTGCAGATGGATATAGGCTGGTCACAAGAGAACATTTAGGTGTTAGTGGCTTATCCATTGATAGACTGAATGAAGCATGGCAATCCTTAGATATAAAAACATAAAATAAGCAAAAGTCTCCTCTGCTTATGTCTACCTTCAATTTAAAGATAATATGGGTTAATAGCCTTAAAATCAAGTAACAATTTGTGCTAATATTTATTATTTTGGGTTAATTATGGCCAATTTCCAAGACAATTTTACTTTCTTCTAACAGTTTGCTCTATTTACAAACATATCTTAAAATTTTCATTTGACTTCATTTTGCTAATTCAAACATTACTAAAAATGAGCCAAACAGAGTTTTTTCTTCTTTTCAACTTTAATATTTATATACACATACTCAGTTTTTAGGGAGCTCTCATCTGAGCAATGAAATTATATTTTTCTTAGAACTTTATTATTCATGGATGTACCTTGACTGTAAGTTAAGAAAAGCAATATAAATTTTTATAGCGGAACCTAAGTTACAAAAAGCAACATAGATTTTGCTTCTCATGTTTAAGCTGTAGTCATGATTTTATTACACTATTTCTTCCCAAGCATGATGGCTTTTATAGTTTTTCTGTGTACGTAGTCTAAGAAAAATTGGTTATATTTTTGTAACCAATTTCTCTTAGAATATATAAAGTAACAAAATTTATAATAAAGTTAATTTTTTGTTACTTATACTTTGACCTCTTTGAAAGTGCACAATTTTAAATATTTATTTTTTCTATTTATATTTTGTTAATCAGTTTTATTTTGCTTGCTACCAATCTCTTTGTTCAAACTGCCTTGTTATTTTATGGAGATTATGCTTTTTGTTTCTGATGCCTACCAGCCTACTCACTTGGATACTTTTTAACATTCTCAGTTAGCTCATGAATATTTCTTCCGTTCCTGAGGATTTCATTCCTCCACATGAAGAATTGAAGAAGCCATCCCCAATGTTGATAATACACCAAACCCGCTGTCATTCCAACCCCAAATCCAGAAACCTGTCTTGTGAGGTTAGACTACCTAGAATCAGGGCCTTTTGCTTATTTTCTTCACAATTAATGCTTTCCAGAACTCTTTCTCTTTTAATCACCTATTCTTACTGCACGCCCTGCTTTATCCTGTCCAATTACTTAACTGTTAGCCGTGTTTCCCCGAAAATAAGACTGGGTCTTATTAATTTTTGCTCCAAAAGATGCAATACGGCTCATGTTCAGGGGATGTCATCTTGAAAATCATGCTAGGGCTTGTTTTCCGATTAGGTCTTATTTTCAAGGAAACACAGTAGTTACTTGGGAAAAAGCCTGAGAGGAGGAAGCCAGTGCAGTGGAGGCAAAGACCTAGCCAAGGACAATAGAGTGCTGTGATGGTGAGAGGAATGAGGGTAGAGGAGTCTCAGTCAGGTATCAGTGCCCTCTTGGAGGTCTCTGTTAGGAAGAAAAGTGAGAACTGATTCTTGTGCAAATTATCTTTTTTAGTTCCTTAAGAATATGTCACCAGACTCACCACTCTTAGCATTGGAAATATTTGATTAGATTGTAGCAAGAGCCACCGGAGTGACATATTCAACTGAACCTGTGACACTAACTTTAGATTTAATTAAAGCCTTTGTACTGGAGAATACTTTGTATGGTATTCTTGGCTATATTCTATTTTCATCCAGAATGCATCTGATATTTACTTGTATTTTGTTCCTATTCCGGATCATCCCTATTTTGGAGTACTATGAGAAATTTTAGTATGTACTAATAGACCTTTTTACTTGATATTTAGTTACATTGGAAGTCTGTTTTTATGGATCGTTCCATTTACTACAGAGTTGCTTTCTGTTTTTCTTTCAGCTTTATAATTGACAAATAGAATGATATTTAAAGTACTATACACTGGGATGATTTGATAGATGTATACAATGTGAAAGGATTTCTCCCATGTAGTTAATTAATACAACCAACTACAGAGCTGATGTTAATCATAAAATAAAATGCATAATACAGCAATACATAATAAAATACGCTAGATTCATGCAAGTGTCATTGGTAGGCAAAGTCTTATTCATCAGGGAAGGAATATTTGGATGTTATGAGAAACTCCTGTGTTAACATTGCGTGTGTATAGGGAGAGCAACTAGGTCACCAGGCACAGGTGTGTTTGTTCCCGTTGAATTTTGAACCAGGTGACTATATTAATTATTAACAAGCAGTGTTACAACTTTAGAACTTAGAGTATGCTCATTAGAATTCTCAAGCGTACTTCCTTGAAGCCTTTCATAAATCACTGAAGCACAACACCATGTGCACACCTCGATTACTCCACTGATTCCATGTAGTTCCTGTAATTGTCTCCTTAGATCTATGTCTCCTTTGTCGATAGTTGCTCCTAGAATACTGTTAGAACTTAAATAGGTATTTGTTTAATGAGTGAATAAACATCTTGTTTGATTGTCCTTTCTGTTGATTTCTACCTTGCCTGATTACCATTGTGCTGTGTATTCAGCATACTCTGAATAAAATACTATACATAGAGCAGAATGCAGCTTTTTGATAGCATTTCCTAGAAACTTTTAGTGCATCATTGAGAAAATGCTTTATCTGTTTCTTTTTCATTAACTGTAAAACATTGCCATTCGTAGGAAGGCACACAGGTTGGTAAATAACAAGGATAGTTCCGTCTGCCTTTCCCGACCCTCCCCCTACCAGCTTTAAAGCATTTTGATAAGCTAAAACTTACAACAAATTTTCTCTCTCTTTTTCTTCATTTAAATGGTTATGACTTTCCGTAGACTGGATGCTACAAAGCATTTAAAATAGAATATGTGCACTGAACAAAATTAAAGAACACATTTTCTGAGAGCATACAGGGGAAAGTGGTGCACAAGTTAATTTATTTTATTCTTGAGTCCAACAGGTGGTTTGTCAACATCCATGTAATTTTATATAGAAGTATTCAGAGGCTTTAGCGCTGCAGATGATGGCATGTCAGTTATGTGCATGCCTTTGATCCATGTGTGCTTTGGTGTCAAGCACGGCACAGCCCTCCACGCAGGGCTCGGCAGCAGAGCTGTGAGTCGTGTGCTTGGTGCCAATATGCTGGTTTCTCGTGGCAGCAAGCACTCCGCCTGGGCCGGAACAGCCAGCTGTACTTGTAAAAGATGTATTTTTTAAAATATATGAAACAGTTGTCCCGTTACCAATAGCCTTCAGATCTTATCAGACAGGATTGGTGATTTTAAAATAAATATGAAATAAAATTGCAGCAATGATTTTTTAATTTTGTTTCAGCTGATTATAATTCCGAATATATATCAAGAGCAGCAAGAGTGCGTTGGAATTTATTGCCATCTCTCCTTAGGGAAGTTGAAACACATTGTGCATGTTGTCTTCAAGTCTCCCTTGAGGACTTATGAAATAGTAGAGGTGAATATATTGGGGAAACCCCCAGAGGAAGCACCAGAACTTATTTTGTTGACTAAGTTATGAAATGACTTGACTCTCTGCTCTGCACTCTTGAGGTTGTCTGCCGAGGATGGTTTCCTAAGCTGAGTTAAAAGGGAGAAGGGGGGTGGTACATGAGAGTAAAGGGGATCAAATATATGGTGATGGAAGGAGAACTGACTCTGGGTGGTGAACACACAATGGGATTTATAGATGACGTAATACAGAATTGTACACCTGAAATCCATGTAACTTTACTAACAATTGTCACCCCAATACACTTAAGAAAAAATGAAAATTGCAATGATCTTACTGGAGTATGCTCTTTGGATTTTAGTTGACTTAACTCATATTTTTAAATTGAGACTTGATTTTTAAGATATGGGATTTTTTAAAAAATCCCAGTAATTTTGGTTGAGTCAAAATCATTTTGTGCACTTTCATCTCAATTTCTTCACCAGTTGAGCAGATGCGTGATAATTTAAGATCTAAACTGTAAATCACAGCTCCTCTATTTTTCTGGTCACTTGGCCCTTCCTGGGAATGCCTTTTAAGTTCTTCAAATTCAGGAGCTATATGTAAGGCACTTGACGATCAGCTAAAAACTTGAATGTAGGTGTATGATCTTGCATACTTGTTTAGTGAGATGCTTTTGCTTTCGCTTTTTTCAAACTTAAGTTGAAAATGAAAGAGGTGCTCCAAGTGTTATCACAGGTACTTAGGACCCACATGCAATTTCACGTAAATTTACAACAGTGGCTCTTGACTTTTGTTGGGTCACAGACTCCTTTTGAAACCTAGTGAAAGCCATGGTATCTATACACAGAAAAAAGTACATATGCAAAAGTTTTTGCATGTAATCTTAGGAAGTTAAAAGACTTGCTGGAGTGCAAGGAAGAACCTTTGATGTGTGGTTCACTGCCAAGGAGAACTGGATGAAACAGAGAGAATTTTGGTTTTGTTCATTCTCTTTTCTTGTTTCTCTGTGATTTACAGTTTAGATCTTAAATTATCCTTTTCCCCCACATGTCCTTGCCCTCCTAAATCCCCAACCAGGCACTAGTTTTTATATCTCCACAGATCACTTTGCTTTGTAGTTGATGTAATACCAACATAGTATAGATTTGGGGCAATTCCAAAAGGAATTGTCAGTGATGGCAAAATGAGATAGGAAGCCTGATTTAAAATCACTCACAAATGAATACTCTTCATTGTTTGCTGTCTGATCACTAAGAATTAAACATTTTTAACTAGCTGATTTTGCTAGCATATGACTTGCTGTGGTATTCCTCGGTTTTTACAAAGCACACCAGTAAGCATGGAAAGAAAAAAAAAAAGCAGGCCAGCTTTCCATATTGTAGTTGTCCTCATTCTAGTCCGGGGAGGCCTACTTCAAAAACTGAGTCTCCAAGGTCCTTAGCTTTTATCTAGAACAGACAATGTGCTTGAGAAAGTTCCTTTAGTTGTTTGTTTCAGTTGACATTGACACACTGGGTCAGACTTGTCCCAAAGCACCAAGTCTAAACGGCTTCCTTTCTGTGTTTCTAATTGGGATGCTTTCTCAGGAGGGTCAAATTAGAGCTCCTGTGATTGGAGCTGCAGCACTGGCTGTTGACAGCATCAGCTCAATTCTGCCTCTTGAGACATGTAAGACAGCCACTTAGAGTTTGTTCCTACAGACTTTTGACAAATGGTCCTACTCTGACTGTGTACCTAATAGACATTTTTTGTTTTTCTTCTGGATCTATGCCCAAACTGTGGTTTTCCCCTTAAGCACCTTATTTCTGCTTTGGTCTTTTTTTTTCTTTCTTTGTCTTTTGTTTGCCGTGATTCAGTTTATTCAAAAGCATTTGCTGACTTTCTTGTTTATGTATCATATCTAGCGTACTTACATCATGGCACCTGGCTTAACCAACCTTCTGAACTTATTAACCTCTTAGGAAAATTCATTCTGCTTGAGTGAGTAAAACAGAACTTTGAACACCTGCATCATTCTGTCGGTCTGTTGATGAAGATAATATGTTATAGATTAGGTGGTGATAATTTATACTGGACATTATCACAACCAAAATTAATTGATTGGCAAAGACAGGATGTGATCTAAGACCCCTTCAAGATTCATTGATTCATTGACTACCATGTACCAGGACTTTTTAAGATATATGTTTAATTGATTAATTTTAATCTTATTTCTATAGCATTTTGGTACACAGATTTTCTAGGATTCCATTCTGAGTAATTTTGAAAGAGGAAGCATTTATAAAGATTTTAAATTGCCTCATACATCTGAGTTTAGTTACTGGAATTTAAATACCTTACAGTATCCTTTTAGAATCCTATTGTTTTAAAGCCTGAGAAGTAATTTATGACTGAAAATAAGAGTGATAAATTGGAGACCCAAGTATTTTTTTCTTTTTTGCCAACAGCCTGAGGGATCACAGGGGAGGTCAGACAACTTAAATCTGTTTCTTTTTCTTGGACTCTGTAGTATTCTTGTAGAAGAAGGAGAGGAATTGTTTCTGAACAGTGGAAGCGAGAGTGCCAAGTGGCTTTTATCTTTAAGTACTGTAAAGTTTGATTGGCATTATGCTCCCTTGACCAGAGTGGCCTAAAAAGGGGGAAATTTCACATTATGAATATACTTAACATCTTTCCTGACTTTCTCTGAAATACTTTGAGTGATATCAGAGTCTATTTTGTGGTTAGAGAGAGATATAAGTACATGGAAGGGAAACATAGAGGCAGAGAGAGGGTATAATAGGATCATCTTTTTTCCCTTCTAGCTGAAGATACATTTGCCAGGCCCTTCTCCCTGGTCCACTTAAGAAAGAAGACAGAGTGTTTGGATATTAGAAAGGATTTCTCCTGATTGAAATCTTAAGAGTTGGGAAGTTAAATTAAAAGAAGAGAAACTTTCTATATACTTTGCTTTAGTTGACACAAACTTTCTAATTCTTCAGGGAAGCATTTCTCATTTTCTGCTGATGATTTCAATTTCCCATGGCTTATTTGCATCTGCTTATTGATAATGACCCTGAGTGTTTTCTTTCCCACTCGTGCTCAGAGGTGTTTTCGTGTTATTGCTGATGAGGGAACCGCTTCAGGTATGGCGATGAACGACTCTCCTGCCAACGTCTCCATTAGGTCCACGTAGGTCTGCAGTTGTCACACCACATAGTCCCTTACCTTCTTCAGATCCACTGTCTTCAGCAATCCCGTCTCTTCCTGGGCTCTGGAAACAATTAAAGTGTGTATGTATTTGTACATGTGTGTGTGGAGAGGTGGGGGACGGGGGGAGAAGAGTGTGGAGAAAGAGGGAGGGCGGGAAGGAGAGAGAGAAAGAGAGAGAGATTGATTTTGAGAAACAAACTGGATAAACCACAGTAGTTGGGTTAGGGCTGCAATTAAGGCACTGAAATTGCATACATGTTGAACAGAAATCTGGAGAGAGTGCTTGAGTGGTGAAGGACCGCAAGAAAGGAGCTTAGGTAATACTGTACATAAACTGTGTAATACAGATGGTTGTTTCCGTGCTGTATTCTTCAAGATTCCCATATGTAGAAATTCCACTGTGTCCCTGGATAGCCTTTCGTTGCCACCCACACATAAAATGTATTTAATCTGATTTGATTTACTATAATGATGATAATCAAAACCCCTGAACTGTTCCTTGTTCACAGATAGATTATTTAAAACATTTTCTTGCTACCGCTCTAAAATTTAATCTGCTCAAGTCTGTTGGTTTCTGCTCGCTTAGGGACCGGGCTGGGTGTTGGTAGTATGGATTCAGGCAGGCCTCCCTCAAACACTGTAGGTGCTTCTCAGTAAGCTGCTGATTCCGTGTTTCCGCGTCCTCATCTGAAAAGAGGCATAACGTCCTCATCTGAAAAAAGGCATAATAACACTGACTGACTGACCCCATCCCAACGGGGGCATAACAACTGTAACACTGGGTGGTAATAATCTTTAAGGTACAATGGTACACAGCATTTGGTACACAACAGGGCACTTAATAAAAAGTTAACTATTGCTTGCTCTTAACTTTTTTATAAGTTACATAGAGCCTACAATCTTGATGAGCATATGAAAGATAGTGGAAATACATTAATTGAATAATTATTGATTGATAAATATAATTAAACAGGCATGAGTTCAACAGAGCTAGTACTGAAATCCCTTTTCTGGTATTTTCAAATATTATGTGTTTTCATAAAAATCACCCAAGGAGTATGTTGTTTGTGACTACTAAGTTTTGTTAAGATGAGTAGTAAAATATGTGGTTATTCTTTGGAGGCATATGCATTCTATCATAAAAATTAGAACTAGCTATCTTTCGTACAATGTTTCCCTTTGCCTTAGGACCTAGTTATACAAGTGCTGTTACTCTTGTTTTTCTTTCTTTCATTTTTTTGTCATTTAAAAAAAACACATATATAGAGTATTACTTATTGTGGTAAAAAATATATACATGTAACATACATTTTACCATTTAACCATTTTTTGTGTATGGTCTGTAGCATTAGGTTGATTCACCATCACCACCAGCCATTTCCAGAACCTTTTTGTCTTCCGCAACTGATACTGTGTATGCATTAAACAAGACTCCCCATTCCTTCCTTCCCTTTTCCACAGGCCCCTGACAACCATTCTATTTTCAGTCTCCATGAGTTTTATTACTCTAGGTAAAGTAGAATCACACAATGTTTGTTCTTTTGTGCCTGGCTTATTACACCTGGCTTGTCTTCAAGTTTCATCCATGTTATATTAGGTTGGTGCAAACGTAATTGTGTTTAAAAGGTTAAAAATAATTGCAAAAACTGCAATTACGTTTGCACCAAACTAATGTATGTGTTAGGATTTCCTTCCTTTTTAAGGCTGAATAATATTCCATTAAATGGATATACCACATTTTGTTTATTCATCCATCCATCCATGGACACTTGGATTGCTTCCACCTTTTGGCTACCTTTTGGCTATTGTGAATAATGTTATTTATTTTGTTTTTTAATTGCATAATTAGGCACCATTTACACTTCACAATATGATAATTAAATATATAACACAATTAGCGTGGAAATACTGACACTATATTTAATATTATCAAGGGAGAAAAAAATTTTAAGGAAAAATGTGCTGAGTAATCGTAAATATTTCGAAGTACAGGGTACCTTATTTTTCATAGTTGGTGTGACTGAATTTTCCCTGACCAGCTATAATTAAACATATGCTGATGGGTTTGTATAATGTAAACTCATCAGAATTTAAGTATAGTTTTTGGACTCCACTAATTATGTTTACTAAGTTAAAATTTACTTCATTTGTTTTATTACAATGCATATTAAGGGTTATTAATCTTCTTTGGGGTTTATTGTGGAGTGTTTTTTAGTGGAGGGGAAATTCCACTTCCTTTTGATTAAAGTATGCTTTCTCTTAAAAATTGCCTCTTCATATCGAGAATTGGTAAGCTTGAAATAACAGCTTTTTTATTGCATATATTTTATCCAGGAACATCATTAGGGATACTGGACTAGATCTAGTCAAACATCCAGTTAAGTGGAAGTTTAGCAAATAGCCTAGAATTCTTAGAATTTTCAGCATAGACAATTCATTGTAATGAATGCCCTTTTATGCAAGCTAAGTTAGCTTTATTCACTGGTTAGTAAACGTTTCTTTAGTCTTGGCTTATATTGCCTGCTGTAGTCAGATCAGATAAAAGCTTAAGTCATATATCCAGAGCATCTTTAGAAACATAAAAGATCTTATTTCTGAGAATCAATGAGAGATTAGCTAGCTTTGGAGCAATTGAAAGATAAGTCAGAAAATGGTTGTTTGTGTAACCCAACAGTGAGAGATTTTATTTTCAATATTTCTAGGATTCCTAAGGGTAACCTGGAGGTCTCCTTGGAGGCAGATGATACTAACTAAAGAATTTTTAATGTTGATGGACCTTAAATTTTGTTTTTCAGGAAAAGTAAGAATTTGTTTAAAAATCAGTTTACTGGAAATCATAGTAAACTTACATAGATTATTTCTCCACCAAGGAATTTTAATAAAATAGTTAATGCTGAAACTCTAATGGATGTAACGTACTGTGGTTATTCTGTAACTAATATCTGTTACATTATTATGGGAAAATTGATGAAGATAACGCCAGCTAAGTCTAATATGTCTTAGAAGACACTAAATGGTCAGCCATTTTAGAAGGATTTTATAATTAGGAAGACATTATTCATTAGAGCATTTGATATTTGTATGTAAATTTCAGCAGGATAGAAATGACCTCTAGTTACACTCATACAGTTTTTTAGATTGAGGTAGGATTCACATAAGATCAAATTAACCATTTCAAACCATATAGTTTAGTGGTATTTTGTACATTCATATATTGTGAAAAATATACATTAGTTTTTACTAAGTGCTAAATAATATTAATATCTATGACATTCTTAGACACTACATTTACCAAGTTAAAGAACTTTTAAAAAGATTTAAAATTTCTCTTTTTTGTAGGTCATACCTAGTTAATTTTCAACCAACCCAAACAGAAGTTAGGAAAGCAGGGATTGATATCTAATAATCATTTTCTTTTGCATTTGGAGAGCTAATGTGATTAAAAATGTTAAATTAATAAATGAATAGAGAACATAATTTACCTTTTCAAAGCTTCAGTCAAGGAATATATCGTATTTTGCCGTGTGTATAGAACATATCTCCATGTATAAAGTGCACCCACGTTTTTGGCCCAAACTTTCAGGGAAAAAAATCTTTCGTTTTAATTTTTTTTGAAAGATGATACAGTTTATTTTATTTTTTTTAATTCAATTTTTTATTTGTTTACATTTAGGTACTTGTATTATAAAGGAATTTTAACATTTATTTTTTAACATATCATGGTACAAGAAATTTTATGTAACAAATAATTATAAAACACAAGAACAGATACAAGGTACAAGAAATTCTATGTACTGGTAATACATTTTTGATATTTACGCATCATAGAAGGCCAAGAACTCTTTGTCATTTCGGGTTCATCCTAAATTCAACAAAACCGATTATCGTATTTCAGGGTATTATTTTGCATCCGGATATCATTATTGATTTCTAGAGTTACAGTTTTAACTCATAAGCCTAAATAAAAGAATTAAAAACATTTATATAGATACGGAATTAGTACTACCCATGTATGATGCGCATTCTTATTTTTCCCTCACAAATTTGGCAAAAGTGTGCTTTATATATGGAAAATACAGTAATCTCAAGAGTAAACCTTTTCTTTCTCAAGAAAGTCAATGACAATTTGATGTGTAGATAATCTTAAGATCTAATATTGATCATTCAGATGGTAGAATGGTAAATAATATAAATGCATATATACTGTATTCCAGTACTGAAATTTGTGACTAGACATAAGTCCCAGTGTCAAGTTTGATTCTCCTAGAAACAGTTGTTTTCCCCACTTTAACTCTAGATGTAATTTTCCTATCTTATGTAACTGTTGATTATATTAATAGTTATTTTTGAAACATGCTGTTAAAATAAACTAGATAGCTGCAAGAAACTTCACTCTGCCCCCCAGTCTGAAATAGAGCTTCTTACTCTGTAACATCCCTCGGGTTTATCCAAAGTATAAATTCCCAATTTCTTGACAGTCTAGAAATTATGACCACAGTTTTTACTCATCTCGTAAGTCCCCTTAGGAGGTATTACTTGATTAACTAGACAGGAGCGAACTGCCAAAGACCTTAGAAACTTAAGAAGCCTAATAGATTCTCTTTTTAAGAATTGCAATGGGGCTAAGCAGCTTTCAGGAAAAGCACAGAAAAATGGATCAGAATGTGATCATTCATAATATTGCAATGGCCTATTTGTGGCTTTACTTTCTGTATCTCAAAGTAATAGCAACCAACTTGTTTGAAGTAGCTTAGATAAATTAGAGACTCTGTATCTGTGTGTTTATATTACATGTTCATTACATAGTCATATAAAATTATTTCCAGCAGACTATTAATCCAAAAACTTTCATTAAGTATGAAAACCAGAAATGGCCTCTTGATCATTCATATGTGTCTACATTATCATCCATCTAATCCTGTAGAACAACTAGCTATTATATACGTCATCATTTTTCACAAATATATATATGTATATATATTACGTTCATTAAAAATAGTAATTATTTAAGAAGGAAGCTGCAAATAAAATAAAACACAGGTAGCACTGAGCCAGATATGTCACGATACTCTCAATTCAACATCCATATAGTTGTTTGATTTTCCGTGTTTTGTAGACTCATTTATATTTAGCAACTCCTAACCTCAGTGACATACCATATATTATTCTTGTGCTTTCAGACAGAACTGTGTATGTTGCCAATGTTATAATTTTTAGATTGTAAATTCCCATGGGCAGGGATTATATTTTATTAATGTTTTTAAAAATCACCTCATTGAACAGCGCTGTCATGCACTTTAGTAATGTCAGTCAATATTTATTGATGAGCATTTAAGAATAGTGTAGTTTTTCAAGTATTTCAATATTTAATTGCTGAAGTTTAATACATGTTAGATTATATTCAGTATTGTTCAACTTTTCTTTAATGATGGCAAATGATCCTGTAGGAAATCAATTTTGAAATGGCTCTTGAGCATTATCTATTGGCAACTAATGGATTCATTGCCAAAGTGATTCTATTCCACCAACATTCATAGAATACTTACTGTATGAAAGCACTTTGCTGGAAAGTAGGGCTATAAAAATGAACAAGCAGTTCACAATTTAGGGACTTATGTAGAAGTGGAGAATGAAGATATTTCAGAGAGGCAGATACGACAATACAAATAAAATATAATAACAAACTATTGTGGAGGAGCAATCAGTTGATTTATTTGGTGTGCTTTTGAAGAAAGATTTTAAAGAGGAGGTGAAGTGAAGATGTTTGAAAATATCCAAGACAGAGAAGGGAGAGAAGGAAAGTGGGTATGAAGACGATTCCAAGAAGAGGGAGAAGTATAAGCTGAGATATATAGGCATGAACTTTTGTGAAATGGTGAGAAGGCTGATGCAGCTGCACCCCAAAATATTGGTGGAGGAGAGGCAGCAGAGGAAATTGGTTAGAGGTTAAAGCCAGAGTGTGAAAAGTTATTGAACACCATTCTAAAGGGTGGTGAGAAGAAGCCACCAGAGCTTGGAAAGCAAGGGAGTGACAAGATCAAAACTGTAATGAGAAATAAGTATTGCAACAGTATGGAACCGAGCAAGACTGGTGGCAGGGAGCTAGATAAGGAGCTCCTGGGAAAGAGCAGGGGCAGTGTAATGGGGACCAGGGGACAGACTCAGGAGACGTTCTGTGAGTGCTGTAAACAGGCATCCAAGAGAGTTTCATTTTTCCTAATTTGGGCACCTGGTGAGATGGTACAATGGATGTTTGCTTTGCATAAATGGATCGTGAAGTTCTTTTGTAAAGAACAAGCTATTATTTTAGTTAAGTAATACTTGGAATTACTAGGTATAAGTAAAATCAACCTCTGTTAGTATTTTAAAATATTGTTGTTAAATCTCATTTCTGTAAGTTTATCTGGAAAATTGTGTGGCTTGGGTTAAGAATTAAACAATCACTAAGCTTTGCTAACGTTCTAAATTCTGTCATTATAAATTTCTGTTGATCCTAGTTTGTTTGAGCTGAAACATTCCGGGAGTGGAACAGTAATAGTAAGACACTGGTAGTGAAGTTCGAGTTCTTTATGCTTACCGATACTTGATTTCTACATTATTTATTTTCACTTTAATTTACACTCTCTGAGCCCTTTTAAAACTACCTAGAAAGTGATGAAGCTTGTCCTAACGACAGAGTTCTGACCTCTAGTAAAGAAAATAGTATTCATGACACTATTGTTAAAGAACAATAAGGCAGACTTGATTCAGGGAGACTATCCGATGGGTATAAGGACACTGCAGTGAGGGAGAGAGACTGGACTCAACTACAAACACAATTAGGAAAAGTGGGGATTTAGAGCCAAAAGGAGGATAGGGGTCAATGGATGGAAAATTACTAAAAGGAAACCTGAGGTTTATGGGGAGTTCTGGCTAAACTAACCTAACAGGATTCCTGCTGAAGGCAGGACAGAGTGTTCAGATATCATCTGGGGATGGCGGAAGATGAGGAATTGGATCAGATACAGAGGATGGGGGGTTCTGGCTAAACCAACTTCACAGGATTCTGCTAAAATTGGACAATGCAGAGATGAACATAAAAGCCCCAAAGTAGAGGCCTAGTTGAAAAAGAGCTCAGAAGAGGCTGACTAAAGTTTGGTCATGGAGAGAATCTTTGTCACCTCTTAGTACAGCGATGCTGGCCCACTATCTACTTCAGTAGAACGATTTTTTTCTCTCAATTTGGGTAACCTTTCAAGCAATCCATTGATAGAGGCAACACATTCTCATTTTAAGGTTGATTTTAAAATATACAAATAGATGTATATTCTACTGTATTGTCAATCAGGCCCCAAATAAGAATTAAAACAAAAAAAATCTTGGTTATAAATACTTTCTGTAAGTAAACATTTCAAAAGTTGTTTCTCCTTAACTAATTTTTCTGGCCCAGGGGTCAGAGAGTGAGCAGATGCCTTGGGGTCATGCACAGGCTCAGAGTGAGCAAACCTAAGCCTCTCTTCGTAGTGTTCATGGGTCTCGGACCGGGAAGCCCAGAGCCTCATGTTAGGTCTCCTTATGTTGGAAAAGAGGAACAGATTCAATGGTTTAGTGTTAATCTTCACAGATTAAATTGCAAATATGTTTGCAATTTAGAAGTCTGCATCTACATTCTGTTCCTCATCGGGAATTTTATATTGGACAACAAACTGAGGTGCAAGCCTGAACTACACGGAGGAAAATGCAGGTGAGAAATACACGTGATGTCAAGGGCCTCTGATTGCTGCGTATGTGACCCCTTTTCTTGCCATGCCCCGTGCTAATAAAATACTGCGATCCTCTCTAGGTCTGCACAGTTTGGGGTTTTACCCGTATCTTTTTGTGGTTCCAGTCTTTGTGTCAGGCTCCTGTGTGGTATTTCCTTTCAGTATACTATATACAGATTTGGTCTGAAGACATTTGCAGATTCCAGGGATACATTGACTCAACATTCTTAAGCCCAGTAGTTATTCAAGTATAAAATTTGAAGGTCATTAATTGAAGTGAAATCATGGGAAATGAGAAAAGGAAACCCCATATTCTGCAAGAGTGGAAACCCACTTCTCTGTCTTTTAAGGGAAATTGCTGCATCAGACATGGTCTGCATCACCGCTGCCTCTTGACAGGTTCACCTTGGAGAGACACAAATTAAATCCTTTCAGTTGCTGTTTTGAAGCTAAAAGTGTTTGACCGGTTCAGCCCCTGAATGGTGTTTAAGGAATAAAGAGAAAAGAGCAGGAAGTTCTAATTGGCAAATTACTCCTTGTTATTTAGTTTGGCTTCCAAGTTGGAAATTCCAATAATGAGGAGCTTTGTGGGACTTGCCCTTGAGCAGAACCAGGGGGCTTTTTGTTCAATTACTCTTTAATGTGAAGCTATTCAAGAAACATATTGTAACATTTAAGCCATCACTTTCTATTATACAAATATTGTCGTGTAATGATTTTTAAATCTCTCTCCATGGATGCTTTTATGATTCTGAACCATCTAATAGTGTAAATTGCAAATAAGACATAAATGAATTTTTCTTGGGAAGTAGTATTTATAGGCATAGTATTATTTAATGATAGTTTCCTAAAATTTTAGGAAATATATGTTTACTTAACAGTTCTCTTAACTTCATCATAGTTATTCTACTTAGAATTCTGATTAGAACAAAACGAAACAGAAGGTTTTACAAAGCCACTCTAAACTGAATTTACAGCAAGGTGGACATTCCTTTTGATGCTAAAATGTCAGGATGTTAATGGAGAATTTCTTTGATTGCTTACTTAATAAGTTATAGGTGTTTTGACATTAATTTTGACTTATACATCTAAATTGGAAAAAATGAGTTTCAATTTGCAGAATTACGTTACAGACAAATTAGTATTACTATATAGCATGGAGAGTTATTTCATATTTGGAGAGGTAGAAAACTGGTTAAAAAGAGTATGTTTTTATTTTCTATCCTGACGGTACCACTGAACTCAAAATTAGACTGTTGTCAAAGTAATGAAGGAATGAAGTAAAGGACTTGAGTTTTTCTCGATGAAAGGCAATTATAAGGATAAATGATTATGTATAATTTTTATTAAACTTCACAGAATATAGCGACATCATTTAGATACATAAAAGCTAAGATTTTAGTAGAAAACTTCTGCATAGATAGGGATGTTGGATTTTAGCAGAAAAGAGATATTTCCTTTCTTGATTATTGGAACTTTGCATATTCGTTTAACAGTTTACTTGGCTAAAGGGTTTTATGACATACAATATTATGTGAAAGAATCATGCAGTTGAAATGACTGTGAATTAATTACCAGTTTCCTTTTTACAATTAAATGTCTCACACAGGAACAATTCATGTAATAGTTTTGGAAATGCTAATGACTCCTGAGGTACTAATCTTGTCTTGTTTCTGAATACTAACAAAATTGTGTTTCCCCACTGGGCCATGGACTTAACCTGTGTTGTGAAGTGCGACGCAGAGGTGTCAACCTGGTAAATGGAATTGTGTTCTGATGAGATGTAAGTCTGAAATTTTTTCCCAAATGTGTTTGGCTTCACGGATCAAAAAGAATGAAATTGCTTCTTTTTCCAGTAGTATTTTAACTTCTCTAAATTAGAATGTATATTTGAAAAGAGTGATAACAATCAGAAGTGCTACAACCTCGTGACTCCTTTGCAATGCCTGTAGGACAAACTTACTCATTGATTAGTGGGCTCAGCTTTTTTAACTTGTTGAAAAATTATACAAGGACACCCAGATTTTTTTGAGAGCCTAATAAATTTGAGGTATTGTATCAAGTTGGGATTTGGGAGATGATGGAGAAGAGGCAGGAGTCATGTCACTGAAGTATATGTATGACTTGCATAACAGCTCAAATCATTGTCTATGTTCTGATGGGGCATAATGTGATGAGTCCTCCTTTTATGATCCCTTTACTGCCCTGTCCCCTCTCCCCTCCGCCTTGTTTTTGGTGGCAATTGTAGAATAATGGATTGCAAGGGTTTCAGACTCGAAGTGGGGGAAACGATTTAAAGGCTATTACCAATGGTCTAGGTTGGAGATGACTGAGGCCTCAATTAGGGCAGTGAATCAATGAATCTGAATAGGAAGGGGGTGATTCTACAGGTTTTCAGAAATTAATCAGGTTGATTGTTGACAAATTAATTTGAGAAGTGAGTTGGTCCTTTTATATAGGATAGTGAACTTTCGAACTAGAATTTTGCAGGAGAAATTATTTGCTTAAATGTTTATTTTCATTGATGGTTCCAGATTATTCTTTTATGCTTACTATAACAATTTTACGAATGTCTAAAATTGCAAATGGAACGTATTTAATGTTTTTTCCTGCTTCAAATCCTGTAATTAAATCTCATTTCTTTAGGTTAATAATGCTCAACCCAATACCTTAACCTGATATATTAGCTATCTGTTGCTGTGTTAGCAAATGACCCCAAAAGTTAGTGGCTGGAAACAATACACCTTTATGATCTCACAGATTCTGTGGGTCACATGTCCAGGAGTAGGTGGTACTGAGTCAGGGTCTCTCACAAAGCTGCAGTCAAGGAGCTAACCAGGGCTGCTGTCATGTCAAGGGGCAACTTGGGGAGAATCTGCTTCTAAGCTCATGCACGCGAGCCATAAGGAACATGTGGGCTTCTCCAAAGGACTGCCTCAGGGCCTGGTGCTCAGCTTCCCCCAGCGTGAGAGATGGAGGAATGATCCACAGGGAGTAGGATCATCCAAGACAGAGGCCACAGATGTTTCCTAAGTCACCTTGGACGTGACCGCCCATCAGTTTGGGGGTACACTATTTGTTAGAAGTGAGGCAATAAGCCAGCCCACACTCCAAGGGGACCTTTGTGTTTTCTCAGAGGCTGGCTACCACACACAGCTTACATCATCTGGAACCTAACTACCCAGCTCTCCAGTTCCATGCCTTGCTAGGTTTCCATTCATAGTAGACTCCAGACAAATGAAACTTCTTTCAGTCCCTGAAATGCTCCATGTTCTCCTGCCTCCAGAATTTCTCCTCTGCACTTGGCTAACTCATGTGTGCCCTATAGATTTCAGCTTAAGTATCCTTTCCTCAGGAAGCATTTCCTGACTATTTCCTCTCCTGATTCCGCAAGTACAGTAAGAACTCTTTTTCCTTTTTCAATTTTCACGTATATCAGACTCTAAGATTTTTGTTTTTCATATTCGTGTGCTTTCTGTGACAACTGTAAGTTGTATCCTTAACACTGGGGCTTCTGCCTGGCATAATAATAGATACTTATTTATATTTGTTGAATGAATGGCTAAATGAATATCAGGATACCTAAGATATGGTCAACAAACTTACGGTGTCACATGTATGGATCTGCCAGAGAATCACCACATGTAACTTCTTCTGAATACATATTTCTGAACCAGGTCTGAAGTCTGTTGCTTTAAAAAAAAAAAAGTCAGTTTTCTGTTTTATAACTTTATTCTATTTTATCCTCTCATTTTTTTAACTTAATGCTTAGATCTTTGTTGCAGATTGAATTTGGAGTTTAGAGAATAAGATTAAGAGAAAAGTGCTGTTTAAAAGGAGCTTCATTTGTTTGGTAGAAACCTGTTCTTGTGTTGACTTAAACTGTCCTCACTTGATTTGAAAGTTGGTAGTGGTTTACATTAAGAAGAATAAAAAGAATTTAGTCAGAACATGGTATATTGCTTTCAGTCTAGATAGAGTCTTAGTTAGTATTAAATTTTTGCATTGAAAATGTGGACATAATAGTTTGTATTTCCTGGCTTCACAATTGGGGCAACTTTATGTGATCATGCATTTCTTTTTTTGGATGGGGGAGGTGAAGGGATTAGAAAATACACATTAGTAGTCACAAAATAGTCACAGAGATATGAAATACAGTTTGGGGACTATAGTCCATAATGTTGTCAAGATCATGTAGGGCGCCAGATGGGCACTGGACCTATCAGGGGGATCACTTCATAGACTGTGTAGCTGCCTGACCACTGCGCTGTACACCTGAAGCTGAAGTAGAATAATACTGAATGTCAACTATAATTAAATATGTGTGTGTGTGCACGTGTGTGTGTGTGTGTGTGTGTGTGTGTGTGTGTATAGTCATGGGATGTAAAGTACAGCATAGGGAATATCGTCATGGTATTGTAACAGCTATATACGATGTCAAAGGGTTAGTAGATGAGGGGGTTATCACTTTGTGAGAGGTGTAAATGTCTAATTACGTAGTTTTATACACCTGAAACTAATAAAAACAAAAAAACTTTTTTAAATGAGAACAACTGTTTTTAAGTCAGTAAACACAATAATGAAGCAGTGCAGCAAGAAAGAATGTATGTATTTTAAATTCTTCAAAGAGTAGTCTCTTCACTTTGGTCATTTCCTCAATTCCTACTCACTTGTGAATTCTAGGTAATCTGTCTCCATGTCTTCATGGACTTTTTCTGGCAAAGCTCACCACTACCAGCTTACTGCCCAATGCAGGGTCTCCAGGTGCTCATCTAATTGATCTTTTCTACTGCGCCTCAGTCTTGAGCACCACCTCTTTTTTGAAACTCTTTCTACTTGAGGGTATCACTCTCCTGGTGGTGGTTCTCCTCCTTCTCCATCTCCTCCTTCTCCTCTTTCTCCTCCTCCTCCTCTTTCTCCTTAATCCTTCTTCTCCTTTTCCTTCTCCCTCTCCTGTTTCTGTTTCTCCTCTTACTCCTTCTTCACCATTTTTTTTTCCATTTTCTTCTTAGCTGTCTTCCTGAGCTCCTCTTTGTTTGCTCTGTAAGGACATCTATCTACAGATTCTATTTTGACCCTCTATTTTCCCTTTGGTCTATAAGGGATCTCTTTTCTTGCATGCTACCTGTCATCTATATTCTGATGATTTCAAATCTCCAGCTTAGCATCTCCAAGTCTTAGACTTTTATTTCCAGTCTCTGTTGATCTTTCCACCAAGATGTTCTGAAAGCACCTCAGACTAAACTTGCTTCTCTGCTCCTTATTCTCCCTCTCACTTGATAGCTCTACCATCTATCCAGTTCACATATTGATTCTAGATTCCTTCTTTTCCGTCACCTACTCCTTGATGTGATTATCTAATTACCTAGTCCCAGTAATTTTACCTTCTAAATTTATGTTTCTCAACCTTTTCTCCCCCAAACACCTGAGAGCTAGCACACACTTATAGACACCATTAACATTAGGTCACAGTGTCAGTGATTCGCATTGGAGGTGGGGGTGCGGTCCTTAGGGGAAATCCTTTGAGGAAGTGGAGGGCAGTTTGAAGCAGGTCTCTACATGGTTCTAATAGACTCCAGAGACTGAGACTGAGAATTGCTGTTGGAAGCATTGTGGGGATCAGATGCTCTCATCCTCGCAGATGCTACTGTTTTAGTTAAGCCTTTATCAATTCCCTACTTGATGGCTGGAACACCATTTCACCTGCAGTCTAACCTATCTTTTACATAGTCACCAGAGTAATTATCTAATAAATAGTCTATCGTGTTCTACTTAAGACTTTTAAAGCCTCCCCATTACCCATAAGAAAACAAAAACGAGTTCTGTGGTTTGGCCTCTGTCTCTCTGCCTTTCATTGATTCCACAGCCATGTGGAACTTGGCATTTCTGAGTATCCCTTTCTTTTTCTCGTCTTAGCATTTTCCTCTGAGGTATCCTTTTCCTGTTTTTTTTTTGTTTGTTTGGCTGACAGTTGTTCATCATTTAATACTCATTTCTTTCAAGAAACTTTTCCTGATGCACAGCCTTCTCTCCACAGTCCTCCCAAGATATGTTCAATGTGTGCACGTAAAATTTTGTGAAAATTTATCATTGCACTTGCCGTAGTTCGCTGCTATTATCTGTTTTTTTATTTTCTTTCCACTGACAAAGAGTTTTTGAGGTGAGGATTAGGTTTTACTCATCTTAATCTTTGGTGTCTATATAATATCTCTATATGTTCATAAATGTTTGCTGAAGGAAAAGGTGAATTAATAGATTTAAGCAATTTATCTATTTCTCCACTTAAAAATATTTATTGTTTACTTACTTTCTGCCAACCACCAATGTGCACACAGAGTGCTATAGTGATTTTTTTTAAAAAAGGTAATAAATTCCTGCCTCCATAGGTCTTACATTATTTTGCTAAAAATATTTATGTAATAATTGATATTTACATGAAAATTTTGATAAGAGGAGACTTTCCTCATAAACATTGAAAAATTTGGGCCCTTGGTGAATAATTGAGTCTCTGCTAATTATTTTTTTAAATTTGTGCTATAGATATTTTTTTCTTGTAATATTTTTTCATGGGCAAGTACTTATTAGGTAGAAAAACTCAATAAGTCATAATAGTAAATACTAGACCATATTGGACAACAGTAAAAAGTTGTATTAAGATAGGATCCAGTGTTTCAGTTAAATTTTTACTTTTATTACTTGAATCACAGTAGCAAACCTTCCTTTAATATCCTATAAGTACAGAATGTATTCTTTCTCCAACATTTGTACAAATTAAATTGCAAAATTAGTTTCCTTACAGGTGTTTCATACTAAGTATTATTCAAGAAAGAGAGGAAGTATATCTTATTTTTGAAACTATGAGTGTAGAATAGATCTGTTGATAGGTTATAGTTCTAGTCTAGTGTTAGTAGATGGTGTTCTAATTAATGTTATAAATGGGCTCTATATTAAAAGTTGTCTGTTAAAATAATAATGAATTCAGTTATTTTTAGGAGGAAAAAATCAGGTCCACAAATCAAGTATTTCATTAGAAAAAATGTAAATGAATATATTAAATCAATTCTCCTGTTTTTTGTGCCATAGTATATTATCACGAAGTTATCCTCATAGGTCTAAATATTAATATTTATGTTCAAGTAGAAAAATCAAAACAACACATTTCCACAAAATAAGGTCTGACCCTGGAAGGTTTAAAGAATTATATTATTTATTAAAAGAGGCTTTGAAAGATATCCTTTTCATTCTTATATCACCTAAAAATGAAAAAGTCTGTGTCATTAATTCTTTATCTTCAGAGGATAATGCATAACATCAGAAAATGAATTCCAATATATCAAAAGCTCTATTTTGGTTCAGTGTTTTGGTTTAAATTTTCCTAATAGCTAATAGAAATTTATCCTTTTACTGTAAAAGATCCTATTATTAAATTAATGTGATATAATTCATTTAAAATGTGGCTATTGAATCAAATTACTAAACTTTTTGAGACTTTATTTAAATTAAAATTCTTTTACATATTGTCAAGCATAAAAGTGGGAAAAAGCAAATCTGAGATAAGACTCTTATTACATATCTACCAATTGTCGATCCAGCAGTATGGGGTTCGAAGAAAAGTAAAAGGAAGTTCTTCAAAGGGTGTTAGAAGTAGCCTCTTTGAAAATTTTACTTGAGAATCTAGCACCAAAATTGCAATAAAATATATATATATATATATATATATATATATATATATATATATATATATATATATATAATATTTAAAGTCTAATGGCTTTCCCTCCTTGAATGAACACTAGCCCCTCTTTCTCTCTGTGACACAGTTTATTGTATTTGTTGATGCATTTGTGACTAACTATCCCTCTACACCCATTCACTTTTCTTTTTCAAATCTAATACTTTAAACCTTCCCGGCCCTTTTCAGCGCCAGGAGTCTCCAGAGCTAGTTGTGGTCAACTTACTTAGCAACCTGTATCTTCATCAAAGGATTGTCTTTTTTCCTATCTGACCCCACGGCAGCCTGGTAGCTAGGGGAGAGCTGAATGAAGCCTTACTCGGCCTCTCCGTCTTGCGGTCTTGCGCTCAGTGGTGCCATTGGTGAGTGCGTTGACATATTCTAGCAGGGACACATTCTCCCCGTTTGGTGCGGCAGTGTGTCTGGCGGCACAGTGTCACTCTTCACGGGCATTGGCTGGGTTCCTGGTGCAGGTGGAGATAAGGACGGCTGGCTTCGGTGATGAGTTTGCCTTGGGATGTGCTGCCCTGCCTTTTCGTGTGCGCCACACTTCCGCTCCTGAGTACAGACGACATCTGGATAATGTTGTATAAGACAAAGGATTTTACTGCCCTTGTTAGCAACATCTTGATCACGTGTTTTTCGTCTCCCTGTACCGTACTCGTGGACTCCCCTCATCTTTTTACCCTATGTATTCCCATCGAATACCTGTAAAATATGTGGTCTTAAAAATCAAAATTTATACCCTACCAGAGATAATCTGATTAAGTCAGGCAGCAGTACAGCAGTATGTTTATAATTTTATTCAGAATAATCTTGCTTTCAATCATCTTTTGCATTTCAGCCTTTTCAGTATCTAGAAGAGCGCTGTCTAATGGAAATAAATACATTACTAACCACATATGCAGTTTAAAATTTTCTAATAGCTACACTTAAAGAAGTGAAAAGAAACAGATGAAATTAATTTTAATAATATATATTATTTAACCCAGTGTATCCAAAATATTCTTTTCAAAACACAGTCACAAAAAGATTACTAATACATATTTTTCATTCTGTCTTCAAAAATGGTAGAGACACCTCTTCTTTATCTCCTCTTAAGAGCACTTTGTCATATAGTGTTAAACATTACTGTCTAATTGGATCTTATTGCCAAGTAACCTGAAATAAGCCAAAAGATTGTTAGAAATATAAACTTTTGTTCACTACCATTATGCTGAAACTCATCCCTAGTAGACATTGTACCTTGAGATATGAACAATGGTATAAAACTATCATGATTAGCAAGATATTTAAAATTATTTATTTTTTATGTCATTCTTTTAATACCTCTAGTTTTGTGTATGAATTATAAACTAATGGTTCAGTAGTATGTAGTTTATAAATAAATATAAATATGTTACGAATATAGGTTCAAAATTGAAAGTAATACATGATCAAAATGTTTGATGACCACTGGTTATCAGGATAAAGTCCAAAATTTTCAGGTTAGTTTTTAAGGTCCTTCTTCCTTGCCCACATATTAACCCCACTGAAGCTGTCAGTACTTTTCCCCATGGTTCCTCTAAATTAAGGCCACCAACAAAAGCCAGATCCTCCTTAACTTATTTGTTTGAACCCAATATACTCACTTTTCATATCTGTGATTTTTGCTCAAGCTTATGTTTTTGTTTGCTTCTTTCCTTCATCTTTTCAGCTATAAAAATATTATCCTTCAGGATTCAGCACAATTTCCAACTCCTAGAAATCATCCCTGAATGATCACTTCATCCTATATTTCTAGCATTCTAGCCTGAATCCTTATATTATTTTTTCTGTGTCATTTATTTCAACATGCTTTTTTTAGACTATCTCTTATTATTTATCCTCTTTTCGGTGTATGCTCTGTTTTCTCAATTAAATTTTAAGTATTTTGAAAGCAAGGACTTTGTCTTTGTATGGCCTTTTAGAGCCTATTATAATGTATAGAGCTACAAAATATTATGTAAGTAAAGACTACCTGAATCAGAATTAAGTACTTTTTTTTTAATACTTTAATCATCCTCATCAGTATGGTCTATGTATGTTC
This sequence comes from Rhinolophus hipposideros, assembly GCF_964194185.1. Taxonomy (NCBI): domain Eukaryota; kingdom Metazoa; phylum Chordata; class Mammalia; order Chiroptera; family Rhinolophidae; genus Rhinolophus; species Rhinolophus hipposideros. The sequence goes on along the minus strand of NC_138047.1, from coordinate 81,407,545 downwards.
CATGGAAAGATGGGTTTAATAAATAATCACTTTGTGAAGCCAAGGAGTTTTCTGTTAGAAGTCCACAATTCTTTTATGAAACAACTTTGTCTTTGTAAAAGTGAGAGACAATTTACAGACCGTCCTTGAAGGGCTTAATAAATGTGCCCAACTCCATTTAATCTCCCATTATGACTTGTAAGTGTTTAATTTGAGCAGCACATGCTGAGGAATGAAGGCATGGTCCTAATACTCAAATGTATCAAGCACTTTAGAATATTTTATGTCCAGGGAATAATATGTGGCCAGTGTAGATAATATGTGTAGACAATAATATGTCTGCCAGTGGTTCTACACCGGCAGAACCAGTATAATGTTCTGCCTGATCATGATTGATTGTTTGTGTTTGTTTGTTTGTTTGTTTGTTTGTTTCAGGTGTACAAAATAACAGTGATTAGATATTTACACACCTCACAAAGTGATAACCCGAAGTCTACTATCCATCTGACACCATACATAGCTATTACAATAACATTAACTATATATCCTATACTGTGCTTTATATTTCATGACTGTATTTTTTAAATTATACTTGACATTCAATATTATTTTATATTAGTTTCAAGTGTATAGTGTAGTGGTTAGGCATATATATAATTTATGAAGTGATCCCCCCAATAAGTCTAGGACCCATCTGACACTATACATAGTTTTTACAATATTATTGACTATATTTCCCATACTATATTCCACATTCCTGTGACTATTTTGTAAGCACCAATTCGTACTTCTTAATCCCTTCACCTTTCTCACTGGTCCCCAACCCCCCCTTCCCATTCTAGCTCAATTTTTCCTCTGTATCTATGAGTCTATTTCTCTTGTTTTTTGTTTGTTTATTTATTCTGTTCTTTAGAGTCCACATATAAGTGAGATCATATGATATTTATCTTTCTCAGTCTGATTTATTTCGTTTAGCATGATACCCTGTAGGTCCATCCATATTGTTGCAAGTTGTAAGATTTCATTCTTTTTTATGGCAGAGTAATATTCCATTACATAAACATGCCATAATTTTTTTGTCCAATCATCTATTGATGTGTATTTCTGTTGTTTCCATATTTTGGCTATTGTGAATAGCAGCACTGCAGTAAACATAAGGACGCATATATTTTTTTGAATTAGTGTTTTGGGTTGCTTTGGATAAATACCAAGGAGTAGAATTGCTGGATAGGTAGTTCTATTTTTAATTTTTTGAGGAAACTTCATACTGTAGTCCATAGTAGCTGCATCAATTTGCAATCCCACCAACAGTGCACAAGTGTTCCATTTTCTCCACATCCTCATGAGTAATTCTTTCCCCAGTATTTTGAAGCTCTTGTTTTTTTCTTTCATTTCTGTTATTGCCCTCATCTAATTCTTTGATGAATGAAAAAATGAGTTAGGAAAGTGAAAATGTGAAAGGAAGAGAAGAGAGAAGTATGCTGTGAGGTAGTTAGTATCCCATAGCTTTAAAAATGAAAATTATCAGGTCATCTTTGATATTTGGAATAAATGTGATAGACATTATGTTAGATTGCAAGAGATATCCAGTACAATGTATTTTTTGTCCTTAAAACATGAAGAGCAGCTGTATTTCGGAATATTATTAAATTGTGCACTGATTTGAGTTTTTCTTCTAATATCATTATTCTGTTTTGTTTTTAACTGTCAGTACAGGACATAGTGATATGATAAGGAAATGTTTTGGAATTCTTTTCTCAAATCAGAGCAGACAAGGTTAGGAAGCCGTTTTTAGTTTCTCATTTCCAGGGATGAATTTAAGATGAAAATCTCATTGTTTGCAAACGTGTTCTGATGCCTTGAAAGTCTTAATCTAAGAGCAGTGTGTAACAAATGAATAAATTGGCCTCTAATGACTCAATTTGTCGTGTTTTAGAAAGAATGTCAACATTTATCAAGAAAGTATATTTTTCACTTATGTGCTTTACTTTAGTTGTTTATCACAAGACTTAAGAAAAAATTCTGGATTTTTTTTTAAACCTCTTTTCATTTAGCAAAATAGTGAAAATTTCCCCCATACATTTTTTTCTTCCTAAAAAGAACGCTACGGCACAATAAAGCACCCAGGAAATAATTATAGAGCTTTGTGAATGTGAAAAAAACTTTGTGTTGGAATATGAATTGGAGTTATTATTTGTATCTTTTCCCATCTTTTTGTTTCTTTCAAAGGAGGAACTGTTAATAGGTGGTATTTTTAAAGTCACAAAATATTATTTACTTAATCTTACCAGAAAAATGGCCAACATTGTTTTTAATTTGATGTTGAAGTCATGTTCAGTTACTCATTCTTTCTATGTTTATATCTACTATCAATTGCAATTTTCATCTTATCAGCCCTCTGGGGCTTCAAAAGTCAGACAACTGTCATGTATGTTCTACTGGAATTATTCTAGCTCTAGTTTACTCTTTAATGAAGATAGATTACTGATTCCAAGTGCTAAAAATTGATGATGATTACTATAATAATATTAGGTTGGTGCAAAAGTAAGTGCAGTTTAAAAGGTTAAAAATAATTGCAGAGTCGCCCTGGTGGCTCAGGTGGTCAGAGCTCCATGCTCCTAACTCCGAAGGTTGCCAGTCCGATTCCCACATGAGCCAGTGAGCTCTCAACTACAAGGTTGCCAGTTCAATTCCTTGAGTCCAAGGTTGCCAGTTCAATTCCTTGAGTCGTCCCGCAAGGGATGGTGGGTATCACCCCCTGCAACTAAGATTGAACACGGCACCTTGAGCTGAGCTGCCGCTGAGCTCCCAAATGGCTCAGTTAGTTGGAGCGTGTCCTTTCAACCACAAGGTTGCCGGTTTGACTCCTGCAAGGGATGGTGGGCTGTGCCCCCTGCAACTAGCAACGGCAACCGGACCTGGAGCTGAGCTGCGCCCTCCACAACTAAGACTGAAAGGACAACAACTTGAAGCTGAATGGCACCCTCCACAACTAAGATTGAAAGGACAACAACTTAACTTGGAAAAAAAAAAAGTCCTGGAAGTACACACTGTTCCCCAATAAACTCCGGTTCCCCTTCCCCAATAAAATCTTTAAAAAAATAATTGCAAAAATCGCAATTACTTTTTCACCAACCTCGTATTAAAATATCTTTTTTAACAACTACTAGCCTTCTCAGTCAATGAGCATGGGCACAAACACCTTAGGATTCACAATTTTATAGAGAAATGAAGTGGAATATTGACAGTTTTATACTCCGGAAATACTTTATTTAAGAAGATGTATTGACATTGCCTAGTTTAGTCTCAATTTTTGAAGATTCATTCAGGATAGCTTTAGACTGAGCATAGAAATATACGCCTTAAAAGAAATCGGGAGTTTAGCTTCCTGCAAAGCTGTACTTAGCACAAAGTTTCTGTAATTTAGAAGTCGTCCTTCCTGAGAAAGCTATTTCCTCTTTCACTGCAGATAAATCCGTGTATCAAATAGACTATCTAGATTATAGCACTACCTCTAAAAAAAATCTTTGTATACATTAGTGATGTACTGTTATCATGGTTTGTTCCCGAAAGGATAGTAGTCTTCTGTCTGCCTCCTTCCACACATACATTGTAGGAATAAAATTTAAGTTTACACATTCCTTTAATAGCTGTTAGGAAAGCAGTTTTCCATTTGTAGACATGGGTTCTATTGCTAAGTAGGGTCTTGTTAGCAGGAATTATATCTCAGAATACTTCTGCTTAGCATGTTGTTATTCTAGGGAAAAAATTGAGGTTTTCTTTGTTTTTAAAAATTATGTAAGTATTAAGCAAACATGATAAATAAATAGGCTATTTCAAGCTTTCAGGACACTCAAAATATCAAGCACAGTTAAATGTGTTCATCGAGAAAGTCCCAGGCATAGTAAAAGGGGAAATAAAAATAATATTTTATAGTTTGGCTATGTTTTTCTATCCAAAGGCGGTAACAAATTAGTAGAACTGCATTATATGGCTATAAAAGTCTGGGTAGAAATCTCTGTACGAATTAGGACAATTCAAGTTGAGAGCAACCATTTTGCATTTAGTGTTCAGTGTCTGCTGTCGAAGGAAAACTTTATTACTTTTCAATTGTTAACACCTTTTTTTTTAAGGTGTGATAACTATTCATTCTTCACTAGGTATAAAAGATTAGACTCTGGAAAGAAAAGAAAGGACACATTTCAATTTTTTCATCTTTCTTTGTGAGCTCATGTTCTTTAGTGATATTCTCTTAAAATTTTTTAGAGCAGAGAAATAAAAGGTTTGTGTATCATTAAGGAGAGATTATAGCCAGAATGGAAAATTTCACAAAATCATATATTTTAGATTTTTATTTCAGAGGATGATTATAGCTAATAATGTCTAGCTTCCACTGAGTATTTTGCCCACATAATTGCATGGTGTAATTTGACTTTACATTTTAGGACATTGATTAAAACCTTCAATTTAAGTCAGGATCAAATGCTGAGAAATATATGGGAGGGGTTTGAAGCTGAATATCTTGCTGCATAAAATTAAACACTGATTAAGTAGAGAGCAGAGATTGTCAAAAAATACCATCTTGCACAAAGTAAAATGCTGGTTTGATATGTTTTAAAGTCAATCTCAATGCTTGAAACAGCTGGATAAAAATGGTCGTAGAAAGTAGTGCTTTCCTTCTTGCATTTCTAGTTTTGCATTTTGTGAATTTCTTTTGTTTCGTGCATTGAACATACTCTGAACCTTTAATGTAAAGTCATCAGTGTAAAATCTGGGCCTGGGGAGAATGGGTTGAAGTCGCATGTAGATTTTATGTATCTGTTCCTCAATTTGTGTAAACTCACCATGCTGTTTGTTTGCATTTGTGTGTCAGAGGCAGTGAGCAAAGATCAGGAGATGCAGGGGTTTCAAGATGAAGGAAAATCCTAGGGAGACAGAAGTAATCCATGGTGGCTTTAGGGCCCAGGCGCATGTCCAAGAACAACAGCTGGCCTCATCCAATGCCTTAGAATAATTATAAATATATCATGGTTCTTTACACAAATGTGGAAATAATTTCATTTTTCAATTCCAATATCATCAATAGAATATTTTTTCTTTGTTATTGTGAAATGTCTTATTTCTTAATCTTTGGCCCCGAAATAAATATATGACTACATACATATTTTGTCGGGGAGAAGTTCCCTATACTTTACTATTTGTTTTTTCATGTACTTATTGATTTACCTAAGCCCTATTTTTGCCCTAATTTAATCATAGCAACTAAATCATTTATTTATCCATTCAACAAACATTGTTAAAATGGGCTAGGAACTTGGCTTAATATAGATCAGACTGTGAAAATAAGGAGAAATAGTTTTCATTTAGAAGCACATAGTTAATAGAATGATATAATTTTTGTTTTGTTAAGCAAAGATCTGTCGATTTAAATTATAATTTAAAGCAAAAGTCTGTGATTTGGGGTAGTAAAAATTTTAGCTTTTATTCAATAAGCTATTGCAGATAACTACCTATATCACCTTAGTATGATGTACCTGAGTAATGATGAACAGACGTAGTGAAATCTTTCAGACATCTTTGCTGCCCTTCCACTTTTTTACTCTATCCTCTTCCCTTGGAATTGCCTTACTTTTGAGGACTGTCAAAGTATCTGAATAACTCAAGAAGTATACTTTTCCATGTTCATGATTCACATATTTTTTCATGGAAAGTCATTGGTCAAAAGATTTAATATCAAATATACTTTTTGGTATATCTAAAACTTATATGTATATTTCTTTTTTTCTTTTCCTTGATACACTCACAGCACAAAATGTCTCTCAATTAGAATTATGAACTATGAATTTTAGTTAGAAATTTCATTGGGAATTCTTTACTTCACAGACCCATAATCAAAGTTACTGTAAGTTGTATAAGTAATGTCTCCTTTTCTAATTCCCATAGCATTTTCTTTGTAGGCACTTCAGCACATCTCATATTTCATCTCCTTTTTGCTGCTGAATTTTTGTTTCTTTTTTTAAATTAACAACATTGTTTTTTAGAGCAGCTTTAGGTTCACAGCAAAACTGAGTGGAAAATGCAGAGGTTTCCCATATACCTTTTGTCTATCCCACTACCACTCTCCCCACCCCTTCTTCTCCCACTGTGGCCATCCTGTACCAGAGTGGTACACTTGTTACAAATGATGAACCTACACTGACACATCATTATCATCCAAAGTCCATAGTTGACATTAGGGCTCACTCTTGGTGGTGTACATTTTATGGGTTTTGACATATGTATGATGATATATATTCACCATTGTAATATCATACAGAATAGTTCCATTGCCCTAAAAATCCTCTGTGCTCTGCTTATTCATTCATCCCTTAATCACTAATCTTTTCATTTTCTCTACAGTTTTGCCTTATCCCAAATGTCATATAGTTGGAACCATACAATATGTAACCAGTTCAGATTGGCTGCTTCTTTTTTGAGTGAGTTTTGACTGCTGAGAGTTTTCATCATGAATTAGTATTGGTTAGTATGCATTTAAGTTTTCTCCATGGCTTCACAATTCATTTCTTTTTAGCCCTACCTAATGTTCCATTGTCAGATTGTACCACACTTTATCCATTCACCTACTGAAGGATATGCTGGATGTTTCCAGATTTTGACAATTATAAATAAAATGGCTATCAACATCTGTGTGCAGGTTTTTGTGTGGACATAGGACGCATTAAATTTATTTGGGTAAACACCAAGGAGTATGATTTCTGGATTGTATGGTAAGAATATGTTTGGTTTTGTAAGAAATTGCCAAACTGTTTTCCAAAGTGGCTGTACCATTTTGCATTCCCACCAGCAGGGAAAGAGAGTTCCTATTGCTCCACATCTTCACCAGCATTTATTGTTGTCAGTGTTTTAGATTTTGGTCATTCTAATAGGTAGTGTAGCAGTATTTCAGTGTTGTTTTCATTTTCAATTACCTATGGAGATAATGTTTCATATGCTTATTTGTCATCTATATATCTTTGGTGATATATACTCAGGTTTGGGCCCATTTTTTAATTGGTTTTTTCATTTTCTTATACTTGGTTTTAAGAGTTCTTTTTATATTTTGGATAATAGTGCTTTATCAGATTTGTCTTTTGCAAATATCTTCTCCCAGTCTGTGGCTTGTCTTCTCATTTACTTGACTTCTCATCGTCTTTTGCAGCACGTGGGTTTTTAATTTTAATGAAGTCCAGCGTATCACTTCTTTCTTTCATGGCTGTGCCTCTGGTGTTGCATCCAAAAAGTCATCACCATACCTCAGGTCGCCTAGGTTCCTCCTATGTTACCTTCTAGGAGTTTTGTTGTTTTGCATTTTACATTTAAATCTATGATTCGTTTTGAGTTAATTTTTGTGAAGAGTGTAAAATCTGAGTGCAGGTGTTCTCTGCATGTGAATGTCCAGTTCTTCCAGCACCATTTGTTGAAAAGACTTTGCTCCATTGTATTGCCTTTTGCTCCTTTGTCTGTAAAGGAGCAAAAGGCACTGTATTTATGTGGACCTGTTTCTGGACTCTCTCTTCTGTTTCACTGATCTTTCTGTATATTTTTTCACCAATACTGTCTTGACTACTGTAGTTTTATAGTAAGCGTTGAAGTTAGATAGTGTCAAGCAATGTTTTTGCTCAATTTTTAAGTTGGTAGTGTCAACTTCAATACTTACTATAACTTCAAAAATCCTTCAACTTTGTTCTTTACTACTGAGTTGGCTATTCTAGGTCCTTTGACTCTCCACATAAACTTTAGAATTAGTTTGTTGATGTCCACAAAATATTGCTAGAATCTTGATTAGGATTATGTTAAATATTTAGGTCAAGTTAAGAAGAACTGATATCCTAACAATAGTGAGTCTATCCATAAACATGGACTATCTCTCTGTTTATTTAGTTCTTCTTTGGTATGTTTCATCAGAGTGTTGTAGTTTTCCTCATATAGACCTTGTATTTTGTTAGATTTATGCCTAAGTATTTCAATTTTGTAGGTAAAAATCTAAATGGTAATTTTTTTAAAATTTCAAATTCCATGTGTTAATTGCTTATGTATAATAAATGTATGTGTAATAAATTTGTTCATTTGTTATATATAATAAAGTGTTTGACTTTTGTATATTAATCTTGTATTCTCCAACCTTGATATAATTGTTCCAGGAATCTTTTGTTGTTGTTGTTGATACTTTTGAATTTTCTAAATGAACAATCATGCCATGTGAACAAAGACAATTTTATTTCTTCCTCATAATCTATATACCTTTCATTCCCTTTTCTTGTCTTATTGCATTAGCTAGAACTTGCAATACAATTCTGAAAAGCAGTGGTGTGAGGAGACAACTTGCCTTTTTCCCGGTCTTAGCAGGAAAGCTTTGGGTTTCTTACCACTGAATATGGTATCAGTAAGTTTGTTTGTAGGTGTGTTTATCACATTGAGGTAGTTCCCCTCTATCTCCAGTCTACTGAGAGTTTTCATCATGAATTAGTATTGGTTAGTGTGGAAAGCTTTTCACCATCTATTTATTTATATGATCATGTGATTTTGTTCTTTAGCCTATTGATGTGATAGATTGATTACATTAATTGATTTTCAAAGATTGAGCCAGCTTTTTATACCTGGGATAAATACTGCTTGGCCATAGTTTATATAAGTATTTTTATACATGGTTGGAATCAATTTGCTAACATTCAGTTAAGGATTTTTGCATCTATGTTCACGAGAGAGAGTGGCCTATAGTTTTCTTGTAACATCGTTGTCTAATTTGGTAGTAGGGTAATGCTTGCCTCATGGAATGAGTTAGAAAGCATTGCTTCTGCTTCTATGTTCTAGAAGAGATTGTAGAGAATTGTTATAATTTCTTCCATAAATGTTTAGTAGAATGCATCAGTGAACCCATATGGGGCTGGTACTTTGTGTTTGGGAAGTTTATTAATTGTGGATTTAATTTTTAAAATAGCTATAAGCCTGTTCAGATTGTGTGTTTCTTCTTGAGTGAGTTTTGACAGTGTGTCTTTCAAAGAATTGGTCCATTTCACCTAGGTAACCAAATTTGTAGGCATCAATTTTTTTCATAGTATTCTTTTATTAACCTTTTAATGTTCATGGGATATGTAATGATGTCCCCCATTTTTGATATTAATTTGTGTCTTCTCTTTTTCTTAACCTGGTTAGAGGCTTATCAATTTTATCGATCTTTTCAAAGAACCAGCTTTTTTTTTTCTTTTTTTTTAAATTAAATTTATTGGGGTGACAATTGTTAGTAAATTTACATAGATTTCAGGTGTACAATTCTGTATTACATCGTCTATAAATCCCATTGTGTGTTCACCACCCAGAGTCAGTTCTCCTTCCATCACCATATATTTGATCCCCTTTACCCTCATCACCCACCCCCCACCCCTTTACCCTCTGGTAACCACTAAATTATTGTCTGTGTCTATGAGTTTTTCTTTCTCATTTGTTTGTCTTGTTCTTTTGGTTTATATACCACATATCAGTGAAATCATAGGGTTCTCTGCTTTGTCTGTCTGACTTATTTCACTTAGCATTATACTCTCAAGAAAAGAACCAGCTTTTTATTTTGTTGATTTTCCTCTATTGACTTATTGTTTTCAATTTCATTGATTTCTATTCTAATTTTTATTATTATTTTTCGTCTGATTACTTTGGATTAAATTTGCTCTTCTTAGTTTCCTTAGGTGGAAACTGAGATATTTATTAGATCTTTCTTCTTTTCTAATATGTGCATTTAATGCCCCAGATTTCGATCTAAGCATTGTTTTTGCTCCATCCCACAAATTTCAATGTTACATTTTAAATTTTGATTTAGTTAAATATTTCTTAGTTTTTCTTATAATTTTATCTTGGACCCACGTGTTATTAAGAAGTGTTTTTTTGTTGTTTTTGTTTTTTAAAATTAAGACTTAATTTTTTTAGAGAACTTTTGAGTTCACAGCAAAATTGAAAAAGGTACAGAGATTGCCCATATACTCTGTACCCTCACACATGCATAGTCTCCCTCATTATCAGCATCCTCCCCCAGAAGGTACATTTGTTACAGTTGATGAACCTACCCTGACACATCATTGTCACCCAACATCCATAGTTTATATTATGGTTCACTCTTGGTGTTGTACAGTCTATAGGTTTGGACAAATGTATAATGATATGTATTAATCATTATGGTATCATACAGTGTGATTTCACTGCCTTAAAAAGTCTCTGTGCTCCACCTACTCATTCCTCTCCCCAGCCCTGAAACCCTAGCAACTGCTGATCTTTTTATTGTTTCCACAGTTTTGCCTTTCCAGAATGTCATATAGTTGGAATCAAATAGTATTGAAGTGTACTCTTTAATGCCCTAGTGTTTTGGGATTTTCTAGCTATCTTTCTGTTATTGATTTCTACTTTGATTCCATGTGGTCTGAGAACAATGTTGTATAATTTCTATCTTTTAGAATTTATTAATGTATGTTTTATGACCCCAAATTTGATCTATCTTGGCGAATGTTCCACGTGTGTTTGAGAAGAATGTATAATATGGTGTTGTTGGATAAAGTCGTCTATAGATGCTAATTATATCCAGGTGATTGATGGTGTTGTTAAATTCAACTATGTCCTTACTGGTTTTCTTCTTGCTAGATCTGTCCAGTTCTGATAGAGCGGTGTTGAAGTTTCCAATTACAATAGTGGATTCATCTGTTTCTCCTTGCAGTTCTGTCAGGTTTTCCCGCATATGATTTGATGCCCTTTTGTTAGGTGCATACACATTAAGAATTATTATATCTTCTTGGAGTATTTATCCCTTTATTATTGTGTAATACCGCTCTTTATCCCACATAATATTTCTTGCTCTAAAGTCTGCTCTGACTAAAATTAATATAGCTACTCTAGTTTTCTTTAGGTTAGTGTTAACAAGGTATATCTTTCTCTATCCATTTACATTTAATCTATGTGTCTTTTTATTTAAAAACTGTTTCCTTGTAGACTTGAATCTTGTTTTATAATCCACTCTGTTTTTGATCCAATCTCTGTCTTTCAATTGGTGTTTTTTATACTATTGAAATTTAAAGGGACTATTGTTATAGTTGGATTAATACCCATAATTTTTATTGCCCTTGTTTTTTGTTCTAATTTTTGTCTTCATACTTTTTCTGCTTTCTTTCGTTTTAATTGAGCATTTTATATTATTCCATTTCCTCTCCTTTCTAAGCATATCAATTATACTTCTTTTTTTTCCCTTTTTCAGTGTTTCCCCTAGAGTTCACAATGTACATTCACAATTAATGTAAATCCACTTTTAAATAACACTATACTACTTCATGAGTTGTGCGAATACCTCATAATAACAAAGCAAATAACAAAAGCAATCCAAATTCCTTTCTTCCATTCCATGTATCTTTGCTGTCATTCACTTCACTTATTCCTAAGCATGCATATGTACATATCATACATAATTGAGCACATTGTTATTATTTTGAAGAAGGTGTTATCTGTTAGATCAATTAACAATAAGAAAAACAAAAGTTTTTATTTTACCTTCACTTATTCCTTCTCTGATGCTCTTCCTTTTTTTATGTAGTTGCAAGTTTATGAGCTATTTACTTTTTGTTCTTTCTGTAGAGCTTCTTTTACCATTTCTTGTAAGGCAGGTCTACTGGTAACACATTCCCTCAATTTTTGCTTGTCTGAGATATATTTATTTCTCTGTCACCACAGGATACAGAATTTTTGGTTGGTGAATTCAATTTTGAAGGATAATTTTATAGGGTATAGAATTCTCAACACCTTACATATTTCACTCCACTCTCTTTTTATTTCCATGGTTTCTGAGAAGTTGGATGTAATTCCTATCTTTGCTCCTATCTTTGTTTCCTTCACTTCCTGGCTTTTTCAAGATGTTTTTGTTCATATTTCATTTTCTGAAATTTGAACATATGTCTAGGTGTAGCTTTTGTTGGTTTGTTTGTTTGTTTGGTTGTATCATTTATCTGTTTGGTGTACTTTGAGCTTCCTGGATCTGTGCTTTGGTATCTGACATTAATTTGAGGAAATCCCCAATTTCTTCCATTACTTTATTACTTTAAATACTGCTTTTTCTTTTTTTCTCTCTTCTCTAGTATTCACATTAGGCTTATGCTGCACTTTTGTAATTTCCCATAGTTTGTTATTCTATTTTGCTAAAATATTTTTATTCTGTTTTCACTTTATTTTTCAGTTTTGGAAGTTTCTACTGCCTTTTTCTCAATATCAGAGATTTTTTTCCTTAGCCATGTCTGGTCTACTAATGAGGCCATCAAAGGCATTCTTCATTTCTGTTTCAGTGTTTTTAAAATCGCTATTATTTCTTTTTATTCTCCCTTATAATTTCTATCTCTCTGCTTACGTTATCCATCTGTTCTTGTATTGTTGTGTACTTTTTTTTTTATTAAAGTCCTTAGCGTATTAATCATAGTTAAGAAAAATTCCTGATCTGATAATTCTAAACATTTCTGCTGTATCTGACTCTGTCTCTGATGTTTGTTCATTCTTTTCAAGCTGTGTTTTTTGTCTTTTAGTATGCCTTGTAATTTTTTGTTAAAAGATGGACATGATGTACCGGGAAAAAGGAAGTGTGATAAATAGGCCTTTAATAATATCTCAGTAAGGTACCGAGTGGGGGAGGGAGGCGCATGCGCATTCTATAGTTCTATGATTACGTCTCAATATTTTGGTGAGCCAAGGCCCCTGGACCATGAATTTCACCAGTGCTTCTCAGATTCCCCTCCCTCTTAGGTGGGACAGGATAATTGGGGTGGAGCTAGATTTGGTATTTTTCTTCCCCCAGGTAAATAAGTTAGACTCTGATATAACTGCAGCAGGTTTTGCTGTGGTAAAATTGTTTCTCCTGAGGGCAGGCCTTTTTAAAAAACACACACACACACACAAAAAACCCCCACAATGTTCTCATGTATTTCAATATGGTTCCTTTCCATCTTCCCCTGCTATAAGCCTGAGGGAATTTTTCTCCAGTATTCACTATGAGGTCCTGGAGGTAAAACTCAAAGATGTATGGGGACCCTGGCATGACTGGTTTCTCCTGGAGTTTTTAACTCTAAGACTTGCACACACCAAGCTTCCAGCAATTCATCAATTATAGTTTAGACTTCCCTACCCCAGCACTAGTTCAGGTGTGGTTTCTGCTTAGGGGGTTCTGCTCCAATAAGTTGTAAAAGTTGTGATTCTCTGTGACCTCAGTTCTCTGAAAGATTTCAGAAGAGTTGTTGATTTTTTTCAATGTGTGCAACTTTTTACCTGTAGTTAGGACTGAGTAGTGACTTCTAAACTCCTTATATGCTGGACTGGAAACTGGAAGTTATGTTTCTTGAAAGCACAGATTATGGTGAGTTCATCTCACTATATATATTCCCTTTGTATATATCCCCTTACAAAGTTACCGTGATGTCTCCCACATTGCTGGTTCTCAATGAATACTTTCAAATGAATGACAAGATACCTGCGTACACTTTATAAATTATTCTGTGATCACTTTCTACTGTTGAAATTCTATTTTTCCCCCTTCATCTGTCTTAAAATGTGACACCTTCGTTGCTACAGGTGTGAACACTGAATCTACAATTGAATTATGTAACTGGAATTTGTCCCAACTTGAATCAGGGCAACTATCCCTTACCAGTTTTACATGTAACCCAAAGATCACTTTCTCTATGATACATGTTAAGCACAAGGAATATTTTATGTGCACTGAGATATCATCTTGGCGGCTGCTTCTCCATATCTCATGTTCCTTTTGCAGATCTAAGTGCTGCTGGGGCTACTTCTCACATTGATATATTAGAAGCCAGAATTCTCAAACTCTTGGCTCCTTGAAGCAACTATCCTTACCTTGGCTTCAGTAGAGGGGTGATGTAACAAAAGCCACAATTCTTTGTATTGCCTAATTCCTTAACCTTCTTCCTGCTGGACCTTCCTCATATTTCTATGCAACTTTTACAGTTTTCATCAGCTTTATCCAAGGAATGGGGATGATTGATGGAAGTTAGAACATAGACAAAAACAGATATAAAATTGATGTGAATGTTCCTTTAGTTCAAATGAAAAGAGCAAAAAAACTGGAAGCCCTACCTACCTCAGTTTGTAGCTTTGCTTTGTGACTCGATGCCTACTCTTTGACTTTTGACATAACTTCAAAATCCTACAGGTTAACTCTCTACCTGCCTCCACCCAATCCTACCCAATAACATTTGGTCCCCTTAGAATTCATCTTCCATTCTACACAAGAAAATCTTTCAAATGCATGAATCCTATAACAGCCAGAAATAATTCAGTTTAGCCTGGGAGAGGGACTATATTGTGAGGTGGTGAAGCTCCAACAGAAGGGGCTAGGGGGCTTTTCTTCCTCAGTTCTGGATCTCTTTTAGGTCTCCCTGCTACCATGTTTCCCTAAATATAAGACCTAGCCAGACATTCAGCTCTAATGAGTCTTTTGGAGCAAAAATTAATGAAAGACCCGGTCTTATATTTTGTTAGATAAGACCCGGTCTTATTTTATTATAAGTCTTATATTAATTAAAGATTTATAAGTCTTATATTAATTTTTGCTCCAAAAGACACATTAGAGCTGATTATCCGGCTAGGTCTTATTTTTTGGGAAACACGGTAGTACAAAGCATTTCTCTGCTGCTTTATTTTTCATGGTAGTCAAGTGGACAACTATTGGATCAAGTACATACAAGCACCCACACACATTCACATACAGACACCCTCCCCAAATAGAAAAGTGATTTTTGTGGAAGAGAGTAGAGATCCATACTAAACAAAGGTCTTTCCCTAAATATAACCAACCCTGCAGATTCCTATGTCCACAACCCCCCTATGACCATTTTGTACTCAGAGGTCAACCTTGCCTGAGGCATGGGTCTATTACCATATTCTACCAAAGTAGTAGGTTTATTACCTGCCACCTGGTGGCTGCTCCCTGGTTCTCTTGGCATGGTCTTGAAATTATATTTTTCTGTAGCTTATGCCATCTCAAATTCTAAGTTAAGGTGTCACCTATAATAATCTCTGGAAATGGAAAGGAAAAAAATAAGATCTGTTTTCATTCTACTCAAGTAAATCCCCTAGATGTGGGGGTGGGGTGTTCTTTCAGTTGCTGTTTAAAATCTACTGGAGAAGATGATTTATAAGAAATTTTTCTGATGTATGTAATTTTATGATTCTAAGTAATATTGCAATAATGTTATGCCTATTTTGACTCTTATTTAAACATGTGAATTTGATTTTGGATCAAAACCATTTAAATACATTCTGTGTCTATTTTACAAGTATTTAATTGGATGCCTATATTCATACATTTTAAATAATATCCTGCTTCCTACTGTTCTAGCGATTAGTGGTCTAGCTATCTAATTTGAGTGCTGTTTGATATTGCTTGAACGAATACTTTATTGAAGCCGTTCTTTACTATACTGGCAACTTTTTTATGTCGTAATTATATAGCCACTCCTTCCTTCAGAAGACCAAAAATTAGGGGATCCTGATGATGTAGTACTACCATAATTTATATTCAAGTGTAATTTTAGCATCCAGATTGACACTTTCATTTGTTGCCAGCACTGTGCATGCCTTACATAAAAAAAGACCCTAGTACCTAACATTGGCAACCTCACACTCTAGTACCTGCGAAAATGAAATTCTCTGTGTCACATTGATTTTCTTGGTAAGTGTGTTTGAGTCCTATGCTCCAGCCTTACTGAAGTATTTTGAATTCCCAGGATATTGACTGCTTTCTTATGTCCTCAGGACTTTCACACACTCCTCCCTTAGCTTAGATGTCACATTCCACCTCTCGACCCCACTCTCCATCATCTTCTACACCTGCATAACTCCTTATCTTTCAAAACTTAGCTCGAATGTTACATCCTTTGGGAAGCCTTTTTCAATTCTGCCCCCACCCTCAAGTCTGGATTGACTGTCCATCCTGCATTCATACTTGCACATAATTTTTGTTTTTGAAAGTATGCACTTTTTCAGATCTTTGTCCTAAATTGTGAGCCTGTTGATCTTAGGAACTATGCCATTTATCTCTATATTGGAAGCACATAGTAGATAGCCATCAATGTTTAATGAACTGATGGCAGCATTACTTGTAGACACTTGTGTGAGTATTATTCCTTTTGGTTTTTCTATTCTATCTAGATGATGCATGCAGAGCTTGCTGGTATACCAAGTTACAAATCTTATGGGAAGGGCTTTTTCATTTCTTGATATATTTGGATCTTATTCTAGAACTATTGTCGTTGTTATTTTACTGTTTTGTGAGGGATAGACATTAGCGATTATTGTTCACCTATTGTATGTCAGACCTTCTGCTAGGTGCTTAGTATGTTTTCTCATTTAATGCTTATGATGTTCCCTTAAGATTGGTTTTCATCATCATCATTATGTAATTGAGCAACGGGACACTGGGGAAGTTAAGTAATTTGTTCAATTTCATGTGGCTAAGTGGCAGAGCCAGGATTTGAATTCTAGATATATCTATTATTTAGAGCTCTTACTTTTTGTACTACGTATATTTATTTAAATGCATATTGAGTGCTTAAGGAAAGTTATTGTAAGAACATTTTCATTTATGGAAATAGCATTAAAGCTCAATCACCAGCCCTGCTGTATTGCCCAATTTATCATAAATAGCTATTTAGTTTTAAACATGTTTGGCTTTAAAGATCTCCATTAAACAGAGAGTGAACTTTTTCAAAATCCATATTGCTATAAAAATAGTCTCCTGAATACTTTAATAATTATAGGAAATATTAATAATGCTTAAACTAAAAATGAAATTACATTTGATCACACACACACACACACACACACACACACACACACACAAATCCGTACATCTAAACCACCAAGACAGAGTTTTATGTTAAAAAAAATAATATATTATTAGAGGATCACTTTGGAATTCTCTAAAAATGTGATACTGCAGCTCTGCACAGTGTCCAGGATACAGGATCTGGTTTGCACATTTGTGACAAATCTCTTCCCAAAGCTGCAAAACAATTTGTTTCTGTCATCAGGGGGTTAAAGAAGCAGTTTTCTTCCTGTGCTGTTGAGAGAGGCTTTTTTCCCCTAAGAGATCCGGGAAATACATCAGAAGAGGAGATTATTCACATTTGCCCCTATGCTACTAAACAGTTGTTTGTTTTTTCTCTCTCTAGTGTAGAAGCCTTTCTGATTCTCTACTTATCAAAGAAAGTGAAGAACTGCTCCTATGTGCTGCCACCACTGCTGAGTCAGTTCTTTGGTTTTTCATGTATCAGTCAGATTTTAACTTGACTGTACGAGGGTCTTTAGTTCAAAGCTCAGCTGTATTTGGTGGTCCTTCTTCAAGTCTTTATGGACATTTGCCAATTTTGTAAAACTGCTACAGAGTTCAACAGACTTTTTACATTCTTGGCAAGATTCCAGCTCTGAGAGATCTGGGATAAGAAAGAACACTACACAGAGAATAGAAAAAAACCTTTGTGGAAATGTGATGGAGTAGTTTATGTCATATACTTACTCATTTTTTTCTGTTCTGTAATGATATGAATTTTTCAGGTTATATTAAATGTAAAATTTATTTTCTTTGGTATGACTCATTTTTCTTTCTTTTTTGAAGGCAAATTTTTTTAATAAGGAAATACTTGTGTATTAGTTTTACTGTAAAAATTTAATATATACTAAGGAGACATATTCAAGGGATAAAAAATAACATTCACTTTTTTATAGACAGCATAGCAAAATAGAAATATTGGCTTTTATAATTTATTCATCCATTTAGGTAAACTTGAAAGACATCAGGGAAGAAACAATTCTCAAAATTTCATAATTAAATTTATTGATAGTAACAATGACAAAAATAATTAACATTTATTGAGCATTTATTTATAAATAGAAACTGTTCTCATTGTTTTACGTACGTCATTTTATTAAATATTCACAGGAATCTTATGAGGATTAATTAATTTATTATTTACCTTTTACGAAAGAGAAAAATGAAGCACTGGGAAGTTAGGAAACTTTTCTAAGGTCACACAGCATTTCAGTTAGTATTCTTTTGAAGACAAGTAAAAGAAAACAAAACAATAAGGACATTTACTATCTTACCGAACTATAAATCTAGAGGTAGAGCTACTCTAGGGTTGATTAACTCAGTATCATCAAAGACTGATTTTCTTTTCATTTCTTTCCCTCTTTTTAGCAAATTGTCTTGTCCTCCCAGCTCCCCTCTAAGATGATTGCCATATTTTCAGGCATCATAGGCAGAAAGCTTTGTCATCGGACAGGAAAAAAATGGGAGAAGCCCTTTTCCCAGCTCTCTTTTTAAGAAAGAGGAATCTCTTCCAGCAACTGGTTGGGCAGTTTTCTACTGATGTCTCATTGGCCAGAATTGGAGCATATGCTCAGACTTAAACCAATCACCCAGAAAGGAGAAAAGCACCACCAGATTGGCTTAATTTAATTAAGATTCAGTCTCTGGAGAAGGAGAGGGGCATAGCGTCTCTTAGAAATAGACCCTCAGAGGAAAGTGAACAAAATAGGATTTTGTTAATGAAGAAAATGGGGGTGGGGGATATGGCTGTTGGGGAGGTGGCCAACTATGTTTGCTCCCTGTAGCTAATAAGTTGTAGCCTGAAATTCAACCCCCAGGAAGTCTGTCTCTTAGCCCGTTCTCTGATCTACCTTGCTATGAAAAGTTTGATGTTATGTTCTAAGGCAGTTTTCTCTAATTTTTTGTAAAATCACATAATCTAAGAAACAAACTAATTTTGAACAAGAATTTGGGGTAAAAAATGTTTTCACTCCATAATCTACCACATTCATTATGGACAAACTTTAGCTTGGAAATGTATGTACCTTAAGAAAAATAAACTGTAGTCATCATCTTTAATCTCATTTACTTCTCTTGACAAGCAGTAAATCACTACAGAATTGGGCGGGGGGATGGGGAGGAGCCTTGTGCCTCATATAAATATCCCGAAGATCTTCCATAACAACTGAATTTATTATCCATCTCCATGTTTATTCATAAGAAAATTGAAATAAAGTACGGTAATTTAATTTGTACTACTAAATCAATTCAGTCATTCGTTTACTACTTCTTTGATTTACTCAATAAATGTTTATTTAGGGCAAATAAAAACAAGAAGAAAGAGCAAAAGGGACTGAGAGAAAAACAGGTGAACAGTAACCAAGAGAATAACCAGAAGCCTGGGGGAACTTTAATCTTAGTCTCAAAGATTAAAATGATATTCTTCCAAAGTATTGCAACTCGAATTTCTTTAGTCTTAAGGGAATACACACTGTACAAAATGACATTGAACAAGATTTTTTTTTAATCATCATGTAATTAAGCATCTATTATATTCCTGACATTATTTGGTATTGTTAATATAAAATAAACATACATTCTTCCTTGAAAGAAGTTATTGCCTAATGAGGGAGAAAAATAAATAATGACAACATTATAAAAGCTATAAAATGGAATTTATTCCAAGACTAGAAGGTCAGGGAAGGCTTCACAAAGGAATGTAATGTTTGAACTGAGACTTAAAGGATGAGAAGAAATTTACAAGTGATGTAGCCACTACCCAATTGGCTGGGGCCAAATCTAAACTGGGAGCACTGGGCTGTACCATAGTGAACATGAGAGAAGTTCCAGAGGAAGGATTCCAAAGCCAGATCAGAGAAGACATTTTACTGGTTTATTTGCACCGGGCCAGAAATAACATAAACAGGCTGTGACAGAGGAGACGAAAGGTGTTGTGGGCTGAAGAATTTGTAAAGCAAGGAACCAACTGTAGACAGAGGATTAAATATAAAAGGAAAGTCAGGAGGATATATTGGCACTTCAAATCCAGAGGAGACTAAGGATAACTAAAGAGCACAGGGATAGAGCGAGTCCAGGATACATTTTCCCAGACTGCATTCTGACTCTCATTCTTGTTGTAAAGCTGTCAATTTCTGCTGGATGCAGAAGTGGAAGGGGAGACATTCCACACAGATCAAACAGTAGTTGCAACATTATAGTATAGCACATTTAGGAAACACAATTTTTGACTGAGTAAAGACTCCACATGTAGGTATACTCATACAGGAGAAGTTAGAGAAAAATATGGAATGATGATCAGGGAAAGACTTTGAAAGGTCTAATGTGCCACATGGAGTTTTGAACTGATTCTACACGTAAGGAATCCTTGGAGAATACAGGTTATCAGCTTTGGATTTTAGAAAGCTCACTCTGGAACTGGTATGGAAGGTAAATTTCAGGGAGATGGGATTTGAATCGTGGAGATAAGGTAGAATGCTACTGCAATAGTGCAGGTAAAGGTAGAATGCTACTGCAATAGTGCAGGTAAAGGTAGAATGCTACTGTAATAGTGCAGGTAAAGGTAGAATGCTACTGCAATAGTGCAGGTAAAGGTAGAATGCTACTGCAATAGTGCAGGTAAAGGTAGAATGCTACTGCAATAGTGCAGGTAATAGCAGGTGAAGATCTAAACTGAGACAGGGACAGTAGACATGGAAAGGGGGAAGGGAAGTATATATTGTCTGGACTGTGGGTGTGGGAGACCTATTAGATGTATGAGGTGACACAGAAGTAAGGGTCAAGGGTAAATCTCCACGTTCTCGGTAGACGGTGGTACCATTACTCTTGATTGAAATTAAAGGATGAATAGGAGCAGGATAAATTATTGTGTTTCCCTGAAAACAAGACCTACCCCCAAAAATAAGCCCCAGTTAAGATCGTCAGCCAGACGGACACATGTAGTACGTTATGACGATGTTCCAGAAGAAGATGACATGACTGTATTTGACATCCCCTGAAAATATGCCCGAATGCATCTTTTGGAGCCAAAATTAATATATAACCCGGTCTCATTTTTGGGTAAACACGGTAGGAGAGTATGAGTTTGGGAAAAGGAAGGGGGAGGAGTGAAAGAATAATGTGAACAACTCAGTTTTGTGCAAATCACGTTGGAGGCCTTTGAGGAATTTGCCCATGGGAAATTGGTGCTATTGACCTGGACATCAGTCATGGTATATGAATTAAAGCTACAGATTTGGGAGGCATGGATATTTAGATTGAGCCACAGAGGTTGGTAAACTCCTACAAGAAAAACTGTTAACAGAGAAGGGTGTAAAGGATATGAATTTAGAGAAACATTAACATTTCAGTGATAGTGAATAAAAGTGGAGTCTATAAATAACAGAATAGGATTATGAAAACTAAGAGTAAAGAAGTTTCAAGGAGACTGCAAAAACATACACACTACAGAGAGTAGGTAAGGCTTCCCGGATGAGAACCAGCTGAATATCAACCCTGGGGATACATCACAGATCACTGATTTGGTACCTTTTTGGGAGTACCTGGTAACCTCTAGCCTTGTGATATAATGGTGTTAGGAAGCCTGGCCATAAATTAATATAAAAAGAAACAATAAGTACTATTTTAATTTTTTAAAAAATCATATTAAAAATTATCTTAATGAAGAATAGAGGAAAGAGAGGGATTATTTATGATATAACAGAAAAGTCTAAAGTTTAGTGGTGCTGACAGGTTTTGGTCGACAGAAAATAACAAATAACTGTAGGTCGGCAAGAATAGAGAAGGGGAAGCATGGCCTGGGTGTCCAATGGAATTTCTGAGAGCTCCTCCATCCTTTGTGATGGAGGTCCTGAGCATACTTTATAGCATAGGCTCATCACTGAATGGTAGAGCAAGGGGTTTGTACCTCACAGGAGACCATGTGGTATGGTTGGAAGGACAAGAAACACGGAAGACATGGATATAATGCTGATCTCTGGCACTTCTGATGATCAGTAGCTGCTATTCTCTTCCATCCTGAATGATGATAAATTCATGCTAAACTTTAAAAGTTCTTCCCAGCAGTTATTTGTCCTCTGAATCAATAGCACACACTTTCTCAGTATCTTTTTATATTATTCAAGGTATGTCTATATCAGAAATGATAATTTGAATATTTAATACTTATATGTATATATTTAAGTGTTTCTATAATTTTGGCATATATGTTTTGTGGGCTAGAGTGTGCATAGAACTAAATGTAACCTAAACACAACATTTCATTTCTGTGTTCACAGGCAAAAGTTGACATTTTTAAACATAAAGTGTAAAATTAAAAAAAAAATATTTCCCAACCATTTGCTATAAATATCTATATTCTCATGTAAGATACAGATTTTATGAAAACTGGCTAAGTACATGAATAGGTTTTTAAGGTATATAGACAGTTTATGCTGATAGATTTCAGATTTTTTTTTTAAGAACAAAATAATGCAAAGAGTTGATCGCATGGAATTCAAAGTTAAATGGAATTTAAGAAAAAAATGTTATACATTGATGCCGTCCTATGCTCAGTTAAGCTGTGTATCCATGAGACACCTAGTGAGAAAAAGAACAAAGAGCTTGGATTTATTTTTAAGTATGTCATTAAAAAAAAAGTCATTAGTAGTCATGTTGATGGCCCTCTTTTGTATGAAGTCTGTCAGTTTCTGATATTTGTTGGTGTGACTTTAAAGTTGTCAGTATTATTCCCTGACAGGGAGGGGCTGGTATCTCTGTTTTCTTCATTTATTTTAGGGGAAGTCCCGTGATGAAAGGGAGGAATACCTGACCCTCGTCTGCCTTTTCCCCCCTATGGTCTTTTCTTCTCCCTACACCCAGCATTTCTATTTTTCACTTGTCAAAGGTGAAAAAAAAAGTTTATTATCTTGCTAAATGACAAATGGTTAGTTTTCTTATTAGAAAGATGAAAATTTTTATATTAGCTCAAGGGAACTGTAATACATATTACTTCTGTATTGTGTTGAGGTCTACATTTTAAAATATCTCATCATCTTTGAGGATGAAAAGGGGGGATCTGTAAATATTGGACTTAGTGGAAAATAACTCTTGAAGGTGCATTAAGAATCTAGAAAACAATCTTTCCTTGGAAATTTCATGGAGGCAGTAGAAAAAGTGTTTTTAGTAACTGCCTTGTTTTCTTTAATATCATTTTTTGTCTATTTTTTTTCCATTAGGAATTCATGGTGGATACTAAATTTATCATTATGATTTACACTAAACTAAGTTTCAAAAGACCTTTCTTTGGAACATTGATTAAATTTTTAATAGATATTGAGAATTATACATGCATATATTTCCAAAGTGATTGTTGGGCTGAAATTTTGCTCTATTTTGATGAGAACTTTTCATTGCTCATTTTGATGAGAACTCTTATATCCAATATATTATGTCCAATGTTAATAAGATAAATGAGTTTAGCCATACCTTTCCTATACAGAATTTCTTATTTATTGATTTTTCTATGACTTCTGTGATAGCTGACTACCTCTTCAAGGTATTCATGTGTCATGAATAATACTATAAAGTAGCTGTGTGTGAAAAGCATATCAGTCTTTATAGCCAGTCTCTCTTATAAAATAAACTATTTTAGAATTTCCTAGATTTTCTTTTTTGGGGAGGCCACATTTTAAGGTAAAGAAAATACCCTTTGCACTCTCAAAATAAATATAAAACTCAGTTTGTTGATTTTAAGTAGGTGTAGTTTGTGCTAAAGTTGAGGAATGAAGAAGAATTGAAATAGAATTTCACAGTCTATCTTTCTCAAATTTTAAACTATATGTCATATGTCACTGTAACAATAATCTATAATAGGAAATTCTGGGATGGGAATAGGGAGACAGAGAAGAAAGGTAATATTGTATAATTCATTGCTTTGTTAAAAATTGACTTTTTTAAATATGAAGATTAAGAATGTCTCTTCTATGTTCTCATCCCAATTGCATGAGCAATAGCACTCATACTAAAAATGTAGATGGTACAAGCAGTTTATTCATTAAGTGCAATAGAGGCTCATGTCTGACATCTTAGTAATAGTATATTCTTGAATAAAATTGGTAATTAGGATTGTTAGAGCAAAGTAGTTTTGACAGAAAATTTTACAGCTTCTAGAATTAACCACATTCAATAAGTGGAAATACAATTGACAGGTTTTATGAAGGGAGCTAAAGTACATTTAAAAGGAAAAGCTGCTGCTTGGTATGTTAAAGTTTGCTGAAAAGGATTTGGATTTATTTAATATCCTTACCTTCTGTTTGTTTGAGAAAACCAGCCTTAAGAACAAGTACCAGAGCTTTTTCTAGGGTCATTTTATGCATACACCCTTTAAAATAAGGAAAATGGTATATTTCCAAGTAGTAGAGACTTATTTTTATAGTCCATTTTCCCTTTTCATAGCTCTCCATTTTTAATTCTGTTACATATGAAATTATCACAAGTAAAATTATGTAATGAGTTTCTTTCATTTTTTTAAGCATTTAGTTTAAATAAAAAGAAAAAGCAGAATTTTTTAAATAATTTTTTATCATAGACAATTACAAGCAAATCCAAAAGTATTGAGAATAGATTAATGAAATTAATTTGTCTTCAATCAGCCTGAACAATGATCAACATATGGCCTCCATTCCTACCCACTTACTCCAATGCCAGGATTATTTTGAAGAAAATCTGAGATAAAATATTTCATATGAAGATATTTCAGAATTTATTTCTAAAAATTTAGGACTTTTTCTTTGCCATAATCACAGTATCATTCTCACACCCAATAAATAGCAATAATTTCTTAATATCACCAAATATCTACACAATATTTTCATTTCCATGAGTATTGTAAATTTCTAAAATTTTTTTTGGTATGAATTAGGGTCCAAACGTCTTAAAATTGATTGACATGTCTCTTAAATTTTCTTTCATCTATATCTTTGCTTCTCTAGTTCTTGTTTTCTTTGTTGCTGGTGGTGAAGAAATTAGGTATTTTTTTCCTACAGTTTCCCAAAGTCTGGATTTTGTTGTTGCATTCTCAAAGGTATCTTTTAATGTGTCCCTCTATTCCCTGTATTTCCTTCAAATTAGTAGTTAGAGCTAGACGCTTGATCAAAATTAACTTCATGTTTTGGCAAGACTGTCACAATGGGAGTTTGGGGCTTCTGTTAAATAAGTAATGTCTGACTCTTGCTCTCTTTCATTATCTGGCTTTGATGAAAATTCACTGGAACCGTTAATTTATTTGGTGTTGCAAAAAAAATGAATTTCTAAATTTCAGTATTCTTTTTTTCACTCATTAATTGGAATATTTCTATGAAGAGGAACGTCCCGTCATTATCTGTTTGAGTTACACTGAGTTATGGTTTCTATAGGAAAGGAAGGATTTATGCCTAATTCTTGCCCTTTATTTATCTATGTTCAAAATCATGGACTGGTTTCCTAGCATCTGCCAAAAGTGATCAATATGGGTGTGTGTTTTACTATCATTAAAAACTCATTAATTTAATGTGTCAATACTTTGTAGTTATTCTTATCAGTGCTTAAATTGCCCCATTTTTCTCCAACTTGGCTCCTGAGCCCTTGAACAGAACTCTGGTAGTCTTGATAGAATACTTGCTACTTATTATGACAAAATGCCTCAGGTTCCTCTTGATCACTTCAGTATTTACATGACTTGTATTTACTTAAACATATAGCAAAAGTGGTAGATTTAAACCCAAACGTAATGATAATGACATTAAATGTAAATAGTCTAAACACTCCCAGTGAAACGGCAGATATTGTCATATTGGATAAACAGCAAGACTCAATCATATGAATGTTCAGAAATTCACTACAAATATAAAGAAAGCTGAGTGGCTATATTAATGTCAGGCAAAGTAGATTTTCAAACGAGGAAGATTACCAGGGAGATAGAGGGATATTTCATAATGATAAAGAAGTCAATTCATCAAAAGGACATAGCAGTCCTAAAAGTATATACAATTAGTAAAGGAACTTCTAAATATATGTAGCAAAAATTGGTAGAACTACAAAGAGAAAATAAAAAGTTCTACAGTTGTAAAGAACTTAATAACTCCTTCATAAATTGATAGAACAAATAAGGAAATAGAAGGTCTGAAAAACACTATTGACCAACTTGACTTTATTGATATTTCTAGTACATTCTACCCAACAGCAGAACATTTTCCATTGTGTATTCACCAGCTAGCCTGAATTCTGAGCCATTAAACAATGTTCAATAAATTTAAGAGGACTGAAATCATACAGAATATATTATTTGACCATAATGAAATTAAATCAGAAATTGATAAAAGAAAAATATCTGAAAATTAGACAATACACAACTAAATTGCACAAAGGTTGAGAAAACAAAACACAAAGTAGTTAAATATGTTTATCTACCTGTGTGAATGATTGTATATATAACTATATAATATCGCATTTTATTACATATAAATTTATTGCATATAAACACACATGTGCATGCATTTCAAGTTGAAAGTTTCATATATGTTTGAGTTTATTTGAAATGAATGGAATTAGAATCGTTGATTGTGGATTTCTATAGGGCAAACAGGATAATCATGTTTGGTATGATGGAAAGTGCTCCTCATAAGGAACTGAATTCCCAAGGGGAACAAAATATCACAAAAATATAAATGCGATGCATTTCATATGACCCTTTAAGCTTTTCATAAAAATGATAGCCTGGATAATGGACAGTTTATTTATACAATGAAGTTCACTGAACTCTTGGGTGTGGGTTTTCTTAGGGGATGAGGAAGAACATTTCAGCAGTAGCTCAAGCAGTTCAGGGTGTGTGAAGGGGAAACCTAAGAGAACTCTTGAAACGGTCTCAGCTTTGTGAAAGACACAGCCAGATGTCAGCCTAAAGAGGAGCCTTTGTCTGCTTTCTGTGCTGGGTAGAGAATGTCATGAAAGGGATAATAAACATATGGAATAAATTACTGGGAAAGGCAATAGGAGAAGAGCACAGATGAGTTTTAGAGACACCTAGACTTATTTCTGGAATAAGGAAAGTAATGCCTATTATGGCAAAGCAGGAGGGTTGTGTTAGCCTATATGGGATTTTTTTCTTTTGTTTAGTTTTTACATTTTTACTATTTTGATTTGTACATTTTACATATTTTGAAATCTCCGTTCTAATATGCTTCCCAAACCACACTCTTCTTTTACAAACAATTTCTTTTCAACTTTATCTTTCATGAGGCCAGATAAACTTAGGTTTGGGACATCAAGAACTATTGACTGTAGTTTATTTAGCAAACTTTGCTCCCACTGACTACAGCTGTTGTTCATTACCTGTAGTCTTACCTGTAGTCACTGAGAATTTGGCTTTACCTGCTCATTCCTCCTCAACTTCTACCTTTCCTTTTCCAATCACTATCATGGCTAAATCACACAATAATTGACAAAATATGTTGAATATTTATGGTTCTTCCCAACTCCCTTTAAATCCTATTTTGAAGTATTTTCAGATTGTCTGGGGGCAATTCTGTGATCTAAACTATATTATTTCATCCCACTTTAAAAGGGAAAGTTATGCATTGTTTCCCATTCCTCTAATATCCCATTGAGATCTTCATTGAAGTCTCCTTTGAAGTAGCCACTTTTTAATTTCCTTGCAATGCTCACTCTAGAATCCTGAGACCAGAGCTAGTACTAGTAAACTTATATTCAATTGTCAGAGAAAACCAATCTAAGTGTGAGTGAGGGAATCTTTTCATAGCTATCACTGTGCGGTCTTCTACCTTCAGTTCTGAGGGCTCATTATAAGGCACTTGGGAGTATTTCACTGTTTCTGGGATTGCAGTGTATAGCATACGACATCCTTCTCCAGTATTACATTCCAAACTCTGCGCGCTGTGAGACAAGTCTTCCCAGGGTTGTTTTATGGAAATTCTTGATTAGTAATTATTATTAGAGGTTAACATTATTCTCTGGAGAAGATAAACATGGTGTTAAAGGTTAAGAGATTTTTACCAAAAAAAAAAAAAAAGAGAGAGATTTTTACAAATATTTGTATTCTTTAGGTTTAGAAATGCTATGGGGAAAATATGTACATATATATATATATATATATATATGTATATATATCTTTTCTTTATGTAAAAATATTTAGATAATATAAACAAGATTAACAAATAGAAAATAACAATTTCTTTATTCCAATTGCCCAGAGAAAGCTGCTGTTAACTTTTAAGTCTGTTTCCAGTCTTTTTTTTTCTTTGTAACTGGCTTTAGTTTCATTTAACATTATTTTTAAAACAGTTTCCGTATCCTTAATTGTATTCTAATTTGTAATTTTTAATGGGCACTAGTGTTCTTTGAAAATTTACTTAATTATGCTTCATTGTTGAATATTTAGTGGTTTCTCCTGTGTTATGACTACGTGTTTTACTGTGACAAACACTGTGACAAATCCTGCAGACAAATCCTTGAGTACATCCATAATTATTTCCGTAGGTTGAATTACTAAAAATAATATATCAAAGGGTATGCACACGTTGCTAAACTGCCCTTCAGAAAAATTGCACCAAATTTTACTCCCACTAACAATATATGAAAGGGCCCAGTTTCCTGTATATTGTGTTATCATTTTTAATCTGAAAATTTGGTGAGAAAAAATAGTATCACTTTGTTATTTTAATTTGATTAAATGATATTTTCTAAATATTAGCAGTTCAAATAGTTTTAAAAATATGTCTGTTGGCCTTTTTATTTTTTTGTAAATTGACTCTTCATCTCTTTGTCCACTTTTCTATTTATGTTTTCATCAGAACTTTTTGCATATTAATTATATATATATTTTTCTGTCAGGGTATTGATCTTTCATATTTATAGTGTTTTTAGATATGTAGAATATATAACTTTCATGTATTCAAATGTATTATTTCTTTTTCCTTATGATTTTTTAATGTTTGAGAGAACTTATTTTTAAGTTTTTCCATCCCGTTTTATGTCTAATATTCAATTATTGATTTCACAAGTGTTTATTAAATACCTACTCTATATCAGTTACTGTTTCTAATATTATAGATATATTGGTGAGCAAGATAGATATGTTTGTGGAAGAGAGGTGTTTTGTCAGAATCTTTAACTATTAAAACACGTCCTTATTTCTACTGATCTAGAAAGAAACGCTCACCGATACCAGAACTATGTGTCATGAAGACATGGGGACAAATTAGACATAAAGAACAGTGGACCTGTGGACTACGTTCTTAGGGGCACAGGGTTCAGTGTCTCATTATATTATTTTCCTAATGACTTAAAAGTATTTCTCACATTTTCCCAGTCTTTAAATAAAAGTCTTTGAATTGAGAGAAGGGTGACATGTAAGAAATTATCTGAAAGCATTTGGAAACTCAGGCAGATTTTATGGGTGAGATTAGGGGTTCAAGACTAAAGATTAGAATTAACGTGTAGTCAACATTCTCTAATGGATTATATTTAATAAAAGATGCATGAGAAAGACAAAACATGAGTATAAATGGTGGTAGGTGTTAAATATGTTATGGTAGGAATGGAAACAAGAGGAATTATAACTATGTTTAGTACAAGATTTTGTTAACGTATATAATGAATTTAAAGTTGACCGAGGAAACTTTAAAACAATATTGGAGGATGAATATAATTTAAATTCATAAATTTAAATTTAATGTAAATGCATATAATTTAAAATCTAACTTAAAATTTATTGTACATAGACTTTGCCTTCATAGATATGATTATATAAGCTGCATTTCCCCCCCCCCAAAATGATTCCTTTGTTACCTTGCATGTTTCTTTTATGCTGTCATAACTTCTTGAGTTTTGTCTCACCATTTATTTGTAGTATTACATATACATATGCCATTGACAATATAACCAAAGCATCACTTTCACTTTCTTCCTCCTTCATTTTTACATCACTACTTCCTTTGAAGTAGCTTATTTTATCATAGCCGTTTACAGATAAGGAGACTGAGTTTTCACAGGTTGTCCATCCTATCCAAGCTCACAAAGCTGGTAACTGCAGAAGCCAGAAATGAATTAAGACAGTCTTGATTTCAAAATGCATACTTTTAATCACTACCTAATATGGCCTTGTCATTATTTCAGTCAATTTTCTAATCTCTCAGTTATGCAATTGCCAATGATAATATAAATCTCTTGTATTTGAAATAGGTTGGGAGGTAGGGGTCATTTTATTATTTATCTTCTTGATGAATTGTATTTGTTATTATCAGGTGAAATTATTAGACCCAGATAGTAAAGTGAATTTAAATTAGTAAAGCAAACTAATGTAAGTAAAAAAGCCTGATGGAGACTTTAATGATGTAAGATTGAAGTTTTGTTGTTGTTGTTTTCCGAGAATAGAAAAGTATATCACTCAGAGAGTGGAAATGATTCATAAGAGCAAAGATATTTGAATTATACTTAAAAAGAATTACATCTACCACACAGGAAAATACTTAACTAAATAGGACAGGTTGCTTTATCATCTTATCCAAAGCCTTACATGGATTATGGGTTCCTCACTTAAAGCAAGTGCTAGTATCACCAGTAGAAACATCCACTTGTCTAGAGGTATGGACTCTCGTTTCCCCGTCTCTTTGTGTTTTGGAGCAGCTCTGCTTAACCATCACATTGTGCATCAGATTACCCAGGGCCTTTCTCTGGCTCATAGATGCTTACCTGTGAGACAGTTTGGGTCTTAGAAACTGGGCATCAGCTTACACAATTTAGCACTTCTGTGTCACTTTAAAGAAAAATAGCACCCCAAAAATCAAGACAATTTTTAGGAAGTATGTTGATGAAGGACCACAAAAGTGCTGCCTAATGCAACAAAAAGGCCCTCGTGTATGCACATTCACATAGTGATAGAAGTAAAAATAGTTACTGAAGCAGAGGCCTTCACAAAATGATATACCATTTGTCCTCAGAGAATGGTATCACTTCATTTTGTCAATTGATTGTTATTTACACCTTAAAAAGTGAAATTTGTTATTTACCTGAGATGATATAATTTCATTTAACACGGTTTACCTGTCAGCATCTGTCCTGTAATCGGATAGGAGAATCACTGTTCGTTATGAGCTCAGTGGTTGAATGCCATTTTAGGACAGACCAGTTTTTTGGTTGGTGTGTTTATATGAGATCAAAAACAAAAGAAACTAAACTTGTTAAAAAGTTCATAGTAGGTTAACTAGTTGACAAGTGGAATTTTAAATCTACAGAACTTTAATAATAATAATAATAAAGCAAGTCTTAGTAGTAAACTGTAGAAGAAAAAGTTTTATTCTTTGCTGAGAAAATTATGTTAATAGGGCAAAATACATTTGCAGTCAGTACACCATTTTGTTACCCATGAAGAAAACATGCATTAAATTCCAGGTGATAATGACAGTGTTCATTTGGCTAGCATGTCACCAAACCCGTTGCTTTCTATCTCTGTCTAACCCTACATTCCAGTTCCAAACACTTTAATTCATTTGTTTCCTAAACCTCCACTCAGTTCATGAATTCATCTTCAAAATCTGCACAAATCTTACGCTTGTGTATGCAAAGAGCAAATTTGTAGTTTTGGTAAACAATTACTATTGCTACCTTTATATGGTTCATTCTGTGAATATGGGTATGCCCATCCGGGGCTGCTAGGAGTAATATGACAGCTTGATCTCTTCTTATTTTCTTGATAAGAGAGAGCCTCTGGGAAGTCAGCAGATCACCTTATTAAGTCCAATTAGGCCTTATGTTACAAATACCCTGATCGTCCACCCCATTTACTGTTGTCTGATCCAGAATAATACTTTCACAGGCTTCTTACCATGTTTCCCTGAAAATAAGACCTAGCCAGACAATCAACTCTAAAGCATCTTTTGGAGCGAAAATTAATATAAGTATATTATAGTAAAATAAGACCAGGTCAATATAATATAATACAATATAACATAATATAACATAACATAACATACATAACAAACATAACATAACAACATAACATAATAATAATAGAATGATAATATGTACAATACCGGGTCTTATATTAATTTTTGCTCCAAAAGACGCATTAGAGCTCATTGTCCGGCTAGGTCTTATTTTTGGGGAAACAAGCTAGAAGTTCAGCTGCTTTTCAGTCTGGGAAGGCTGAGTTTAGGATCCTCCAAGCTTTCCCAAGAGAAGTATGAGCTGCTCGTGCATTGTCTCTGTATGAGCTCTCATAGGACGAAACCTTTGGGCCCAGACAAAATGGCCGCACATGTGCTGCACTTAGTAATGTGCACTGGAGAAAGTCAAAGAGAACCCTCAGTCTCTGTCCATTTTCTAGCATATTGGTTTTGCATTGTTTTGCCACCTTCCAATAAAGAAGAATGAGAGTTTCCTTTGTTCCCCAAAGCATGTCTGAGCAGCAAATTTTCACTATTTCTAGGAAAAACAAAAACAAACAAACAAAAAAACTCACCAGCATATTTTTAGAAAAGAAACATATACATCATCTACTTTGTTCTAAGGGAAGCTGAGTCTTTAGAAAGTGTGCCATTTTTGGCGTTCTGGAAGATGTAAAATGGAATTACTTCTCAGTGCATACTAGAATCACTTATTAGTATCAACCTAACGATAGGATGTCTTTTCACTATCATTTAAAGAATTAGGATGTAAGAAATATTGGGAATTTTAATTTATCCCTTTGGATATTTAAGTGACACGTTTTGTTACATGTGCTTGAAATTTCTAATGTATTGTAACAGTATTCAAGCTGAAAACATTTTATTGGGGATAATGTTTCTCCACATTAACAACAAATGGTGGTTGATTATATGGGAGTAAAGTGAATGGTATTCTTTTTAAAACCTGAAGAAATTAGACTAGGAAAAAATATAGGCTAATGATTCAAGTGCATGATTAGTATATATTTAAGCTGATTTGTTCCTGTCTAATCTTTAGAAGGTTCTGTTTCACCTGTAGTTTTTGAAAGCTGTTTTCAAATATTGTCTTTATAATTCATCAGATGATTCAAAGAAGGCTTATTTTGACTTTCAGAGGGGGATTTGCAAACTAATCAACAATCCACATTTCCACTGACAAATGTCTTAAATCCTAAAGTTTTCAGACATGAGGCATGAAGTATATTGCCAGAATTTAGTATCTGAATGCTGTGTGATGTAAATGATTTGATTAAGTTGACAGTCAGCTACTAAACATAAGAACCTTATGTCAAATACGAGGTATGAGTATGAATCATGCTAAGTCCAAAAGAAAATTTTGGCAAGTAAAAGAACAGAAGATTCCTATGTTAGTAAATATAAAGCCACACATTATTTTTGAGGAATCATTTGTAAAATTTATTTTAAAAAAGGAAGGAAAGAAAAAATAACCATGGTACAAAGTGAACTTGAATGTTCAAGAGGATTATGGTGATATATTTAATGGTTCTCTTCTGATGAAGTTCAGTGTCTGTGCCAAGCAAATGTAATGGAAATGAGAAAAATTAAATTCAAGAGTTTGCCTTGTAAAACCCCAGTTCTTCTGGCCGGATCTGAATGAGGACTTGTTTGACTAGTCAGCCCTAAATACTATCTCTTATCCAACATGTGCCTGTGGTTTGGATTGATTTCCTTTGTATTTTTATGCAACTGTCAACGGAGAAAGGAAGAGCTCACTGGCCCCCACTGGAAGTCTACTTTACATACATAGAAAGGTTTACAGAACCCTGAAGACAAACTTTAGTCATTCATTCACTGATTCATTATTTCTTTTATTTATTGTTTCATTTATTCAACAGACACTTATTGAAGCACTTATAGACACTATGCTGAATTTCACTAGATACACGAAAAAACAGGGCCTTTGAAATTATGGCTTTTTCGATTTGTTATGGATATTTTCCAACTTAAATTTCTTAAGTAGTTAAAAACATTTTTGTAGTGAGAACTACTGAAAGAAGTCATCAAGCGTTGATACAGATTTAGAGAAAGCTAAGTCTTCTGATGAAAATGTTGAAGTAACCAGAATTTATATTCATATTATGTTAATATATTTATATTATAAATATGTGCTATTAAGATGTTTGGTCCCAGTATGCTTTGCCTCAGATATTATTTCACAGGATAGTCATTAGTTCTGGAAAATTTTCATACAACACAGTTCTTAGAACACAGCATTTTTTTTTTAAACCTATCTTTTGGCTGTGTGTATTTTTTAAGAGGAAGAATTAAATTAGTTGTGATGTCAAAGGATTTTGGTTGTAATCCACAAAAAGGTGGTGAACTAATGGGTGGCATGGTGATGTGATTTTTCATTTTAGTTTGTCTTTTTCAAAGTATTATTAAGGTTTTTTTTCCTCATAGTTTCCTTTTAATTTATCATCTGAAGGAAGATGGAAGATGACTAAGTCTAAGATTTCTTGTTTTATTCAGGCCTAGAGTAGGAAATTTGACCAGTATTCAGTGTAACTTTCCCCAGTGAGGATAAAAAAGTGACTGTAATTTGACATTAATTTGTAAAGTGGTTGTCAGAGTTATCATTTTTTTTCTAACATTCTATTTAACCTTCAACCCTCTAAACCTCTTATGAACATGAGTTAATGTCATCTCCTTCCTATAGATGAGGATCTGGGGCTCCACATAGATTGAGAGAGCTACTCAAGGTCACGCAACTTCAGCTGAGCTGAAACTCAAACTAGAGCTTCTCATGCCAAGTTGTATCCTCTTTTTCATTACAACTTAGCTACCTCCAGCAATCCTTGGGAATTAATAAAACATGCTATGAATAGAGGCACGAGAGTAGTCTTATGAACATTGTTGTTGTCAGAGTCACACTTTTGTTTTTGATTGACAGTAAGGTAAGCAAGTTTTAGCAGCTTTGTTTTATACATCATTTAATATAAGTACCTTGAAATAAAAGGTAGATTCTAAAAGAGTTAGAAGGAACGGGAATGAATTTTGAGAATTGCCCAAAGCAAGTCTATTCTTTGTTGAAAGCAATATTTATTCCAGTGTGTGTGTGGCGTGATGTGTTATATGTATGCGTGCATATGTGTGTTTTAACTTCTTTTCAGGTTGTATGCCTCTGTTTCAGATCTCACTGTGGACCAGCGATAGTGGCCCTTTTCTTATGGTCACTTTGCCTGGGTCACAAATAGCTTTCTTTATTGCATTAAAGGGCTATAAATTTTTCGTGATCCCAAGCTGAGTTTTAACCAGTTACTCCAAGGTGAAAAGCTCAGTATCACATTACTGTTTCCTTGGGTTGTCATCCATTGCCCCTGACCGACATGTCATAAATGTGTTAAGAGTTTGAAGTTCTTTCAGCTCCCGACTTGGTTCTAATCTGAGGTACACAGAACAGGCTCAGATATCAGTGAATCTTGGAAAACTTGCTCCTTCCCTTGTGTGTTCAGGCAGAGCAGCCAGACTCTTCAAAATAAGTGGTGATGTGTGCTGGCCTACTTCAGATTAAAATGGATTCTTTCTGAGTCTGGTGTTAAGGACAACAGTATTGTACAGGGCTTTTCTCACCCAAAGAGTTATTAGTCAAATATATAAGCTACTACACAGGAAAGGGAAGAACTGTCCTGGAAATGCTTTGACGGGCTTCTGAAAGAGCTCTCAGGACATGAGATTCATGAATTTGGTGTTCAGTTTTGTAGATCTGTGTAGAAGCGTAGGACAGACACACATACAGAGGCAATTTGGATTAAAATCGCTTTTTCAACAGCAGCATAGGACATCTCAGAAAGAAATGTATGATAATTGAGAATTGAACTGTATAGACAACTGCTGTAGGGTTTTGAGGGCAGAGGGAGTCGTTTTCACTCAGGAAGATTTCCTGAAAGAAATGAGTTTGAGCTACATCTTACAGAGTGATGGGATTTGGAGGGACAAAAACTATTCATGAGCAAAAACACAGCAGGGCAGAGGATGGGGGGGCAGACGTGTGAAAGCCTTTTAGAGGAGTAAGAAAGTGTATCTAATTCCATGCCAGGCTAAGGACTGAACTTCATCCTGAAGCGTTTCAAAAAATACTTCCACCAACTTCCCATTCAACTATTTCTATGATTCTTTGTCTTTCAGGGTGTGTTGCCAAATTTATATTTTACCCTTCACAGTGCGGGACGGGGAGGTGGTGGGAAGGAGCCCAGAAAATTTAGATTTTATTCCTGTACATAAAAAAAATGCAATTTTTGCTGAAGATAGTAGTTTCTTCCTCAGACTATTTCACTTAAAAAAAAAATTGTCTCTTTGTTCAATCCAGACTGTAAAAATTAGCAATCTTGATTTAATTTGGGTGATGTGCATTCATCCTTTACAGATGTCAATCACTAATGCTGAGTCCAAAAGACAGTTTTCTTTGTTGTTACTTCATATCAGGTAGGACTCACTATAGTTCTCAATGATATTAATTCAGAAAATAAACATTCAAGTGGGATTTAAAACTGATGTGTTCTACTTTGCATTCTGACCAAGAATAAGTATATGAAACCTAAGAAGTAAAGTAGGCTTGTTTCTGTTTTCTTTAAATAGCACTTACTTATAAGTATATTATTTTTAATAAGACATTTAGACATAACATAACTACATGTCAGCACTTGCAAGCAATTTGTTTAGTTCTGGTTGCTATAAGTTCTAGAACTGTATATTTTAAATTTAGTTTCTGAAAACACTTTCAGGGTTTCCTAACAGCTTTTTGAATTTTTGATAAATGCAGACTGATGATAGATATCTTCCTCCATGTTTAATTGAGATGCAAAGCCATTTATCAAAGGGAAAAAATTACTATGTGAAGATAGAATGTACAAGAAAAATAAAGAAAACCTGTTAACAAGGAAATAGAAGATGAAAATGAAGATTAAACTTTCATGGATAAAAATTATCAAAGGTTTGTTATAGAAAGAATTATGTGAAATTATCAGCTCTCTATGCTTTTTATAGTTCAAATGTACTAATTTGGAATTAAACTCTATTTAGAGAAAACAGCAACTTGCTTAAAAGATAACTTCACTTTATTCTGAAATAGAAACATTTAATATTTATATATATTTTAACTGAAATAGGAATGTTTTACATTTGTATATAATGAATTTTGTAAACCTAAACTTTCTGCATAATATAAAGTTTCAGATTTATGTCACTTCGGTTAAATCTTTTTTAAAAATTTACCTATTCAGCAAATATAGTTCTAAAGTATATTCATATAAGTCACATAACAGATACAACTGTCAAGTAGATCTGATCTCATTATTTATGATCATTCAAATAAAAACTGAGCTGCAGTTTAGCTTTGCATTTTTTAATGAAAGAACAGAGTAAATAAAATCAGTACAAATATATATATATATATATATATATATATATATATATATATATATATATCTGTAATTATTTCCAAACACTTTTGAATTCTCTACTTTGTAGAAAGAAAGAGAAACTAATATTTATTAAAAAGAGTTTTTGCCATGTACTTCCTCACACCCTGTGAGGTAGGCATTTTAGTAAAGATATTGAAGATCAGAAACAACACTGAGATTCCAAAAGTAGATTAAAGTCATTTTGTTGGAAGAATTGTTCATTCTTGGGGTTTTTTTATAGGCATGACTCTGTTATCTTCTACTATTGAATTTTGCCATGGAGAAGGATGAGTGCAATCTCATTTTTTTTTCTTTCTCTCTCTATTAGAAATGACTTGGTTTTTCTGCCAGGATGATTAAATAATTCTTTATCTGTAACTTTTTAAGGTTAGGTCTCCAATTTGATTGTTCTGTGTCAGTTTTTCCTAGGATATGTAATGACTCTTTCAATTCAGATGTTTTCTTTAAGATGCCCTTGAACTACACCTTCCAAGTTTCCCACTGTTTGTCCAGCCCTCTTCTTCAGGTGCCAGGCATGTTCAGGAACAAGTCCATTTTCAGTCTTCTCTGAAATCTTTTATTAATAAAGAGTTATTAAGTTTCACTAGACCAAGTTGAATGAGACCAGGTCCCTGCTCTCCAGAAGTTTACAGATTCATTGGGGGAAGCAGACAGATAAATCAGCCATTTTAGAACAGCAGGACTCTTGTGATGGTAGAAGTACCAAGTGGGCTCACTGAAAGAACAAATATCTCAAATCTAGTCTTTGAATATCCTGAGGAGTTTTTTAAAAAGAACTAGGGATAGACACTATTGTTTTTATAGTCGACTTAATTTTTGTAAGTTCCATACAATTGAGATGAAAGAGAACTGTTCTAATATTTTACACATTTTGAGTACTAATATATCTGTTAATCTATTATAGAAAGCATGGATAAAGCAAGCATATTATTAGGAACTGGGAAGACAGCAATTAAGGACAAATGTCAATACCTAGGAAACTGAGAATTATTAGAGAATAACAATTATCACGTCTGTTGTGTGATGACAAGATATGTACCGAGTGCTTTGGGAACACCCATGTTGACCATTCCTTGCCAACTTGTTCAATGATATAATGTGTGCAGCTGCATTAGTGGGTTTGTTGACATTTTCAATGTGTTATGCAAAATAAATAAATGTTACTTATTACTTCCTGTGGTAAGCACAATTTTAAAGTTACCCCTAATGACCCACACCCTTGTACAACCCTTTACTGTCGGCAGGATGTGTAACTTTTTTCTAACCAATAGGATGTGACAAAGCTGATAGGATACCACTGCTGTGATGACGTTACATTATATGACAAAGGTGAAGAGATTTCTCAGATGGAATTAAGTTCTCTAATCAGTTGATTTCTAAGTAAATCAAAAGGCAATTTTGCTGGTTGGATCTTATCTAATCTGTGAGCCCTATGAAAGTACCTAGGGACCAGAGATGGAGGAACTTCGAGACTTTCCCTCTCACACTGGTCTTTAATAAGAAAGCCACAATAAGTTCTATAAATGCAAGTTCTATGTATTCCAATGTCCATGTGAGATTTGAATGGGATCACATTCAACACATTGGTTGCCACATTGCTAGATCGTGAGCAGAGAACCCAGTTAAGCTGTTTCTGAACTCCTGACCATGAAATAATAAATGTATACTGTTTGAGAGAGAGAGAGAGAGAGAGCGAGAGAGAGAGAGAGAGAGACTGTGTTCTATTCTTGGGTCTGCCCCCAAGTTCTAAAGTGATACATTTTCTGGAAGTATTTTCTTATTTTTAACATGGGGATAAGATACTTGGTGTGTCCTAATTTGTGGGATTATGCCAAAGTTAGAATGAGGCATTTTATAAATAGATCATACCCTTAAAATGTACCTTAATGCTTTCTTATCATTAGATTCATCATTGTTTTTGTTTCTAGTGGGTAGGGGAGACTGAGTTGGCAAACATTTTGTGATCTCTATAGATAATGCATATGAAACAGCACAGTGCCTGGAACATAATGAACAATAAATATGAGCTATTATAAAATGTACTAACAATAGTAGTGTTTTCACGAAATGGCAAAATTATTTACCATTTATGCCTTTCATGTTTGTCCTCCCCATAGAATCTGACAATGCAAAATTTTCTCATTTATGCAGTTTTGGATCAGTAAAATTGGAAAAATGAAATTTTATCTTGTTTAATAATTTCTATATACCAGGGTGCCAAAAAAGTGCATACAAGTGGACACTTTGGTCAACGTTGCTCAAGCAGTAGTTCACCGTAACTACTGTCTGGATGCTGATGGGAACCACTTTGAGCACCTCTTGTAATTGCAGTAGTCAAATGTGACTTGTATTCATCTTTTGTTATTGGTATATATTGAGTATTACAATTGCAATACAGTTTTTCTTTCTTAAATGTGTATACATTTCTTTGGCACCCTCTGTCTAAAGTATGGAGCTGGTAAGAATTATAACACCATATATTCATTATGAATCATATTCAGTGTGAAATATTTTTTAGCAAGCTGAGAATTGTCTCATATATGTGGAGTCAAAATAATCCAGCCCTCTTACTACTAGAAAGTTTTGAGAATTTATGGTTTCATATAGACTTTTAAAATTTGAGCTTGTTCTTGCAACTTGTATGGGGTTAAGAGCTCAGAACCACTGATTTAAACCTCGGTTCAGTTTTGCCACCGTTGGCAACAGAACCTGAAGTTGTGCTCCCCGACTGACATTCATTGTGGAGCTATAATTATTCTAATTCTTAACAAATTCAGAATTATTCTTGTCATCTAGTGATAGTAGAAAGGTAGAGTCATACAGCTGAGAAAATCAAAGATGTTTTCCGTTTACTCTTATTTATACTTAACTCTCATTTGGGTCATTCAAATTAAATTTATACCTAGGCAGATTAGGAAAAAAAACCAATGTGTAGCTATTGCCTGTTTGTGAAACTTAGAGAATGATGAGGTTACAAACTCTACAAAACAAAGTCACAGATATTACCCCTAACTTTGATAATTACGGATTACATAAAATGCTTCTGACACTTTTGCTAAATTTCATGATACATATATCATTACCCCAAATGTCTTTAAATATGTGTTTTTATGAGTCAATATCTAAGACAAAAGGTTTTCTTTCAAAGGTATCTTCTCTAGTTTATAAATCCTCTTCTCTTTATATCTGCAGGATAGTGTTTTGGTGAACACCTGTGCAGAGCACTGTATAAGATGTTTTTCAGAAATTAAACTTAACTGAGACAGCCCCTCAACTGTTTTAACTAACATTCTCAAGTGTCAGATAAGATAAATAAGATTTACACAAAGCATTTGTCTAATACATACGATGATCAACATAAAATATGTCTTTCCTTGTATGTTGATTATTTTAAAATATTATTTCAAGTGTTCAATACGTTTTTTTGTATAAATGTATTTTCAAGTTAACAAAAAGGAAACTTAGAGTCTATTCATTACACCGGAAGCTTCAGAGTATTAAATAACTCCTCTACTAACTTTTGGGATGCTAGTCAAGTTGTGTGTTGTTTTTAAAATATAATGATATGAATAGTGTATAGAATAAGGCTTAAATAATAATCAGAGAACAGTGTATATCTTAATCCACTGCAGCTACCTGACCCAGTATTTAGCTATGGGAATTCTAATTATTCAAGAAAAAGTACTGGTAACACATGCAGAAAGCAATAAATTTTTGAGTAATATGTATCCTAATATCCTGTATGTATATATATCTGAATGTCTGTATTTCATAACATGTCAAATAAATGTCTGTATTTCTTTATTAAAATAAAGAAGGCAAAATAAAAGTAACATGCCTTCTTAGGGGTGTAGCAAGCCGCTCAATCAGTAATGTATTAAATGATCTTAATAAACCTGAAGTGATCAAAAAGAGCAGAGGGCCACTGAATATGAAACAAGGATCTTGTATATTAGAGATGAGTTTGTGACCTGGTCTGTGCATACAAGTTAGAGTCTAGCTTTCAGGCAAGGGTGGTAGGTATTCAGATCATGTCAGAGAAGTCCATTAGACTTCAAGGCATAGGTTAAGTAGTGGTGTTCCTATGCCTGGTGCTATTTCAGTGTGTTGGGGTGGACAGAAGGGAGAGGTTGGGGGATAGGTAGTGTGGGTATAGGTGCAGAATACCTTTATTGCTCTGTTCAATGCAAAGGTTTCATGTAATCCCAAGGATCCTAAGGTACCATCTACATGATTTATGACTGCTGATGTTGACCTTAATCATCCTGTATATGTTTTTTCCCTCAAAGAGAATTTTTGGTTCTGTTTCATTTTTACTAAAATAAAAATAATGCCATAGCACGAATGCTAACAGTAGTAATATGGCTCTTGGATTACTTGAATGTTGTGTCTCCATCAGATTCTTGGAACATTTTGCCCACACACTGGGTGGTTGATAGGCAGGTCATATTCAGCCCTCATACTATTCACACTCTGAATAGGATTCCACACAGGCTAGGTGACAGCAGGTGTCCCATTATTCTCTATTTGTTAGACATCTTTCTTGTCCTCCCTGCCCCCCGCCCCCATTCTGCAGAACCATAATACAGTACCTTATGTCAGAGGTCCTATCAGTGAATTTATTTGTGATATTTTGGTTTAATGAATAGGCTTTATGTTTAGAACAGTTTTAGATTTACAGAACAATTGAGCATATACTTCTGAGAGTTTCATTGAACTCACCCCCACTCCACAGGTTCTCCTGTCAGTAACATCTTACGTTAGTGTGGTACATTTGTTACAATTAATGAACTGATATTGATTCAGTAATATTAACTAGAGCAACATTAATTAAAGTAACTTTACTGACATTTCCTTCTTTTTATCTAATGTCCTTTTTCTGTTCCAGGATCCCATCCACGATACCGTATTACATGTAGTCATGAGGCCTCTTTAGGCTTATTTTGTCTCAGGCAGTTTCTCAGACTTTCCTTGTTTTTGATAACTTTGACTATTTTGAGGATTACCTCCTGGCCAGATAGAATGTCCTTCAGTCCTTTAGTTGGGATTTTTCTGATGTTTTCCTCATAGTTAGACTGGGATTATGGATTTGGAGAAGGAACACCACTAAGGTAAAGTACCAATTTCATCACATGATATCAAACGTACATGCTATCTACATGATTTCTTTTTAAATTGGGGAATATTGGGGAACAGTGTGTTTCTCCAGGGCCCATCATCTCCAAGTTGTTGCCCTTCAATCTAGTTGTGGAGGATGCAGCTCAGCTCCAAGTTCAGTCTCCGTTTTCAATCTTTAGTTGCAGGGGGTGCAGCCCACCATCCCATGTGGGATTTGAACCGGCAACCCTGTTGTTCAGAGATCATGCTGTAACCAACTGATCCATCTGGCAGCCCCTCTACATGATTTTTGACTGTTGATGATGAATTTAATCACCTGGCTGAAATACTGTTTGAATTCTTCCTATTTGTGATATTTTGATAATGCTCTGAGCACTTTTAAGAGACATTCAACTAACTCCTTTAAAGGTGTGTAAAGGGAGCCTGCTCATTAAAAAAAGCAGCTCTCCTACGCTCCTACAAGTAAGGGGGGGACTCTTCCAAGAAGAGTTAACAAGAATTTTATTTACATAGCCAGGTACAGATGGTGCCTAATTATTAAGAGTTAGGCAATAATTCTAATGGTCCAGCATAGGACTGGGTATAACATTGATTTCTTACTTAGAAGCCTTAAGAACTCTACTTATAATGACAGAATAAAGAATACCAGTTAGAAAACAGCTCACAGAGCTTCTCTATTTATTTTTGAATTTATGTTTTATGTTACATGGATCAAATCCTGTTATAAAGATCGCATCACAAAACATCTCTCAAAGCAAGGATAAGAGAGAGATTATCTGTAATACAGTCATTTAAAGGCTGATTTTCCCCACTCTCTTCCAACTTTATCATTGTTATTAAACAAATTGGCTTCAATCCCTTCAGTTTTATGGATATTGAAGTCAAACATGCAACATATGTTTTATTTTACCAAGTAAGATTTCATTTTTGTTTTGGTACCAGAGTGCTTTTGAGTTGAACATTTAGCATCCTT
This sequence comes from Rhinolophus hipposideros, assembly GCF_964194185.1. NCBI lineage: Eukaryota > Metazoa > Chordata > Mammalia > Chiroptera > Rhinolophidae > Rhinolophus > Rhinolophus hipposideros. The sequence continues at coordinate 81,364,180 of NC_138047.1, read as the reverse complement.
GGGCTAGTGTGTTAATTATATATTATTCATAGTGAAAGGTTCACATTTGTTATGCTGCAACTGTTCAGTCCTTGACAAATGACTCGGATAGGTCACACCCATTTTTAAGTAAATATGGAACAGCAGAAACTGAATTTCTTCTCAAAAATGTGTAGTATGGGGAGCTGCTTTGGCAAGTTACCATTTGCTCTTTTACTTTAAGTCTAGAAAACTCATGTGCTTTCTAGCGGAGCTAATAATATTTTTTAGGGGGAGGGTCCTCCTGGGGCTTCCTTAGTAGCTTCCACTCCCATTACTCCTGTGGCTTACGCTACTCTCCATATTTAAAGTTTATACCGTGTTCCCCCCCCCCATATAAGACCTAACCAGAAAATAAGCCCTAGCATGGTTTTTCAGGATGACACCCCCTGAACATAAGCCCGAATGCGTCTTTTGGAGCAAAAATTAATATAAGACCTGGTCTTATTTTGGGTGAAACACGGTAGTAACTAATACCTCATCCTTGCAAGCTATATTGGGTATGTTTTCAGGGTAGAAAACCTCTTATGTGCTACCATTTATTCTCTTCACAAATATTTATTGGGCATTTTCATGTGGTCGGCAGTGTGCTTGGTGCTAGCAGTGCACAGACGGGCATCCTTACATGGAGCACAAAGATTTAGTGAGTCAGTTTCGCTGAAATGCCCAATACCGAAGGCAACAGAGGGAGATGAGATTAGAAAAGTGGCAGGCATTGCAGAGGACCCTGAATGCTAGGCTAAAGTTTTTGCATTCTATCTCTTGATGGCTTTTTGTTCAGTGGAAATATATAATCTGAGATGTTCTTATGGAAGGTTATACTAAGAACAGTAGGTTTATTGTATTGGAAAGGGAAAAGACTGCAAGCTAGGCATTCACTTGGAATTTTACAATTGTCCAGGTGAATGGAATCGAAGACCTAAAGTGAGATGGAGTAAGCAGAATCAGAAGAAAGAATGGGTGTGAGATACATTGAATAGACAAGAGAGAAAGAGAATCATCCGTTTGTAAGATTGGAACCTGAGGGACCATAGTACAGTATCAGCTATTCAGAGATGAGATCCAAGGGGTACATCTGAAGGGAAGATGTTTTGTTTCAAAAATTTTCTATTTGAGGAGTTTGAAATTTGTATAGTTGCACATGTAAGACAATTAGAAAGACAGGCTTTCATCTTGTATAGGGCCCAGGGCTGGCATATCAATGCGGGACAAGGTCAAGTAGATAAGAGAGTAGACAGAAAACACAGTGGGACAAGGATAAAAACATGGCGAAGGCACACTGATATCAAAGAGGCCTGAGGAGCAATGGCCAGAAGAGTGGAACGAGAACAGGATAATGTGGTGTCGCAGAAACCAAATGTTGCTGTGAAGTCTGAGGTTGGGGACTAAAAAAAAAAAAAATCTGAGTTTTTAAAGTTATTGTTGAATTTTGAGAGACTTCTTTTGGAATGGTTAAGGACAAAAATTTTAAAAAATGCTGGAAAGAGTGAGGCATATATGAAATCATGCGATTACTATTTGAGAAAATAGAGGAACACTAAATAGTATGTCCCAGAAAATAAAGCAAGATGAAATGAAACAATCTGAAAACCAACCAGGTAGTTTACAGATGTGAAAACTGCTGATTTATACCAAGTGAGAGACTGGCATTGCATCATAAGTGAACCATGATGAGCCCATAGAACATGATGGACTGTGGGCTTGGATACTGGGCACGAAAACCTGGTATGTGGTTCTTGGTGTAGCATTGCTTGTATAATAACATACCAGAATAAATTCTCAAGGAATTCAATTTAACGTACAAAGTGGTTTAGACTCCCCTGTTGTGTTAGAAGAAGAAAGCGTGATATGAAAATGAACATGCTCCAGCCATCTGGGTCACCAGGAGTTATCATATCTTGAGAATTAGCAATGGAAAATGCTTTTTCTACTTTATGTTGCAGATTTTGTTTTTCTTTTAAAGAAATAATTTGTAACCAGCTTCCTTCATTACAGTTTTGGTTTCTAAACTTCAACTTTGCAAGAATAATATTAATACAAGAATGATATTAATAATATTAATAGTAAATTATAATTTATTCTTTTTTCCTTTCATTTATTATTTTTTTCTTCCACAAACATTAGTTAATGAAGTCCCTTCCAAACTCTGTACCAGGCGTCGAAGAATCAAAGGTGAATAAGACATGTCCCTTGCCCTTAAAGAACTACCAGTCTGATAGTGGAAACAGATGAAACCATGAATGAATGCAGTAACTGGTCGTAGTCTCTAAGACAAGTGTACACGATTTCAAGAGGACACAAAACAAGGGAACTCTAAGTTCTTCTTGGGGACAGGGTCATCAGAAAAAAGCTTTGGAAAGTTGGTGACACATAAAATAAGTCTTGAGATATGTGTAGGTGGGATGTTCTCTCTTAAAAAAAATGCAAGTAGTTTTTTTCCTTTTATTTAAATAGTTTTTCTATTGCTGAATTTAAAAGAATAGACGATGGAGAGAAAATATGGAAGGGAAATTATGAATGAATAACTGGGGATATGAAAGCTAGTCTTTTTTTGTCCCCTTATTTCATATCTTTCCTTATGGAAGATTATTGCAGAAACCTGTTGACTCTGTATGAAAGTATTTTAGTATGAAAATTGGTGTTGCTCTATTTTGGTCATACTGACTATATAGTTAAAGAAGAAATGAAGCAGTCTGGCATGTATGGAATAATACAAATGGTTATACTTCTTTTTAGAGTTGGTTTTCAAATTTTAGAATTTCTTTTTTTATCAGTTTGGTGCAAAAGTTATTGCGGTTTAAAAGATTAAAAATAATTGCAAAAGCCGCAATTACTTTTGTACCAATCTAATAGCTTGTCACAATCACATGTTTTTTCTTGACATTTAAAGGCAGTAACTAAGCAAACTAATTTATGTCAGTAAATCAAATATCTTACTATTTTGAAGTTAACAATATCAAAAATTCTTAGACTAGACTTCTTAGGCAAATACTTGAATCTATTTCTCAAAATGTCCTGAAGTACATGTACGCTTCTTTGTTTGGAAGTCCTATTAAATTTTCATTATACTATCAGATTTTTAAAACTGCTTGTTTCCTTTAGAAAGTTTTATTTTAGAAATGGCTACACTTGTCTGGTATACAGTTTTCATAAATTTCCTTCTCTCTTCATACTGTATTTCTTATCCAATAATATTCCATGAGAAATTCTTTTCTTTAGGAAAAAACATTTTATTGAAAATATTAATCCAGAAACATGGTACAGTTAGATCAGTTTGGGTTCATTATTAATGCTTACTAAAAATTGTAATAGGGAGAAATGAAAACAAGTGGAATTTATTTTCTCTCAGTCTTTCACACTTACAGAACATTTACTCAAATTTTTATATGTTCCTCTCCTTTTTTTCTGAATAGATGATTCAGAACGTATTTATTTGATACAATGCAATAAAATTCTGGTGAGTAATGGATTATTCGAAGTTAAGCCATAATGGGATAGTAGATTGGAAGGACCTTGTGCATTTTTACAATGATGCACCAGATATATATTAACCAATTCATATGTATGAGACAGACAAGAAGCATAGTAAATTTAGATAGTATCTTGGGGAAAATATGGAACATACATGAAATGGCTTTAAGTTCACCCAACTGTACTGCTTACCTGCAGTGTGACCTTGAGCAAGTTACTTAATCTCTAAACTCTAATTACTACCCTATCTAATTACTAAACTAATTACTCTAAACACTACCCTATCCAGTTAAAGTGGGTTCATACTGAATAATGGAGAATGTTCTTCAGTAGAACAATGAGAGCATTCAAGTGACTAGCAGGAGAATCTGTCTGGACAGCAAGAACAAATGAAAACACATGAAAATCTTAGGTAGAAGAAAATCCACCTAAAAGATTGTGAGACTTGACTTTTTAATTCAATCCGAATCTCAGGATTATTGTGAAACTATATTTCAGAATGATCTGTTTTACTTAGTGCCATTCTTTCATTCACCTCCTGAAGAAAAACATCAAAAACAAACAAACAAAACAAAAACAAGAAACCACAGTAACCTAGATCATCAGCCTGTTTCCAGGAGTGTCAGCAGAAATGGTCAGATTCCTCTGCCCACGAGGCTCTGTAAGCTTGCCAGTGAAAACATGCATGTTGTTCTTCTAGCCTTTTGTATTTGGTGTGCCATGTAGTAAGCGGAAACAAGAATCAGGCTGCTCTTCCCCCAACACTACACTGAGAAGTGTCCCAGGGCACCAGGCTGCAGCGGCTGACCACACCAGGGAAGTGTGCAGGATTTACAATAAGGGCAGGCAGGAAGAACCCCCCAGGATTTCAGCCCCAGGTCTGACACGACAGTGACCTGCGAGGCTGAGTTGCAGTACTCGACAGTGTTGCAGGCATCTGACAGTGTTGGCACTTCCATCACCACGTAGTCCGCACTATTCTCCTGTTTTGTGAATCTTCTGGTTTTTGCCCCAGTGGATTTTTCACCTTTCACCCAGAAATAACTCTCCTACATATTATTAGGCCTACTTATGCATTTCAGTGGGCTTGTGGCAAATTGTCTCCCCACCCCCACAATCTACTTGAATATATGTGCATTTTTAATCTGATGCTAGAAAGCTGTGGAAAGCAACTGTACAATAAGTACTTTGTAAAAAACATGCTTCATTTTTTGAGAAAAGCTTGCTCGACAGTTCTGATGATGCAAATGTTTCATGTCTTTTTGCAGATTTTAGATTATCTGGCAATATATGATAAATAAATAACCCTGGAAGTTAGATAAAGTAATGCTAACATTCCCCAAACCAGCATGATTGATTTAATTGCACTGTGATAAATGTCGTAATGGAGCATCAGAAATATCAGAGGCAACTTTTACAAGATCCCTGATTCTTGTTTTAAAAGCCAAGCAAAACATAAACTTCCATATTGTTCTAGGAAATGAGTTATAGGTGATATTATTCCAATGTTTCTTTGAGTTCTAGAAGGTATAGGAAAATTTGTGGTAAACTAGTTTAATAGAGAAAGTCAAACATTGCAAAAAGCTTCTTAAAAGATAAGTCAAGAGTCTCTGTGGATAGACCTTATAATGGTGACCTCCCAGCATAAGTCAAGAAGAAATGACAAGTAAACCCCCTACCAGCATTATATTAAGAGGAGACCTCCTCCATGCTCTCTACCTCCCAGAATTACCCTTTCTGGGTGATGGCCAAAGAGTTGAATGTATAGCCATCACACTACTCTAAATGTGAAAATTTCAGTCACCTTGAAACACAGTGAGTGGGTAGACGACCCTGTCAGAGTTATAAATGACTTCCTTACATTGCAGATTTTGCTTTCTCCTCCAGTCTTATCCTTAGGCACTTGATCTTAGTACAGCTTTCAACACCACTGATTATGATATAGTTTGAAAATGCTTGAGGGAGTTTGCCTTTTTGTCTGTTTCCGTTTTTAAATGGTTTCATTCTTACCCTTCAGACAGTTGACATCATGTATCAATGGCCGCCCATTGTTCTGGGGCTGAAGTGCTGGAGGCTGGTACTCAGAGACCTAACATGGGCCTAGGGCTGTTGAAAACCCTCAGGCTGCCGTTAGGCCTAGCCTGCTAGACACAATAATGGCAGTCAGTGTTAGCTGACCTGTTCAAAGATATTGCTGCCACTTTTGTTTTTTGGTGGGAGCTGGGGAAAGAGGCAAAAAGTAGGAGGCTAGTTTTGTTTTTAATGGAATTTTGGAAATACAGGTTTGGAGAGAAATTCCACAAGCTGATAGTTTATCCCATGTTCCCTAGAGCAATGGCTTGGCACATAGAGATAGATAGAGATAGAGATAGAGACAGAGACAGAGACAGAGACAGAGAGAGCTAGAGCTATCTGTCTATCTAGTAGTATCTGTTCTACAATCTCCACTTGTTTACTAGATTTCTGTTCTAAAAGTTTATTGTTTAAAAACTTTCCTTTATGTAACTTTACTGTTTCCTGATTTGGTTTTCCATTTTCATTTGCCCATGTTTACTTATCAGACTGTTCTTTTAGTATGTAATGTACCAATGAGTTTACTTGATGATTTATTTTAAACATACTAATAGTGATCACTACAGGACTCTCTGTTCTACTTATTAGCATAACAAGTGTTCTTATTATGAATGCTAAGAAAAATTTTGTCATTTCTCTTAATTAGGAGTCTACAGAACACCAAGGTGAGGCACATAATAAGCACTCAAAACTGTTAAATTGTTTAATAAATGAATAAGTTACTAAGATTATTAAAAGTTGACAGTGAGGCTAGAAAGCAAGTTTTACTTAAAGAAAAAGTTATAATTTTATTGCAAATTACGAAGCAGGTATTGCTTACCAAGTTTAAAACACCTCCAAAATAATAGCTACATGTCTCTTCCATCTAGAGCATTCTGCTAAATGCTTAGAATATAGATATATTTATTGTGAGTGTTTAAGCATTTAAATTTTACATTGTCAGTTAGAACTCCCAGTGATGTTTTGGCATTTATATGGACTTTCAAGTGAACCTATAAGATCATGCAGTTGTTGATTTGCCTAAGTCTGAATGGGTTATATGGAAGGTAAAAATATACACAGAAAGTGAAATACTCCTTAAAATTCTTAGTGCATTTTTTTTTCATATTGTGTTAACTATTTTTCCTTTGGGGCTATGTTTTTTTCAAGGTTAATGGAAGTCTTTGAGGGGAAAATATAATTAAAAATGTGTGCTGCCCTACAATTTTATGAGATTTAATACATGAAAAAATGAGGTTTTAATATTACTTTTATCTTTTGCCTATTTTGTCATTCTTTCTCAGATCACATAATACCAACTCTTATGATCAATTATTATGTTTCCCCTTCAAACATGATTCTGGTCATGTCTTGACTTTAGTCCCAAATTTATGGAATAATTTAAATTTCTTCTTTATTTGTTAGTATATACACCTATTTCCTAAATGTTTCTTGTTTTAAAGTACATATAGACAACTACTCTAGCAATGAAGTATGTTATTATAATAAGATACACGCATGTGTATAAATCACTTGAAAATTAAAATTAAAAGAACAAAAAAATGAAACTAATAATGATATTCCGTTCTGGTTATTGAGAATGTCACCGCAGATACGAGCAATTCAGTAAATGTTGGTGTTTTCTGGATTTTGAATTAATGTTTGATTATCATATTCCCATCATAAAACTAGGAAGTAATATTGCCATCTGGGGAATGTTCCCAGCCTTTAGCAACTCATCTATATATTTGTTACTGAGAACCTCAATCACTTATTTTAGTGAAATTACATTTTCTTTATCTTTTTCCTTTTTTGTTAGGGATACAGATAAGAAAAAGACCACCTGACTTTAGTATTTTGTTTTAGGGTAACTATTTTGGGTAGAAATGTATGAGTTGGAGTCATTAATTTTTTTAGTCATGTGCATAGTCCTCTTAGCCTTATTAAGAAAGCAACTGTGTGCTTTATTTCCTAGGGCCTGAGTATTGATGGCACTCTAGTAACTTTGTAAAAATGTACTGAAACAAGATCATTTTCTTTTTTTTAAAAATTTATTGGGGTGACAATTGTTAGTGAAATTACATAGATTTCAGGTGTACAATTCTGTATTTATATCATCTATAAATCCCATTGTGTGTTCACCACCCAGAGTCAGTTCTCCTTCCATCACCGTATATTTGATCTCCCTTACCCTCATCTCTATGTGAAACATCTGTGATTTTCTTGAACTATAAGGTTCCATTGAATGCCTAAATTGTGGCACTATTGTAGTGTAAATCATTTAATCATATTTTCATAATTAATGAGAGTAATCCACAGAACTCCCTTTGGAGCTTATGTTAATTTCTTTTTACTTAAGCTAAGTCACATCATCAGGAATCCATCCGCCTGTAAGTGAGATTTTCATGCAGTTTAGGGAGCTTGGGAGAACACTTTGGATTTTGTTTAACATTTTGTATCATTTGGTACATTTATGTTGTACGCTTTGTTTTCTATGACAGCAATAGAAAATTTTAGTAGTAGTTGCTTATTTCCCCTTCAAAGCAAAAAAAGCCAGTAATATTGTGTGTGTATTGGGGAAGGGGGCTAGAATTGGTCATATTCTCTGGAGCCACTTTAATTTGTTTTTCAAACAGCCACATAAATATTGACTGTTGACCCTGCCTATATAATCTACATCTTTTTTGTGCGCTGAATGATTATAGTCTGGGCAAAAGGACATTGTTTTGGTTTATATATATATATATATATATACACATACACACACATATATATAAAGCTATTTTCAGTTGTGGCCATTGTGTCATGGAAATGACACTGAACAATTAGAATCCAAGGGTGAACAGCAAAACAGTAGAGGCTTGAAGATATAATCTATGAGAAGATATTGAAGACTTCATGGCAGGCTTGTAGGAAAGCAACGAGGAAAGCTATGCTAACATCTTAAAGTCTGTAAGTTAATGCTAGAATGAGTAGAAAAATATTGATTATCAGTGGAATGAAATGCTATATTATTAAACCAAAATTCCAGGTATACTTATTAAGGAAGATCTGCTGCAACTGTGTTATTCTTTTTGAATAAATATATACCAGGTGGAGGAGCCAGCTCAAAGGGTGAAAATGAGTTTTGTCCTTATGGAATCTCTGGTCCAATAGCTCTCAGTGTTCTCATGATGTGCATGATGGAGGTTTTCTTGAGAGTCATTTCCAAACCCTAGAGGGATTTTAATAGAAGATCAGCAGCAGGAGTTATGTTCAGGAATGAAAGGGTGTTTAAGGTGTTTATTGAGATAAGAGGCCAAGGTCTTGGTTTCTTACCTTCCAACACCACCCCTCCCCTTCTGCCATCTGCCCAACACACACACACACACACACACACACACACACACACACACACACACACACACCGGGATTGTTATACACAGATTGTGTGTATAACCATACAGTGATCCTATCTAGACACATAGTGAATAATGGTAAATCTGTCCTCAGAGAAAAGCCCCAACCTGAAAAGCCTCAACCCAGGACACAGGGGAGAAATGGAATAAGCCATTAAATCCTATACTGTGTTGCAGAGTCAGGGAAGCTCATGTTGGTGGTTGGAATGGGGTGGTGCTGAGCAGTATAAGTTTATGTGGGCCCCCTATAGAGTTATGTAACTGATTTAGCACATCTGGGTAAAGAATAGCTTGGCAGCTAT